>NC_057864.1:89560881-90760881 GCF_019393635.1 Dromiciops gliroides
TTAGAGTACTACACAAAATGTTAGTTGCTATTATTAATGGTATAGCTGAATTTTTGGTAAAATCCATCAATTAATAGTGATTAGGACATAGGGGGTAAATATTTGAGTTGAATCAAATAAAATGACCAGTTCAATTAAATAATAATTTTGTTTAACTTTTGCCTTTAATTGACAGGTTATTTGACTAACTTGATTGTTTTGGTGACTATATAAGCAATGTCCTTTTGTATAAAGCAGAAGCATCATGCTTTCTGAAAAGTTCAACATAATGTATCTAAATTATTTATTTAAAAAAATCCTTTAAAATTTTACTACATCATTTATTTATATGATATATTTTATTGACTTTATGGAGATGACTTTTGATGGCTGTCCTATAGCAAGAAGTCCTACAGTGCTATGCATTTGAGAGTAATTTTTGACATTTACATGCAGATTACAATCAATCTATAAATTTAATATATGTATCTCCAAGGAAGGTGGCTCTACCATTAAGGGGCTCTAAACTTTTAGAATTTTATGATTACCAATGCAGAACTTGAGTTATCTTTCTGTTATTCTATTCAATTTCCTTTTCTGACCCTATATTTTCTTGATCATTTCTTTTATGACACTTCTGCACATGCAAACTCTCTTTGGTAATGTTTCCCTTCACCTTGTATCTCATTATTGGCTTTCAGGTGACCCACAATTTGATTCTTTGGGGGTTATACTTTTATATGATTTACATAGTATATTATCAGGAAAAGAATATAGATATTAATATTTATGGGATTTTGTATTAGGTAGCAGCACAGAACTATTGAAACTGTGAAATTTCTCAAATGAAATTTAGCCTGAAATTCTGCTATTTAATTCTGGGTTCAGATGATTGCCATCTGTAGTGCTTGCCCAATATCTCTGTCCTGATGGACCAACTCAGTGGTCTGCCCATATAATTTCATGTTATAATCTGTAAAAGATTAATTCTTAATTTATTATTTCCTTATGGTATTCTGAAAGTTGATCTATAATTTCAACTTCAAGTAAGAGTACCTGAGAGATGTCATTATTTACAGGGACTACTTAACTGAAAGATATGCAGGATCATCAGCCAGCTACTATAGCTGGGATTGAAAGAAACTGAACAGAGTTCTACTTCTCAGCTAAAAAAGCCAAAACAAAACACAAACAACACTTTCTTGTAGGTGGGGGATTGTAGAAGATAAACCTGTATTTAGGACTGGAGTACTTGGTCAGATCTAGCTGCTTTTCCTGACTTCATCTTATCCATCTTCTTGATAATTACATTTCCTCATATATCAGTTTCATAGGTAATAAAATCCAGTACTTCCACTGTTATTGAAGATGAGTCTGTATTACTATACCAACATGAACAATCTATTCCATTTTGCACTGTTATGTTGTCTTTAAAGTTTATCTAGAAATGCTCCTTAAATCATCTGAATCAATTGGGTCTCATGTTTTTCATGCCAATATTTATTCAGGCTTGTTTTCTTCTTCACTGATTTTCACTCTTTTGTAAGATTATAATTTTCCTCTTTTCCCAATGAGTCTGTACTCTAAATTGGTGTAGAGAATGACTGATCTTGGTTTGGCAAAAAGATGTTTTCAAATGATTCCTTGGTGAGATGGTTTCTGGGCCCCCTGGAGTTCTCTTTGGCTTAAATGCCTATTTTGACTATTATTTTTTCTTCTAGAAAATGGTGATAGAAAAAGAATATCTAATTTATTTGCTTTTTTAAGAAAGTCAAGGGGGCAGCTAGGTGGTGCAGTGGATAAAGCATCAGCCCTGGATTCAGGAGGACCTGAGTTCAAATCCAGTCTCAGACACTTGACACCTACTAGCTATGTGACCCTGGGCAAGTCACTTAAGCCTCATCACCCTCCCCCTCCCCCCAATACAGCAAAAAACAAGAAAGTCAATAGATTGTTTAAATAGGCTATGTTGGGGCTATTGTAATTGCATGCAGTATCTTTTAATTTTCTTCTTCCAGGTTGGTTTAGATTTTGATCTATACTTTAGGAAGCCGAATGTCTGAGAACACAGCTTATCCAGAAATGACTTCTTCATCAGTATCCTGTCACTTCCTAATTGTTAAATTATTATCTATTTCAATTTTTAGGATGTTGTTTAGTGTTTGCTTTATTTCTCTTCCTATATGTAGTTAGCATTAAGAAATTCTATTCTAAATTGAAAAGAATTCAATCATTGAAGAAATTCTTCATTATACACTTAGGAATTTTCTTTGTTGTCTACAGGTCTTTGACCTTTTTTCATTTCTTAATGCTGAACTATATTTTACAACTCATCTTTTTACCATCTTCCCCTATATTTATCTTCACATAGAGTTAACTAAATATCTTCTATATTATTCTTTTTCTCTTCCCATAGCAGCTAGCGCCTTGCCTACCATTGCTATCTTGTATATGTTTTAGTTATAGAGGTAAAGTACTGTTCTTTTGCTATGTGGACATTTTGATTGCTGAAAGGGGGATAAAAAGAACATTTTAACAAGGAATATAGACAAAATCACCTTGAAAAGAAACAGTTATTAGTTTGAAATATCTTCCCAAGTTCTTGATAAAATTTCTGTATTTCTTTATGCTCTGCCACAAATATTGGGCATAGCATGTAATTTATATTCTCATTGGTCCTTTTGCTTATATTCAACATGGGCAGTACAAGGAGATAACCAAATACCTCCTAAAATGATGCTTCATATTGCCTTTGGGTGCATTAAAAAAAGTTCCATTAAGCATCTCTTAGGAAAACTGATGAGCCATTTATTTAATAACAGGGTTCAGTGACTTGTCCATAGTATTATTACAACTTGAAGAAACATCAGAAGTCATCTAACTGAACCCTTCCTTTTAAAAATGAAGACAGTGAAGCCCAGAGAAATGAAGTAAAATACTAAGCATTGCATAAGCACATGCAGCATTCAAATCTTGTGCTCTTTTGAATGCAACTTATTGAATGCCAAATGAGCACCCGTATGGTATGAAGAAGGGAATATTTTGGATGAAGAAGAATATTTAGAAGGGGACATTATACCTGATTTGAAAATTTTTAAACAATTGACATGTGAAAGACATTTTAGACATGTCCTGCCCAATGACTAAGGTAGAACCAGGAGTAACTAATTGAAATCACAGAGATGAGTTTAGGCTTGCTTGTTTTTTCTTTTGTTTGTTTTTGTAGGGTAATGAGGGTTAAGTGACTTGCCCAGGGTCACACAGCTAGTAAGTGTCCAGTGTCTGAGGTCAGATTTGAACTCAGGTCTTCCTGAATCTAGGGCCGGTGCTTTATCTACTATGACACCTAGCTGCCCAAAGCTTGTTTTGTTTTGAAGATGGACTTCCCACTTGGTTGTTACATTACTTCCTGGTCATTTCCAAAACATGTCGCTACTGTTTCCTCTCTCCTTCCCCTTTATTTGCTCCTTTTATGGGATGTCTTCCCCAGTTAGAATAAAAACTGGGGGGGGCGGAGTTTGGGAAGAAAGGATTATCTTTCTCACTTCTTTTTGCATCCCCAGAGCTTAGTAGAGTGGCTGCAACATTGTAAGCATTTAATAAATGCTTATAAAAACTACAGTTATCCTTTCTATATTACCGGGCTGGTGAGTGATGCCCTGTCATCTGGAAAAACCATATAAACATTTTTGGCCCTCACTTTGTAGTAGAGAAAAGTCTGAATTATTTTGGTATTAAAAGATATAATTTGTTGACATTATACAATACTATACATATATTTTATACATTTCTGAATTTCTAAACTTTTTCTGTGTCATCTGCTGATCTTCCTTTGTTGTTGCAACTTCTGCAAAACTCCTCCAAACTTCTCATTTAATTTCTGATGCTGACTGATATATTGAATCCAAGATGGGGAAAGTTGTGATGTGGAAGGGGTAACTATAGTTCATTCATTGATGACATGGCACAGTTTGTCATAGTAAATAGCATACTGGGCATGGGATCAGGAAAAAAACAAAACAAAATGCATTTTAATCTTGTCTTTGACCCTTACTGACCGTGTAACTAACCATTGGCAAGTCATTTAACCTCTATCATAACTTCAGGAAATGTCCCTAAGAGTTATCTACTAAGTTACCAGTGGATTATTATCTGCCTTAGTGCAGGAAGTTCCAATACAAACAAAATCATAAAATTTGATTTCTCAAACATTATTGATGTACTCATATTTTATATAAAGTTGTTCTTTCTTACCTGTTACTTAGAGTTGCTGATTTCCTGCTCAACTTCAGAAATAGAAATGATGCTGATTGCTAGGAGTTTTGAAAGCCTATCATTTCTGAAGCTGAAGTGTTACTTGCGAAGCTGTCCTTTTCCCTTAAGCCTGGAAGAGAGAGAAGGAAAAAAAAAAGTATTATTCTTTTGAAGGATTCTCAGTTTCAACGAGTTGTCTTCTGAAGGCTTCTCCTTTTGCATCCCCTTTAAACTGCACATTAGTCTGTTTTAGGGGATTCTATGTCTTTGCCAACATCTACAAAACACTCCATTAAAACCCCCCCACTGTGTTTTCAGATTTCAGGATTTCAGTTAGTTTCCAGGAACTGACAGTCAGACTGACAGTCAGCTGATTCTTGAACACCACTTAAAGCTCGATTCTCAATTGTAATGAATTTTCAGCAAATATTTTTGGTCTGTGAAAGGTATTTACATATTGCCAACACACCAGAAATATTTCTAGGAACACGGTTTATATTTAGGGACAAATGTGGTGTGAACTGGTTGTCCTCCTTATAAGATAACTGAGTAGGTATCACTGACAAAAAACAACTCTTTAAGCTGCAAGGGCAATTTTCAGAGGATTTGGCAGTTGCCCAGAATATACACATTACTGATGACTTTAACTAGATTAGACCGACTATGAGTATGCAGCAGTTATGTGTTTTATGATATAAAAAAGACAGATTTGCTCAGTTGTTAGGTTACTTGATCTCTGTTCTAACCAAGACACCTTTACAAGCTTCATTAACACTTTCAGGCTGCCAGTTAGATTTAGCCTGAAATAGTAATTGACTAAAGATAGTGAAACATTCTAACATCCCAGAGGAGGAGCCAGCCACTCCATGAAATGTACTAGGGATCCAGCATAAACCCTATAAATGATTGGAAAATGAATAAGCAGTAAAAGAAAAAAAATGTAGGAGCTTAGTGAACTTGGAAGTTTGCTGGCCAGGCTTTTCTAAGAATTCTACTAGTTGAGACTGTATATTCCCTGAGTTAGCATCTACTCATACCCTCAGGGTTGATGGGGATTTACTCATCACAAATGAGGGACAGGAAGTAAGATGAGGAAGTACAGGAAAAGACTATTTGGGGGAGAGTGGGAGTTTCAAAAGCCAGGACTCTTGAAATTTAAATATGTACATATGTGTGCATGTGTGTATCATTTCAAGAAATATATAGATATCACTGGGTTTCTGAATATATATGTATGTATATATATGTATATATGTATATGTGTATATATATATATAAATTTTTTTTACAAAGGAATGCCTAAGGACCCCCATCTTTTCCCCATGACAGTATGTATGTATATTGTTCATATATAGAGTATCCCAAAAGTCTTAGTTTGGTTTTAATCTTTAGGAGATTAAAAGCTATGTATGCAGTTAGCAACAAGAATTATCTGGAGACATAAATAAGAGTGGATGTGTGTGTGTGTGTGTGTGTGTGTGTGTGTGTGTGTGTGTGTACACGCAAGCATATTTCTAGTTAGTGATGTGAATGGAAATAGATTAGGTTGAATCTGCCTTGATAATTAAGCACACATATCTAATTTATTTAATATTACTCATAGTTTGTGAGAGGCAGCATATTATAGAAAGCTGGCCTTGAAGTCAGGAAGACTTCAAGTTTATCATTCATCTAGAGTCAGCATTCCAGAGATTCTCTACCATACCCCTGTAGAAGACTTCCTCTGCCATACTCCAGCAAGGTGCTTTGGTCCACCCACTCCCTTTTAGATTCCTTCTATGTATTGTTTTCTCCCATTACAATGTAAACTCCTTGAGAGTAAGAACCATCCCTTTTGTTGTTCAATTGATTCAGTCTTGTCTGACTTTGTCACCCCATTGTCGTTTTCTGGGTAAAGATACTTCTCTAGCTCAGAAGTAAACAGGGTTCAGTGACTTGCCCAGAGTCACAAAGTAAGTGTCTGAGGCCAGCTTTGAACTCTGGTCTTTCTGAGTACAGGCCTGGAGTTCTATCCACTGATCCGCGTGCTAGTCCTGTCTTTCTTGCCACTTGTATTTATATCCCCAGAATAAGCACAGTGCTGGGCATATAGTAAACACTTAATAAATGCTCAGTGACTAGCTGATATATACTATCCATGAAATCATGGGCAATTTGTTTAGATTCTCAATGATCTAGGCCAGGACTTAAACTTTTTCTACTAAGTGACCCTTTTTTGCCCAAGAAATTCATTATGAAACCCCACATAAAAGGATATATAAAATAGGCATACATAGCCTTTTACTGTTGCCTAATTTTTCACGACCCCACAATCAGTTACCTGACCCCATATGGGGTCATGACCCACAGTTTAAGAAGCTTTGATCTAGGCAACTCTGTAAGGTTACAGATTTCAGGGAAGTGAGTGGCCTACATAAATTTAGGGAATTTCGTGGGCCATAGAAATCAGGTACATAGTCCCTATTCCTTTAGTCTATAAAGAAAAGTTCTTACTTTAATGTGAGATTTCTCCTACTTTTCATCAGGCTGCTACCACCATTTGCTATCTTCACTTTATCTCCATTTATATCACTCTGCCAACAGGACAATGAATAATTAAGAAAATATCCTTTACTCTGTTTTAAACTGGCAAAAATGTTCTCTTAAAAATGGATTAGCCTCATTGTTGTTGATTGATTTAGACATTCACACAAGAGGAAAAGGCTTGTAACAACTACCTTTTTTGACAGTGGCGAAAGGCTCAACTACTGGCACACAATGTGCAATTATTAATAGGCCTGTCAACAAATGGTCAGAATTGTTCCCTTATCTATTACAATGAGGATCCAGAAAAGAAAAAAAATGCAATAGTTATCAAGTGAAATCTTCTATAAGGACAATGAGTATATTTGCAGGAAACCTGGAAACATGGGGACCTAGATTTGATGATAGTGAAATGATTGTTCCAGTCTTATGCATTGAGAAGTAAAAAGGGTACTTACATTTGTTCTTGTAAGGTATATTTAAATATCATCTACTTATCTCACATTATATGAAGACATTCTCTTCATACCCTGCCCCTCCCCTCCCAATTTTCCTCCCGTACACTATTTTGTTATTCTAAATGTAGAATTTATCCATCCTTCCTTCTTTTACTATGTGATGATTAAAAATTTGAGACATAGATTCTGGGAAATTTAGTTATTTTATTGTTAAGGGCATCAAGTTATTAATAAAAGCATAATCATTTGGCTGTCTCATACCAAAGACAGTCTTGGGGGTGGGGCACAGAGCTTACATACCCATGAAACATTATTTTTAGTGTTGGGCTATTCATTCTGAGCTCTTTTTTCTCTAAAGAACTTTCCTAGGGTCATGGTGATTCTTCTCCTATCCCAACCTATATATATGTATATCTATAGATATACATATATATATATCATCACCACCTTGCTGTGGAGAAGGGGTTTGTATAACTCGATGAAACTATGTTCTAAACCATGTAGGATTAGGCAAGATAGATAGGTCATGATGGAGAGTTCTGAGTAAAGGTACTCCACTAGTGTAGAAAATGGCAATCCAGTAACTTTGCCAAGAAAACCTGATGCAAAATAATAAAATGATAAAAGAAATAACATCTGAAGATGAGCCCCTCAGGTCAGAAGGTGTCCTGAAGAGTGCAGAATAACTACAAGTATCTTCAGTACTAATGAATTGGCTGGGCTGTGGCCAAAATGAAACTAAGCTGCAGATTTGTCTAGTGATGAAAGGAAAATTCAGGGTTATAAAGGTCAATATTGCATAAGAATCTAGAATATAAGATCTGTGAAGGTAAGCTGGATGTGGTCAAACAGGAAATGGAAAAATTAAACATCAACATTGTGAGTGTCAATTAACTTACATGGATGGGAATGCGTGAATTTAATTCAGGTGATCATTGTATATAATACTGTGGGCAAGAGTCCTTAGAGGAAATGGAGTAGCACTCATAGTCAATAAAAGAGTAGGAAAAGCAGTACTGGTATATATTCTTAAAAATGACACAATGATATCTATTCAAATTCAAATCAAATCATTCAAAATCATATTAATACAAGTATATGCTTCCACCATTGTGCTGAAGAGGCCAAAGTCAATCAGTTCTATGAAGACATACAACATCTTCTAGAAATAATACCAAAAAAAATTCCACATTCATCATAGGGGATTGGAATGCTAAACTAGGAAAGCAAAAGGTAATTGGAACAACAGGTAAGTTTGGCCTTGGAGTACAAAATGAAGCAGGATGGTGATGAATAGAGTTTTATCAAGATAACTTTCTAGTCATACCACTCTTTTTCAATAACCCAAAAGGTGATTCTACACATGGATATCATCAGATGGTCAATGTAGAAATCAGGTTGATTATATATTTTGTATCCCAAGGTAGAGAAGCTCTGTACAATCAGTTAAAAGAAGGTTTGGAGTTGACTTAGGACTCAGATCATGAGTTTCTTATTGCAAAATTCAGACATAAATTGAAGAAAACAGGGGAAACCATCAGACTGCATAAGTGTGACCTAAATAAAATTCCTCATGTATATTAAGTGGAAGTGATAAATAGATCTAAGAAATTAGATTTGGTAGATAGAGTGCCTGATGAACAATGGGTAGGGGTTCACAATATTGTACATGAGGCAGCAGCAGCAACAACAACAACAGAACTTTCCAGAGAAGAAAGAACAAGAATGCAAGATGGCTGTGTGATGAAGTTTTTACAAATAATTAAGGAAAGGAGGAAAACAAAGGTTAAAGAAGAAAGGGAAAGATATACCCAAATTAATGCAGAATTCCAGAGAATAGCCAAAAGAGAGATAAGGTTTTCTTAAATGAGTAATGCAGTGAAATGGAAGAAAACAATAGAATGGAAAAGACAAAGAAAGATCTCTTCAAGAAAATTCGAGATATCCTTGGGAAGTTTCAAGACAAAAGGGTAGGTATTTAACAGAAGCAGAAAAGATTAAGAAGAGGTTTCAAGAATATAGACAAGAGGGGCAACTAAGTGGCACAGTAGATAGAGCACCAGCCCTGGGTTCAGAAGGACCTGAGTTCAAATCTGGCCTCAGACTCTTGACACTTACTAGCTGTATGACCCTGGGCAAGTCACTTAACCCCAATTTCCTCACCAAAAAAAAAAAAGAATACAGAAAAGAACTATACCAGAAAGATCTTAACCACTGACAACCATGATGCTTACATGATGGTTACTGATCTAGAGCCAGACATCCTGGAGAATGAAGTCAAGTGGACTTTGGGAAGCATTGCTAATGATATGGCTGGTGTAGGTGATGGAATTCCAGCTGAGCTACTTAAAATGCTAAAAGACAATTCTGTTAAAGCACTGAACTCAATATACTAGCAAATATGGAAAAGACTAAAAGTGGCCTCTGAATTGGAAAAGACTGGTTTATGTCCTAATCCTAAAGAAAGGCAATGCCAAGGAATGTTCAAATTACTGGAAAATCGTGCTCATTTCACACACCAGAAAGGTTATGCTTAAGATTCTACAAGGGAGGCTTCAGCAATATTTGAACTGAGAATTACCAGAAGTGCAAGTTGGTTTTTGAAGAGGCAAAGGAACTAGAGACCAAATTGTCAGCATACTCTGGATTATGGAGAAAGTAAGGAAATTCCAGAAAACAAACAAACAAACAAAGAAACATTTACTACTTCTTCATTTGCTTCACTTAAACATTTGGATCACCACAAAATGTGGTAAGTCCTTAGAAAGAAAGCAGTATCTTATTTACTTACAGGATCATCTTACTTTTCTCCTGAGGAAACTGTATGCAACAAAGAAACAATGGTTAGAACCAAACTTGAAACAACTGATTGGTTTAAGATTGGAAAAGGAGAACAAAAAGGCTGAATATTTTCATCTTATTTATTTAATTTATATGCAGAATACATAATGTGAAATGCCAGGCTGGACAAATCAAAAGCTAGAATTAAACTGGGAGAAATATCAACAATCTCAGGTATGTAGATGATACCATTCTAATGGCAGAAAGTAAAGAAGAATTAAAAAGTCCCTCGATGAAGGTGAAAGACGAGAGTATAAAAGCTGGCTTGAAACTTAATAAGAAAAAAAAAACCTAAGGTTTTGTCAACTGGTGTTATCACTTCCTGGCAAATAGAGGGAAAGAAATGTAAATAGTGTCAGATTTATGTTCTTGGGCTCAAAGATCATGACAGATGGTACTGCAGCCATGAAATTAAAGAGCACTTTTTCCTTGGAAGTTAAGATATGTCAAATCTGAACAATATATTAAAAAGCAGAGACATGACTTTTCCAACAAAGGTCCATATAGACAAAGCCATGTTTTGTTTTGTTTTTTTTTCCCAGTAGCAATACATGGTTTCGAGAGTTGGGAAAGAAAGCAGAAGGCCACACAATCGATGCTGTGGAATTGTGCTAGAGAAGATTTTAAGAGTTCCTTGGACAGCAAGGAGATCAAATCAGTCAAGACTTAAATAAATTAATTCAGGCTATTTACTGGAAGGTCAAATACTGAAGCTGAAACTTAAATACTTTGACGACATAATGACAGGACAGGAGTCATTGAAAACTCTGATGTTGGGAAAGATTGAAGGCAAAAGGAAAAGGGCATGGCAGAGGATGAGACAATACCAAGGAAACAATGAACATGAACTTGGACAGTGTTTGAGAGACAGTGGAGGATAGAAGGGCCAGGTATGCTATGGTTCATGGAGTCATGAGCAGTTGGACAAGACTGAATGACTAAACAATGACCCCACCACTCTCTCACAAGGGATTATAAAAAAAAAAAGATGTTTGAAATTTGCCCATTTCCCACTTCTTTTCTTTTGGTTGGAAATGCTTTCTGATTAAGTTAAATAATTACCAGCACTAGGAGAGAGAGATGATAAGACCCTGTGACTCCTTAATAAATTTGGGAGAGGTAGGGGAGAAAAAGCAAAATCAGTTTTTGCTCAACCTCCTGAGAACCACGACTGACTATGCATTGTTTGGGGATTGGACTAGAGGAGTTTGCAACATCTTTCTTCTCTCTTGTTTTGTTCAAAGAGGGGTACTGTGAAAGTTTTTTCTTTCTCTCCTTCTCTATGAACCTCAGGGGGTGTATGGGATTCCCTTTTCTCCTCCTTGCAAGAAAGGAATAAGAAGAATGCTAAAGAATAACTATCCTGGGGCAGCTAGGTGGCACAGTGGATAGAGCACTGGCCCTGTAGTCAGGAGGACCTGAGTTCAAGTCTGGCCTCAGACACTTGCCAACTTACTAGCTGTGTGACCCTGGGCAAGTCACTTAACCCCAATTGCCTCACAAAAAAAAAAAAAAAAGAATAACTATCCTTAGGCTTGTATACAGGATGGGCCAAATGTGTCCAGGCATATTTTACTATCTTTTTTTGTTTGTTTGTTTGTTTTGTTTTTGTTCTGTTTTTGTTCTGTTTTTGTTTTTGTGGGGCAATGGGGGTATATAATGTATATATATATATATATTTAAAGAAACAGCTCTCAAAGCCCTCTTGTCTCGAAACAGGATTTTTAAAACAGTCCTCAGCTCCAGAAAGGGAGGAGGTGGTGAAAAAGTTTAAGAGGATATGCCCTCATCTTCTCCCTTTTGTCCCCTCCCCTGCATTATTAGCTCAATCACCACCAGAGGGAAATTACATCTCTGATTTTGCAAATCGAATTTCTATGGAATGAAGTATTGATGAAATGTAATACCCCCCCTTTTTTTACTTCTTTAAAAGATTTCCATTTGTCATTTTCTTAGGTTCCCCATGGAGAACCACTTACTATAACCAAGCCAGGAGACACTGGAAAAATTGGTGTACCTAAAAGGAATGAACTTCACAGTAAACTTTTAACTTATTGTAGCTGTTGATTGACTTTTAAAGCACAAGAAGATACTAAGATTTCATTCAACCAAAAAAAAAATCATTATGGCAGCATCCATTTATGGGAAGCCATTAGTTATGACTCTAAAGTATGAAGTAACACATGAAATGAGAATAATAACACTATAATTAAGTTGTCAAATGTGATGGGGAGATTTATACAGAAATACACAAAACCCCTGCAAGTTGTTATTTTCCCTTTTTTATTTTATTTTTTAAAGAAATAACAACGTTTCTTCCAAAAACACTTAAAGTCTGTCAGGGGAAAAGATGAGAGAATATGTGTTTATGTAACCCTGAAGGAAAATGTTTGTTTCAAGGTTTCATTGATGTAAATACTGCCTGGTTCCTGTTTTGTGGAATGGCTTGTGATGGAGATAAGTTTATCTGTGTTAAAAACATAATTATCTAAAAGCCACGGGCATAAAAATACAAATGCATTTGTATAATAGAGCTGGCACTAGAGCATCATCTTTGATATAAGATACATGAATCATAATGGGAAAGCAGACATTATTTCTTTATATGAAGCCACAATAACATAATAATAACAAAGCAATGGATGTCAGATGGTTGGTGGTGGGAGATAGTGTCAAAATAAAAAGTATTTCCTGAAGCAAGAACATAGCTAATTGTGCTGAGTAGGGCAAAACTTGAAACTTGTTTAATTCATTATTGGGTTTCTATGGGAAAATTCCATAAAAAGCTCTTCAGAGAGTTATCATGATATTTTAACTCAGTTTGTCTTTGGTCCTCATCTTGTTTATAGTGATACCTTGAGGATCCGCCATTTTATGTATAAATGGGAGTACTGGGAATTGAGCTGCATTAAAAAAAGGATAACAGAATGGATGTGAATATATTAGAGTGTAAAGAGTTAGCTTGTGGAACTCAGTTAACATAAAGGAGCTATTTTAGATTTTTTGGGAAGAGACCTACTGATCCCTCAATACGGAAATACATGAAACATTCATTACTCATCATGGGGGCTTTGCTGGCACAATTGTTTCACCAAAACAAATCACAAGAGGGCTTTAACTAGTATCACACCCAGTAAGTCATAGGATCATTGGATAATAGCTTTAGAGCTAAAAGGGAGATTAGAGTTCATTAAGTCCAACCCCCACACTCTACATATGAGGGAATAGAGGCACAGGAATGATAAATAATTTATTCAGGGTCACAGAGCTATGAAGTGTAAGAGGCAGGACTTGAACCCATGTGTCCTTCTCTTCATACCCAAAGTTCTAACTACTATACATGCTGCCTCTATGACTCCTGGTTAATGGTGCTTAATTAAACATTTTGTAATTTTCCTAAAGTATAGCTATGCCCATGTCTTAATTAGTCTCCCACCCCATCCTTCATCTGAATAAACTCTAGTGGCTCCCTAACTGGCTTGAGGCTCATATGACAACTCCTTTGTACTTAAAACTCTGCGCAACCTGTACTTTTCCTACCTGTTGTCTTACACTTGACTCCACTCCTCATTCTGTATTCAAGTAATACTGGTTTATGTCCACTGACTCTCTTCCATGCCTAGAATACACTCCCGTCTCACCTATGCCTCTTAAAATCCTTTGTTTTTTTCAAGACTCAGCCACATTCTTCATGAAGCCTGTTCTGGCCACTCCAGCTTCTAGCCTGGCTTTCTTTCCAAACTAATTTTTATTTATTTTGTATATTTTCATACATATACACTTTCTCTTTCTCATTAGAATATAACATGTTTTATTGTTGCTTTTTTTACAGCTGGAACTGTTTCACTATTGTCTTTGTATGTCTAGCTCTTAGAACAGGGCCTGGTATCTAGTAAATGCTTAATCAGTGCTTGTTGATTGATTAAGTTTGGAAAAAAGAGTGAGAAAGAAGTAATACATGTTCTTTTAATTTATTTTTTACCAAATGTAATGGAGTTTGAGCACAGTGTTTGTAAATCTTCCCTCTTCTAGCTGACCAAATGTGCATGACTCAACGCTAGGGGTACATGATGATTTGAGGAAATTAAACTCCTTCACTACTTCTAGATGACCATTTGTGATTCAGCACTCCTTTACCCTTTGAAATGATGAAATATCCCTTTATTGGCTACTGAGCCAATGACACATCGGACCTTGAAAGAGGGGATGACTATATCTCTCTTACTCTTTCATCAACATGTTACAGGTGGGGAAGGTCTGCCCCCTTTCTCAGCATAAACAGCTATCAGTTGACCACATGGTGGCTAGTGCATATCCTGTCTAGGTGGCCCTAAATATGAGTATTGCCTTTTAAAAATATTTGTTATTTTATGATCTTAGATGAATGAGCATTAATCATAAATGTTCAGGCTGGGACAGTTTGTGAGTCTGAAAGGTTCAGAGTTTTATTTTGTGAATTATCTAGATTTAAGAAAGTAATAAAGAAAATTTCAATAATGTATATTCAACTTTAAGTGTGTTGGGAATTTTTTTTTAATCTGAGAGCCATTTTTAAATATTTACTAGCATACCCCTACCTGGATGTGAATCAAAATCTTTTTAAAAAAATGCCCCAGTATCCTGGGGAGTGGCTTGTAATGATCCCACCCCCTTCCAACCCCCCCCCCAAAAAAAAACAAAACAAAAACAAAAACAAAAGAGAAAATGAATCAGAAATCCTCTAGAGGCCAGTGACCCTCAGGGGGTGATCTTAATTTGGAACACATGCATGGGTCAAGATGAGAGGGACTCCTTAGTGGAGGAAAGAAAGGGTGCAGTGTCAGAGCCCCTTGGGCCCAGCAGCCATTTTTTGATATGAGACAAATAAAAGTTAATATTCTAGTTTTCTTTTCTGATTGGACTCATGAGAGAACATGATTTTTTTTCATAAAATTAGAAAAAAACTGCTTCTAAATCATTAGCAACTATTTGATAATCATTCCCTATCATTCAAACAGAAGGCTTCCCAATATACTCTACAAATAGAAAATACCTAAAATGTAACTAACAAAACAAGCCCTTGAGTTCAGAGAGATTTGTGGGAATTAACGGGGGCATCATGTTCCATATAAACTTTTGTCCCATTCACAGTTCCTTCCTTCAGAGGTGAGACCAAAGTTTCTATTTTCTGGCCATGAGGTATATGCTTATAGTAAATATATGGTCTAAAGACTGAAATAAAACATGCCAAAAGCAAAACAAAATAAAAACTACTAAACTTGGCTGCCATAAATTAAACAGAACCCCCAAAATACATAATGTGAAATGTAAGTTGTATCTGTTCCTAACATTCTCCATAGAATCCTAAGCTAAAAGAGGCCTCATACATAAGAATCCCAGAGTTTCAGTGTTGAAAAGGACACTACCTTTTAAGGACATTCAGCCCATACTTGTAAAAAGAATCCCCTCTATTCATATCCAAGAAGTGGTCAACTAATTTTTTTGTTTTGTTTTGTTTTTGCAGGGCAATGGGGGTTAAGTGACATGCCCAGGGTCACACAGCCAGTAAGTGTCAAGTGTCTGAGGTCGAATTTGAACTCAGGTACTCCTGAATCCAGGGCCGGTGCTCTTTCCACTGCGCCATCTAGCTGCCCCCCAGTGGTCAACTAATTTTTACTCGTAGACTTCCAATGAGGGTAAATCCCATCCCTCCTGATGCAGCCGCTCTCTCTTTTGGTTAGCTCAATTGTTAGGAAATGTTTCCTTACATGAAGTAAAATTGACCTCTTTGTAAGTTCTATCCATGGATCATACTTCTGTCCTTTGGGTCCAAGCAGAGGACATCAAATTCCTTTTCCATAAGACAACCCTTCAAAAAATTAGGTACAAATATCATCCTATCCTATGACTTCTTTCACTCAGGCTAGTTATCTTCATTTCCTTCAGATTACCCTTATTTAGTCTGGTTTTGTATTCCCTCCCCATGCTGGTTTCCCTCCTTTGGATGCTCATTTATCCATGGATTTCCTCAAATGGAATAAGTGGAACTTAATATTCTAGTTGTGGTATTATAAGAACACATTATAGGAAATACTAACCCTTTCATTTTACAAAGATAGAAACTGGGACCCAGAGAGATTGTTCCATATCAATCGTCCCATAGGTATTCAGTAGTAGATCCAGGATTCAAACTCAGGGTTTATGATTCCACATCCAGTTCTCTTTCCATTATACCATCAGTGTTCATGAAATTCTAGGTTGGAAATCTAAATCTAAGCATAGTGAAGCAGGAATCCATTTGACCACTTGCCTTGTCATGCTAAGATTTATTTCAGGCTATGGTCCCCTGTGACTCCCAAGGCCTCTTCAATTAGATGCATACAGTCTTAGGTGTTTTCTGTTCTATATTAGTACATTCTCTCTTTTTTTCTTCTTGTGTTTACTACTCTGGCATTTGCCCATATTGAATAATATTTTGTTTTAGGGAAGGAAGGCTTAGACTAAGGTAGTGGCACAAACAGCTTGATATTTATGGCTCCCTGCACATGTCTCTAAGTGCTTATTCTATAGCCATCTTTTTAAGCATGCTTTTTAGGCTTGGCACTTTCCATGTTCTTGGGAGAATTGCAAAATAAAGGTTCAGATATATTCTTATTTTATATCAACTAACCCCTAAATATAATAATTTAGTGATTTAATGAAAAGGAAGTGGACAGTTGCCATTTTTTATCCTTCTAATTTCCACATGGACTTCCTCCAAATTACCTATCATATATATTTTCTGCTCTTTCTCATGCACTGCTAAGAGACAGTGGGGGTAGTCTTTGGGTTTGCTTTGTGAATTTTAAACAGTTCTCAGATTTATTTTGAAGAAAATGGATGAAGTGGCAGGTAGCAGCCTAGGATCAAATTGAGCTTTATTCCTGAGCTTGTAGGGATTTTGAATTGTGAGGTTTAAATCTGAGTCACCAAAATGGCGTTCTCTTGTTTGGGGCTAGGGACTTAGTTCTCATGGAAATCCCTCTGAATAAAACAGCAAACAGGCAGGTGTAAGGCTGGCTTGTATTCCAATGTACCTCAGTCTAGATCTGTAAAATCCTTTCTGATTTTGGACCTTTCTGCTCAACAGAAACTGTTATCTCTGCCAAAACATATTGTGATGTTGTGATATGGACACAGATTAGCAAGAAGACCAGGGTGAAGCCAGAATGTTGGCTTTTACAAAACTGAATTTCATTTATTTGAAGTTTAAATGAGGTAAGCATAATGGCTCGGCAGACTAGTCCATCAATTCAGAATTGTAGGGGGACTTCTGAGGCCAAGTTCTAGTTTTCTCTTTAATGTGTGGAAGAAAATGATTTTTTAAAATAGAAAGATATCTGGGTTTAAAAACCCTTTTTTCATTAAGGTTAACAGTTGGCCTTCCCTTCAAAAGGATGATTTGAATGAGGGAATAGAAAAGAAAAATGAAGGGCAAGGAGAAGGGGGCAAAACTACCAACCTGCACAAACTTTGAATGGAAGAGTCCCTACTAAAATAGGATGACTATAAAGTAGGGGAAAAGAGCCCAGAAAGAAATTTTGAAACTTTTTACAAAAAATAGAAGCCCATGAATGTTAGAAATAAGGGAATAGAGAGAACTGATGCAAGAGACCTGAACTGCAAAAATATATTACTCTGTGATATAAACTTAAAGGTACAGAAAATAATTTGATATGTAAGTATATAAATAATAAAGACTGGGAAATGTGTGGAAGATACTTGTCCTCAGGAATTGCATCTATCTCTTTGAACCATAATGTGTGTAACAAGTAATGCAAAAATCTGTCAAAATTATAAGAAACTACGTTTTATGTTAAATAGTATGGAGTTACTATTGTTAGAGTATAATATAGTCTTGAATGTGTTCCATGAGGAAGTATAAATTGCACTAAAGAAAATAAGAGAGGAAGAGTAGATCAAGCATGTTTTGATCTATCAGTCTTTGCTAAAAGTGACACAATTTTGAGGGCATTAAGTGATTAAGTTTCCAGATATCTGAAAGGGAAGATACCTTTTTTTTTTTTCAGAAAAAATTCAGACATTAGTACTGCAGAAAAAGGCAATTAAGAAATTATCAATAACAATTGTATGTGTCCACTTTCTCATTTCTACAAAATCTTTATAAGAATAATATCCATAATTATCAAGAACATTGTCTATGTAGGTATGAGAAGGAAGCCATCTGGCTTTCTCAAACAATATTATAAAGCAGATCATATCATCATAGACATATACTTGATAGAAGGGGTCAGAGAATAGAAGCAAAATTCTTACAAAGTTTTTTTTTTCTTTTCCAACAATAGCATCTCCTATATATATGAAATCATATAACACTTTTTGAAAATTACAACAATAGAGATAACCTTGGGGGATCATCTTCTGATTACTTTTACCAAGAGAGGCACACAACAAAGGGATTTATCCTCACAAAAGCTATTTGCCATTGACACAGACATCTTCAAAATTCAAATGAGATAAAAGAGCTCCTTAAAGATGGTAAAGTTCTTCCACATGCTCCAGTTTGCAGATATCTGATATTGTGTTCAATGGAGCAAGCCCTGGAAGATCAAAAATTCTCCTGAATAAAATCCATAGTCACTTCAGCTCCAGAGTAGGCATGGGTATTCACAAGCCAGGGGAATAGGTCCAGGCTCTGGTAATTTCTCAATAAGCAAGGAGTCATTAAGTACAAAGACTCGTTCAAAATGGTTGCCATCCAGGGCAGCTAGGTGGCGTAGCGGATAAAGCACCGGCCCTGGATTCAGGATAACCTGAGTTCAAATCCGAACTCAGACAATTGACACTTACTAGCTGTGTGACACTGGGCAAGTCACTTAACCCCCATCATACCGCAAAAAAAAAAAAAAATGCTTCTAGGGAAGCATGAAAGAAAATGGTTGCCATCCTAACTCCTGGCTCTCAATCTCCATTTTTTCATTGATCCTTTTATAATCAAAGTTTTGTTATCTTCCCTTTTTTTAAGCTGCATTTCTAATATGTGCTGTCTTCTTATAGAATGTAAGCTACATGAAGGCAGGGGTTGTCTTGCTTTTTTTTTTATTTAAGTTTTATCTCCAACACCTTCCACATCACTTGAAACATAACAAATACTGATTAGATGGTTTTTCATTCATTTATTCATAACATCTCTTTAACACTAATGGCCTAGCAGTGCTAAAATATTTTTATAAATGTCACTGGATAGCTTATTAATTAGTTGACCTGAATTTTTTAGACCATCATGATGGTTTATGGTTGAGTAGTGTAACGATTGGAATAACGCCACCTGCTGGATACTTACTGTAGAGGAGTTCTGCCCATGAAGGGAAGGTCTTTGAGGGCAAGACCAGGAGTCAGGAAGTGACGCGGGCTAGTGGGAGGAGGAAGGAAGAGACTGGCGCTCAGTCTGGGTCTCTTTCCTCTGGACTCTGGTGGAGAGCGGAGCTAGAAATGTGCTCTCCCTTTAATAGATAGGAATCTAGGCCTTTTTCTCTCTCTTTACCAAATTCTTATTCTCCTTAATAAATGCTTAAAAGTCTAACTCTTGCTAAAGCTTATAATTTATTGGCGACCACTCATTAGATATTTTAGACAGTTTAGCTAGAATTTTAACCCTTAACAGATGGCTGACCACGAAGAGGAAAGCTAACCCTCAGTCTTCTGATCTGCTGGTTGGGTAAGAAATTTCCCCTCCCTCTCCCTTTAACTGCTAAGTACTGGCGCACTGGCTGTGTTTTCCTTTAAATTTTTTCGAATGGACCTTTTAAACTCCCTAATTACCCTATTTTTTATTTTAGTCTGTTTAACCAGACAAATGGGAGATAAGATCATGTTAATGCTTTGTTTTTGTGGATTTTCTATTTTTCTTTTTATTTTTGTTAAAAGAGCCAGCAACTTACTCACACAAGGAAATATCACTCCCTCTCCCAACCATGCTTTTTCAGAGAAACCTGAAGAGATTCCTGCAGCTTTTCCCAATTCTAACACTAATTGTTGCTCTAATTTTGCATGCCTGGAGGCAATGACCCACCCTCTAGAAGTTTTTAATCCCCTAGCACCTGGAGGCAAAGTGGGGGAAGAGGAATCCAGGCCAGAGTTCAAAATCAAGTCTGATTCAAATTGTGCTGGTCCCTCCCCTCCTCTCCAGACCCCACCCTCTACTCCCCCCATGGCCAAGCCCTTTGCTTCCCCTGCCCGGGAAGTCCAAAGATCTAATGCGCATGCTCAACTTTCTCTAACTACATTTGCAGCTTCAGGCTCAGCCCTTCCCCAGCCTGGCTGTGCTTCTGAGACAACCTTAGAAAGCCCTTTAAATTCCAGATATGCTCGTTTTGTTCATAATTTTGCTAACCTGCTTTTGTCTTTAATTAGTAATCTTATAAAGCATTTGTATGGTGAAAAGACTGACAGACAATATAGAGGGGTTAAAGAAGAAAAACTTAAGCTGAATAAGAATGACAATCATCACCATAGTTCAAGACTCCGCTTCTTTTGCCATGGAAGTATATATATTTTACAGAAATGTAGAAGTAAGAAGCAAGGTATTGATATGAGTATTGGGGATTTTAGATATCGGAATCAAAAGTGTTCTAAATTCACTCAGATTATTAATAGTATCAGTTCAGAGGTTACATAGGATTTCTATACTATTACATATACATTTTGAAATTAATGGTATGGGTTTATTTTCATAGAGATTTTAATGCTTTTGAGATTGTGTCTTATACTTAGTTTCTAAAACAAGGAGAATATTTGTAAAAGCTTTTTATAGTCATGTGATCAAGTTTATATTTTATAATACTCTTATTGATATTAAGTTCATATTCATTTAGATTTCCTTAGTTTGAATTTCACTGTATTTTATTGTTCCATGTGTATTTTCTTCTATTCATTCATCTATCTAATTTTGAAACATGGTTTTGATTTCATAATACAATGTTAATTCTAGGAGTATTGTGCTCCCATATTCTGAGTTGTTTGTTTTTGTTATTTTTTTTTCTCAACTGATTATTTGATCAAACTCTTTAAAGCATTTCCCTGGCAAATTGTTTGCCATGGCAAGTGTAAATTGATTCTAGAAGTATTATTTTTGATAAGCATATTCCAAAAAAAAAAAAAAGAGGGGAACATTTGTAAAAGTTGTCTTTGAGATTGTGTTGTGCTTTAACTTTTATTTAAATATGTTCAGATTTTTCAAAAAAGTAATTGTATACTAAGTAAAAAAAAGGGGTATTATTTGAAATTGTTGCATAATTATATATTGTGTTCTGAGTCAAGATGTATTCACATTTTTTGCAATCATTTATTATCCTCAATTTTTAAATCCATATGAGACTTGGATTATGGGAACTTATCATTTAAGACATTAATTGCCTTTATTCTGAGTTATCAGATGCCAGTTGGCCAAGATGCCATCCAATCACAAGAGGAATACATGCAAGAGCAGACACTGAATTGTCACATGAGGGGAGACATGCATGAAGTCAAGGTATGGCCGAGGGAACGGCTTTTGACTAATGTTGAGGTTGGATTCTCTTGGTTTAATATTTTATTTTATTTTTCCCCACAATATTGTACAGATGGCTGGAAGTATTCATCCCACCCATCTTATTCTACGCCTGGCTTCTATGCTCCCTCCTATATGCCTGATGCCATGGACATCTTAATCCCATGGATCTGATTAAGTCTGACTCAGTTTCCTCCAATATGTTCGGTGGCATGGACGTATATTCCATCCACCTATTTTAAGCCTGGCATACTGTATGGGCAGTACATATTGCTCAAGTGTGGGAATGCTCATATCCCATCATTTCTCTGTTCTTTTATGGTAACCCCCATAATTATCTCAGGTGTCATGATAAATACAGTGTTGAATTTGGCCTTGACACCTGTTACCAATTATATTAGATTTTCTAATTTCTCATAATGGCATGAGGATAATTAGGCAGATGATGCAAAAAGTGATGAAACAAAGATAAAAATTATTTTTAAAGTTTAATATCACAGCAATTGTCTTCTCAGTAATATTATAATTTTAAAGAATGTTTCAATTTTGTTTTATTATATGTTTCATGTGTAACAACTAAGATTATGAATTCCCTTAGACATGTTTTTGAGAACTTTCATTGTTTGATTTGATTATTGACAAAGCTATTTTAAAGTTGTGTTAAGCTCAATTTTGTAGGAAATTTCCTGGCTGATTACCAGTATCCACACATCAACCCCTGAAAAGACTTCCATTCCACGACTACACCTAGAGGACATCTGAGAAAAGACTTTCAGAGACTTTAAATGAACAGTTTTGATTTGTTCTTTTTGTTGGTTTTTTTTCTCTTTCTGTTATAATATGCACCATCTGTAACATGTATTCTCTGCAGAGGCCCTCCCTTTGCAAGACTAATGTCAAAGCGTCGGTTCATGAGGACAAAAAAAATCGCCCCTCTGGACAAAACTTTCCTCTCTTCCTTTTCTATATTGTTGTTCACATATTATTAGTTAGCAATAGTTATCATATTGTTTTTACTGTTCCGTCAAGGAAACATTTTGTTTCTTGAGGAACAACAGGGGGGACTGTAACGATTGGAATAACGCCACCTGCTGGATACTTACTGTAGAGGAGTTCTGCCCATGAAGGGAAGGTCTTTGAGGGCAAGACCAGGAGTCAGGAAGTGACGCGGGCTAGTGGGAGGAGGAAGGAAGAGACTGGCGCTCAGTCTGGGTCTCTTTCCTCTGGACTCTGGTGGAGAGCGGAGCTAGAAATGTGCTCTCCCTTTAATAGATAGGAATCTAGGCCTTTTTCTCTCTCTTTACCAAATTCTTATTCTCCTTAATAAATGCTTAAAAGTCTAACTCTTGCTAAAGCTTATAATTTATTGGCGACCACTCATTAGATATTTTAGACAGTTTAGCTAGAATTTTAACCCTTAACAGAAGTCAGAATGATTGCAAGTGGTTGGTCTCATCTGGCTGTCTGAGTATCAACAAAATTACAATGTTGCCACCATTTGTCATCCAATGAAGTTTCCATTATTGAACTGTGACTAGAATAATCAGAATCATCAATATAGACAGGTTTTAGTATTTCTGGCAGTGGTACTTTCAGGATCTTCTTAAGAGGATCACTGAATGATTGTAACAATCTCTGATTCAATTCAATGCAATAAGCATAACTTTAACGCATATGCACATAGCAAGAGGTAATATGTTCAGGGTGAGGGAAGGAGATAAAAAAGGAAGTAATGCCACAATGTTGGAGACATTACTGTTTGCAAATCCATATGATGATCACCTTATTTTGGTTTATGAAAAACAGCAGAACTTTCTCCTCAGTTCTCATATTTATAGGCCTTTGAACTCTTCATGAAGATGAGGAGTGTAATTGCCTTTGTTCTTTCTTAAGCTGTGCATATCTTTTGAAGCTAAGTTTTTTCTGGAATTAGAAAATGTGAAGGAAAGACACTGAACCTGAATATTAGAAAGCTGTCATAAAAGGAATTGTTTTAAGAGCTGATTTACTAGTTTGTGACAGTTTGGGTCATTAGAACAGGGTGGTAAATTTTTCCAAGCTTTGTTTTTGAAATCAAGCAATAACTTGTCTTCCAAGTCCTACAGGTGTTCAAAAAATTGTTCATGTTATTTGGATGACAGGGAGGAATGGCATCGTCAGTGGGTTTGTGTCGTTTTTCTATAAATTCATAAAAGTATTAGCATTTTCTACAAATCTTGGCAAATTCTAAATAGACCTGAGATGCTAACAGTAGAACAGATGTGCTTCTGGGTATATTCACTGTTTTCACCTAGAATCACATTTCAAGCCCTAAATTCAGAGAATTGCAACTATGTGCTGCCAGTTTTCAAGATATAAACAAGCCAATGCAATCCACAGATGTCCCAAATTGCTTGATTTCAAGTTTCATGCTGGATTATTTTTTCTTCAAAAATATGCAGATGTCACTGAATCATCTTATATTGACGATCATGAGACTTGGAGTAGTGACTAATCTCTACTGACCCATACACTTAATAAATATGAAAAATAAAATGCACTCTTTGGAATAGCTAAATAGCTTTTCCATTTTCAGACTTCGTAGGTAATTTCAAAATGAGAAAAAGCTGACACTAACATTTTCCTTCTAGCCTGTATGCAGTTCCCTATGTTCTTCCCAAAGTCTAGGAGCTGGCTGCCACATTAAAGTCGTGATCTATAAGTTGTGATTTCCCCTTCCCCTCCACCTTTTCAGCTTTCTTCCACCATTAGACTGTTTAGCTCCTTGAGACAGACTATCTTTCTTTTTTTATATTTGTATCCTCAATGCTTAACACATTGCCTGACACGTAGTAGGGGCTTAATAAGTGTTTACTGATTATTGTTTATCGACTATAGACTAGATACTTCAGAAAACCTTCCCAATTTTGTAGATTCACTTAAAGGGAAAAAAGCAGATTAGGATTTTTTTAAAGTGAGGCAATTGGGGTTAAGTGACTTTCCCAGGTTCACACAGCTAGTAAGTGTTAAGTGTCTGAGGCTGGATTTGAACTCATGTCCTCCTGACTCCAGCCAGGGCCGGTGCTCTATCCACTGTGCCACCTAACTGCCCCTAAATCAGGAATTTTTAACATGGTGTCCAAAGACTTCCAAATTATCTGCGTGTAGATTTCAGTGAGCCATGAACTTGGATAGGAAAATAAACATTTTAAAATGTTTATTCATCTCTAGCTGAAATTTAGCATTTCATTCAATCGTGATTAAAAGAAAAAACATATTATTCTTAAAAAAGTGTTCATAGGGTTCATCAAACAGCTAATACTCATCACAAACAAAAAGGTAAAAAAGTATGGTAATAAATATTTTTTACTTTTGTCCATTGTTTAAAACCTTTTGTTTCTCTGAGGAAAAGATGGTCTCGTGGAGTGTCACATTTGGAGTCACATGACTTGAATTATACTCCCAGCTTTGTTCCCTGTAATTGGTGTGATTTTGGGCAGCCATTTAATCTTTTTCAGGCTCTTTTTCCAGAGCTTTAAAATGAGTGATTTGGAATAGATCAACCAGACAAAAAGGTTTTATTAAATACCTACTAACTTTGTGCCAAGAACTATACTCAGCATAAAGGATACAAATACAGAGAATGAAATAATCCTTCTTCTCAAGGAATTTGTGTTCTCTTTGGCAAGATAAGTGTATACGTAAATATATATATATATATATATATATACATACATATATATATATACATATATATTATATATATATATGAAATTAGGGCAGCTAGATGGTTCAATGGATAAAGTTCCAGGTCTGAAGTCAGGAAGACTCATTTTCCTGAGTTCAAATCTGGTCTCAGATACTTATTAGCTGTGTGACCCTGGGCAAGTCATTTATCCCTATTTGCCTCAGTTCCTCAGCTATAAAATGAGCTAGAGAAAGAAATAACAATCCGCTCCAGTATTTTTTTGTCACAAAACCCCCAAATAGAGTCAGAAAGATTTAGACTGTAAAATGACTGCCTGAATATTTGGAATAAATATATAAAAAACAAACACAAGGTAGTTAGAGAGGGAGAACACTAGGAGTTGTGGACATTAAGAAAAGCTTCATTTAGAAAGTGATGTGTTGGAAATTTTGGAGCTGTCATGTGAAGGAAGAAAGATTCAATGAAGCTGAGATGAGAAGGGCATGTAGTGTGTGACTTGAAGACAGCCAGCAGAAAAGCATGGAGAGATGGAATGCCTTCTGGGAGGAATACAGAGAATGACAGTCTGACTGAATCTCAGAGTATGGTGAGGCTGAAAAGATAGGTTGCGGCCCAGTTGAGAAGGGCTTAAAAAGAAGAACATCCATTTTGTTCTCAAAGCAATAAGATGTGTCCAGATCTGTACTTAAGGAAGATCACTAAGGCAACTGTGGAGAGGATGAAGTGAAGTAGAGAGTGACTTGCGGCAGGAAGACCAGTAAGGAGTTCATTGAAATAATCTAGGGACTGCTCTAGATTCTTACACATACTAGGTACTCGATGCATGTTTACTGGATTGAATTGCTTTGCTAAAAATGCTTTATTATTATTTTTTAAAGTTAGAGAGAATTTATTTAAACATTCTTTACAGAAAGCACCAAAACAAAGCTTGTTTAATCAATCAACAAGCATTTACTTATTAAACAACTACTCTGATCCAGTCGCTGTGCTAGGTTCTGGGATTACAAGTACAAAGAATGAAATAATATTTACTCTCAAAGCATTGGCATAAAACTCTTTGTTTTGATGCCATTCTCAATACTTCTTTTTTCTCTCACCTATCTATAAATACATATTTCAAATGCATACTATATAATGTGTCTATATATAGTGTGTATTTGAAATACAAAAATCATAACTAGTATGTTTATAATGAATAGAATAAAAAAGAGCAAGTTATAATTTCATTTTACATTTGCCAATACAATAATCAATAATGAAGGAAGTTAAGAGAATAATTGGAGTAGTATCTCATCTTTATATGATAATCCATTAAAAGACATTGAACAAAAGATATTAAATCAAATGAAAGTAATAATGTTAAGCAATTCACAGTCTGTTCTTTTATTCCCTTAAAAATCTTTTATTTGCAGTATCTATATCTGTGAAGATATGTATATATATATGTATATCAAAGTACATATTTATGCATGTGTATACTCACATACACAAACACATCCACACAAAGTCACCTGTTCCACCTGAAAAAGAAATCTTTAATCTATTAGTCTATGTAATAACATAATGGATTTCAACCTTTGTTTAGTTTCATTCATTAAACTTGGGTCCATTTATTCTTATCTTGCTTCAGGGCCTTATTCCTCCTGCTTCAGCTAAAATAAAGTCCAGCCATAAACTATAATAGCACTGTAATAATAATAATCATTCAAAATTAAATTAGCCAGAAAGCTTGGGGTTTTTTTGGAGGGTATACACTACACTTTAAAATATCTAAAAGAAGTTAGCTCTTTACTTCATGTGATCCTGGTTTGTTCCCAATGTGATGCTCATTTCCTTTTTGTGACTGTTATTCAATTTGTACAGTTTTGGCAATGCTTTGTGTTTTCTTAAATCAATTTCCCTGCTTGAGGTATAGCCTTGACTTCTCACATTCTAGCAATTAATGTCCTTCCTTAACAATGTAATCAATCTGTTGGAACCTCATGCTCAGCTGTGTCTTCTTTTCTAGCTTGTCCCACTCCCACTATAAATGCTTTTTTGAGATGTATGTTTTAATTGGGTCTGTGAATTGAAGTCTAAAGCTGTTGAAATTTTGACAAAGCCTAAAGAAATTATAGAGATCTTTCATGTCCAAAGTCCCTCTTGCCCGGGTGCTATGGAGAGAAAATTAGTGAACCTTTCAAACTTCAGCAAATTCAGCACTCTAGTACAAGCCTTAAATCATCTCAATCTTTCCCAAAGGCACATACAAAGTGTTAACCCCTTACTTTTGTGCCAATACTTCTCCTTTCTGCTCAATCGCTGAGAAGAGAAGCAGTGATTTCTATTTTTATTATAGTTATTAAACCATGATATAGCTCTTTTTAATTTCTTTAAAAATATTCATCTATTATCCCAATGGTAGCATAAAACACTTGCCCAATTTTATGAATATGTATTTCCATTGGAAAAAATGATGACTGGGGAAGTACTTAAGAACAGTTTTCATAAACATTAAGAGGATAGATGAGCTCAATGAGATAAAATGAGATAAAGCTATGGTATGGTATACACAAAATCCAAAACCAAAACTTGCCATCCATGTAAAGGATATTAGACATTGGGATGGGTTCCAAGAGACCTTTGGGAATTTCCTTCCTTAGAAATATTCAGAATTAAGCTTGACCAGTTCTTTTTTTTTTTTCTTTTGGTGGGGCAATGAGGGTTAAGTGACTTGCTCAGGGTCACACAAGTAGTAAGTGTCATGTGTCTGAAGTCGGATTTGAACTCAGGTCCTCTTGAATCCAGGGCCAGTGCTCTATTTACTGTGCCACCCAGCTGCCCTGACCAGCCTTTTTAAAGGAAGTTTTATTGAAAAGAGTAATAAACTTGGAGACAAAAGACTTGGCTTGGTTCCAGCCTCTTCCTCTTATAAGCTGTGAGGTCTGGAACAAATCATTTAAGCTCATTGAACTTTGATTGCTTTATCTGCAAAATGGGAAGCTTCTTTCTTTCTTTCTTTCTTTCTTTCTTTCTTTCTTTCTTTCTTTCTTTCTTTCTTTCTTTCTTTCTTTCTTTCTTTCTTTCTTCCTATCTATCTATTTATCATCTATCTATCTGTATCAAATTGTTTGTAAGGTTTGTAAGACTAGTTTTCTTGGCTGACTGAAGAAAATGTCCAGGCCACTCTTCTCTCGCTGCCATAATTTGACAATAAAATTATTCAGTCTTCTTTGTGCCTCAGATTTGTGAATTAGGATCTTTTCCCATTACATGACTCACAATCTCCCTCAGCCTCCTCTTCCCTCTGATTGGAAATCAGAGTACCAAACTCCCTCCAAATGTATTTCTTGATAGAGGGCAGAAATTGAACCATCAATTAAATCCATTTTTTTATCTGTTTTTCTACCTGGTTTCAATTCCATGAAACAAGATGCCCCTGTAGTTAGGTACTCACTTGGTGTCCTCCCACCTAAATCCCACCCCCTTTCTGTTTCCTTTTGTGGATTGTTTCAGTTCTTAGAATGTAAGCTCTTTGAGGGCTGGGACTGTCTTTCTTTTTATTAATTGTATCCCTAGAACTTAGCAAAGTGTCTGACACATTGTAGGCACTTAATAAATGTTTATTGGATTGGATTACATTTAAAACAAAATGGACAAAGACATTTTAATTTTACCAGAGGAACTACAGACATTTCTCTAGTAGGGTAATAGCATGTTCAGACCTATGTGTTAGAAACCTCAACTTCGGGGCAGCTAGGTGGCGCAGTGGATAGAGGACCGGCCTTGGAGCCAGGAGGACATGAGTTCAAATCCAATCTCAGATGCTTAACAGTTACTAGCTGTGTGACTCTGGGCAAGTCACTTAACCCCAATTGCCTCACTAAAAAAAGAAAAGAAAAGAAAAGAAAAGAAATTTCAACTTTGCATTTATATGGAAGATGTGTTATAGAGGAGAGAAGCTAGAAGTAGGAAGTTCAATTAGAAGTCTCTTGAAATAGACTAAGTGAAAGGTGATGAGGATCTAAAATAGGGTCCTGTGAATGGTGAGAAGATGACAGTTACAAAGTATATTCTGGAGCTAGAATTAACAAGATAGCCATTATTATGGGAGTCTGGGCCCCTATTATGAATAATTTTTTTTTTTACAGTTTATGGATACCATTGTGTAAAATTTAGAAATATTTTCTTTTTGTTGTTGTTGTTTGTTCTTTTGTTTGCAGGGCAATGAGAGTTAAGTGATTTGCCAAGGGTCACACAGCTAGTAAGTGTTTTCTGAAAGTCAGATTTGAACTCAGGTCTTCCTGAATCCAGGGCCGGTGCTTACTTCATTACCTAGCTGCCCCCTAGGAATATTTTCAATAGTCAATCAACATTATTAAAAAAAGAATTTTAATATGACCTCCTTTTAAATGCATATTGAAGTTGATAATAAAAGAGCAAAATCAATGTGTGAATTTGCTAATGATACTCTATTTAGAGAAAGTAGCCAAAGTTAGATGCTTGAGTGTACTGATGTTCCCAGATTCTAATACATTTTCCCCATCAATTATTTGGTATTTATTTTGAATATACATACATATACACACACACACACAAATACATACGCATACATGCACACATATATACATATGTATACTTATATACACATATATTGGGGGCAGCTAGGTGGTGCAGTGGATAAAGCACTGGCCCTGGATTCAGGAGGACCTGAGTTCAAATCCACCCTCAGACACTTGACATTTACTAGCTGTGTGAACCTGGGCAAGTCACTTAACCCTCATTGTCCAGCAAAAAAAGAAAAGAAAGAAAAAGAAATGTGTTTCAATATCTCTATATCTGTATATATGTACATGTCTCCTCTGATAGAATGTAAGGTCCTTAAGACTGGGTAGATATATTTTTTGTCTTGTATCCTCAATGCCTAGCATATCATCAGGCATAAATTAGGCACTTGTTGATCGATTGATTCTGATAAAATCTGATAGAATTGAAGGACTATAAAGCAGATATGTTGTACCAATCTATTTCACATATATTTACACCAAATGTTTAGTAACTCTTCGTAATATTTGTGCAGATGATCAGGATGATGCTACTCATTTTCCAGGTAGAAAATGGAGACAGAAGGCCCATGTTGTTTTTTCTAGTTTATCCATAAATCATGTAGAACTTCTGAATCTTGGAAACTTATTGTATTCTCTAAATTTTCTTCTTACTCTTGCTGAAGTCCTTTACTATCTGTGTGAGAACTAACCCAGGAAAGGTTTATATTTCTAGTCTATTTTTCCTTATAAACTGTTTTCTGATGCTTCATAGGACTGGATTCACATAAAAGTAAATTACATTGAATAAGGAAAACACATTTATTTTGCCTTCTGCAGAAGAACATACAGTAAATATAGATGAAATTACTATGACTGTCATCTGGTTGCTGAGTAAATATGGGTGATGCTTGTGCCACTTCTGCCTAAAAGTAGCATTTCTTACTGATTTACTACTAGTAATAAGATACCAATAATGAGCTACACAATGAAAACACCTGAGTTGATAATTCAACTATATATTCAAAGAAAAAAAAAAGGGAAATAACATAAAATCATTGAAGCTTTACAATTAATGTTTAAAATGGAAAAATGCAAACTCAGTTTACTATTTTACTTGATGTAATGCAGACTATATGATGACACATGAGCTTTGTACCCATGAACCAGACTTCTGGAGGTAGTAAACTTTTCCTAAATTATTGACTTGCTATAAATCTAAAATGGGGCACTATTATGTCAAAGCATTACAGCCCCAACAGCTTAATGTCGCCAAAACCAGCCTCTAACTGATCCATATGTTTTCATGCAGGAGTTCAGTTTTCAGTAGAGAAAAAGAGGATATGTTTTAATTTAGTGAATTGTCTAATTTGACTCAATCCTTGAGGCACCCAGTAGTTTTAAAGCTGATTTCAAAGCATTGTTTACTGTGGAGTGATGCCCAGATACTATTCACTATATGTGAAGAGCAAAAAGAAGCTACTCTTCTTTGAAATATTGGCTAGGCATTTTCATTTTTAGTGTTTCTGCCTTTAGCCTCTAGGAAATATTTATAGTAAAAGTCTCCTGAATATCCAATCCAATCAAACAAGCATTTGTTAAGTGCTTATTATGTACCAGGAACTGTAGTAGGTACTAGGGAAATGAAGAAGAATGAAAAAACAGAACCTCCCTTTAAGAAGTTTGTATTATTTCCATGTTGGGAGATGGGAGGGTGACATATAATCATTTAGGTTATAGTTAGGTAGGTGAAACCGTGGATAAAATGCTGGACTCAAAAGACTGGAAGACCTGACAAAACCTGCCTCAGATACCAACAAGCTGTGTGACTCTGGACAAATAACTTAATTTCCACCGACTCACTTCCCTGGCTTCTTTCAAATCCCAACTAAAATCCCATTTACAGGAAGCCTTTCCCAAACTCTCTTAATGGTAGTGCCTTCCCTCCCTCGCTTATTTACTATTTATCCTGTGCCTTGCTTATTTTTACATGTATTTACTTGTTGCCTTCCCCTTTAGATTGTGAGACTCTTAAGAGCAAGACCTTTCTTTTGCCTCTTTGTGTATCCCCAGGACTTAGCCAAGTGCCTGGCATATAGTAGGTGCTTAATGAATGTTTATTGACTAATTGACTCTATGGAAGAGGATAATTTAAAAGTATGAAAAAGTAGATTGAAGCTGAATGAGAAAGGCTTAAAATGGCAAAGGAATTTATATCTGATTCTATAGGTAGTAGGACATCTTTGAAATTTGTTGAGGAAGGCAGTGAAATTGTCAGACCTTGACTTTAGAAATATTACTTTGGTAGCTGTGTGCAGGATGGATTGGAGAGAAGAGAGACCTGAGAAAGGGAGTCCAAATGAGAAGTGATGAGGACCTAAATTATGGAGTAGTCATTGTAGAGGAGAGAAGATGACTTAGGTGAAAGATGTGAAGTTTGACTTGACAGGATTTGGTAACTGGACATATAGAATGACAGTGAGGAATTGAGAGTGATTCTATGTTTGAAGATCTGCCTTAGTGAGAAAATGATACTCTTGGCAAAAATAGGGAACTTTGGAACATGAGTGTTTTTTGTTTTGTTTTGTTTTGTATGTGGGAAAAAAGACTAAGTTCTGTTTTAGAGAGACTAGATTTGATTTGCCAATAGGCAGTTGGCAATGTGGGACTGGAAATTCTGGAAAGATATATAGTGCTGATAACATTTACTTTTTAGTCTTCAGTGTAGACATTATTATTAAACCAATAGAAGCTAAAATTGTTAGGGATAAATATAAAGTCCTAGAGTTGGGTTTTTTAAAAAAGAATACAAATAGGGAATGCCTTTATTTCATGAGTGTTATCTCAGGTGGAGATGTGGAGTGAGACAAGCTGTCTTTCATTGATGCCATGTAAGATTTTCTTCATAATGTCCCCTGTTTGACTCTGTATTGATTCATCCCTTGTGAATGATCATTTCATTGACCTATGTTTCAGGACTCCTATTTGTTCAAATGGATTTGTGACACTCATGAATTATTTGTTTTTAAGATCTCTGTTTACTGTCTCATATAATATCTGGAAGTATACCCATAATTGTGGTCATCATTTTAACCCATAGCAATCAGCAAGTTATCTCTCTCTAGGCCTTTAGTTTCTGACAGGACAATGTACAATCTTAATATACACACACACACAGCAATATAGCATGACAACTTACTTTACCAGAAGCATAGCATTCCAAATTAGGAATATTATATTCCCTTAGTACTCTGTCTGTATGTCTATACCACATTGTGAGTTCAATTCAAGATAGGGCACCCATGGCTAGACAGCATTTTGTTTGAAGGAAAAAAAAAAGCTTTGATAGATTTAGTGAACTGTAACCATTTTGAATTAATATTTTAATGAAGAAACAAAGAAAATGAATGTGATAGGTAGCATTAAGAAAATTTTATTGCCCAGGATGAAGGGATTTCTCTCCTGCTTTGGATGGACTACATTTGGTGTTTTGTGTTTAGTTCTTAGTTCTTGGCACCACATTTAGGGGAAAACAATGATAAGTTGAAGAAACTCTAGAGTAGGACAATGAAGATGATGAAGGATCTTCATAAGTAGTTTGGTTGAAGAAACTAGAGACATTTATCTTAGAAAAGAAAAGATGTAGAGGAAACATGGTAGCTGTCATAAAGTATTTTAAATAGTACCATGGTAAAGAGAGATTATACTTGATTTTCTTTTCCATGGAAGTAAAAAATTAGGACCAAAATGTGAAAGTACCCAAATGGCATATTTAGATTCAAGTTAAAGAAAATAAAAACCTTTGTAACAATGAGTTATCTAAAATTCATAGATGGTAGTGGCTTCTCCTTCACTGGAGGTCTTCAAGCAAAGACAGCCTTTCCTGGTTAAATTGTAGATGATCCCCTTTTTTAAAATATGTTTTTCTGAAATAGATGTCTTCTAAAGTCTCTGTGATCCCTGTGACTTTTTGACTCTGAGGGCCACATTTTAGAAAGGACAAGGTCAAGCATAGCAGAAAGTGACCAGAAAAGAGAGAAGACTAGAGACAATGACATGCCAGGATTCATAGGATGCAGAATGGTAAAAAAGAAAGGCACTGATTTTAGAGTCAGAAGCACTAATTTTAAATCTTGTTTTTCACTTAAATTTTTTATTATAAACTTTATGATCATCACACTGCAAAAGGAATAACAAAAACAGGATTACATATTGAACCATCAATTTATTATAACAGAGTAAAAGTTTACTCTTTTTTTTTTTAAAGAACATATATTTAATATTATAGTACCAACTGTCCTGCTTATCTGTTTCCCCTTCTGAACTTTCTTCTAATTAACCAGGCAGCAAAATTTCGTTTGCTGTGGTTGTTAGCTCCCATGAGCCTGCACTCCTCCCCAACCTGGGCCACAGCCACTCAAGATTTCTCCCTGATTCCCCACTGGGGTAAAACAACCAAATTCCACCTCAGATCCAGCAGAAATCCCTGTTGTCTCCCTCCCCCCCCCCCCAGCCAGTTGCTCAGTCCTCTCACCAGACCATGAGATTAGTTCCAGAAGATGCTGATGCTGCAGCTGATTTGGAGGCTCCGGGGCAAATTTTTCTGGCACAGGCTGCCTTGGCCTGGATTTTTATTGGCATGACCTCGGGGTTGGACGCCATTCCCATCCTGGTCCAGCAGACTCCACCTGCTGAACTTCTAAGTTGTCTTTGGCTGGAAAATGATCTCAGTCCATCTTTTTGTGGGCTCTGCTGCTCAAGGGGATGTCTTATGGCTGTGTTTAGAGTTTTTTGGACTAATTTTATCAGGACCTCTGAGCACTTATTGCCTTTCCTCTGCCATATTCTCTTTTATACTTATTCAACAAGTATATACCAAATTCTAGAAACTATAGTATATCCCAGGGAGACATAGAAAGGTTAAAACAATCCCTTTGCCCAAATAGCATATATTTAAATGAGAGAGATATGTAAATAACTAAGTATATGTAACATATATGTGGATTAGAAGGAACTAATCCAGAAAGAAAGAATCTAGCTGATGGGGAAACATGGAAAATCTTTCTGCAGAGGATAGGACTTAAAGTGAACAATATTTTTAACCACATCAAATAGGGTTCTTTTTAAATTGATATTGCTTTGCATTATACTTTCAGCTCTAATACTGCTGGATTCCCTTTATTCTTAGTTGTTTTCACTATTTCACTTGATTCCTTTTACTTTTTGTCCTTCTTGTGATGTTTGTTATTACTGTGCAAAGTTCTATAAAGTAATCCATTGTAGAGGTAGCTTGGTGGTACAGTGGGTAGTATGCTGGGCCTGTAGACATTCGTTCAAAACTGGCATCAGATATTTCTTACCTGTGTGACCTTGGAAAAGTCATTTAACTTCTGTTTAAATTGGTTTCTTCATCTGTAAAAATAAGGATAATAGTAGAATCTACCACCTAGGTTGTTGTGAAAATTAAATGAGATAATATTTGTAAAGCTTGTAGTACAGTGACTGCCATATGATGTTATTTAAATGTTATCTATTTTTATAAAACTGAATCTGTACATTAATTTAGGTAGAATTGCCATTTTTGTTATATTGGCACACACCAACTATGAAAAATTAATATATTTTTAAATTATTTACCTTTATTTTATAAAGTGTTTTATGGTATTAAAAAATAATTCCTAGGGGCAGCTAGGTGGCACAGTGATTAAAGTGCCAGCCCTAGATTTAGGAGTACCTGAGTTCAAATCCGGCCTCAGACACTTGACACTTACTAGCTGTGTGACCCTGGGCAAGTCACTTAACCCCCATTGCCCTGCCAAAAAAAATTCCTGTGTGTTTTGGTAGGTGTTATTCCTTATATTTAATGTATTCTATAGCTATATTGAATATAATTTCTTTTTCTTCTTGCTGGGATTTGTTAATAATATACAGATAATTAATGATGTATATGTTTTTTATTTTATTTCCTGATACTTTACCAATGTATTTTTTCAATTAATTTTAGTTAAACCCTTAGAGTTCTCCAAGTAGAACATAACATCATCAGAAAAAAGATATTATTTCATTTTTCCTTAATACACATCTTACATTATTCAATTATAAGCTCTACAATCTTCATTTAGCTAATGGTTGTTGTTTATTCATGCCTGACTCTTTGTCTCTTTGTGACCTCATTTGGGGTTTTCTTTATGCCACAGTTATAGATATAGATATAGATATAGATAGATATAAATATATAGAGATAGAGATAGATAGATATAGATATATAGAGATAGATAAATATATAGAGAGAGATAGAGATAGGTAGATAGATAGGTATAGATAGATAGATAGAGTTATATAGATATATATGTGTATATATCTATATCTAGATATCTACTTTTATCCATATATCTATCAATATCTATCATATATATGCATATATATGATAGCTATATGGATATAGGTAGATATCTAGATATAGATATATACACATATATATCTATATAACTATACCTATCTATATCTAACTATAGATATACATGTGTGAATATATATATATATATATACACACACATACACACATATATGTGTATATATGGTATATTTATATATGTATGTGTGTATATATGTATGTATATATAATGATGAGGATTTAAATATATTATCTTGATTATACATGCTATAGCATGATGATATCATCCTCATTCAATTCTATGAATTTCATAAAAATATAGATATTCAATAAACTGACAATTCTGGGTCCAGACTCTACTCATGATATCCATACTATTAAAAGTCCTTAGGTTCAGTCAAACCATGTAAAGTTGAGGTATAATTCTGAGACCAGATTCCAACAAAGCACATTGATAAAATATAAACATATAGTGGCATCTCATGCATCCTCTTTTCTATAGTAGATTGTACTGATTAGTTTTTTGGAGGGGCGGCAGGGCAATGAGGTTTAAGTGACTTGCCCAGGGTCACACAGCTAGTAAGTGTCAAGTGTCTGAGGTCAGATTTGAACTCAGGTCCTCCTGAATCCAGGGCCGGTGCTTTATCCACTGCTTCACGTAGCTGCCCCAATTGTATGGATTCTTAAAGAAAGCCTCCTAACTTGTTTCTAATGATATTTTTGTATCTAGTTAACTTGATTTCATAGAAAAGTAACAAATATTTTTAAAGCCCAAGCTGGAGCAGAAAAAGATATGGTCAAGCAAATGATACTCTTTTTAAATTTTAGAACATTACCACGGGAAATGTCATACCACTGATACCTATGCTTTTTTCAGTTTGCAAAAATACATGCATGGAGGCACATGCTTGTAGTCCCTGCAGGTTGACATTGATGGATCCTAGGAGTTCTGGATAGCAGTAAAATGGATTGGGTATCCACATTAAGACCAGTACCAATATGGTGAGCCTTGGAGAGCAGATGGCTTAAAGTGCTTAAACCTGCCTAAAATGGGAAAAACTAGCCTGCGTCAGAAAAATAGAACACAAAAATGAATTTTCCATGATGATCAATATTGGGTTTGGGCACATGAGGGAGATCCAGGCTCCAAATGTCTACACACACATACCCCATATCTATTTACCTATCCATCTATCTATAATATAATACACATACACACACACACACACACACATATATATATATATATATATATATACACACACACACATATGTATACCTACATATTCAAATACAATCGTACACATGAATATGGAATATAGATATAATGTGTGCATATGTGCATGTATATATTTGATTACTAGAGATGGATTTAAATTTTTGTTTTTGTAGGACAGGGTTAGGAAGGCTGTTCATGTGTTATTGTTACTGCTGCTTTCCCTACTATCAAGGAGCTCTTGCTGCTATTTTCTCTCTTTTTTTCATTGTCTGTACCTCTCACCTTTTTCCATCTCAGAATCCAACTTTTTTTCCAGGATGAGAAAAAAACCCACCTCCTCCCTCTTTCTGCTTAACTCAGAAAGTCAGTCAAGAAGCATTTATTAAACGCTTACTCTATGTTTGACACTGTGCTAAACACTGGAGACAGAAATACAAGAAAAAAGAAAGACCTTGATGTCAAGGCACTTCTAAAATGGAGGGTAGACAACACATTAAAAAAAAGAGAGTCACAAACAAAGCTGAGATTGGAATGAGTGATGGCTAGACTGGAGTTCCTCTTCAAAATGGAAGTTCAAGGAACTTAGTAGAAGAAGGGGGCCACAGGAGTGGGGGGATATCCCAGGGTTATAAAGCATCTGAGATATGGTGGCAAAGTCCAGAGTTGATAGCTGAGTCAGAAGACAAATGGATGAAGAAATCCAGCATTCAATTCGCCCCTGCATGAATAGGACTATGGGAAAGGTATTTTTTACTTCTTTATCTTAGCAGAAGTATTGTTCTTGCAAGTTAAAGCCACCAAATTTTCCCTCAATTTTCTGTGTTTGTGCATCTTCTCCATTTTATGAACCTCAGTCTTGTTCATTTTTTTCTGTTTATGTCTTCTCTATCTAATTGTGATGATGTGAATTATCACTACAAACTTCAAAGCTAAGTTGCTCATTAAACGTATTTATCAAAAAAAGTATTTATCTAAAGTAATTCTCATTTTTATGAACAGTGATTTAGGTATTTGCCTTGGAACTAAAATTTCTCACAAATGATCCATTAATAATTTTATTCTGTAACAATTTATACTTCTGTTTTCCTTGTAAAATTATTTTATTGTGAACTTAACAATCAGCAAAAGAAACATTTCAACATTCAAAGAAGAAGAAAAACCTATGTAAGAAAATATGTATTGTTACTATAGTTTGTTTCTGCATCTCAGTGAATAATATTAACAAAATAGCCCTATATTTATTAAGCACTCTACTGTCAGTGGCACAAAACTTGGACATACAAAATTAATTCATCTGCTTTGTGTTTGCAAGGTCTAGAGTTACAAGAGTTGTCCTTCAAATGAGGCTGCAGGACCTTGGATAGTGATGGTTTTTGAATATAGTCTGCTAACATAGTATTTCAAAAAAATTAAGATCCAGTTTATGAAACTCTTGAAATGTGTAAAAAGAAGCCCATAACCATGGAAGGAGCACTGTTTACAATTCTAGTAACAAATGTCATCATAGAATTTATATTACCTAACCCTTAAAAATCTCCCAATCTATTTTTGTCCTACTTTAGGAATTTGCCTTTTCTTACCATGTCCCCTCAATTTCAAAAGTTGCATTTGTAACCTGGTCATCAAAGGTAGGGCTCTACACATGACCTGAAATGCACTTTAATGTGCAACCTTTCTCCTGTCCTAAATCATGGAGATATATATTTTTAGAGGGAGATAAAATAATTCTACCTGCATTCCCAGTTCTCACATATACATTTAGTGTTATCTATAGAAGATAATACACCTGTCTGCTTATGTGGAATAAGTTGCTTCATGAGGGATTGGTTGTCCCATCTCTGGAGATGGTGAGAATAAATTAATGAATCCATTATAGAGGAGATTCATGAATATCACCCTAGACATGGCCTTTAATGTCCTTTCATATTCCATGATCTTGTCTACTTTTATGAAGTAATCCAAAGGCAGGAGTGTGCTGGAGCAGACTGAATTTGCCAAAAGCAGATTGTTAATTTTTTACTGTGAGCATTTATACCTCAGAAATTGGAAAATGATACAAATCAAGGTATGATTTATTATTTTATTGGTTATATAAACTTAAGAAATTCTTAACAATGCACTTTAAACTGAAAAGTCTGTTGAAGGTACATTTATTTGTTTGGTTTTTTTTTAGGACAGACATTTATCAGCACACACCCTTCCAAAGGCGTAATTTTAATGAACAGTATTTCAAATGAGTATAATGGAAGTTTAGTGCTATAGTTAGCCACTAGAGAACAACTTTATGGGGCAAGTTAAGGACTCCATGTATTTCTCAAAACATATAAAATACTATAAAGGTTACTCTAGCTATTTTCAGGGACACCAATATTATGGGAGAGTATAGAAACTTAAAAGTACACACTTATAGCTTGATTAGGAATTAGCATTAAATTTAATTAGCATTAAAAATTGACTGGTAGGGTGAGTAGACAGTATTCAAGTTTTTGTCAAAAAATGGTGTTTTTCAAATATTCTCCCTCACATTTTCCAATAGTTCCAATAGTTTTTTTTTGGGGGGGGGAGGGAAGAAGGAGGAGAAAGAGTAAATAAGTTATTGACTTCAATGAGAATTATCAAACATTTATTAAGTACTCTGCTCAAGGCAATGAAGATTTATAGTAAAAAGACTTTAGATTAGGAACTCAACTTGATTTCAGGATGACTATCTGCTGTTTTAGGTATGTAAAAAGCATTCCTGCTTTCAGGCAAAAATAAACTTGTTCATGTAAGAAAATCCCATCCATCAACTTTAGATAAGAAAATACAGCCTAAATTGAGTATGTCTTCAGTTTCATTCAAAGATGTTTTGCGAGTATATTTCCTTCACCAATCTATGTATAAAGGAAAGAGGCTAGTATTTGGAATCAGGGAACCTGGATTTCTATTAAACTTCCATTACTTATTACCTATGTGACATTGGGCAAGTTATACTCTCTGATTTCAGTTTCCTCATTTGTCATATGAGGACACTGGACTTGATGATTTCTATGGTCCTTCCAGCTTTTAGCTGATTTTGGGTCTAGGTAATGTTTTTACCATTATATAAACATTTGCATTTGTATTTGAGCCAATGAAGGTAAGTAAGAACTTGTTTCAGCACACATCTGTATCCATGTATTGTTAAGGGATGTTAAGGAGGATATAGAGAATGGCATGGAAAGAATTACACAGAATGAGGAATGGATGGACTGTGATCTTTATTAGGATATTTTTAGAAATATTTAATTATCTGAGTATGTTATCAGTTGGCTTGTTAGTTATTAATAATGATGATAGCATTAGTGTGCTGTTCTATACATGTTTGATTCTTTCTCTGGGCAATTTGTTTTGCAGTAAGTTTAAGAATTTTACGTTAGCCATACCTGTTAAACATACATGGGTCACCATACATGCATTGCTTTCTCAACTATTGGAGAAAGATTATCTTGATAGACCATAGATTCATCAGAGTTGAACAATTAAATCTACTTTAATCGTAGTTGACCAATGCTTTTTGTCATTTTTTTTAATTATATGTGACTCTTGTTAATAAGATTAATTTGTATTCTCCACCACAACCAGTCTGTTATTCCAAGGACATGTATCTCATATGCACAGGTCTTACACTTGTGAAACCAGGAAAAAAATTTTAGCTTCAGTAGTAGTATGTCTTGGGAGATAGAGCACAATGTTTGAAACATGAACATTTATATGTATATGTATATGCATATGTATGTACTCCCCCACCCCCATATATATACATACATACATATATGAGAGAATTTCTCCTTCAAAATAAAGCTATGTATTTTTGCATATATAGGATTAAAATAGAAATCAGGTATGTTGGAAAAATTCTAGCCTAACTATTTACTGATAAGACAAATAACATATTTGGATAAAGAATTTGACACTAATAAAATCTTAGCAGACTCTTCTTACACCACATTTGAACAGAAAAATAATGTACACAGAAAAGATGCCAATAAGATTTCCAAATGTCTGAAAATGTCCAGATTCAATGGATAAACCTAAGGTCTCACAGGACTCCCAAGAAAGTCTCATTCTTATGTTTTATGTTTTCTTCACTGGCTTATAATAATAACTTATGGGAGAGAGGAGAGGGAAAGGAGGGGGAAAAAAGTAATGTCACCCAAGAGAGGTAGAAAGTTCCCAATCTCTCTTTGGACCCAGATGAAAGACAGCAGATCAGGTGATTACACACTTTGCAAACCCAATCTACTTAACTTAATTTCAGATATTCATGTTTTGACCTACTTACTATGTAATGTTTAATACAATTGTTTGATTACCTGAATATAATCAGATAATCTGCAACGCGGATTCTGAAGGATTGAGGTTGATTCCATTCCCACCTCCTACTAATAATGCTCACAAGAGAGGTAATAATATGACATAAAACCTTCCATTAATAAGATTTGCAATGATCATTACTGTAAAACCATGTTAATAAAATACAAGCGGTGATAATAAAATTCATTACCTTTGTCTTCCTTCTTTTACTGTGATAATTTGATAAGAGATATTCTTAAATCCTTTTCTATGGCTCTCAGTAGAAATGCCTCTGTGACTTCATTAAAAGAAAAAAAATACCGTAACAAATAAAGTGTGGAAAATATAAAATGTTGGCAGATTTCAGGTGCTTGCAATAATCATATTTTGCATTTTTTATAAAGTCACAAATCTATTTTGTTGGTTCAGTGTTTTAAATGAGAAACTGTACTACTGATTTCTTTCTCTAGAATTCACTTAAAATATCAGCATAAAGATCCATATGTTCTCTTTACCTCCTCAGAAAAATCCATTTTGTGACTGTGAAGTCATATGTACAAAGTTCCAGATGCCTCCACTAAATAAGTTGCTTCCTGGGAGTTACTGAAGCATATAAATTCTCTCATATCTCTTGAGTTTCATTCAGAACACTGAGGCAATAATATTTTAAATAAGTTAATGTACATTTGAAATACCTTAATACAGATCGAGAAGATTATTGCAAGATCTAGTCAGATTGTAAACACCAGTCAGAAATCATCCAAGGATCAACTTTAAAAAGTTATATTTACACATGTCTGGAATCAGTGATCAATGCCTGGTTACTTGGCATTTATACATTAATTTGAAAGTAACTTATTTCCTTTTCCCTAAACATGTCAGAAATTTGATAGCATGAAAAGAGCATAAAATCACTGAACTACTAAGTAGAATATAAGTAGAGATGGTGAATGGAGAAGGAAGATGGAGAAGATCTTTGGAATGTTGTAGGTCTTCAAATAATCCAATGCTTTGATCACTTCTCTAAAGGGATTTTGCTAGTAACTATGAAGGATGTCTTGCCTAACAAATATACCCCTTTAGTCTTATGGTTTAGATTTATAGAGTTTGGGGAAAAAAAGAAAAAAAAACCTGTCATGATCATTTTATAGAATGGTCTTAGAGTTCAGTGAAAAAGAATCCAGATTTAATAGTTGTGTAACTCTAGCATTGGACAAGTCACATTACTCTTCCTAGGACATAAGTTTCCTCACCTGTAAAATAAGGGAGTTGAACTAGATGATCTCTTAGGTTCCTCCCAGATGGGATATTTTGGGAGTTTTTATTATTGTTATTATTATTGACAAGATAATCAACAAATGAAAGAGACCATATATTAACTATAATGCAAAATGAAAACCTTCTAAACATTTCATAACACACAAGGGGAGATAGAGAAGTAAATAGAATAGAGAACAAAAGTAACTACTAAATAATAATTATAATAAGCCCTCTGATTTTAATAATCATTGCTTCTCTGCTGTATTGATACCTTTATGAAATTTAAACTAGGTCAGAAAAATGTACTGATAGAGGTCAAAGGAACTAAAAAACTATAACTTCTGCCTGTCATTGTGGCCTCTTTAAGGGAAAAAGAACCACAGACTTCACCTGTGGTCTTTTTTATTCACTTTTAATGGATTCATAAGTCCTTAAGGAAGTTGAATAGTCCCAATTGCATTTGTCAAAGAAAAATGCATGGTAAATAATTCATTACTATTTCACCTATGCCTTTTCTGTTATGATGCCTTGCATACAAAATTCCATCATGACCTTCAAAATCATTCTAATTAGTTTCAATAAGATGTACTCCTATGTTTCTTGGGGGTACACAGATGTTTTCCTATTGGATATGCAACATGTGGTCTACAAAACATAATTTGATATACCATAAACAGAAACTTAGGGGGAGTAACTGACACGTTGTGATGTATGCTGTAAAATATATTCATACATGTACACATGCAGGTTTAATTGATCTTATTAATATTTAGTATTGAGTATGTAATATAGAGACAGCCAGGAGGTTCAATTGATAAAGCACTGGATTTGAACTCAGGAAGACCTAAATTCAAATCCATCTTCAGACAGTAACTAGGTATGTGATCATGAATTAGTCATTTAACCTCTGACTCAGTTTACTCAACCATAAAATAGTGATAACCATAACACCTACCTATCAGAGTTGCTGTGAAGATCAAATGAAATATTATTTGTAATATACTTAGTTCAGTCCATGGCACATAGTAGGCACTCTATAAATGGTTACTTCCATCCTAATATATAATTTTATAAAAGAATAACCACTTGAGCATATACAAATTTTCTTTTATTTTTGTTTTCAACTGGAAATGTCATGTCCAGACAAAAGCAAAAGGACAGAAACTTCAAGACAGAAACACAAAATTCCATCCTCATCATTCCACATTACATTGAAGTTATCAGTTATTGAAGTGTTTATTAATTTAATTTGGATGGTCATGATGGGGATGATTAAAGTTTTCCTCTAGCATGTGCATTTTTGACATAAAATTATACATTTAGAGTACCAAAGGTCAAGTTAAAATTTATAGACAGTCTACAAACTATGACTCTTAGCACATTCTACACCACTTCCCCTTTGCATTAAGTATGTTTCTGACCTGACAGAAGAAAAACATTCAGTTGAGGGTCATTCTGTAATTTTCCTTCTTTCATTGGTTATTATGGAAAAATAATTCATCACTGAGAAATAATCCTATGGGAGCCGGATCTCTGAATTTAGTTTGGCATACAAAGCTTTTTCAAAATGGCATAACCTACTTGAGTTTATATTCTACTGGCACAGTCTTTGAAAACCAGCAATGCCTTCATGCTCAGTGAAGCTTTGAGGGAGAATTGTGTGAATGAGTGTGTGTGTGTGTGTGTGTGTGTGTGTGTGTTTCTATTGAGAACCTTAATTGAACTTACCCAAAGTTTTGAGACCTTTGAGCAAACAAATACTATATACCTATGGAGAATCGAGTTAATCTAAATATATAATATTATATAGGCTAGTTTGGTGCCATCTATATTAAATATAAATTTTTAGGGCTGTCTATATTTAGACTGTGTTAGAATAGTGAAAAAATATATGTATAGAACTCAGGAGCTAGTGCTATATCTCAATTATCTAACTGGAAGATTTTTTAAAAAAGAAAATACACCTAATTCCTCTGTCATTAAATTTTTGAAATCTTTTCTAAGATTCTCATTATCATCTAATAGGTAAAGGTAGAAGAGGTGGTTTCCAAAATGCATAATGATCTGGGGGAAATTTGACTTTTCAAACCATTGGTAATTAATAAACAAATCTAAAAACCTAGATCTTATAATAGTTTTGACAAAAGAATATATAGAAGGATAGTATCAAATTATCAAAATCTTTGATGGTGATAATTTATTTTGTCATTAAGAATGTTCTTGCATGTTGAAGTCTTGGTTCAACCTCTACTTTTTGTACCTTCCACATGAGATTTATTTTTCCCTTTATAGGTACTATGAGAGTATCAGAACTCTCTTATTTATATAGACTGCCTCTTAGAACTCTAGTCATCTGATCTATGACACATTTTCAGTGCGACTTTGGGCAAGTCCTTTAACCTCCCTGAGCCTTAGATTCACCATTTATATAATAAGAGGATTGGAATAGATGATATCTGAAGTCCCTTACAGAGCTATATCTATAGTCCTATATCTTTAGACTTCTCTGTGGGTAGGTATTAGAAACCATCATGAACTCCTGTCTTGTTGAAGGGCATCAACCTCCATGCTTCAACTGAATCTGTAATTTCCTTGAGACACCAAACATCAAGGCTCAACCTGAGAGTACTCTCATGACAAATGAATGATCATACTAGAAAAGAAATTGAATAATAGCTGTGATGACCATACAAATTAAATCAACATACTCTTCAATATCTTATAACTTCAATATAATAGGGAAAGGTAAAGATGATTTTTTTCTCTTTCTGTCATGAAATTTCAATCCTCTTGTTTTTATCTGGACATGCCATTTCCAAGGTTGTTAAAAACAAAAAAAACATTTTGCATGCTCAAGTGGCTATCCCTCCAATGTTCTGCACCTAATTTATAAACCACTCTGGATCCCTATCTGGACACTCCTGCAGACACATCATTAACTCATTCTTTCAGGTAGCACCTTGTCACTTTAAACTCTAATCACTCTTTCTCTTTTTTTCTGAATCTAATCACTAATTAGCTCAACTTTTTTTTTTGGGGGGGGTGAGATAATTGGGGTTAAGTGACTCCACAGCTAGTAAGTGTTAAGTGTCTGAGGCTGGATTTGAACTCAGGTCCTCCTGAATCCAGGGCCAGTACTCTATCTACTGCATCACCTAGCTGCCTCATAATTAGCTCAAATTTAACATGAACTCTAACTACATTTAAAAAAAAAAGAAAAAAGAAGGGAAACTAAACATTACTTGTTAGAAACTTTATGTGAAGTCTGGGACCAAACACTAGAAATAAAGATTTGAAATTTATAGCCTGTACATCCTTGCTACTCATCTATAATACACTCAAATTAAAATTGATGAAACCCTCATCAGGATTATTGGTCCAATAATTTTAATTTGCTTCTCATGTGACATATTACTTATATGTTGAAATCAATTCAATGCAAATAATTATCAAAGAGTTTTCTTTTTGAAATGTAGAAGGGTGTCTGGACCTGAAATTTCATTGGCAAAGGGAACTCCCAGTGTGTAAGCTCCCTCTACCAAAGCAGATCTGCAACTATTCTGCAATTGTTTGACCTAGAGTTCCCTGTGGCACTGACAGATTGAATAATTCACTGAGAGGAACACAACTAATGTGCATCAAAGTTTTGAGCCCAAGTTTTCCTGACTCAGAGTCTGGCTTTTTATCTACTATTCCATGCTATGATACTTCTTCAGAAACAACAGCAACAATAACAACTCTTACAATAGTAGCAGCAACAGCAAAGAAAATTGCAATAGCTTAAAATTAAAATCATAATACTAGATATAAAAGAGATCAAAAGACCTCTAATTTTAATGAAGCAGAAACATGTATTAAATCTTGAAATCTGGAGTCCCTAAATTAAAATTTTCAATAATTACTTTATTTTATATCCAAGATATAAAACAAAATATAAATTTAATTAATAGATTATACATAAAATTTTAACCTATACAGAACCATTCAGAAATGTCACACTATTAGGGACTTGAGGTCTTATATAATTCAGTTCTGTCATTAGCCAATGAAGAACATGAGACTTAAAGAGGGTAAATGAATTAACTGAATTCATATGACTTGTGAGTTACAGAGCTGAAATCAGAATTCAGTTTTCCTGACTCTGAGGTAAATGTTCTTGATCTCCAAAAGGATTTGACAAATAGGTAACTCTATTTTATGTTATAGAAGAAATTCTTATATAGTATTCTAATTTCAGTATCCTACTTCCAATTTTTACAAGCACAGATTAGAGAGAAAAAAAGAGAAAAAGTCAGGAGGGAGAGGAAGAGGATATACTGGTAAATCACTGGAAATAGAAGTTTCAGAAAAAAGAATTCTAACTTATGATAAGAAAAAAATGAAGACCTGATTAGGTTCATTTCTAGAAAGGAATATGGAGTTCAGTGCAATGCAATTGAGTTCACTTTAGTTGATATAATGTTGGACTTGACATAAATACTGGGATTTAAATTGTATTGTTGACTCTACTAACTGTTTGGTAATAGGCAAGTTTCTCTGTTATTTAAAATGGAAATAAAAAAGGTACATACAGTACCTCTTTCACTTACTTATTTTGAAGATCAGATGAGATGTTGCAGGTTATATTACCACACTTCATCCAGCTGATGGACTTGGGAAGTCCTGTTGAATTTAGTGGGTGTATATTTCTGGTGCACAGGCAGTTAGTAGAGTCAACAATACAATGTTAAAATTTAAATTGTAACAGAATTTAGAGAGAAATGATGTTGGGTGAGTATGAGTCAACCCACTCATTTTGCTCATCTTGTTGACCTTTAAAGGGACTCTGATACCAGGCAATGATATCTGCATACAGAGAAAACCAAGAAGCTTTGTTGCAGCTCTAAAGGCAAAGTATGGACCTGATAAAAAGTGAAATAAATAACTGATATAGAGCTATGAGTAAGATGAAACGTCTTATAACATTGGGGAAAGCTAACTTTACTCACAACAGGATACATGGTTTTCTGAACAGAGAGACCATTCATCCTCCAGGTTTTGAATTTATTCTGCTCCCTTCTGGGAATTGAGACTGAGACCAAGTTACTAGGTTATTATGCTCCTGGCTACTTTGGGAATTTGCATTCGGTCTAAGTTCAGTAGCTGAATCCCAGAAAGCTCAATGTGGATTGTAACTTAATATAAACATGTTTAAGATTTAGGAATATGTGTTTAAAATTTCTATAATTTTGTTTTCTATTTTGCTTTTATATAACATTTATTTCCAAATAGATTACTCAAACCTCACCTACTAAGTGAGCTATCTTTTAGAACAAATTGATAAATCAATTAGCTAACCTTTCATAAGCACCTGGAGATACAAAAGTAAAAATGAATAGTTTTTGCCTTTAAGTATCTTACATTCTATTAGATACCCCTAAGTAGTAGTAGTAACTCCACTTCATTATTGTTGCCATGGAACCTTTGAATATGTGATAGTGAGAACTGGAAGTTTGATCCACACATATCTGGGCATCTTTTAGAGCCAAAGAACCCAAGATTTCAATGGTTTTATGGTTTAATAACCCTGAAAGTGGAGAAACCAAGGATCAAAAGAAAAGTAGATGTGGCTTGATCCCAACACAATCCAGATTATTCTTTTGCTTCCTTTATTACTTTTGGCACCCTAGAGTCAAGTACTAGGTATGTTCCTGTAGATGATTGGGATAGAGGGAATCCACCATGGCTTTTGATCTACACCTACTTTGATAACACCCTCCAAAAGTAAATAGCATGAATAAGAGGAGTAGACTAGCCTGAGCAAAACCAATATTATTATTCCATAACGTATGTACTAGGAACAGGCCACCTCTTATGGCCTTTTCCCAGTAAACTAGATTTTGGGAGAATGGTGCTATATACTCATAGAGAAAATTTTTGTAAAATATTCTGTGAATCTAAAATTTCTGTAGTAATTCCTCTGGGTCACCATCAATTTCCCCTTGCAGTTTCAGCCACAGGAGGGTGATTACCCTCAACTTTCAAGATACTCTGTGTGTCTGAACTTTTAAAATGAGCCCCCTACTCCACCAGTGTGTTTGCCTTTAATAATTAGACAGTGGACACAATTAGCTCTTTTACTGAGAAATCATGGTAACAGTGATAATAAATCTGGGGCATATACTCCTGCAACCACACCTATAAGAAGAAAGAGAATACAAGCACTTAGAGTATACCTGTAGAGAAGCAGATACTTAGGGAACACATGACCAAGGGAACTAAAATCTCTGGCCCTGGGGGCCCACAATGTCCTTTGCTTTCCCAGGTTATACTTATGTTACTTCCTCTGGACATAGAATTTCTGCTGAGCAGGTCACTCAGCTAGGCTCCTTTGACCTTTTGCTCTCCAGAGCTCAATTAACAAGGGCCAGAATTGGCTCTGTCCTTGACTCACAAAGGTCAATCTCTGCCTACTACCTCAGTTCTTGATGGCACTTGATTCCTGATGGGTTCAATATCTGCACCTGGGAAAATAGCTCTGCTGCAAGACACTGTGCCTGGTGGTTAGGGAAGAAAAAATACATTCTCATTTCTTCTCAAGGGCTGAGTTCTTCCATAGATGGCTCTCTTCTCTGGAATTGTCTTCTGCCTTCACTGCTTCCTTAGAAAGTACTTCTTGATTTTTAAAGGAACACAAGGGGTGTAGCTGATCCTTGGCCACCCAAAATCCAGTTAGTATCAGATTCCAGCATTTTTGATTTGAGAACTTTACACCATAGAAAGGTTAAGAAATAAGGGTTTCAGTCTATACTTAAACTTTAAGACTTTAAAACTTGTTGTCTTTATCATCTGCTCCTTAACTTCTGCAATTTCATCAACTGAACTGGAGAGAAATCAAATGATAATGGGTTTAGTGATCAACTCTCTACCAACCCCTATTTTAGAGCTGGGTAAATTTAAAACAGGGGTGTACTACCAAGATATTGTGCTAGTATTTCCTGTATACCCACTTATTCCCTTCCTGTCTCACTCTACTCCTCCTTCTCTTCCATTGAGCAACTTATATTCAACTAGGATGTGTGTATGTATGTAAGTGTGTATGCATGCATGCATATGTGTATACACACAAAGTAATTTGATAAATGAGAGAAGACTAAAACTTAAGGGACCTGAGGACATTTCTCTGAGGATGTAGCACCTGATCTAAGTCTTGGTTGATTCACTTTCTCTTTCAGGTCTCTGGTTCCAAGGAGAGGGAATGTTAAGTTCAGAAAATAGCTAAACTGTCAGTAGAATGTGTGAAGGGAAGCATAGGGAAGACAGGCAAGGTTTGTCAGCCCCGTTCTTAGTTAATATTTCAATAAGAATAATTTTCTCTTGTGAGATGAAATATTTCTCTTGCCTCAAACTGATATATGCTTCACAGAAGCCCTTGAGCTTCCTGTAATTTCTATTAAGAATTCTAGGGGCAGCTAGGTGGCACAGTGGATAAAGCACCGGCCCTGGATTCAGGAGTACCTGAGTTCAAATCCAGCCTTAGACACTTGCCACTTACTAGCTGTGTGACCCTGGGCAAGTCACTTAACTCCCATTGCCCTGCAAAAAATAAAGAATTCTAGCAATAATTTTCAATCATCAACTTGCTCCTACTACCTTTGATGGGTGTATATTGTCTTCATACTGGTTATGCTATATCTGGTTTATCATCTTGAAATCTAATGCTGTCTCTTTGATCAAGTCATTAAAGGCTCCTGATATTTTCCATAGAAAAATAACATACTCACCTCACATATCTGTTCTGTTACCAAGTCTTATCATTTTTACCTTTGGACTATCTCAGGTATGTCAATTTCTCTTCACTCACATCTGCACCCATTCTAGCATAGGCCTCCATCACTTCACAACTTTAACTGTTGAAATAGCCTGCTGATTGGTCTCCCTGCCTTTCCTTCCAGTTTCTTATACTTTACTCTCATCCACACACAATAATTCACCAGCACTGGCTTCTTGCTGTTCCTTGACCATAAGACTTTCTCTCTCTGCTCCTTGCTTTTTCAGTCTGTCTTCCATGCCTAGAATGCTCTCCTATATCACATCCTCTAACTGGCTTCTTAGCTTTCTTCAAGATTCTCCTCAAGTTCTTCCTTTTCCAAGAGGTCTTTAATTATGGCCTCATCCCCTGTACCCCTTTACTGCTAGTGCCTTACCTCTGAGATTATCTTTTATATACTCTGTATACATCTTATATGTGTATGGCTATTACCTCTCTCATTAAAATCTTAACTCCTTGATGATTGGGGACATGTATTTACTTTTCTTTGTATCCCAGAACTTAGACAGTTTATGACTAGTAAGCACTTAGTAAGTGCTTGTTGATGGAAAAAATATCTGCTATGGGTACAATTGTACTTATCCAAGTTTGACAACTATTATTAAGGCAGATGCATCATGGCTTGGTGAAATAAATACTGGGATTAGAGTCAGGAAGACTTGTGTTTAATTCCCATCTCTGATACTTACTAGCTAGTTGAGCCTGAGGAAATCATTTAACCCTTTAATGGGGATGGAAAAAATTGTTCTCTTTGACTCAAAAGGGCAAAATGAATGATTATGTACGGTAGTTACCAAAAGACAAATTTGGTCTTAAGCGAAAAGCATTATTACTAACAACTAAAACTATCCCCAAATGGAATAAATAGGTATATGATGTTATGGGTAGTGACTCAGGAAGCCTGCAAACAGGTTAGATGATCATTTATTAATTATGCTGTAGTGGATGCTGTTTTTCTGATGAGTTCTGAGGTCCTTCCCAATTCCAAGAGTAAGTCATTATGTGATCTCTTAAAAGAAGGCAGTTTGGGATCTGTTTAAGTAGGTGTTCTCACACCAGGAGTTCCTCAAGCTAATGACATAACACATTCTCCATAGGGAAGCTAGTGGTAAAATGGATGGATGGTGCCACAAGTACAAATTTATATAAATGTTGAAATAAATGGGCATTGCATAATTTTGTTTGCTGTTTCTGAAGGTTATATTGTGCCTATTGATATATTGTTTTATCTGAAGTCATTGTTGGTGTTAAATCAATAATCTAGGATAGTAGAAGACCATTCATATGATGGTTATTTAATATGTTCACATAAACTTGAACTCTAATTTTAAGTTACTTCAGCCTATTACTCATACTTTACCAAATAAGTTAACAAGGACAATTATTAACTGCTTTGAGTATCATTTCCTTTTGATTTCTACTGGCCAGTCTCTAGTGGAGGTGCTAATGAGCAGTATGACAGCCAAAGAAAAAGCAGCCAGAGGGAGATGGAGAAGCAAAAGGCATGGTTAATCAGAAAAATGAATAGCCCTGAATAATTGAGAGTTAATTATAGCTAGCACTATATGATAGAATTGAATTAAAATCCTATCTTCTGGTGTGCATGTGTGTGTGTGTGTATGTGTGTGTGTGTGTGTGTGTGTGTGTGTGTGTGTTTTCCAGCTGTGCTAACCTCTGGATATCTACAGGATTGAGCTGGTTCTTTTTTTTTTCTTTTTTAATATGATGAAGCTGATCTAGTTATCTTGTCTAACATAATAAACAAATTAGATCAGTCACAACATGATTTCCTCATATATTAATATGGTCAAAAGAAAAAAGATCTACTGTAGAGTGTATGTTTTGGTTTTATAAGGTGATTCCATTTTTCTCTTATCTGGAAAGCTATGGATTGGTATGCTTATAACATACATTTTCCTCTATGTGTTTAGTTCTCATGGTAAAAAGTAAAAACAAATAAAATCTTAGTAAGCAATGGGTTCTAAAAATCATGAAATCTTAAAATGGATTGGGCTTAAAGGCTTTTACAACAAACTACCATATAGCCTGCTATCTTGTGGCATAACTACATCCAAATAATGAAAAGATGTTTGTTTTGTTTTGTTTGTTTGTTTTTTTACTACTTTTCCTTCCTGGCTTCCTTCCTGCTTCCCATTTAAAGAATTCAATGAAGCCTTTCATTTATTATACACTAATTTCCCAATATTTTCCCCAACTCCTGTGCTGATCTTTTCCTTTTCCCCTTCAATACCACCAGAAATAATAATTTAAGCAAAACTGACTAGAAAACAAATCATATCTGACAGTGAATGGCACCAATATTCCCCTACCACTTTAGAGAGAGGAGTGTATTTCCTTTCTTCTCTGGGATCAAGATTGCTCATCACATGCATTTCCTATTTTTGTTGCCAAACTTCTTATGTCTTAAAAAAATCTTTAATTTCTATTATAAATCCAACTGTAAATAAGTACTATAATGAAAATAATATCAAGATCTGTTTGGAAATCATGATATTTGCCAATTCTGGCTACCCTGTCAATGTCACATTATGGGAAAATCAGTCTAGTCCCCATCTAGTGGAAGCATTTGCTTACTACACCTCGAATACAATGAAATGGCTGAATTGATTGTCAGAGATGTAAAATAGATATTTTACCAGGCAATAGAAAAAGGAGCAGTAGCTGTGTCCAAATCAGTTGGAATAAGTTTGACTCCATTGGAAGTTGTTTCTGCCTAATATACCAATGCAATACAAAGCCATTCAAATAATGAGACTATTTTATTTATAAAGCCTTTGGTCTACTGCCAAAGTCCTTGGTACATTGCACAAGTCAATAATTTTTTAAAGCATTATCTAAGCCATCCAGAAAGCTAAGAGCAAAACATACCAAGTATAGAAATACTTTGTCCTATAGGAGTCCCATGAATTAGCATATATGTATATAATCAGTCCAATCTTGTTTTCAAATTATAATTCTGTTGATATGAAATAGGCATGTACTTTTATGGATTTGAATTCACTGATGTAATAAGCTGGGGGCATTTTCTAGTAATTTCATATGCATAACAAGGAAATTTAAAATATTCAGCCAAAATTGATGAATTTCTATATTAATATCCCTTTGCTATTTTTCTGTTAGGATCTGTATGGCCAAATCTTTCATAAAATTTTAGCACTTTAGAATATGAAGACATTTTAGAAAGCTTGTAATCAAAAGCTCTCATTTTAAATGCAGCTACTGAGACCCAGAGATGTTAAGTTATTTTATTTAGATTATCCAGCTAATTAGAGGTAGAACTTGAACTCAGCTTACTGATTTCTTTTTCATCACTCTTTCCAATACATAAGTTAATGTGACCTGGTCATTTCAAGTCCACACAAACTGCAAAATAGAAAATTATACTCCTGCAGGTCCTGAGTCACATCATAGTTCAGTGTAAATCCAAAGCTGCTACTAGGCAAAGAAATCTCTACCTTTTTATTTAGGAACAAAGAAATCAAATAGAATGTTGCAACAGATTTAGGGGAAAAACTATTCAACTAATTGAAGGTAGATCTAAGGGTGAGGTTATTACATGAGTTTATTCAAATGTAAGTAAATGACTATGGTAAAAAATCATATTATGTAGTAAGAAATGACAGAAAATAAGGAATTCGAAGTAAGCAGAAATAAGGGAATAATATATTAAATGACTATTGAAACATTAATAAAATATTACTATGGGAAGTTGTATTCTGAGTAATGGAAAAAGCTGGAGGAAACACAACATACCCCAAACATGTGAATATTTCCCCTGGTGGAATGGGTGGTTAATAATTTCTTCCAGCATCCATAAAGGTGGATGAAGTAGGCTCTGTGGCATACTTAGAGCTTGGACAGACATCAAAGTCACCAAGGTCATACAGTATATGCAATGCCATTGCCAATTATCCTGACTTCTGGCTTGCCACTGCACTTTGATGACTGTTGGAAGAGAGATTGAGGCTGATAGTTTTGTACAACTCTTCCTCACTTGAATCCAATTCATATGCAAGTCAAGACCTTACCCTGTGATGTCATTGGAGATCTTCGAAAATGATGAGCAAACAACAACAACAATGGAAAAACCCAAGAAGATTATGGAAAAGAGATAATGAAACATTGGGTCAGAAAATCAAACTGGCTTCCTCGTGGAAGGAAATCAGGGGGACACTAGGAGAAAATCATATCCATCATCAGTTTCTGAATCAGGCATCTTTGCTTAATTGTTTTCTTTTGTTAGAAAGAGTTCTATCTGCCAATAGGTTAGGAAATGATTGTGATGTACAGATTAACATCAATAAGACAACAGAGTAAAGTGAACAAGAAGTAACACCTTTGACTTGAGATAGTACATTCAAATCATATGACATTTCTTAAAGTGGATTTTACCATATTCCACCAGTTCTTTAATATCCAATTCAACAATTTGTTAGATTGATACTATATACCAGATGCTCAGGGTATAAAAAAAAGAAAAAAGAAAAAAGTACCTACCCTTAACTATCTTACATTCTACTGACATTCAGGACTTCACTGCATTTTTTAATTCCATAGAGTACTAGGAACACTTGTTTATATGCCTCCACTTAATCCTGAAAAGAGGATCCATTCAATATATTGAAATAGTTTCTCTAGTCCTTTTATCATTTTATGGGTAATAATGAAGCATTCAGGCTCTCCATTCATTAGCGTTCAATGACAGTGAACAGTTGGATCACCTCCTTTTATGGTTGTACATTTCCTAGATGATATCTTTAACAACACTTCTTACTCATAAATAATGATTGGTAACAGACAATTGCTTATTTATATTTGCTATATGTCTGTCCCTGGTTCTTTGCTTTAATCACAATTTTCAGAGATTTTGGTGATTCATATTGTTTAACCACATAGCATCAGTGATATTAAAAACAGAGATCTTTATTTCAGGTAACTGCTTGGGAGGTTTAAAAGCACTGTGCAATTTTTTAAATACAATCAATCCATCCTATTCTCTTCTTATTACTCAGTTTTGAGTAGGTCTATTTATAGTGCATGTTTAAAATACATACTTAGTTACTGATTAACTGAATGGAGTTAATAAGCATTCTTCTAATAATTAATAGGCCAATAGGCATTCTTCTACTTAATTTTCTCTGTGGATTATGAAGTCCAAATTTGAGAGGTTGAACATATCATTAAGTAGAATTTGTGGAATTCTTGGCCTTGATGAAACCATGGCACAATGAAAGGAGCACTGGATCTTGATGCAAAGAACTTAGGTTCAAATCCTACCTCTGATACTTCCTGTCTGAACTTGTGAAGTACCTTAACTTTTCTGGGTCATGATTTCTTCCTTTATAAAATGAGGGGGTTGTTCTATATGGCTTTTGACTTTTCTTCCAAGTAAATCTATGAATCTATGAGACCATTTCATCTCTAAGCAATAGAATCTGGAAGACCTCAATTTTTTTTTTCTTTTTTATTTTTTTAGTGAGGCAATTGTGGTTAAGTGACTTTCCCAGGGTCTCACAGCTAGTAAGTGTTAAGTGTCTGAGGCCGGATTTGAACTCAGGTACTCCTGACTCCAGGGCTGGTGCTCTATCCACTGTGCCACCTAGCTGTCCCCAAGACCTCAATTTCTATTGGGAATGAAAATTAATAGTTAGTAGCCAACAGTCATAAGTTGAGAAGTGGCAGGGGTCTACATTTGTTAGCTGCAAAACAAAAACAAAAACAAACCCAGAAAAAAAGAGTTTATTTTAGGGAAACATTGGGATTGGAGGCAGAGAAGAAAAATCATTTGAGGAAAAACCAAGTCATGATCAAAATCTAGGTCAGAAGACAAGTTTAAAGAATTTAGTAACTCTGATCAATCCAATGACCAATAATTGTTTCAGAGGATCAGTGATGAAATATATTATTCACCTTCTGACAAAGAATTGATGAACTCAAGGTTGAAAACAACCATACTTTTTGGATATGTCCAATTTGAAGATTTGTTTTGCTTGAGAATGAATATTTATTTTAAAAGATTTTTTCTTTTCTTTTCATCTACTGGTGTGGAGGAAAGGAACAAGATAGATTTAAAATGTAAAATTTTAAAAGTAGGTTAGAAGATAATAAAGTCAGTGTTGGCCATAATAAAAATTTGGAAATTCCACAGCCTGTTGAAATACTCAAATATTTTAGTATTATTTCAGATATTATTAGGCCTGCTCTGGGGAGAGACAGAGTTAGGGCCAAATTGGGATCATACAAGGAATAGTCATGGGTGAAAGTTCAGGTTGTTTAAAAAAAATAACAGGATGTCATGCATAGTATGGAACATATCATAGTTTCTTTTTCTTTTTACTTTTTTTTGGCACCCGAACAGGGACATGAACAGCATAGTTCCTTTTTAACCTCAGGTGATCATATATCTTTTTTTTTTTTTTTTTTTTTTTAGTGAGGCAATTGGGGTTAAGTGACTTGCCCAGGGTCACACAACTAGTAAGTGTTAAGTGTCTGAGGCCGAATTTGAACTCAGTTACTCCTGACTCCAGGGCCATCTACCTGCCCCAGGTGATCATATATCAACTATGATCCTTGTTACTTGTTAAGGAGTTTGGTCTACTAAGACCTGGGATCCAAGAAAAAAGAGACTATCAGTTTTTTTAGTTAAGGGGCTGTTTTATTTTTGTCTTTGTATCCCCTTGTATTGTCACTGCCTAGCACAGGGCCTGGAATTAAGGAAGAGCTAATTAAATGATTGTTGAAATGATTTTAGCTGAATCTTGGATCTTTTAAATTAATTTATACTATAGGCTTTTATTCGCATGAGTTGGCTTAGTGGTATATACAACTTTAAATGAAACTCAACAGCTTCTTAAGGACCTATAGGCTATGGATACCACTATTTGATAGAAGAGGTATACAGAATAAAATATCTTAAATTTGGAGATCACACAATGATCCGTTATATGGCACTTATTCAAATAATTATTAATATGATAATTGAATAAGAAAGATAAATTTAGTGTTGAGTGAGGTCCTTAGAGAAGGCAGGATAAATCTTGTTGGGGAAGATAAAAAAGGTGAGTACAGGATCAAGGAATTCTTTGTGGAGTATTTGATATATGAATTGAGCCTTAAAGAGTAGGTATTAGGGTAGCTAGGTGGCACAATGGATAGAACACCGGCCTTGGATTCAGGAGGACCTGAGTTCAAATCTGACATCAGACACTTAACATTTACTAGCTGTGTGACCCTGGGCAAGTCACTTAACTCCAATTGCCTCACCAAAAAAAAAAAAAGAGTAGGTATTCAAGAATAACCATTTTGAAAGAAATTAAAAGATTAAATAAATGGCAAAATGCCCTTATTATGAGTGATGATAATAGTCATCTCATGAAGGTACAGACATGATTAGAACAGAAGTGTCTTATTTCCAATTAATTTCTTATGCGATGCATCTTATGCTATTTAGTTTCCCTTTTCTGAAGGGATAAAGAGGAGGATGAACTTGGATTCTCATTAAAACTGAATTTCCACAAATATGAATTGATTTTAATAATTCAACATGATATAGTGTTTAAAGATGATTAATTATGAAAGGTTATACTAAACAGTCATTCAAAGACCCTATTATATTTTGACCTTAGTATATTTTCAAGGTTTGTTTTTGGCAGTGTCTAGCAATTGGATGTCCAAACAGAGGGTTCTTTTTTCTGGCATAGCTTAGAATGAGATTTTGTGACTCTGGTGGGGTAAGGTAAGAAATTTATCTGCTGGAATCCCACAGAATTGCCATTGGAAGAGTATAGGTTGTCTTGTACTGGTTCCAATTCAATTCAATTGAAGAAACATTTATTAAGTACACATTATGTGCTTCCATTTAAGGATAAAAAAGAGCATTCATTGCCTTAAGAAGTTTCTTATCTATTGGGTTTCATTGACAGTAAATTGATTACTATCAGCTTTTTCAACTCATTCAAGTGCTCAATTATACAAATATTTCAGGAAGTTAATTAATTTAAAATTATAGTATTTGAGCCTTAAATAAGGCAGTATCATTCAATGGAAAGTGGACTAAATTGGAAGTAGGGCTAATTGGATTCTAGCCTTACTAGAAGTTTGGTCCCCATCACTCAGGATTGCTCAAAGAGGCTGAACCCATCAGGGGTATTATAGAGGGTATTTTTGCATTGAATGGAGGCTTAGATGAAATTACTTCTGAGGTCCTTTGAAATACTGAAATTCTGATTCTAGTATTGATCCAGACGCTAAATAACTATAAAATTAATGCATTTCCAGTTTAAAGGGACCATGCTGAGCATTTCATTTTTTTTTTTTTTTACAGAGAATGAAACTGAGGACTGGATAAGGTAAATGGCTTGTCTCCAGTTACAATTAATAAAAAAGGTAGGATTCATAATCTAATTGTCTTCTTCTGAATCTAAGGTTTTATATACTGCCTGATGCTGCTTTATGATTGATGAAAAGTCATTTCACCTTTATGGGTCACTGTTTCTTTTAATGTAGCACGAGTTGATGAGATTAGATGATTTTTAAGATCCCTTCCAGGTCTAACAGTCTGTGGTTTCTCTAAAAGTTCTAAAATTCCTTTCTTGAAAGCAATCCTTGTGTTTCCACATTGTTACAATGAGTCTTATGTACTTCCTGCAACATTCACCTGACATAATACAGGAGTCAAAAAGTCTGACTACAGTTTTCTCTAAACTATGATGATGACCATCAAGATTGTGTGTGTGTGTGTGTGTGTGTGTGTGTGTGTGTGTGTGAAAGAGAGAGAGAGAGAGAGAGAGAGAGAGAGAGAGAGAGAGAGAGAGAGAGAGAGAGAGAGAGAGCGCAAGTGAAAAGAGTTTGTGATGCTTTAGTAAGAAAAGGAATCTTGTGCTGGTTTCTCATGACTATTATTGCCTGACTTTCAGCAAGATCAAACCATTTAGTATAATAAACTCAAACATAAAACAATGTCTCTGATACCTCCCATAAAAATCCTCCAAATTTTGAAATGTTAAAATTATTTCTATACTTTCTCAGAACTATTAGGGTGATCTTTAGACTATAAATATATTAGTTGTTGGGGTCAAAGAATAAAAAAGTGCACATGTTCCTACTTTGTCATGGAGTGACTTTTAAATTCATGACATTTATTTTTTTTCCCTTTTGAAGTAGCTTTTCCCTTAATTGCTGATACACATGGCTAAGGCAGATTTTAGGTCTTTGGAGAAAGGTTCACTTAAAATGTCAAATGTCTACATTAAAGGTATTGAAGTGATACGATTACATATGGTAAGCATATTTTACCATTGTCTGAACTAACCCACAGAATATAGTTCAGAGAAAGATCAGCCAAACAATAACTAATTCCTTTGTACCTACTATGCACTTAACACTGTGCTAATCATCTACACATATATAAGACATAGTCTCTGCCCACATCAGGTAACAGTCTAGTTAGGTAGAAAACAATTTCACATATAATAAAGAAATTAGTGAATATAAATACCAGCATCATATATTTGCTCTTTCTTCAGTAAATATAGAGAATAATAAGATTAATGATAAAGTATATGCACATACAAAAATATGTGAATATTTTTTACAAACATTATAGGTCTATATAAATATCAGCTGCCCAGAATTCAAGTTTTGCCTCTGATACCTACTTTCTATGTCACCCTAAGCAACTTATTCAGACTTTCAAAGCCTCCATGTAAATCTCTAAGTATAAATTACACAATTGCCAGTAGTAATTGATGGAGGGAGTGTCCATACCAGGTGCTTTCTACATATTTCTCATTCTCTACTCATCCTCATTTTTTTTCCTTACAGAGATTAGATCAAAATTGTCCTTGGCCAAGTTGCCATTTTATCATTTTCATTTTTGTCATGTTCAATATTCTAAGTATCAGTTCACAGAAAGATAAAATAATTGTGTGTTCTAGTTGAACAAAAGTGTTATGATATGGTTATTTTTAAGCTCACTGAAAGCATCCTTGGTACAATGCCAGTAACAGACAAGAAGGATATCAGAAATGTGATATGCCTAATGCTATATGACTTTGAGGTTTTCTGCTATCTTTCTATATTTCAAGACTTTTAAAAGTTTTTAGGTTACTGATTATGTTATTTTTACATCTATTAAGATTCTTTCCTGAAGTTTTATGGATCATTGATATGTCTGGAAAATTGGGAGCAACAGTTCAGTCTTTGATAATGGTTTGGTTATAGTATAGTTTATTGATTGAATTATCCAAAATATTTTTGAGTTCTAATTTTTAGTATAGGAGTTTATTATGAATTTGTCTTTCCCTAAAATGTATTGAGTTTCTGATTTATAAATTTTACCACCAGGTTATATATTGATAATTATTCAATAGGTACTAAGTGTTTACATCCCAAAGTAATACATTGAACAGTATGTACCATTTCCTTTCATAATCTGTATTGATCATGAATTCTGGAATCCTTAAGGATAAACCCTTCTGAAAATTTTGGTAGTGGAAACCTGGTACTGAATTGACATCACAAATATTTGCCTTTTCTACAAAAAAATCCATCTTGCAGCCATTTGTTTAATACATTTTGTTGATATCTTGTTGCCTAAGTTCATGTGGATGTTATCTATTTAGTGACTTTTGATTCCATTCTACCATGTGTCCTTTCATAGTCTCCAGCTAGACTTCAAACACTTGTAGGTACATTAGACAAATCCAATAGCATGAACCTATTATTAGCCTTCACTAAATAAAATGATGTCAGCTTTTTCTGAAAATATTTATATTTATCTTATGTTCTTAACATGCCAATCAATTATGTACTATCTTTTTGGCAGGACAGTGTTTATTATTAATATTATGATTGCTGGGGCAGTTAGGTGGGGCAGTGGTTAGAGCATTGTCCCTGGAGTCACGAGGAACTGAGTTCAAACCCGACCTCAGACACTTAACACTTACTAGCTGTGTGACCCTAGGCAAGTCACTTAACCCCAATTGACTCACTAAAAAAATATGATTGCCTAATTTATCTCATCTTTTAGGAATGTGTTTAGATAGAAATCTTCCTGTCATAAGAGTATACAGTTTATATTCTTTAATATTTAAAGTTCTGCAGACTATTTCTGAGGTGGATGAAATGAGTGCTATTTGTAATTAAAGGAAAGTATTGGAATGAGATTTGATCTTCTATAGAAGTAATGAAAGCATCATTTTGAAAACTTCAGCTGCAGATAGGAAAATATGGGTAATATGAACTACATACTATTTCTTAATCATTTTAGTTTCCTTCACCAACTTTCTTTATTTTGAAAACATTTTCGTAAGTATTAATTAAGGTGACACTCTAAACACATAGTGCTCCCATCCTAAGTACTTTACTTCTAATCCAGATATATATTTGCAATTAACAATTGTTCTGTAAGGAAAAGAAAATGTGTTTCAAAAGTCACATTGAAGGGGCAGCTAGGTGGCACAGTGGATAAAGCCCTGGATTCAGGAGGACCTGAGTTCAAATCTAGCATCAGACACTTTACACTTACTAGCTGTGTGACCCTGGGCAAGTCACTTAACCCCAATTGCCTCACCAAAAAAACCAAAACCAAAATCAAAACCAAAAAAGTCACATGGAACCTCTGGGAGGCCATCTTAGTCACATCATTGGCATAGTCTTAACGTAGCAGCATGATGAAATTTTCAATAGAAACTACCTAAATTTGAGGTATATATTGAACTCCAAACCTATTACAATACCCTGTGCATAGTAGGTGTACAAAACATTGTTGGATATGTGTACATGTTATACTTCTCTATAGAATATAAACTTCTTTGGAACAGTGACTGCTTCATTTTGAACTTTATTTCTCCAGTGTCTTACACATAATAGGTACTTAAAAATGTTTGTTGATATATTGATTGATTGAACTACCTTGAGCAAAAATACAACATTTCCAGTGAGATGTTTAGGAGAATGTACTAAATGCTGTTGGACATTATTTAGTTATTTTAGAATGATATAAATAGGAAGCTCAGATGGAAAAGGATAGGTGTGGTTATGAGTAAGTATACAATAAATTATTCCATCACACTTCTGAGGAAACATAATGTTGTGGGGTTTTATTTTGGGGGGGGGTAGGGCAATGGGGGTTAAGTGACTTGCCCAGGGTCACACAAGTAGTAAGTGTCAAGTGTCTGAGGCCAAATTGAACTCAGGTCCTTCTGAATCTAGGGCCGGTGTTTTATTCACCATGCCACCTAGCTGCCCCAAGGAAACATAATGTTAATGCTGGTTAAATATTACCTATGTTATGGAAACTATGTGGTGAACATACTTTTTTTTGCATGTAGTAATTCAAATAATGGGTGATACCTTTGTAAGTTCCAGGAGTAATTTAAGTCCCATTCAAAACAAATGGAAGTATCAGCTTGCTTTGAAAATAAATTTATAGTGCTGTAAATAATATACTTTTGACTTGTGATAAAGCAAATAAGAAAATCAATGAAATCTAAAAGATTATTCTTTTGAGGAATTCAGGCTTTAATTATGTTGAAAGACACAGAATCAGCTTCCATTTGGGCAGGGTTTGATTTGTCTCAAATATTTTTATTTGCCTTAAATATACTTAAATCTTCTAAGTTAGGTGGGATTAATGTGTCTATTTTCAGACAATTATGCCATTCTGAAAATAAGTGCATTTTTACGTATTCTTTCCCTTCCCTTCCCTTCCCTTCCCTTCCCTTCCCTTCCCTTCCCTTCCCTTCCCTTCCCTTCCCTTCCCTTCCCTTCCCTTCCCTTCCCTTCCCTTCCCTTCCCTTCCCTTCTCTTCCCTTCCCTTCCCTTCCCTTCCCTTCCCTTCCCTTCCCTTCCCTTCCCTTCCCTTCCCTTCCCTTCCCTTCCCTTCCCTTCCCTTCCCTTCCCTTCCCTTCCCTTCCCTTCCCTTCCCTTCCCTTCCCTTCCCTTCCCTTCCCTTCCCTTCCCTTCCCTTCCCTTCCCTTCCCTTCCCTTCCCTTCCCTTCCCTTCCCTTCCCTTCCCTTCCCTTCCCTTCCCTTCCCTTCCCTTCCCTTCCCTTCCCTTCCCTTCCCTTCCCTTCCCTTCCCTTCCCTTCCCTTCCCTTCCCTTCCCTTCCCTTCCCTTCCCTTCCCTTCCCTTCCCTTCCCTTCCCTTCCCTTCCCTTCCCTTCCCTTCCCTTCCCTTCCCTTCCCTTCCCTTCCCTTCCCTTCCCTTCCCTTCCCTTCCCTTCCCTTCCCTTCCCTTCCCTTCCCTTCCCTTCCCTTCCCTTCCCTTCCCTTCCCTTCCCTTCCCTTCCCTTCCCTTCCCTTCCCTTCCCTTCCCTTCCCTTCCCTTCCCTTCCCTTCCCTTCCCTTCCCTTCCCTTCCCTTCCCTTCCCTTCCCTTCCCTTCCCTTCCCTTCCCTTCCCTTCCCTTCCCTTCCCTTCCCTTCCCTTCCCTTCCCTTCCCCCTCTTCTCTCTCTCCAACTTCCTCTCCCTCTCACTTTCTTTGAAATACTAACCTTCCAAGTTAGTGCCAAAGCAGAAGGTAATATTTGGCTGCAAGTCTGTACACCCCAGGAGAATGATTAGCCTATTATAGTTCCATCTCTGAATTACAGAGCAATGGTATAGGTACCCTAGGATATCAGTGGTTTGGGGTATTAGACCACTTAAGCCTTTTCAGACTTTTCAGTGTAAGGAATCTAGTTCAGTTCCATCTATATTAGAACAGTGTACATTTACAGTTCCATAATGAAAAGTACTCCTACCACTGGTAGTCTTATTTGGCCAGCTTTTTTCATGTTTAAATATATCGTAATTTAGGTAGGCATCCTTTATATCACAGCTAAAGCTATTAAGCAAGTCATCATGTTAAGTAAATAAAAAGAAAGAAAAGTTCTGGAAGACTGGTGAAGAAAATGAGGGATTTACATTACTCTGAAGTACATTTTATAAACAACAGTCTTGGATTGCTACTACTTTAGAAATTGGTTGTATTTTCTTACAAAAAAATAGAGTATGACATTTAACCAGCTGTGCATTTTTAAAAAATCTTTTAGAAATATTTCAAAGGTCTTTTTATAATACTGTATTTTTAAAAAAACAAAAAAAACAATGATATATCTATGTCCTCAGATTTTCATCTTTTTCATTGTCTCACACCAAATGAAGAAGTAGGATGAGAAGATGACCTTTGTTTTTAACAACAGATTGCTAGCAAAAAAAAAAAGAATCTAATTTCTTCTAAAGAGGAGGGATGATGTGAATGCTGTTAAGGAAATGGGAATATACAAAGGCTGAAAAGCTGACAAAAAACGATAATTTTACTATTTTTCTGAAACTAATGCTGTCAGAACTCTCTTCAAGCTCCCTTTTTCTGTCTGTTTGAAAATATTGGAAAATGCCAAATAAAAGTCAACAATTTAGTATTCTAGAGAAGAAATCTGGTTATTGGCATGATGCAAATTTAAAGCCAAAAAGTAATGTTTTACAAGTAAGTAGCAAAACATTGCCTGCTGTAGTCAGGTTTCTTAAGAACCTTTTTTAATTTAATTTTTCCCCCTCAAGCTACTAATTTTGGGATGAACCGAGGTCATTCATCCTTGTCCAGATGACAGAAATTGGCATGACTATCCATGTGCCTAAAGTTTTGAGTTAGAACTCCTGGGATACACATTTCTTTCAGCTTTGTCATTCTGGCTTGAAATTGCACTTTTAAAATGTACCTTGGTTTCCAAATGTTTTGGGTACCCTTCTCTTTCCTGAGGATTGTTGGCATGAGGCATTACCCAGCTGTTCTTGTGAATCTTTAAATCTGTCACATGTACATTTCTGAGGCGGATGCTCTTGTCTCAGGCATTTTCTTCATCCTTCCTGTCTACTTACTTACTTCATAATATATCCACATGTGACTAAAATAATTCTTTAGAAATGTTTAAACTAGTTGAAACTCAAATCTCTCCAGAATTCTAATTTGGAGGTAAAGAGTACTCTGAGCAATGTAATATACATGGTGAGCTGAAGGAATGCATCTGCTGTTTTCTGAGGGATCTGAGTAAAGGAAAAGAATTATTTCAGAGGGTCAATCTTTCTGGTTAATTTTATTTAAAATAAATGTTATTGATATGTTTATTTTTATATCACCTATCTTTCTCATAGTATGCCTACCCTTATCCTCTCCCATTCAGCCATACTCATAATGAAGAATTTTTTAAAATAAATTAAAATTTTACCTGTTCTGTGGCAATCTTTAAAAAATGGGTTCTAAGTAAGAGTAGAAGAAAAATATGGCATAATTATTTTGAAATATTGCACTTGAAATCAGAAGAACTGGATTCAAGTCCCAGCTTGGACATTTACTAATATGCTTGTTCAAGTCACTTAGGTAACCCTAACTTTAGTTTCTCAGTAATAAGATAGGAATTTTACTAATTGAGCCCTGGGTTGTTATGAATAAAGAATTTTTGCAAGTTGCAAAACATGACATAATAGTGATCTAGCCCTATTGCATAAGGGAAATAAAAAATGTTTAATGAGATAAAAATGAGTCAGCATCAACTGAAATGGCAGTGAAAAAATATCTACAAGGTGTTAACTTTGAAGCATGGTAAGGCACCATTCTGAGACATGACGTAAAGAATGATTGTCAGAATGTTTTGATCCATGAATCATTCTAGGTGGACAAAAGGAGTCCTAAGAGCCAACTCCTTCATCTGCCAGTGACTGCTAATGTAAAGGAAAAAAGTCACCAGAATGAATGAGAAGAATGGTGCTGCATTTGATAAAACCCCAGTGAGGGATACTGAACATACATTATTAATTTGTACCAGGAACCAAGTGAAGCATGGGTATTGTCATGCTCTTAGCTCTTCTACTACCACTGGGATAGGGATAATATTTCAAGAACAGTTTAGATTAGAAGGATAGCTGATCTCTGACACCTGAATATGTGAATCATTTTTAAATGAGATATTAGTTATAGTTATATAACCAGAAGTGTTAATGACTAGGGTGACTAGGATATGGGCCATCTCCAGGAAAAATTGTAAGGTAGGAAAATGTTCATCCTTTTTGCCCTCAAACCTCTCTCTTCAACTCTCTTTTCCTTTCCTTTCCTTTAGGGTAAATCATTTCCAAAAAGCCTTATTCTCCCAATCTTCCTCCAATCAATCTCTGCTATACCCTTATCTATCAATGCAGGACCCCATTCTCTGGATTTTTTGTGCTACTTCACCCCTGCTTTTAAAAGCCTATATGCCACCTTATCTATTCTTTAAGAAAACAAGCTTGTTAGGTTTTTTTTTCGGGGCAATGAGGTTTAAGTGACTTGCCCAAGGTCACACAGTAAGTGTCAAGTGTCTGACCTCAGATTTGAACTCAGTTCCTCCTGACTCCAGGGCTGGTGCTTTATCCACTACACCACCTAGCTGCCCCTAAGTTTGTTAGTTCTTAAAGAGGACATCTTAGCCCTTAGGAATGGCACACATTCACTCACTCTCAAATATCAGGGGTCAATGATGCCTGCAGGTGTGTATTTTTCTGGTTGTTTTTAAACATGTTCACAAGTGACACTTGGAGATATAATTCCACTACTCAAAGTAAGACATATATAATGGTGGAATTTTAGACACTACTACAGGCCAATGGATGAGATAGGATAGTGGGGGAGGGAAGAATGTCTAGATTTTGAGTTAGAGTAGCTGGGTTCAAATCCATGTAATTACACTACCTGTATAACTTTGACTTGGTCACTTCTGCTCTCTAAGGTCCATTTTCCCCAGTGATATAAAGAGTAGAATGTACTTCTCAAGTCTTTTGAAACTCTGTGTCTATGATTCTATAGGATATATAAAGAATGATAATCTTCAATTTATGCTTTGATGGAAATTGTCATTTGCACAACTAAATTTATCCCTGTTTAGTGATAGTTATGTGTATGATGCCACTTTAGAAATATGTACTAATAACTATTACCTGTATCAATCAGTCACCAATTATTTATTTTTTTGTATTTTTTTTTGTGGGGCAATGATGGTTAAGTGACTTGCCCAGGGTCACACAGCTAGTAAGTGTCAAGTGTCTGAGGCCCAATTTGGACTCAGGTCCTCCTGAATCCAGGGCTAGTGCTCTCTCCACTGGGCCACCTAGCTTCCCCTCACCAATTATTTATTAAGTGTCACCTATATGTCAGGCACTGGGAATACAGATAAAAATTAATGAAACTATCTCCAAATACAAAAATCTTTGCTCAATTATGTCATCTTAGGCATAAGTTCACTAAAAATATTAGCATTGTGGCTACTCTATTATGATTGGAAGGTGTCTTCCAAATATCCAGGATTTTAAAAAGGGTTTTTAACCACTCTTCTATAGCATTTTCAAAGGCATCATATTTATAAAACATATTACAGTAATAACTCACCAGGCAGTCACTCTAATGTTACTTTGAGACAATTATTTATCATCACTGCTACTTTACATGGAAAATGAGATGGGAAGATGTTGAATGGTTCATCTGAGCTCATGAAGAAAACCAGTTGCAGAGGCAAGATGAGGAGCCTTGATTTCCAGTTGAATGTGTAATTCATTGAGCTAAGCTTACATCTCCAGGTGCATACAGATCTTTTGGTGTCCTAGATAATACTTGAATTTTCCCAAGATTTTCTTAACATTTGTGCTGCAATAAAATCAAGAAATATCCTAGTTTGGAATTTTAAAAATACAAAATGGACTAGGCTCCTGCGGAAGTGGTGGGGAATCCATTTCTGAACTCTTCTATTGGATGAAAAATGAGTTCGAGTATTTGTGTACTTTTTTTGGCATTTTGGTTGATTCCTGAAGAATGTAATTAATTAGTTGGCAGGAACTTTATTAGTCTATTTCTCTCTGGTCATTTACAACGAGGTAGATTAGATAATTTTGATATTGATGCCATATATAATGCCTACATCTGCTTTGTAATTGATTTCTGAGGCTTGGCTGAGCAGAAGAACTAAGCTTCAGAATATAAATGATATTACCTCTGTTGGTAGAATTATAAGATGTCATAGCTACAAATAGGATACACACAGTCTGGAAAAGAGTTTGGGCTTATTGTAAAGGCATTTTCCTATGTTGGTGATTTGGGGATACAGCAGCAAGGCAACATAGATGAGCTTAATCTGAAGCACAGTTAGCTCCAGCAGCCATAATAGTTCTCCATTTATGTGCATATTCAATTCTCAGATCTCATAACTCATTAACCGTATGTTTTTGGTTTTGTGATTGTTGGGTAGAAGATGGTTGAAAAGTCGCTTTACTTCTTTCTGTGATAGGAAATGTCTTTATATTTTTATAAATCAGTTTGTTTGGGATTCAAAGAATTTTAGTACAAATTAATGTACTCTATAATTATCAGGAAGAAATAAATTAATAGTAATGTTGTCTTGCCCATATACCACTGTTCAAAGATTGCAAAGGTTTTTCAAAAGATGGCTGAGTGTTTCTATCCAAGTCCAGCTTCCCTTTCTTATCACAAAACAGCAAGACATTGTCATTTGAGGGACAATCTATTTCAGAAAATGTCACACATTTGGCCAAAAGAGAATGATTTTCCCCCCAAAGTAAGCTAAAATATAATTTACTGGTTTATTAAAAGATTGAAATTTGCTTCAGGGAAAGGAGTATACACACAAATTAAATTATATAACCTTAAAGTGTTGAAATAAAGATCAATGGATATGTGGAATTGAAAGAATCTTGGGAAGATTCGTATAAATAACACTGGCAGATGAAATTTCTAGGTTGCTGTCATTGATCTTTGGAGGATTGTGGGAAAGAGAAAAGATACTATAAGATTGGAGAAGGGCAAACATTGTCCTAATTTTTATGAGAGAAAAGAATAGAATCTCAATGCTCTCAGGAAGTGAGATTTACTTTGATTGCTGGCAAAATGTTTGAAAAGTGCTGAAGAGCCAGCATACCTTCATCCAGAACATATCATACCAGAATAACCTCATTTTAAATTTCTAGAGAAGAATGATGAAGGGAGGTGAATCATATGGCAATAAAATTTGGGAGTATTTTAGAACAGATCTGGATCCCAGTAATTGTCACTAATTATTTCACATCAGCTTGGAAGTGTGCCTGTAGTGGAGGACTCCAGGGATCTGTTCTTTTTTTTGTCCTTGGCTCCTTATAATTTTTGAAATCAATGACTTGGATAAAGACATAGCTAAATATTTATTAAATTTTTATATGACACAAAACTAGGAGAGAGAATACATATACTTTCTGAGAGATACAAAGATTTTGGCAGGTTAGATTACTGGACAACATCTAAATATATATGTATATTTATATATAAATATATAGAGATATAATTAGTGTATATCTATATGGTATATGTGATATATACACTTAGTGTATATATGTGTTATATGTAATATGTATATATACATTTATTATTGTGTATAAATATATATGATAAGAATAAATACACGATTTTAATCATGCATTCAAAAGATCTTTATAAGTACTAATGGGTTAGTTGTGGTTTACCAAAAGCTCATCTAAAATGATCTTTGGATTTTAGTGGACTTTAATCTCTATGTAAGTCACCAATCTTATATGTCAGTCAATAAAGCTAATGTGGATTGTAATTAAGAAAAAACAACACAGAAGACCTTGGGCATTTCTGAAAGCTCTGGGAAAACAAAGAGGGAATCATTGGGCTAAATAATGTAAGGAACAGAAGATATAAAGAGAAAAATGAGGAATAGTAGGAATTATAATATTTAATATGTAAAAATATTTCCTCATGATAAATAATTTTTTTGGTGGTAGCAGAGGTAGTACAGAGGAATTTCAATTGGACAAAAAGAAGGTGTTTAGTGGTAGGAGCAATAAAAGTCTCCTTGGGACTCAAAAGGAGAAGAGAATGTTCCCTTTCTTTGAGGTGGTGGGAGATTACATATAGATCATGGGGGAGGAGATACATGGTAAAGGAGATGGAGGTCGGACTCACCACAGGCAGAAGTAGAATTCTTTAGCATCATAAAGACACCATTTTACAGGGGTGGGAGAGGATGAGACAAATATTAAAATAAATTCTCTTCTGGGAGTTGGTCATTTTGGATAGCTTTTTAAAGCTAGGGTTGTGTTTCTTGGCACTGACTCTTTTAGAGTGGGGAGAAGTGGTTGGAATCTTGAAAGGACATATTTCATAGTGGGAACAAGAGGGGTCATGTGTCTAGGATAGATTCTGTGGCTACCTGTGGCTGGGGGCAGGGTGGAAAGAGGGATTTAGTGAGAGAGAGGCAACTATTCTGTGGCAATAGGTCTTTCACCTAGCTCCTTCCTACTTCTGAGATGCCCTGTGCTGGAGAAGGAAGTGAGAAGGGAAAGCAAGGTGGAAAAGAATGCAAAATATTAATTTTCAATTATAAAAAAGTTTAAAATCTTTAAGGTTAAAATGGTTAAGTAGGTGGTGCAGTATATGGGGTATTGGACCAGTAATCAAGAAGACCTGAGTTCAAATGTAGCCTCAGACATGTACTAGGTATGTGACCCTGAGCAAGTCATTTAACCTGTTTGCTTCAGTTTCCTCATATTTAAAATGGGGATCTTAACAGCACCTACCTTGCAGGATCTCTGTGAGAATCAAGTGAAATAATAATTGTAAAACACTTAGCCCAGTAGCAGCACATAGTAAGAGCTATATAAATGTTAGCTATTATTATATTAAAAAAACTTTGGCAGGGACACAATCAGTGAAGATAGAATAAGAAGTAAAACTGTCAAGTGATTTAAAAATTGCATCACATGCCACTGATCAAAGCTTGATTTCAAACTATAAATGGAATTGATACAAGCATATAACCCTAATAGATGAGGACCTAAATAATGTCAATAAAGTTTATATGAGAAAAACTAGAAACTCCAAATATTCCTTTGAAACATATTCCAAATCATTATTAGGTAAATAAGTACAAATTAAATCAACTCTGATATTTTAACTTCACATCTTAGAAATTGGCAAAAATAATAAAAACTGGTAACAAAAGATGAGGATCAGAAAATGAACACAAAGATCAAATGAAATAATATGTGAAACAATTTTCAAACTCTAAAGAAATATTTAAATGATATATAACATTATAATTATTATTATTTTGGATTGGCAATGAGAGGACAGAAACACTTATTCAAAGTTGTTAAAGTTTTGAATTGATTCAACCTTAAATTTAGAATTCTGGGGAAAAAGAAGTGCTGTATTCATACCCTTTGAGCTAGGGATAGCACTCCTGGGTATATATCAATAGGACATAAGGATCAGAAACTAACATCCAATATATACATATAATTTACAGGTACATGTACACATATATGTAGCATGTACACATATGCATATCCACCTAGACATATCTGCATATACATATGTAAATGCACATATATCTTTATATGTAAATAGGCATGTATATATAGGTACACATGCATACATACACATACATATCCATAACTTTTTTTTGGTAGGAGCCAACTACAAAAAAGTTAATTATGAGAATGTCCAAAACAAACAAACAAAAACCTTTGCTGTTCATGAATATAGTGGAATTCTATTGTGTAGGAAAATTATAAGCATGAATAATTCAAAGAAAAAATGAAAATATTTTTAGGAACTGATGCCTAGTTAAATAAGCAGAATCCAAAGAACAATATGCATGATAACTATAAGGATATAAATAAGAAAAAAATCTAAAAAGAAGTGAAATGGAGTAACTGAAAAAAGTTATGATGGTACTGAAGAATATGCAATGAAAACTTTCTCCCTCCTTCCAGCAGAAAGAGGAGTGATTGCTCAGAGATAATGTGTAAGTTGTCAAACTCAGCCACAGTATTAGGTGTCTGGCTTAATTTTTTTTCTCCATCCCAGTGAATAGTTCAATCCAGAGGGGTCAAGGGTTGAGGGATCAGAAATATAACAACAAAAGTTTGTAAGCAATGTCTGTAATTGTAAAGTACTTAGTTGTGGCTAGGGAAAACAAAACAAAAGAAAACTCTTCAGTTTCAAAGTATTCATCTATAGGATATTCCAAAACTCTGAGTGAAGTTTTAAACTTTGGCAACTTACAACTTTACTAAAACATTTTTAGATCTTTTTATTTACTGTTATAACTCTTTCAGTTTCTGAGAATTGTACATATTTTTTATCAATAATCTCATCAGTTCTCCTGAAATGATCCAAAGATTTAACCATAGTAAATGCCATCTCAAAATCGCATTAGACTATTTTTGTGTGTAGGGGGGTTATAGTTCGAATTTTTCAAACATAACATTTATATTTTAACAATATTTCCTCTACTTGAAAAGCTATGAAGACATTCTAAATACCCATGCTATAGTATTTTCTCATTTTACAAGATGAATCAACCAATTGATTGTAAGTAAAAGTGATTTGACATTATAGAATTTTAGAGGTGGGAGAAACCTGAGAAATTGCCTAGTTCAAATTTTTCATGTTCAGAATAAAAATAACAAGAAAACTGGGCTACACAGGTTTGAAAAGCAGTTTGTCCATACTGAAACATCTGATTAATGGCAGAGACTCCAGAAACCTCCCAGGCCAGTGGTTTTTCCATATTACCATTTTTCTCCAAGGTCATCTAATTTGTTAATGACAAAGCTAATGTAAGATCTGAAGGGTTCTGATTTTTGATCCAAGAACCTTTCTTCTCCAAACCATTATTTTGTTGTTGTTTAGGTATGCCCAACTCTTTGTCACCCTGTTTGGGATTTTCTTGGCCATTTCCTTCTCCAGCTCATTCAGGAGATGAGGAAACTGGGACAAACGAGGTTAAGTGACTTGTCCAGGGTCACACAGCTAATAAGTTTCTGAGACTTGATTTGAACTCAGGTCTTCACTGAATCCACTGTGCCAACTAGCTGCCCCCCTCCATCCCATCAGCTAGCATTTTAATCTTCATCCTTCTTGATTTTCAAGAATAAAATAAATTACTGCATCTTCTCTTTACTAAACATGTAGTGCTTTTTGGAGGCAGGTGACGAGGTTAAATAATCATTAGAATTTCTTAGTCTGTATGCTCATTTTCATTTTGGTTTAGAATTACAAGAATATTGTAGTGGTGGTAGAAGATTTGTGTATTTTATGGGGTTTTTTTTAGGACCTCATTAGGGGAAAAAATGTTCTATGCCTTGGTTATCCTTTGATTTCAGTATAAAATCCTTCAGTGTGTAGTGATTTGAAGCCATTCTTATATTAGCAAATTCTACGCACAGTGGGGAGTTTAATTATTTTTTGTCTTCTCCAGTAATTTATTCATCAGTGGGAGACATTCTATTAACAATCTTGATTGAAAACCTGCCTATTTTCCTGGCTGGAATCCTCAGAGTGAAGTGTATATGTGGAGTATCTTGAGGAAAAGCAGGACCAACATTTTAACAAATACTTGTTAAGAGAAGTGATGACATGAACCTTTAATAGTGGACAATTTGTTCTATTATATCATAAATCAATGATTAAAAAACTTAAGAAAATAGAAAAATATGCTATTATGTTCCAATTTTTGTAATGCTGCTGACACACGGGCCAAAATTACGAGATTGTGTTGTAAATCTTTTTTTAAGATCTTAAATGCATTTTTTGTGATTTAATAGTAGCACATTACAATTACAAATTGATTTCATAAGCATTAAGCCAGTTTACAGTTTCATGGCCTATCAAGTGGTCAGTGCAAACTTTATTATCCCCATGATATAAATGGGGAAAAGAAAGCTTAAAGATATCAATTGACTCTTTTGCACGAAGGTGCATGCTAAATAAAAGAGCTGGAATTATATCTAGGTCTTCTGGTTTATAGGTGATGGAGCTTACAATAAACTTGATTGTTTAAATTATTGACATACATATATGTTTATGGATAATCTCCACTAATGATATTTCACTTTATTTGTAAAACCCCCCAACGATAGAAACTATTTGTTGCTATCATCACTGTTGTTATTATAGCCATCATTATTATCACTGTTACTATCATAATTATAATCACTGTTATCATTTTACATCTGCAATGCATTGTTTTTTCACCTCTACCTTTTCGAATCTCTAGTTTTTTTAATGTATTTTTTTCATAGGCTGTTTTTACATCACTGAAATTTCCCTCTATATCTCTGTATCCTTCATGGAAAGTCATCATTTATAACAAAGTATATTTTAAAATTTCAGTCCTTGTAACATGGTCTTGTAAGAAATGTCAGGGACACTAGAGTGAACAATAAACACAGGTCAACAATGAATGCAAGAACCATTAAGCTAATTTTCTCTCTTTTTTTAGACCATTCTAGTTAATGGCTTATTGATCTTGTTATTCTTTTAAAGCAATCTATACTTGTTTTTGTTCATCAGTTCAGTCCAATATATTTTCAGTTTTATCTGTTGTTCTTCTATTTTTCAAAATTTCTTCATTTATACTTATTTTAATACTGATTTTCTAGATTTTTCTATTGAATGAGTGATTAATCTCTACCTTTTCTATTTTAAAATTCATTTGAAAGAATATGGATTTTCTCTAAGGTCTGTTTTAGCTGTATCTCATAAATGTTAATATAAGTTTCTTTGTTATATTTCTCTTTAATATAATTGCTCTTTTTATATGATTTTTTTCTTTAGCCAATTCATCATTTAGGATTTCATTAAATAGTCTTCATTTAGGCCATATCCTTTATTGATTGTTTTTATTGTGTTGTGACCAACAAAGTGAGTATTTATTATTTATTTCTTTTAAATATTTATTATTTTATGCCCTAGCACATGATTATTAATTATTTAATATTCATATTCAGAAATCCTCAAAGATATTTCAGTTAGAACTGAAAGTTAAATTGTATGTAATTTATATATGTATAAATGTGTATATACATATTCTTTGTCTTTCTGTTTCAGCTCTACAGTTCTGAATGAATACATTTATTTGTCAATATAATTGTCTTGCAATTTAGAAATCTATTCTACTTGGTAGTAAATATAAATATAGTAAACATGTATGCATGAATATATATATTTAATAAATATATTGGTTCATTGCCTATGATGTTTATAAATATAATGTAGCTTCCTCGTTAACCTTTCTTGAGATAATGACATCTTATTATTCCCTTATTTTAATTTTATTATTGCCATGATCATATCTACTGCTTTTTTGGCAATCACCTGATTTTATTCTAACCCTCTGTTTTCTCTTTCTCTGTGTGTGCATATGTGTTTTAAGGTGATTTCCCTACCCCATATATAGTAAGCTGTTGGATTCTACTTCATTATCCATTTTTACATTCCCAGGAAGAATGAAGACATATTGGAAGAAATATACACATGTATGCATTTATGCATAGCACTCTAAGGCTGAAAGAAACCTTATAGATCATCTTTTCCAACCATCTAATTTGTCTTCCTATCACAATACTTTTTATATTCTAATTATTCAATTAGTACTTCCAAATTTAGTAATTGAATTTATACACGATAAAAGGAAACAAGTCTTCTCTTCCCAATGTCAAAGCTAGAAGGGCCAGTTTCTCCACATCAGTGGGTAGGTGTGACGTTTTCATGGGAATAAGACTAGTGACCTCAGCAAGGACAAAGAGGAAGGGATTTAAGTTATAATCTTTCTAAAAAGCCCTATCTTATAATTTGAAGATTACTTTGAAAGAAGTTAAAATATGAGGCAAAATCAAATTAAGGTTAAAGATCCAAATAAAAATTAAACATCTGTTTGAAAATTAACTTACATATACACACAAAAATTAATCAGGACATAACCAGTGGATACAAAAGCCCCAAAGAGACTCTATTAGAAGATATATAGTTATTTTGATAGAAATTGCAGCAATATTTCAGAATAGGACCATTCTGATTTTGAGAGAAATCATCTATGAATATCTGTTAATATGACACAAACTTGGGCATAGATAACATGTGGTCTCTTGGTGCCACATTTCAGCAGATGTGTTGTTCCGAACTTTCACGATGTAATTTGCAAAGGTGCTTTGAATTCAGTCCTTGAGACATCTGTTTGCACAGATTTTACTTCCACCCCTGGTTTCATCCCTGCCTTCTTATTTCATCTATCACTAAAAGCTTCTTTTAATTTATCCCCCCCTGATTCCCATATATTTTTAATTTTTAAAGGATGTTAAGAAACAACTGTTCCTCCTCTGCACCCACATTTCTGTCTCTATGACACATTTTCTTATGTCCTATATAAATATGATTTGACTGTTGTTATAACCCAAACTAGTTGTTATCTTCATCACTATAGTAATAACTGAGAAACAGCATCATAGTGTTCAAGACTTGGAGTTAGGAAAATGTTGGTTTCAAGAAAACCTGAATTCAATCTTACCTCAGATGTTTATTAGCATGTGACCCTCCACAACTCATTTAGCTTCTTCAAATCTTAGTTTTCTTACAAGGGGCCAATAATAGCACTTACCCCGTAGGGACAGGTGAATTTTGTAGATGCACAGATAGATGCATACATATATGATTCTGAAATCACTAAACTGATATATGTGCTGTTTATCATCATCATCATCATCATCATCATCATCATATTTAATACCAACCTCATCAGGTAGCCTCATACAACCTAGGGCTAAATGGTACAGTTTCCATAGGGTTTATATTTTAAAAAATAAACTTAGCTAATCATTTATACAATTTATTTTTTTTCATAAAATAAACAGATCCAAAGCTTGTTTGTTAAGTCAGTTTTTACCTTCAATTTTATTAATATTGTCTTATTTTGAGGTTATTTGGTGTTTAATTGGTTTGTTTACTTTGTTGTTTTTCTATGTTTCTAGTTGTATTGTACATCCAGATCATTGATTTGTTCTTTTTCTTTTGTTGATGGAAGTTTATATATATATATATATATATATATATATATATATATATATATTTTCCCCTGAGGACTGCTTTGGCTGTATTCCAAAATGTTGGTTATGTTGTCTCTTTGTGGTCATTATATTCAGTGAAATCATTTATTGTTCATCCTAATCACCTTCTCTGTTATTGTTAATTGTGTTTTTCCTTCTATCCTATTCTCTTATACTTTTCCTTTTCTTTGACATTTCCCTACTCCCTCCATATGAAGAAGAGTTTGGCTAAGACCAATGCTCTATGACTGATGCAAACAACTTTCACACCCCTGCCCACTTCCCCTTACCCAGAGCCTAATTACAAGTTCTTGCCTTTTCTTTCTCTCCTTTTCAATCCCATTTTACAATCTCCCCCAATGAGCTAAGGATTTATTTATGACTAATGCTTCCCTGAGATTATATTCTCTCTTATTCCAGTCTTTCACTTTACCCAATTTCCCTTTTGAGTTGAATGCATTTATTTTTTGTTTGTTTGTTTGTTTTTGTTTTAATTGAATAGAATTTTATTTTCCAAAATATATGTAAAAACAAATTTTAACATCAATTTTTTAAAAAATTTGTTTTCCAACTTTTCTTCCTCCTCCATTTCCATCCCCCACCCACTGTAACTCAAGCATTTCAAAATTAGTTATACATGGGTAGTCATGGAAAACATTCCCACATTAGCTAGGCTGTGAGAAAAAACAGTCAAAAAACCTCCCAAAACTTCAGATTGAGGAATTGTCAAAGAGGAAAATAAAATGTAAAAAAAATCTGTTTTGATCTGTTTTCAGATAATATCAGTTCTTTCTCTGTAGATGGGTTGCCATTTTCATAAGTCCTTCAGGATTATATTGGATCATTGCCTTGCTGAATATAACCACATGCTTCCCAGCAGATCACCCCCACTATTGCTGTTATTTTGTATACAGTGCATTTCACTCTGCTTCAGATCATGTAGGTCTTTTCATGTTTTTCTGATAGTATCCTGTTCATCATAACCTGAATAAAGTACCTTAAACTTGACAAAGAATTTTCTTCATATTAGCCCAGCAAAGTAGGTACCATATGTTTTGCCATTATAATCAATCATCATAACTATTTCCCTCCATCCTATTCCCTTCCCATGATATTTACTCTATTTTCTATCTTTTAACCTATTCCTCCTCAAAAGTGTTTTACTTCCGACTGTCCCCTCCCCTACTCTGCATTCTCCCTTTTTTTTCACCCTTCCTTCCTTATCCTCTTCCCCTCATACTTTCCTGTAGGGTTAAATAGATTACTCCTTCCAACTGGGTGTGAATGTTATTCTCTCCATGAACCCACTCTAATGAGTTTAAGGTCTTTGACCTAATTCTGTGTTCTAAATTTTCTTCTTCCCTCCCTCCTCAAACCTCCCTATGAAATCAAGCAATTTGATATGTCATACTTGTGCAATTATGCAGAACATCTTTACCTTCCTCAAAAGTGTTTTGCTTTTTACTGCTCTCTCCCCCAATTTGCCCTTCCCTCCTTCCCCTCCCCCCCTTATTTCCTTCCCCTCCCTTGGGGCAAGAATATAATACTATACCTACCTGAGTATGTATGTCAGTCCTTCTTTGAGCCAATTCTGATGATACTGAGGTTCACTCACTCCCCAATTCCTTCCCCCTCTTCCCCTGCCCTCCATAAGCTTTTTTCTTGTTTCCTTCATGTGAACTACCTCTCCCCAGACGATCTCTCCCTGTCCCCCTCCCCTAGTCTATTTCTCCTACACCTCAACCCTATTTTTTTTTTTAGTAAAAGGTTTTATTTGGCACACAGAGGCATGGCTGGGAGAAGAAGCCTAGTCTTCAACTCCCAGAAGATACAAGTTTATGGCATGTTCCTTAATCAGACAGCACATACAGGTATGGCTCAGAGAAGAAGAGTAACTTCAGTTCCCCAGGGAGGTTTAATCACAGCCATAGAGATATGGCTGGGAGAAGAAGCCTAACTTCAACTCCCTGAACAAAGATCACAGTTTTATAGAGGCGAGAAGGAGGTGGGGGTAGAGACCTAAAACTGAAAAGTTACAGCAGTTTGAAAATGATGATGTTAGCCATTTGGATATATGAATAATAAAAATTCCACATTTCTAACTTAAGACTATTGTCACTACCTGGTCCTAATCACATAGCAAACACTATTGTCTCCCAACTAAGTTCATGTTGTAAATTCAAGGACCCCAGCTTTCTGAGTGACTGCTTTATTATCTGTTTGACCAACCACTATGTGGTTAATCAACTACTTTGCTTCAGCAAGGAAAGAGTCATCTCTAACTGACCCCAAAAAGCTGATAAACCATATTTCTCCAGGGTCATAGTGTCCCCCTCAGGGCCAGAGCATCCCTAACTGGACTCAAGCCTACCAGGTTGCTACTACAATGAAGTAACTTACATTTTTCACTATAAATATAACTATTTCCATCTTCCCGAATGCAGACACTTTTCTCCTCGGTGTTCTCCCTATGGTCGTCACAGTCTTTTTTTTTTTTTTTGGGTTAATTATCAAACATTTTATTTTCCATTTACATGTAAGGGTAGTTTTCAACATTCATTTTCATAAGACTTAGAGTTCCAAATTTTTCTCTCTTCCTCCCTCCCTTTCCTCCCCCTCCACAAGATCGCAATCAGGTTATATATGTATAATCCACAAGTGTTCTTTTTATCAGTTCTTTTTATAGGGGTGCATAGTATGCTTCCTCATTAGTTCCTTGGGATTGTCTTGGATCATTGTACTGCTGAGAGTAGTTAAGTCATTCACAATTACTCATTGAACAATACTGCTATCACTACGCACAATGTCCTCTCAGCTCTGCTCATTTCACTATACATCGATGTTCATTAGTCTTTTAAGTTTTTCGAGGGTTCATCCTGTTTGTCATTTCCTGTAGCACAAGTCCATTCCACTACAATCATATAACACAGCTTTTTTCCATCATTCCTCAATTGATGGACATTCCCTTGATTCTCAATTCTTAGCCTCCACCAAGAGTTGCTATAAATATTTTTTGTACAATTTTTCCCCCTTTTCTCTTTTTCATGATTACTATTGTTAACTGTTTCCCTTCCATTCTATTCCCTTCCCCATGATATTTATTCTATTATCCATCTTCTTTCATCCTATCACTCTTCAAAAGGGATTTGCTTCTGTCTGTCCCCTCCCCCACTCTGCCCTAACTTCTTTTGCCCCTCTCTCTTTATCCCTTTCCCCTCCTATTTTCCTGCAGGGTTATAGAGATTACTCCGCCCAATTGAGTGTGTATATTATTCCCTCCTTTAGCCAATTCTGATGAGTGTTAGGCTCATTTACTGCCCAGATTAAATAGATTTCTCCACCCATTTGACTGTGTCTGTTAGTCCCTCCTTGAGACAGCTCTGATGAGCTTAAGGTCTTTGAGCCTTTTCTGATGAGTGTAAAATTCATTTAGTGCCCTGCTCCTCTCCCATCTCTTCCCCCAATCCATAAGCCTTTTCCTGTTACTTTCATGTAGGATTTCACTTCTGCCCTTTCCCCTCCCCCAATGAATTCCCTTCACCCCTCAATTTTACCCTAAAGATGTTATCATCTAGCTAAGTGACACAGTGGACAACTCATCACCCCTGGACCCAGGGGGATCCCAGCCAAAACTTGGCCTCAGACACAAGACAGTCACCCACTGTATGACCCCAGGTATGTCTCCCAGCTCCAATTTTTTTTTTTTTTATGGTTCTCTAGGGTCTTGTATTTGAAAGTCAAATTTGCCATTCAGTTCAGGTCTTTTCGTCATAAATATCTGAAAGTCTTCTTTTTTCATTAAAGTCCCATTTTTTTCTGCTGAAAGATAATGCTAAGTTTTGCTGGGTAGGTGATTCTTGGTTGTAATCCCATTTCCTTTGCCCTTTGGAATATCATATTTCATGCCCTCCGGGTCTTTAATGTAGAAGCTGCTAGATCTTGTGCTATCCTGACTGGGGCTCCACAGTACTTGAATTCTTTCTTTTTGGCAGCTTGCAATATTTTCTCCTTGACCTGAGAACTCTGGAATTTGGCTATAATATTCCTAGGAGTTTTCTTTTTGGGATCTCTTTCTGGAGGTAATCGGTGGATTCTTTCAATTTCTATTTTAGCTTCTTCTAGAATTTCAGTGCAATTTTCCCTGAGAATATCTTGGAAGATGGTGTCTGAGCTCTTTCCTTGATCATGGTTTTCAGGTAGACCAATAATTTTCAAATGATCTCTCCTGGACCTATTTTCCAGGTCGGCAGTTTTTCCCAGAAGGTATTTCACATTGCCCTCTATTTTTTTATTCATTTGGATTTGCTTTATTGTGTCTGGGTTTCTCATAAAGTCATTGGCTTCCATTTGTTCAATTTTAATTCTTAGGCAATTATTTTCATCAGAGAGCTTTTGTACCTCCTTTTCCATTTGACTTTTCAAGCTGTTGACTTTTTTCTCATGTCTTTCCTGCATCACACTCATTTCTCTTTCCATTTTTTCCTCTACCTCTCTAATTTTATCTTCAAAGTCCTTTTTGAGCACCTCTATGGCCTGAGACCAATTTTTATTTTTCTTGGAAGCTTTAGATATAGGGGCCCTGATGTTGACATCTTCCTCTGAGGGTGCGCCTTGGTCTTCTTTGTTACTGAAGAAACTTTCTATGGTCCTCACCTTTCTCTGTCAGCCCATCTTGCCTTTCTTTTACTAGAATTTTAGCTCCTTAAAGTGGGGCACTGTTTCCAGGCTGCAGTATCCCAAGCTTAAGAAGTTCCAGGTGGTATGATTTAAGGAGAATCAGGTTCTTCCCTCAGCCAGGCTGTTTCCTGGTCCTAGATGACCCCAGACCAACTTGCCAATCAAGCAGCTTTGTGTGTTGTGGTTGTTAGCTCTGATGAGCCTGTGCCCCTCCCCCACCTGGGTCACTTCTACTCAAGCCTACCACCACTTCTCAGTAGGGATGTAAAATCCAAGTTCTGCCTTAGCACCAGCATAGGCCCCTGTAGTCTCTCCCCTGCCCAGGGCTCAGTCCACTCACCAGACTGTGAGCTTAGTTCCAGACAACACTGGTGCTTCAGCTGATTCAGAGGCTCTGGGGGTCTCCTTCTCTGGTGAGGACTTCCTGAGACTGGATCTGCATCAGGGTGACTGTGGGGTTGGACCTGACTCCTCTATCAGCACAGCAGCTCCCTCCTTCTGACCTTCCAAGCTGTTCTTGGTTAGAAGATGATTTCAGCACATTCTTCTGTGAGTTTTGCTGCTCTGGGCATTTTCCTATGACCTTATTTGGATGGTTTTTGGAGCGATTGTGTCATGAGTTCGGGAGCTCACTGCCTTTCCTCCGCCATCTTGGCTCCTCAACCCTATTTTAAAGATGTCATCATGTGTTAGTTAGATGGCACAGTGGACAATGCACCAGCCCTGGACCCAGGAGGCCCCAAGCCCAAATCTGGCCCCAGATATAAGACACCCCACCCTGTCTGCCCCACAAAGAACAAAGCATAAATGCTTTACAGATATTATCCCTTGGTATTCAGTTCAGACCTGTGTCCTCTGTGAATTCCTTACTGAGATAGTTCTTATGAGTTCAAAGTATTATCTTCCCATGTAGGAATATAAACAGTTTGATCTTTTAATATTCCTCATGAAGTCTTTTTCCTATTTACCTTTTATGCTTCTCCAGGGTCTTGTATTTGAAAGTCAAATTTTCTATTCAGTTCAGGTCTTTTCATAACAAATGCCTAAAAGACTTCTTTCTCATTGAAAACCCATTTTTTCCTCTGAAAGATGATACTTAGTTTTGCTGGGTATGTGATTTTTGGCTGTAGTCCCAAATGGAAGCTAGTGACCTTATGAGAAACCAAGATACAGTAAAGCAAATCCAATTCAATGAAAAAATAGAGGGCAATATGAAATGTCTCCTTGGAAAAACAGCTGACCTGGAAAATAAAGCCAGGAGAGATAATTTGAAAATCATTGGACTACCTGAAAACCATGACCAAAACAAGAGCTTAGACACCATCCTCCAAGAGATTGTGAGGGAAAATTGCCCTGATATTCGAGAAGCACAAGCTAAAATAGAAATTGAAAGAATCCACCAATCACCTCCTGAAAGAGATCCTAAAAGGAAAACCTCCAGGAATATTATAGCCAAATTCCAGAACTCACAGGTCAAGGAAAAAATATTGCAAGCAGCTAGAAAAAAGGAATTCAAATACTGTGGAGCTCCAATAAGGATAAAGCAAGATCTAGCAGCTTCTACATTAAAGGACTGGAGGGCATGAAATATGATATTCCAGAGGGCAAAGGAGTTGAGTGTATTTCTATATCAAACTCTTTCCGTATGTGGTTGTGTCTGAGGGTGTGTTCTTCTCTCCTTTGGCCATATCTAAATAAAGTGTATGTTTTTGTGCGTGTGTATGTATGTATATAAATGTGTTCTACCCCCCCTTTGATTTGATGTGATGAAATTAAGGTTCAAGTGACACCTTAACCCTAACTCCTTCCTTGTCAGTATTTGCTTCTACCTGCACCCTTTTATTGTAAATTATAATGTTTTCCTTATACCCATACATAATTTTTTCTTCCCTGATGTATATTTCCTTCTCCCAATCCCTTCTCCTTTGAAAACATCAAGCTTTTAAAAAAATCATTCCCAGGTCTTCCATCTTTTTTGTCTTGCTCCCTGACATCTAATTATATTTACTATTCATAAGGGATGCCACTATCATCTCCAACAGTCTCCCTTCCCCAGATGTAAACACTTCATCCTTATAAATTTTTTTTCTGAAAACTTATATTTTACCTTTTAATATTTGTCTTTACTCTTATGTTATATTTTAAAGTTTCTACTTAGTCCCAACCTTCATCTGGAATGTTTAGAAGTCGTCAATTTCATTAAAGATTCATTTCTCCTCTGTAAGATTAAATTCAGTTTTGCTGAGTCACTCAGCAGGCAGTCAACAAGCATTTTAAGGGCCTATTATGTACCAGGCAGTACACTAAATATGAAGAAAGGCCAAAACATTCCCTGCCTCCAATTAGCTTACACTCTAATAGGGGAGATAAAATAAAAAGAAATATGAATGAAAGTTTTCTTTGGTTGGAAGGCTATATATTTGGCCTTTTGGAATAACATAGACAATACTGGAGTACTATCTTGAGCCATGGAACAATAAGCTTTCACTGTGCATTATGCAGTTTAAACAAAAGCCCTCCTGGGCTTTCTAGACTCCAGGTACTGGCCACAGCTACAGACTTGCTCTTGGATGGTATTCCGGAAGAGAATAATGATCACCAATCTCTGATATTTAGATAGAAGGCTCAACAGATTTGGAGCAACTGTGGTGTTGACCTAGCCTTGTTTTGGGGCCATGACTGAATAATTAATCTTTTATGGCTATGATGCTTTCCTGGAATTGTTCTGGGCCAGGAGTTGAGTTTGTGATTTTCTTTGGCCAACCATGTTTTTCAGCTCTAGTAGGGAATTTGGGGAGTCTGTCTGCTATCCTGGATACTCTAGGAGAACCTGATATTGCTGTCATCACCAAGGGGCTATCTATGATCTAGTTTAGGTATCTCTTCTGAGATTACCTCATTTTCCTAAGTCATACCCCTTCCCCATAAACACTGCATGCATGAATTAAGTCTGTGATGAGCCATGAGGGTCCTTTTTCTGCTTTCTGGTGTCCTGGTCCAAGTCTGATCACTTCTTCCCTTGGTTATTTTCCTATAGGTCAAATCTGTGATCTTGGTTGGGCATGTGACTCACTGTAGTTTTCCTTTGAGTTCCCAATCACTGCTTGATATGTATTTATTCTTAGATGATTATTGGTATATTGTGAAGTGAGATGGGCTGTACTATTTCCTATTACACTATCTCACCTGGTTCCATTTCATGTTTATAGTTTTACTTAGTTGCCATCTTAAAACAAAACAAAAATTTGGGAGGCAGCTAGGTGTTGGAGTGGATAAACACTTACTAGCTGTGGGACCCTGCAAGTCACTTAACCCTCATTGCCCTGCCAAAAAAAAGTTGCCATCTTTGTTCATAATTTTAAAATCTAATAATGAGAAACAATGGCCATATATAATATCCTTGTAAATTAAACAAAATACAAAGAGAATGTAAAATGTGAAGAGTCCAGAGAATATGAAAATATTCAAGGCATATTTATCAGATATCATTTTTATAAAGAAAACTCTTATGTTATCACTGACTTCTTGACTCATTTTAATGCCCCTATTTTCTTTCTTTTTTCAATCTTAAAAGTATTTTTTTCCAGTTATATGTAAAGATAGGTTTCAATATTTGTGTTTATAAGATTTTGATTTCCAAATTTTTCTCCCTCCTTCCCTTACCTCCATTCTCTCCAAGATAGTAAATAATCTGATATAGTTTATATATGTACAACCACATTAAACATATTTCCACATTAGTCATGTCGTGAAAGAAGAATCAGAACAAAAGGAAAAAAAACTCAAGAAAAAAGAAAAGAAAGTACAAATAGTATGGTTTAATATGCATTCAAATTACTTAGCTCTTTTTCTGGATGTGGAGAGCATTTTCCATTTGGAATTGTCTTGGATCATTGTATTGCTGAGAGGAGCTGTCTATCACAGCTGATCATCACACAATGTTGCTGTTACTGTGTACAGTGTTCTCCTGGTTCTGCTCACTTCACTCAGCATCAATCCACTTAAGTCTTTCCAAGTTTTTCTGAAATCTGCCTGCTCATCATTTCTTAGAGCACAATAATATTCCATTATATTTATGTACCACAACTTGGTCAGCCTTTCCCCAAATGATGGGCATTCCTTCAATTTCCGATTCTTTGGCACCAAGAGAACTGCTATAAATATTTTTGTACATGTGGGTCCCTTTCCCTTTTCCATGATCTCTTTGGGATACAGACCTAGTACTAGTATTACTGGGTCAAAGAGTATGCACAGTCCCATAGTTCCAAATTGCTCTCCAGAATGGTTGGGTCAGTCTGCAACTCCACCAACAATGCATTAGTGTTTCAATTTTTACACAGCTTCTCCAACATTTATTATTTTCCTTTTTTGACATATTAGCCAATCTGATAGAGTTGCTTTGATTTTCATTTCTCTAATCAATAATGATTTAGAGCATTTTTTCATATGGCAATAGATAGTTTTGATTTCTTCATCTGAAAACTGCCTGTTCATGTCCTTTGACCATTTCTCAGTTGGGGAATGGGTTATATTCTTATACATTTGGTTCAGTTCTCTATATATTTTAGAAATGAGGCCTTTAGCATAAACAAGGTAAGGCCCCTATTTTCAACTATCTCCTAGATTTTTGAGTGGTATTTTGGCATGTCAAACCCAGCATGTCTAAAGCAAACTTGATGTCTTTCCTCATAAAATAATAATCACTTTTCCCAAATTTCCTATTTCTGTCATCATTACTAGCTTTATTTTAGTCCTTGAGACTTAGGAACTTGGTGTCATCATTGATACTTTCCTCTTTTTCATTCCCTATTATCTAATTTTTCACATTATATATGACTTCTTCCTTAGAAATCTATTTCAATGTGGTGAGACAATTTTAACTTTGTTTTAAAACCTTTGTAACTTCTATTTATATTTCATAGAAAAACTCTTCCTTCTTCCCCCTAAAACGGTTATTCACTATTTTTTAAAAAGTCACTTTTTTTGTATTTTCAGGAAGACTTTTAAACCTGAAAAAAATACATGTGCATGTGTGTGTTATAGTTGATAAGCATATGATGGCATTTAAATTTAAGTCACATGAAACCAAGTCAAGGCATTGATTAAAAATACTAGAAAGCCAAAAGCAAGGCATAGAACTAATTGGTGGAGTGAGGAAGAAATAATGATTTTTTTTTCTTATTAAGAGCATTGCAGTTACTACAAACTTTTGTCATTTTCTTTTTGTAACTTTGCCTTCTCTCATTTTATTCTGACATGTGGATCAAAGAAAGAATGATGCTAGTTTCTGGAAATACAAATTAAAATATAACACAAATCCTGTCCCCAAAACACTAATGAGCCAGTCATATCAGCACATGACTCTAACCCCTGCTGCTGGGAACACTGAGGCTGGTGAGTCATTTGATCACTTGACCTTGGGAGTTCTGAGTTATAAGGGTGCTAAAGTCCATTGGTTGTCCATATCCCAAGCTTTAATATGGGGAGGTATGAAGAGTGGAGGGATAACAGGTTTTGACTAAGAAAGAATAAATTAGCCTACATCAGAATCCTACTGACAGTTTTTGAGTATTGTGACCCTAACTCAATTTCCCTCATATGCCCTATCATTTTTATTGTGTGATTTTGTATATACAAAAACTTTTAGCAATGTCTTATTAAAATAGAGCTATTTGTATTCATTTGATTAGTATTTTCAGAGAAAAAGGTAAGAAGATGAAGTGAGTAGAGGGAATTTCAGGATTTGAAGTGCTGGGATATATCAATACTACTTCAATATTTGAAAGATTGTGCTATGGAAGAGCATCCAACTTGTTTCATTTGGTCCCAGAGTACAGGGTCAGAAGCATTGGACAGAAAATTAAAAAGAAGTAAATGTAGTATTTTTGTCAGTTTTAAACACTCTGAAATTACACTTATCCATAAGTGGAATAGTGTGCCAAGGGAAATATCAGTCACAGGCTGGGTGACTCTGTTAACTACACTGTCATGAGTATTCTTTTTATTTAAATTTTTTTTTGGTTTAGTTTTAAAGGAAACAAAAAAGGTAAGACTACGTTTTGATCACCTGTCAATTTTTAGCTACTTATTATGTCAAATAGAAAAAAATAGTAAAAAGATGTTACATCTGGTCAAAAGACATATAGCCTATTTAACCCAAAGCTGTCCTTAGCAGAGGGGGAATGTCCTAGCCTCATGAGTATTCTTTTTGACATATAGGTTAGACAGCCACTGAAAAATCTTTATAACTCAAAATTGTAATTGTATATTCTATAGTTCTGAGATGACAGAAAAAATAAGTTTCCACAGAAAGTGGAGCTCCATGAATTCCAAGATTGGGATAAAGTGCACATTCATCTTTCTATTCTTAGGGGTTGGAACTGAGCAGCAAGGATCAGTTAAAGATCATCAAAGCTGATTCATAATTTATATCTATATCTATCTATCTATCTATCTATCTATCTATCTATCTATAGAGAGAGAGAGAGAGGAGAGAGAGAGGGAGGAGAGGGGGGGTAGATGTAGATGTAGATGTTGATATAGATAGAGGTAATAGCTCAATGGATTACACATCCTATTTCCTGTTATAATGTAGATGATACAACTTTTTCATTCATTTATATGTTCCTATGAGGATTACTGAGCCAATCTTTTTGAGTATCTGTCAATCACATGAAGCTGCTCCAGTGTTACATGGAAGAAAGACTCATTTTTCCAATTGGACTTCATGTGGGACATCTTCCATCATTGGAAAACCCTTTCAATGGCCATATTTATCCCTGTTTTATGCCTCACTTGATATAATTTTTAATTGGACAATGTTATATCCATATTTTTACCAATTTAGGAGTCTTCTATGATATTAATATATTCATCTTGTTGGAGGAAAGACTTTAGGTTACATTTTGGTCTACTGAATCAAATGCATTTCTGTAAGCAATAAAGAATAAACAGGACAACTGTCTCATTTTACAGAATAGGAAACTGCCCAAGAGAATAAATTAGGAGCCTATCACTATAAAGTGACCTCCTCAAAATTATTCGAGCAAGTATGAGTCTTTGTACTTTCTCCATTTGTATGTCCATGGAGATGTGATTTCTAGAAAATGATCTGCTTGCCATTCTCTTGTCAAATTTTCATCAAAGGCACTTGATTCTTGTATAGATCAGTTTCATAAAGACTTTATTGACTTACAAAAGAAGGCATATGAGTCAGTAGCTACTTATGTCTTCTCTGTTGTCATTTTGTAATAATAATACTCTTCATGATCTTCATTCTATCAAATTCTTCCCTTTTCAAAAAGGAAAACTGAAAAGTGTTCACTAAGTCCTTTTAAGTTATGGATTTCCTGTGTGTGTGTGTGTGTGTGTGTGTGTGTGTGTATGTGTGTGTGTGTGTGTGTGTGTATTTATGTGCATTTTAGGTCCATCAGTACTCCCCAACTTCCTTTTGTGAAATTTCCATTTTGATGCTATCATATAAAACTTAAGGGATTAATTTTTATTCAGCTTAAGGTTTTTCATGACGCATAGAAATGCTGTTCCACTTTATATCTATTTTTTCCTTATATTTCCATCTATAGATCTTAGTATAATATGACATTGTGAGTCTCGTGCTATAATTATATTCACAAAATTATAAAATATATAAATATATATATAAATACTACAGTAATAATTATTATTTTTATCATTATTATTTCCTTCTTCTTTGTGACTCTACTGTAGTTTAGGAAATCCTTCAGGAATCAGTTCAAACTTACCTTCTGCAGGATGCCTTTCCTTCCCCCAATAACCCCACTTTTAGTGCTAGTGTCTTTCCTCTGAGATTACCTATGTACCCATGCAGTATATATCACTTCTGTTCATAGTCATTTGCATATTGTCTTCTTTATTAGAATGTGAGGTCCTTGAGAGGAAGGACCGTATTTTCCCTTTCTTTGTATTCCCAATGCTTAGCCCAGTGCCTGGCACATAGTGATAAATGCTTGTAGACTCACTAGGACTTCATCACCTTGTTCATATATTTTATTATAATACTTCCTAACTAAACTCCCCAACTCCAGTTACTCCTCATTCCCTGTCACATTTTTCTGCACAGGAGCTTAGTTTGTATGCTATACCAGTCTATTCTTTCCAGATTATTATATTTATAATACTTAAGAATGTATAATAGCTTCCTATTGCTTGAAAATTAAATGTCTAGGTTTTATATATAATACACACAAACACATACACACACATGTGTGTGCTTATTTGTATAGATATATGTATATGTTTAAACACAGGTATATAATTATATTATGCAATGGGTGTATATAAATCTGGCATAAATCTGGTATAAATTTTGGGTCCCACAATACTTATCCAAACTTCTATCCTGTTACTTATCCCATGAAGCCTCTAATATAGTAAAGCTAATTTCCAGTTAGCCCTATATCCAAACCTAAAACACACATGTAGGTTCACTAGAGCTAAAGTCTAGAAATGGAAGGAACTTTATGGGTCATCTATTATAGCTCTATTATTTCACAGAGGAGAAAAACGGATACCCGAAGGCAAATTGTGTAAGGATTGGAATGACGCCACCTGCTGGACACTTACTGTAGAAAAGCTCCGCCCATGAGGTGAAGGTCTCTGAGGGCAAGACCATGGGTCTTTTCTTTGGCATTAAGGAAGTGATGTTTGCTTGTGGGAGAAAGAAGGGGAGGCTGGCACACTGGCTGACTCTCTTTCCTGTGGACTCTGTGGAGAGCAGAGCTAGGAATGCTCTCTCCCTTTAATAGATAGATGAATCTAGGCCTTCTCTTTCTCTTCACCACATTCTTATTCTCCTTAATAAATGCTTAAAAGTTTAACTCTTTCTAAAGCTTATAATTTATTGGCAACCACTCATTAGATATATGTATAGCTAGAATTTTAGCACCTAACAATTGAATTCAGATTTTAAAATTCCAGTATCAACATTTTTTTTTCCCTTTTCCTACACTGTCTCCTCATACATATAATACAATTAAAATTATTTAGTAATCACCTTCTTTTTGCAAGGATTCAGCATTTGGCTCACTGCCTTTTCTCCCCAATTTCTACCTTTGCAGTAGGGCACTTGTGTATTCATATTAAAGCTCCCTCAAAGACCCTAACCTCCCAAATTCTCATTCTCCTGAAATTACATGACCTGCTCCTTCATTTCTCTACTTTACTTCATCATTAGATATATGGTCACAACATGCTTGTAATTATTACTCATATATGTCACATTTCTGTGTTTCAAAAACCCTGACATTCATGAATCTGATAATATCCTTTCAATCTAGAAATTCCTATGTTTTATCCCTTCTGAATCTGTTCTCTACTGTTATTGTGACATCCTATCCCCCCACCAGTTAACAGTTTCTCGGGTTCTACAGTGATTTCAATGTTCTTCCTTCCCAATTTTTAAAAAAAATTTCTTTATTGTTTTTTGTTGTTGTTGGTTTGTGTGTGTGTGTGTAATGGGGTAAATGGATTTATTGGTTTATGAACAGGGTAAACCTATAATTAAGTAGTCGAGGGCTCAGTCAGTTCCTGAGAGCCATGGCCTTGACTGTTAAGGGGCTCAGAGATTATTTGGAAAGCTTCCAGTTCAAGAATTGTGTTTGGACACTGTTCTCTAGTTCTATTGATATACTTTGTCCAAGTTGGTTTCCTGTTCTGCATGCATTCTAGCAATGATCTGGAAGCAATCTAGCCTTAGTTGTCTGTGTTCTTCTTGGGCATAGATTATGAAATTCAAACAACAGCAAAATTAGGGACTTATACAACTGGAAAAGACTTTTCCCCTAATGTCCTGATAATGTTTCTCTTGCTAGCTTCATCACTTCCATATAGAATGGGACCAATACACAGACTTAGATAATATTATTCTTAAGTATTACTTCCCCTAGATAGAATTTTTCAAAAGGGAATCGATTTATATCTATGGTATTGAAGTTCCTTTTCATCAGTATCTTTGTGACAGTACTCCCCATTGCAAGGGCCTATTGTAACTCATGCCTACTAAAGCTATAGCAGACTTCAAGTTGGAAATCATTTACTAGGGGTCCACTAAAATATTCTGGTTGAATGTGTTGTAAGCCTAGATACTCCATACTCCCATGGAGCTACTATTCCCTAAGAAGTAGTTGTCTGGGCCTTTCTTTTGGAAGTAGGCTCCACTGGCATCTTCAAATAACGAAGTTCCAGACCAGATGCCTTGGATAATGCCATAGATACATATACATTTTTCCCTGCTTCCACAGGAAGCCTAGTACTTTTCAAGGTGTGTCGGAGCCCTTTCTCAATGTTAGTCCATTCTGCTAACTGCCCCAGATGGGACTCCAGGAATATTGAATACTATATCATATTACACTCCAGTCTGTTTTCACATAAGTCCTTTTAATGTTCACTTGTTCCCCTTTGAAAGTCACCCTGTGCTTTGTTGAAGAAACTCACTCTGTGACCTCCTCATGGCAAAATTAGACCTTTTGGTTCAAGCCATATAGCAGATACCATGTAACAAACCTTCCTCATTCTCCAGTCCATAGAATGCTAGTGCTATACTCTGTGTTCATTCAGGAAAATTTGTTTTGAAACTGCTCAGGTGACATCAGACAAACTTTGACTCTTTTTTGCCTCAGTATTTTTACATTGTGTTCCATTCTTGAGGCATTTTCTTCTTAAATCAGCAGAGGATGACCTAAGGGACAGAATTCGTTCATATTACATAGTTTGGTATTCTTTGATGTTAGGGAGGAATTCAATGGAGAAGAGTGATATCTGGACATTCTGAGAGAGAACTGCTGCTGGAGTCTTCTTTTGGAAGGCCTCTTTGAGGCTTTAGATTATATGAAGTCCCATTCTGCTACCAGCACTTGTAGAAAATGTCTTGATGTCCCCAGCTGCTTCATCTGCTTCACAATTGGCCACAGATGAACCAGTCTTCTGACCAATTCCTATATCTTCATGTTCTGGGGTGAGTTGCTTATGTCAGTAAAGGACTGACTACCTTAACACCAGACCTGCGACCTTCTTCTTCAAATCTACCAGTTCTTTATGCCAAAAAGAGCCCTCTTATTATACCTTCTAGGGTCCTGACTCGAAAGTCCATAATAAAACCCAAGCTGAAGCACTCCAGGAAACATAATGCCACTGACTCAGGGACCCCTGCTCCCATTTACTTCATCTACTTCCAGATATCAACCAGTGAGGACCAATCTTCTTTTCAATCTTGTGCCTATAGTAAATCAATTCAATTCAACACTATCATCTGTTGTCAAATACCATGTTCCCTTGTCCTAAAAATGCCCATTCCTTGCAAAAAAACAAACCCTGCATTATTTGCTACCTTCACTCCTCGTGTGCTACTGAATAGAATGGGAGAGAGTCTTATAACTGAGTCAACTGGGTCCTATATAAATTTGTTTTATCTAATCTTGACTAGTACATATAGCAAAACAGCAACCATTTTTACTTCTCTCTTTTTCATTCCCCATCCTACTCCCCCAAAAAGCAATCTGAAATATCTCTTCCCAAGCTTCCTACTCTCCTCTGCTGAGGACTTCAACTATTACTTTATTGAGAAAATTGGGGTCATTGCTCCCTAGTCTTCCCTTTGCATTTTAAATCTTATTGACATCATCTCCCACTCTCTTTCTCTCATCTCACTTTCACCGAGTTTCTGATAATGAAGTAGCCCTTGACCTTGATGAGGCTAACCCCTTTACATGTAGCCTTAATTCTATTTCCTTTCTGCCTTCTTCAGCAGATTGCCCATCTAAATCTTTCCCTTTCTGTCACTAATTTTCAATCTCTTCCTATCTCTTGTTACTTCCCTACTACTTTTAAATATATGTGTCCAAGTTCCTGCTATCCTTAGGAAAAAAATATCTTCACTAGACCCTATCATCTACTCAATCTATTATTTTTTTCCCTTCCATTCTTTCTTAACCAGACTCTTAGAAAAAGCGGTCACACCTATAACCTTTCCTTCTTCTCTTCTACTCACTCTTCAGCCCTTTGCAATTTGGCTTCTGAACTCAAAACATAACTAAAAATCTTTTTTTTAAGTCACCAATGATCTCTTATTTGTTGAATCTGATGATCTTTTGTCAATGCTTATTCTTCTTGACCTCTCTAAAGTATTTGACATTATTGACCATGTTTTTATCCTAGAAAGTCTTTGTCCTCTAAGAAATAGTGTAGTAGACCCTGGATACAGAGTCAGAAAGAGCTGGGTTTAAATACTGCTGACTGAGGTGGAGCCAAGTTGGCAGAGGAAAGACAGTAAGCACTCAGAGCTCCTGACACAATTACTCCAAAAAACTCCAAATAAAGCCATAAGACAATGGACCCTGGACCAATTCCCTCTACTCCACATTTCTGCTACATGTACTTAGTTATTTACATGTTTCTCTCAAAAAACTCCAAACACAGCCATAAGACAACCCCTGGAGCAGCAGAACCCACAAAAAGATTGGCTGAGATTATTTTCCAGCCAAAGATGTCTTAGAAGTTTGACAGGAGGAATCTGCTGTACCAGAATGGGAGTGGAGTCCAACCCTGAGGTCAGTCAACACAAATCCAGCCCTACACAGGCTGTGCCAGAGAAATTTGCCCCAGAGCCTTCAAATCAGCTGCAGCAGTATCCTCTAAGCTCATGGTCCGGTGAGAGGACTAAGCAACTACTGTGAATGACTTGGATATTTTCAGCAATGAAATGATACAAGACAACTCTGAAGGTCTTATGAAATATGCAATCCATCTACAGAAAGAGATGGTATCTGAATACAGATCAAAGCATTTTTTTGTTATTTCCTTTATATGAAATTTTATTTTGTCTGTTTTCTTTCACAACCTGGTTAATGTGGAAATGCTTTGCATGACTGCTCATGTGTTGCTTATATGGAATTGCTTGAGTTCTTTGTGGTGGGTGGGAGAGAGGAAGAGAATTTGGAACACAAATTTTTTTTTCATTGCTCTAAATTTAAGGGTCTAGCTATAGCTGAATGTTATGGTATTCTTTCCTGTTTCTTCTCCTGCCTGTTGGATCATTCCTCATTGTTCCATCTTCTTTTGGCCCATCATCTGTATCACATTTCCTGACTATAAGTACACTTCAAGCTCTGTACTAGACCCCCTTTTCTCACTCTGTGTTTCTCGCTTGAAGGACCTCATTACATTTCACAGGTTTAATTAACATCCCTATATAGATAACTCAGATACACGTATACATATACATACATACATACATGTGTATAAATATTATATGTAAATATGTATATATACACCCATACATATACATGCACAAATATATTATATATGATAATCATTTTAAGTACAAATACACACATATGTTATATATATATAACCATACATATCTATCTATCATCTAGCTAGCTAGCTATCATCAATAGCTCTATCTATAGCTTCCAATCTGTCTACCTATATTTCTATCTATGCAAATTCCTGTGTCCCTCCTGAGCTCCAGGTTCATATCACCAGTTAGTTATTGGACATTTCCAACTAGAAGTCCCAGAAACATCACAATCTCAATATGTCTAAGTCTAAACTCATTGTCTCCTATCCAAATTATATCCTCTATTGAACTTTCTATGCCTATTTAATGGATCACTTTTCCTTCAATTAATCAATAAACATTCATTAAGCCTGTGTACCAGCATCCCAGGTTTGTAACCATCATATCCTTAGCCCCTTTGACTCACAATACTTTATTTTTGCCAAACTCCACATACCCAATCACTTGTCAAATATTCCAATTTCTATTACCAACATCTTTTAAATCTGACCAATTCTCCACTAATATAATCATCATTCTGATTCAAGATATCATCACTTTTTGCCTGAACTTTTAGAAGTAATTTGTCCCCCTGTCTTATTTCTCTACTCTCCAAGATATCCTCCACTATTACAGTACTTTTCCTTGAGCACAAAACTGAATATTCCACTCTCGAATTCAATAGATCCCAATGAGCCCTTCTTTTCTCAGGAATAAAATATAATCTCTGTTTGATTTGTAAAACTCTTTATATTCTGGGTCCAATTTTTAGTTCTTACATCATCTATTTCTTCCTTTCCTACAACCTTTAGTTGAGTCAAACTAGCCTTCTCTCTGTTCTTCATACATTGTTTTTTGGCTCCATGCCTTTACAATAGCTATGCCCAGTATGTAGAATGCACCCCTTCTTCCCTTCTGCTTCATCAAATTACTTACTTTTTTTTGTTTTTGTTTTTTGGTTTTTGGGGTTTTTTTGTGGGACAATGAGGGTTAAGTGACTTGCTCAAGGTCACACAGCTAGTAAGTGTCAAATGTCTGAGGCCGAATTTGAACTGTGGTCCTCCTGAATCCAGGGCCTCTGCTTTATCTACTGTTCCACCTAGCTGCCCAAATTACTTACTTTTTAAAAATTGCAACTTGAGAACTACCTTAAGAATTAAGGCTTTTCTAATCTCTCCAATTTCCTGTACTATTCCTAAATTTTAAGTATTTCTTTCCAGCCATCTCCTTACCATAGAGCCTAAACTCTAACCACAATCCTTGCCTTCCCTCTATCTCCAACATAGGCTTGAGCTCCATCCCTGAACCCCCTGGCTGTGATAAGAACAATTTTACATTATTTCACTCAGAACCATGCCTCTACACCATTCTATTTCTACAACATGCCCCCAAAATGCCTATCCTACCCCCTTGCTACCTCCCATTTCTGTTATCTTCCCCCAGCAGGATATAAACAAACTGAAGGAAAGGGTTGCTTTTCTTGTTTTTGCTTGGTAGCCCCAGCATTTAGCAAAGTTTTCTAGAATATACTAAGTGCTTATCGAACTACCCTAAAGCTATTTTGTAGTTTTTCTCTCTCATTCTGAATATTCATGTATGGATGCATGGATGCATGTGTATGTATGTGTGTATATGTTATCTCTCTGGATAGAATAGAATTTCCTTGAGGGCAAGGACTGTTTCATTTATTTTTGTCTTCGTATCTTCTTTTAGTACAGTACTCAGAACATGGTTAATACATAATAAGCGATTGATTGACTCACTGAAGTCATTATGTCTATTCTCTGTGACAATTGGAGTGATGCCCCCTGCTGGAGAGATACTGTAGGAAAGCTCCGCCATGAGGAGAAGGTGTCTGAGGGCAAGTCATGTAGCTTGGAAGGTCATTTACTTGGCATGAGTAATTGACATGTGATGTTTCTGGTTTTAGACAGGAGGCTTGTGGGACAAAGAAGGGGCAAGGTGCTTTTTTTCATCAGGACCTCTTAGGGAGTGGAGCAAAAATGCTGGTTCCCTGAGATAGATAGTTAGGCCTCTTTCTCTTTCCTCACAAAATTCTTATGCTCCCTAATAAATGTTTAAAAGTCTAAACTCTTGCTAAAGCTTCTAATTTATTGGTGACCACTCATTAGATTTTTAGACTTTATAGCTAGATAGCAACTTTAGTTAGCAGATAGCAACTTTACATTTCCACCCTCTGCCTTTCCTTATATAATTTCTACATTTGGATTATATTATTTTTTCCCTTTTCACTTACCCATATATGTCAGTCATTCAGCAAGGCAGTTAACAAGCATTTATTTAGGTACTATGCTAATTGATGAAGATACAAAGAAAGGCCAAAATACAATTCCTGCTCTTAAGGAACTCTCCTTTCAATGGGGGAGGCAACATGAAAAGAACTATGTGCAAAAAAGATAAATATAATGTAACTGGAAGATAATCTCAGTAGGTAGGTACTGAGGTTGGAGGGAAAGTGGGGAAGGCCTCTTCAAGAGGGTTAGATTTGAGCTGAGTCTTGAAGGAAGCCAGAGAAATCAGGAGGTTGAGACAAGGAAGGAAAGCATTCCAGGCATTGGAGATAGCAGAATTAGGAGTGCAGGGAGGGGCAGCTAGGTGACATAGTGGATACAGCAATGGCCCAAGATTCAGGATAACCTGAGTTAAAATCTGACCTCATACACTTGACACTTACTAGCTGTGCGACCCTGGGCAAGTCACTTAACCCCAATTACCTTACCCAACAAAAAAAAAAAAACAAAAAAAGGAGTGCAGGGGCATGTAAGAAGAATAGCAAAAAGGCCACTATCACTGGATTAAAGAGTATGTGGAGGAAAGAGGTGTAAGAAGACTGTAAATTTAGGAAGGAGCAAGTTTCTGAAAGGAACTTAAATTCTAAATAGGGCATTTTAAATTTGACCCTAGAGTTAATAGTGAGCCAGTAGAATTAACTTCGTGGGGGCCAAGGTAGGGCCACAAAGCTGACTTGTACTTTAGGAAGATCACTTGGGAAGATTGAGTGGAATGGGAAGCGATTTGAGGCAGGAAAACCAACAAGAGTGCTATTATAATAGTTCAAACCACAAGAGTGAAATCACAAGGACCTGGTAAATGTGTTATTGGAGACATGACTAATATGAGAGATGCTGTATAGGTAGAAAGATAATACTTTGCAGTGTATTGGACATGTGGGGTAAGTATGAGGTAAGATTAAGAAGTCAGGGATGGGGGCAGCTAGGTGGTGCAGTGGATAGAGCACCGGGCCTGGAATGAGGAGTACCTGAGTTCAAATCTGGCCTCAGACACTTGACACTTACTAGCTGTGTGACCCTGGGCAAGTCACTTAACCCCAATTGCCTCACTAAAAAAAAAAAAAAGTCAGGGATGACATCAAGATTGTTGGCCTGAGTGTCTGGAAGAATGGTGGTTCCTACACAGAAACAAGAAAGTTGGGAAATGGGAAGAGTTTTGGAGAAAGATGATCAGCACTGTTTTGGACATGTATCCTTTGAGATGACTATTGTGAAGTTTAAAATCTAACTGCAATGACTAAAAAGCTAATGTGTGGTCGCCTTCAATTAGAATATACCACCAATCTTTGGGCATGAAGTATTTATTAAAGTATAATCGGGGTTAGTAAAGAGAACATGTGGAGTTCAGAAGGAAAGACTCTAGCTACCCTGGTGACTCTGCCAGGAACTCCAACTGAAAGAGTGACAGATACCCATTCTTTTGAGTGGATGCTCCCTGTGGGCCGCCCAGGCAAGGTCCCTACACACACAGCTCCAAGCTAATTGGCTGGTAGCATTGATTGACGACTTACAGGTTGTTCAATGAATAGATGTAACTTCTGGATGCTAGTCACATGCTTTCTCCTCAGGGGGAGCCACCCTGATTGTCACAATGTCTTTCTCAGCACAGGGGTGGCACTCTGATTCTCACACTCTTTGTCATCCTATTGGTCAGCTAGGTAGCATAGTAGGTAGAGTTTCAGGCCTGGAGTCAGGAAGATTCATCTTCCTGTCTTCAAATCTGGACTCAGACACTAGCTGTGTGATCCCAGGTAAGTTGCTTAACCCTGTTTGTCTCAGTTTTCTAATCTGCAAAATGATCTGGAGGAGGAAACTGCAAACTATTCCAATATCTTTACCAAGAAAACCCCAAATGAGGTCACAAAGAAGAGTTATGAACAATTTAAAACATAAGAAAAGTTCATTAGATTTGGCAATTTAGAGATCATTAGAAAGTTTATAGAAAGCAGTTTCAGTTGAATGATGAGTTTGGAAGCCACATTGTAGAAGGTTTAGAAGCAAATAAAGAAGAAGTAAAGATATTGTATGTATTTAGCTTTTTCAAGGAGTTTAGCTGAAAAGGAGAGGAGGGAACACACTAGCTAGCAAGTATAGTAAGGTCAAATAAGGGTGGTTTTGTTTTGTTTTCTTTTGATTTAACATTGAGAAGAAATGGTCATTCTTTTAGTCAGTAGGTAAGGAATAATTAGGGAGGTATTGACAATTAGGAAGACTTTGGGGATGATAGATGGGGAAATATGGTGGAAAAGATGGGAGGGGATAGAATCAATGGTCTGTATGAAGAGGGTGGTTTACCTTGCCAAGGAGTATGGCTACTTCTTCATAGGAGACAAGGGTGAAGGAAGAAATATTTGGGGAAGATGTTTGTGTGAGGTGAGGTGAGAATAAGGGCAGGCCAAACTGAAGGACTACCTCCTTTATGAAAACCTTTTCATGTGCCTTTTCATGAAGCACAATGATTGTAGCAGAAAGGACAAGACATCTGATGATTTGTATTTGATTCTTGACCATCTCATGTACTATGATGTGACCTCAATTATCTTTTTTGGCCTCCCTTATACAGTGCAAATAATAATACATTTCATGTCAAAGTCATTGGATTATCTTGAAGGATCAGATTAGATTCTATGTAAAAAAGTACATTAGAAACTATAAAATTTTATATCACTTAGGAGATTAAATTATTTTCATATATCCTTTTACCTATTACTATAACCTATATATAATTTTTACTAATTGTCCCTAGTATGTAATTAGCAACTTATTATATGCTTGCTTATTCCTTGATGTTGCAGGTGTTCATATATGGAGAAATAGATACAGTATGGCATTTTTGACGTAAAGCTGAGTGAATAAAAAGAATTAATAAAGAGTTGTCAAACTGAATTTGTAGATGAACTTTCCCCTTTAGAGAAACCACCAATTACCTTGTATTATTCTACTCTAGTGCCTAAATTGTTACTGTGTGACAAAACAGTAGGAGTTGGGGGGAGAAAAAACATGGAAAAGAATAAGATTCTACTTCCTTCTTTTTATAAAAAAAATATTTTATGGATTCCTGTTGTTTTACATTATTGTCATTTCTTGAAATATTGTCACCCTTTCCCTATTCCTTTTTGAATTGAACCTTCCCTTGTGAAAAAGAAAAAAAAATTATTTAAATTGCAAAATAAAAGAAAACAAAAAAATTACAACACAGTGACATATCTGACATTTAAAACATTCTGCTCTGTCTCCCACATTTTCTACACTGAGCAAAGACCATTTCATTAACTATTCTCTGGGACTATCATTAGTATTTTTGGTTAGAGTTCTAATTTCTTTTGATACATCTAGGAAAGGGAGAACCAAGGAAGATTAAGGCTTCCTTCTGGTAGTATCATCAGATTAAATGATAGAAATCTTTTACTTTATTTTCTCTTTCTTATTTTATTTATTGGAATGTGTCTCTATGGGATTTAACAGCAGAAAACAACAAAACAGAGAAATATACAAAGTCCTGAGATGGACTGTGTGAGTTTTCTAGAAGGTAAGACAAAGACAAGGAGTGGAGAGCTCTTGGTGTCTTCCAAAGGCTAAGCAGAGTAGAAGCCCAAGCAATAGAGAACAGGTGATGAAAGTCAGAAACTAGAACAGAAAAAATGTCAGCAAACCAAAGATTTCTTCCAGATTTCCAGATTTCTTTGGAAAAGATATATTGGGGTCATGAAATGCCATAGCCCTGCTGAAGTCCCTAGGTCTTGTCTCCTGAATCACATCTATCTATATCTATCTATATATACGTCTATCTATAGGACCCCCATCTTAGATACCTTTATATCACTATCAACCTCTTTTAACCCTGGATAATTCTCAGCTCAGTGTATTCACAGTAGGCAATATGAATTCTTGTTTTTAGATAAGGTGAGACAAAGGGAAGTGCTTTGGAACTGATGTGTTTGATAACTGTTGAATTTGGATCACCACTGTAGGTATTTGGGAAGAGATGTGATTAGGTCTGAATTAATGTGCTTAGTGGAATACTAGGGATCCTGGCCTTAGGAGAGAGAAAGGGGAAAAGACATTCCAGGAGAAGGAGGCACATAGATCCATCTGTAAATTATACGCGGTCAAGATGAAGTCAAGAAAAAGGTGGATCTGAGATATATTATACTTGCCCTGATCATGTGAATGGCCAGACAAGATGAAAACACTGGAACACTGGACCGTGAGGATGTTGAACCCAAACATTCAAATCAGTTAATGGAGGAAGTTAAAGGGGAAAAATTCCTAGATGTTAGCAGGTGAGAGAATCAGAAATGGCGGCACTTAAAAAAAATGTTTATCTTCTTATATACAGAGCTCTAGAGCTAAGGACAGAATACTAGTTGAACTATCAAGAAGATATTAATGAAGCACAGGAACTCAAAAGAACAAGGACCAAATTACATTGAATACAGTTTGAAGGACTTAGATCCTCTGGCAGTATGCCCCTTTATGGCATGTGCCAGACACACTGGCATGCTTGTTGCTTAAGGGGAAAAGTACTGTCAAAATGCTAGAATTTGGCTAGACTGAGAATATGAGTGAAGGATGAGGTGTCAAATGCTGCTAAATGTGGGGTCCTGACAACTGACTGGTGTAGGTCCTGCATTTCGCTAGATATAGGACCACTTGGCATAGAGGAGAAAAACCTCCCTGAAGAGGAATGGTAATTGACATAAATGTGGAAATATTACCGAATTAAATATACATAGCATTCTCAGCTAAGATTAATGAGAGACACAGTTGCAACTAATATCTGAAGGGTGTTAACATGAAGGAAGGAGCATCATTATTTAGCACCATACCAATAAATATAATTAGGAGTAATGGTATGCAATTAAGAAAAAAGGGAAATGCAGTCACACTATCAAGAAAGTTTTTTCTGTGATGGCAACATCTATTAAACTGTGACATTCTTTCAGGGAAGCTATTGGAATATATTATTGGAAGGAATCTGTGTCTAAAATAGTTTGGAAAAAAAGAACAAATAGGTGATACTCCCATAATGGAAGGAAACCTGTAGAAGACATTTTTTTCATCATTGATTTCTGTATTCCATTGAGTTTTGTGTTTTGAGCAGGGAATCAAAGGTCAGGCTTTCCTGCAGACATGCCTAACTCCCTTTCTCATTCTTGCATGAAGAAGCCAAGTCAATTTTGATGCTATGTGCCTGTTTTTCTTTATGTAAAGTAAAAATCAAAGTGTTTATTTCAAAATCAATCCAAGCATTGTATCAGTAGCCATGAAATTGCTTTGAAGTCCTTTCAGTATTTCTATAGTATAAACACCCCAAAGAACCAACTCTACAGAGGATCGGGGTTATTAGTCTTCATTTAAAGGATCTAAAACAATTCTGGGCATTATCTTTAAAAGGATATTGCTACTAAGTAGGGTTCTATTGCTCAACACAGAAGGGTACATGAGGATACCACTTTGAAAACTCAAAAGTACTAAAAACAGAAATGAACATTAGAATATTTGAATCACAAGACAATTAAAAGACAGAATTCAGGATATTAAGTCAGGAGCCCACTGGTTTGGAGAAAAGGGCAAAGGGAATTGGATAGTAATTTTTTATAGAGCACTTTACATTGTCAATGTTCTAATTCAGTCCTACTACCTTAATAAGGCGTCTGGCATAGAGCTGGTCTGTGTCCATTTTAATGCAGAGAGAACATTAATTTAAAGGAATAGTAGATGTTTCTTTTTTAAGACTCCTTAGATTGATGAACTTTAAAATAGACTTCCTTTCCCACTTTTCTTGAATCATTAAACATAATAACCAATCAATTAATCAGTTAATCAATAAAAATTCATTAAGTTATTTATTTCAGGCATTGGGCCTTGGACATGGGAATTAAAATAAAAAAAAATAAGTCATTTCCCTCAAGGGGTTTTACATTTTAATTGGAGACACAAATAGTATAGAGTTTTTCTTTTTCTCTTTGTGTGTGTGTGTGTGTAAATACATAAATTTATGTGTGTATATATATTTTCCTGATTACTTTGTTAAGATGATTTGGTATCACTGTGCCCATTTGTCACTAGTTTGGCACTTATGTTCTATAGAAAGCCTTTCCCAACCTCTCAATTCTAGTGCCTTCCCTCTTTTAATAAACTCTTATTTATCCTGTTATATAGCTTGTTTATACACATTGTTTGCTTGTTGTCTCTCCATTAGATTTTAAGGTTCTTGAGGTCAGGAACCGTCTTTTGAATCTTTTGCATCCCCAGCTTTTAGCATAGTGGCTTCTACATAATAGGCATTTAATGTTTATTGACTGACAGACTAATCCTGCCTATGATACTTATTACATGAATAGCTATTGACACTTAACCTCTCAGATCCTCAGTGTTCTCATCTGACAATTGTATAATAATATATGTGCTACATTAAGGATGGCTATCTGTAAAGCTCTTTATAAAATGAAAGTGCTGTAGAACTTTGAATATCATTTCGTTAACATGAATTAATGTTTATCTCATTGTTAAAAAATAGAGTTCTAAGGAATAATATATAAAATAGGTCAGTTTTAATGAGGTAGGGGCAAGGGAGGGAAAAGTCTTGAGCATAATATTGCTACCTTGGGGAGGTAAAGCTCTTGTGAGGGCTGGAGAGCAGGAGGATATAACATTTTCTCATTTGTAAAGTTGAGATTTTATTATATGTCCTGATAAACTTATAGTATTGTTATTTATAGCCATTGAAATATATCACTACTTCATCGGTTTCATGTATCAATGATATGTGTGTACTTCTCTACTAGTGTAGCTTGCAACATTGCAACAACACCTACTAATAGTCAGTCTCTTGTATACCATCTATCTCTTCATGTATCCTTTGAGTACAGTTTTCCTTCTTTAGAGATTGGGGCCCAGCACTCTCTCCACTGTGCCACCTAGCTGCCTCACGGTTCATAGCCATACAGAATCCTTGGAAGAATATTTATATTAGAAAAGTGATTTTTGTTTTCAGAAAGAGCTTGGTATATTATATTTGAGGACTTATTACTTAAATGCTAGTTGTAGAGGTGGCAGATTTTTCAGAGGAACAGTAAGATGTTACTTCCTTAGTAGGACAGTTCTATTGATTGAAAGGGCTAGAAACAAAACAGTTGTGTGAGAAGTAGAGTCCACCACACAGAGAAAGACAGAATAAATATGGATAAAAATCTCTTTTTCTAGTACATATTTATATAGGATGGACACCAGGGCTTAATGTTGAAGTGGAAGCTCTGATATCTAGAACTATGTGGTAACTGAGACTATTGTGGCTTGGCTGACAAAAGTGTGGATTGTGGGTTTCTCGGCCATAAAATGGAGGTGAGTCATTTCACACATTTACTTTGGAGAGGTAGGTTTGGTCAAGATCAGACCTTTGAGTCAGTCTGAGAGGAGTCCTTAGAGCTGGATCTAAAAGTAAGCTTGGAGCAGAGTCACAAAACCTTAAAAATATATGTCTACTATTACTGCATAGAAGAGCTGAATGGAAGAGCAAGAATAGCATTTTGCAGCTTGGAAGACACGATTGGAGAAGAAATGTTGTTTAGATGACACTAATAGATAAAAACCTTTTTTGCTCGAAGAACTGATTGCAGGGGTACATTTCTCCTTTTCCTTTCCTGGCACTGCCATCTACTGCATGAAAGATTTGAATGGATGAAAATCATAGCATCTTGGAAGGGCTGGCTGCCTGGAGGGGCACTCTCTCCTACTTTTCCTCTTCCCTACAACACCATTTTCTACCTGAGAAGTGAAACCTCTCAGGTCAGCTAGGAAGCAGATCTATAAAACGTCTGGATGTTCAGTGGATCAGGGCTGGACCTGAAATTAGAAAGCCCTGAGTACAAATCCAACCTCAGACATTTACTGGCTGTGTGATCCTGGAAAAGTCACATAACATCCATTTGCTTCAGTTTCCTCAGCTGTAAAACTGGGACAATAATAGCATATTCCTCTCAGGGTTGCTGTGAGTATAAAATAGGGAATATTTGTAAAGTACTTTAGGACAATTCTGGAATGAAGCACATGCTTTAATAATGTTTCCTCCCCTCCTCTCTCCTCCCTCCTAACTTTTTCCTCCTTCCCTTCCTTCCTTCTATGCCTGCCTCTTCCTTCCTCCCTTCCATTTGTACTTCCTTCCTTTTCTTCTTTCCTTCCTCCTTCTTTCCTTTTTTCCTCCTTCCCTCTCTTCCTTTGTCCCCTCCCTCCCTCTGATTCTTTTTAGCTCAGCTGTCAATCAAACAGGGTACTGTAAAGCATAATTAGTAATACATTCTTCTGATTGAAGTAGAATTATTTTAATTTAGAATATTGCACAGAGGCATGCATGATTATCTACTTATAATTAGAAATAAATTATTTAATATTAAATAATCATTAAAATATAATAAAAGAATATGAAATTAAGGAACTATAAATAGAATTATAGAATCTTGGAATTATAAAGGACCTCATAAAGTCCTCCAGTACAACTGATAAAGTATTATGATACAGAAAGAAATATTTAATTCCCCAATAGTGACTTCCCAAAGAACTAACAAACCCTTGGAAGATGATCATTATGCATTATAGGAATCGATAGCCCAACCATATCAAAGAAAGTGAGTTTGAGAGCATGGAGGAAAATCCATCTTCCAATGGCTTCATTTAAAAACAATATAGAGATAGAAAACCACTCCCATGTGACAGTGAAGAATGCCCATCTCTTAGCAGCAAGTATTAAAAATAAGTAGGTCATAAAAATGAGAATTTAAAATGCTATGATATTGGCCCCTTATCTTTAAACGAAATTCTAATTTGACTCCAGCACAAGGAAAGGGGATGAATACTGTATGTTCTCCCATGTGAGCTGTCAGAATGATAAAACTGAATATTCTCTAAATCAGCTTTTCCATGGACAGCTGGTTCATCATCATTAGTATGTATATCCTTATTAATATCTAGGCCACCCAGCTAAATAAGAACCCAGATTGCTGCTCTTTGGAATTTAGCAGCACTCCAATCAATTTCAAAGGTCTGTTCACAGAATGTCATGCCAGAATGAACACTGATGCCTATTTGTTCTTAACATTTCAGGTCCCATCCGCCAAAGGAATGCTTCTCTCCCTCTCTTTTTGCCTACAAATGTTGATTGTTTTTAAACTGTAAATGTTTCAAAGAGGATAGTGTTATCATAGCAATGAGAGTCTCCTCTGCTGATGCTAGCACATCTGTGTCATACTCCCAAAAAACTGCATGAGAAGAGTAGTGATGCTCAATGTACTCTGGGATCTTATGGTTACATTTTGATTAGAGAGGGTGCAGAAGGGATGTGGCTTTTGATGATAATCTCAGCCCTGGATTCTGAGTAAAGACAATCAACTTTAAATCATAACTTAGTAGTATGCTGATGATACCTTTCAGTCCTATCTTGAACATATTTGAAGTTATCAGATCTTGGAACGGAAGGACTTCTTGGAGACCACATCATTCAGCCCTGTCACTTTGTAGAAAAGAAATCTAAACCTCATAGTAGTTGAAATACTATAAAGTCACATAGCCAGTTAATACAGAGAAACTAAAACCTAGAATTCTGAGTCCATCGATCTTTCTATGCCCTGTGGGCCATACCTACAGGCTCTAATGGTCAAAGAATCAGAAGATCAAAGATTTATAGATGGAAGGAGTCCCAGTCAAGGTTATACAGACTAATTATAAGTTTGTTGTTTCTTGTCATTTCTAATTCTTCTAACCCCATTTGGGGTTTTCTTGGCAGAAATACTGGAGTAATTTGCCATTTACTTCTCTAGTTGATTTACAGCTGAGTAAACTAAGGCAAAAAGTATTAAGTGGACTTGCCCAGGCCAATGCAGCTAGTAAGTGTCTGAGGTCCGATTTAAACAGGAAAATGAGTCTTCCTGACTCCATGCTGGTCACTCTATCCATTGTGCCACCTACCTGCCCTTAATAGTAAGTCCTGGAAAAAGAGTTTAATGCCAGGTCAATTCCCTTCAAAATCAGAATTCTTTCTACTACTTTATCTCTCCTGCAAGAAAACCCAACAAATCAAGAAAGAAAAATAACAGACAAATAACTTATCCTTTGCCTGTCCCAGGAACTCGTGGGTACTCTAGCTTGGAGGCCTAGAGTAGAAATTCATCCCACGTGCAGGAACTCAGTTCCTCTACTATACTTATAATATACTTATACTATACTTAGGCTACCATACTTATGCAGCCACTCATGGACCAGGAAATCCTTGATGTTCTGTTACTATTTGCATCCCCTACTATCTCTGGATCCTTGTGATAAACTGGAGTGATGGTCTTTAAAGAGTCCCAGGCTTGGCCTGGAAAGTGGGCAAGATGATTCACTGGGATAGGATAGAAAAGTTTAGAACTGAGAGCTACACAAGCTGTTTATTTGGCTTGTAGTCAACACCTACTCCACTTTGGTCCTGCCAACTCCTTGTTCAATGTATGCTGAATAATCAGTGGCACATGCTCCTCCCTAGGCAGGGATAGGGCCTCAGGCAGGCAGTTATTTACCACTCAGCCCCAGCTCCTACTCATAGGAACCTTTGTCTTTCTCTTCACCACCATTCCCTACTCCCAGGATAATAGCAGCACACACCTTTTCTCTCCTCTGGCCTAAGCTCCTTTCCAGTAGTTGTGAGCTCCTTTCTCTGTCTCCTTTCCCCAAAAGTAAACAAAGGAGGCTTGAAGTAGACTGGGGAGGAGTTTTGTAGTAACTAAAGGTTGATAAATGGTAGGCCTAGCACTGGGCAGCTACAGTAGCAAGTAGTCTAAGCAGAAGCAGTTAGCAAGAGATGGAGGCAGTTGTTTGCTGCTGCTAGTGAACTTGGGGCTCAATTAACAAATCATCTCTCTCATATCAGCAACCCAGCTCCCAAGACCCTTTTATGCCCGTCAGAGAACTTGGAAGCAAATGTAGTCATCAACCATCAAGTAGCAAGGCCTGCTTAGGGAACTTGCTATCTGTCCATCACTATTGCCTTCTCCCAATCTGGAAAACCTATCTGTTGGATGTGGGACCAGATTTCCAAGGATCACCCTCTTCCCTTAGCTGGAAATTTTGTAAACCAAATGTCAACAACAATAACAACAAAACTTTCCATAATTGGTGAATGAGATTGAAAATGGAAAATCATGATTTAGCAAGAACAAACAAATATGCATTTCCTCTTTATGTCTTCTTCTTCTTCTTTTTTTTGGCAGGGAAATGAGGGTTCACTGACTTGCCTAGGTCACACAGCTAGTATATGTCAAGTGTGTGAGGTTGGATTTGAACTCTGGTCCTCCTGAATCCAGGGCCAGTGCTTTATCCACTGTGCCCCCTTGCTTCCCCTTTATGTATTTATATATCTTTGCACTCTAAAGCTGCTTGCCCCTTCCACTGTGCTCTGTAGAATATATACTCTCTACATAACAAACTGTCTTTTATCTTTATTTTTTTTCCTTTCCCACTCTCATCATTTTCTGGTTCTCACTTCACCAAGATCTGACTCTTCTGATGAAACAGCCTACCTGGCCATCTCCAGAATTGTTTGCACTTTCATTTCCCCTGATTTGAGGTGAGGAAGTTGGAATATTTGTTCTCCATTGTCACTTCCAAGCTTACTTTCTACAACCTTTATTCAGTAACCTCTCTTCCTCTGAAGATCTTTTATTCCATGTCTACAGCCTAATCAAAATTCTTGTAGCTCTTGTAAACTGATCTCAATAATTTCAATACCTGGCTTAGACTCTTTCTCTCCTCTCCACCTCCTGTCCTCATACTTGAGGGCTCTGGCAAATATATCGATCCTCCCTCAAGCTCCCTAACCTTCCAGTTCTTCAATATACCAATTTACATTGACCTACTCCTACACCCCACCTAAGCCACATATAGAGATGGCTATATTCTTGATCTTGCACCATCCACAGATGCACCACTTACATGTTTATGTACTCTGAAATTCTCTTTTCTGATAACAATTTTTTAAATTCTACCTCTCCCTCTGCCTTGCCACTCCAAACCTTGTTCTTTGTCTTCATTGTGACCTTCAACCCCTTGATCCCTTAGTTTTTCCTAGGGCATCACTCATGAACTGCCTATACTCTCTTCTTTTTTCCATCTTGACCTCTTATAGAACAATTTAAGCTCTTAATAGTGCTCTTCTCTTGAATCTCTGGTTTTATTATCCCATCACTAATCTTACCCTGCCAAACCTCTGCCCTGTTCTACTCCTGCTATCTGTTGTCTTTGCTCTTCATCCAGCCAGTTGTGTAGGAGATTCAAAGAGAGAAAGGAAAGGGCTCCACCACTTAGGGACTTAACTGGAATAGCATGTGACAAGTGTTACTTCCTTTAGGATATATAAGATATACTGGTTAGTCTAATAAGGGCTAACACTTATGTAATGTTCAAGATTTATAAAGCTCTTTGCAAATATTTAAGTTAATAAGTATCTGAGGTCATATTTCAACCCATATTTGAAGCCTCCAAGTCCAACACTCTATATAGTATTACCACCTAGTGGCTCATAATCACAAAGTTACTAAGTGCTGCTTATATAATTTAACAGAGTTTCCAAAAAACTAGAATTGCCTGAAAATGGAATTGATGAAATATTTAATAGTGAATTCCCGATGTCTGGAAAGGTCCAAGCAAATGGTGATTGGATATTTACCAGAAATGGTTCAGAGGATTTTTATCTGCTGGATAGAGTGGGAGTGGGTGGATTAGATGATGTCTAACATCCTTTCCAGATCTATGATTTGAGCATTCTAAAGTTGGATATATCCACATCCTCCATGTAGCCCCATTTAATCTGTTCATCTCATTTTCTTTATATATCCCAATTCGAACTTAAAAGTTGTAGGCAAGCTATTTAGTGATGAATTTGGCCATAACAGTATGTGAAACAAAGATAAATACAAAATATCCCTATCTATTCTTTAGTGATAGTGGGCATATTGTGGAAAAGTGGGAAAAGGGGGCTAAGAATAGAAGCTTCTTAACCATCCATAAAAATTAACTTCGATGCTGGTATTTTAGGAACAAGATTTCTTATCTAGTGAATAGAGTGGATCTACTCCTAGAGGAACTGAATCATTTTCAGCCTTGACATTATTGCTATTAATGAAACCAGAAGACAAAAAGAGGTTTGAAGTTCAATGAAATTATGACTCCTACATTCTCTTTGAGGAAGCACAAAAAGCAAGTGATAGAGTTGGTTTTATTATGTGTACAAAGGTCATTTCATATTGCAGTGCTTGTAGTAATCATTTGCAAAAAGAACATGATGCTAATTTCAGTTAGCTAGATGAGTGAACATCTGGTGTAGAGGCTGTGGAGGGAGACAAATCCTATAAAGAAGTTGACAAAACCCTCCAGTTAAATAAACATGTATTTTAAAATCCAGTGAATGCAAAGATTGGCAAAAATGAGGATATGCTGGGAGATACAGTTCAAGTATATTCAACAAAAGAGGTCAAAAGCTTTTGGAATAGAAGCAATATGAAGACACATATATGCATATCATGAATATTTTTTTCAAAAAAAGCTGGGAGAATGTAGACATTTCCTAAAAATATTTAACCAGTGTTGATTAATTACCACCATAACAAAAAGCAAGAACCATTCAGTCTATCGGCACATTTGTGTACATGTATGCATGTTTGCATATAGAGTGTTGTATATTTCAATATATATGCAAATTCATACATACATATCTGAGACACTATGGATTGACTATCACTTTGGTTCAGAAATGATTAAGATTAGGAGAGTGTAGTGATTTCAATGATACATAAGTTTCTCACTGAAAGAAAGGGCCAATCATGAAATAATAGAGTCTCCAAGGAATTAATGTTACACGTCAGCTAAATTCAAAGGACAGCACATGGTGTATTATGTCACATTGCCAATAAAGATTTGTGAAAATGAATCAGTATAAAAATATCAGAGGATTTTGTAACTGGAAAAGGTGTTGGGCTAGTTGTATAATGAGAGGGAGGGATAACCATTGGCTAGCTTATCTTTTCCTTTGAAATCTATTTCATTACAAGAAAGCTAGGTACCTAACACATGTTTAAATCCCTTGTCTAGGACTTAAGAGAAGACATGAATGAAAGTTTCAGGCAGACATGTATGGTTTGTGACCTGCATCACTAAAAGGAATGGAAGCCTCTGTCTGATCAAAAGATAGGAAGCCTTTATCTGATCAAGATAGGAGACAAAACAAACAAAAGAGGACAGAAGTCAGTTAAAAGGTGGCCACAGGGATAAAAGGTGAATTAAGGGAACTCACATAGATGATGAAAGTGAAGATGAGAGGAAGATGCAGGGAATCTCATGGTCAAAGGTTTCTACTATTCTAGAGTCCTAAAGAAAAATACTGATGGGAGGAATTAAAAGATCTTAAGGAGGTAGAGTCTATCTGGCCAATTAGGGTCCTATTGAGACTGAGAAGTTCTTGGTGGCTGAGATCCTAGTCTCTTGAACTATGCCTGCTTTAACAGGCCCTGATCTTTTAAGACTAAGACTTCCTGTTTTTTGAAGTGTACCTAGCAAGGGTTAGAACTGCTTTCAAACAAAAATGAATCAGTTTCTCTACCCTGTCAAAATTACTAGCATTCTTTGACAGTATCTATGGAGCTTATCTAGAAATAGCTTCATTTTACTAAGGTAATCTTCCCTTGGTTCCTTATTATACCTACTTCAGATCCTCATAGCTAGCTCTTCTCTCCTTCTCTGGCATTTTTATATACCAGGCATACCTATAACCACATCTGTAAGAGGAAACACAACACCTCTTGACTTCTGCCTATAGTTATGGCTTTAGCAATCTTTATCATGAGCATATCTTAATCCTGGTTTGCCTAATTATACTCCTGGCCTGGTCCCCCACTGATCTTGGCTTGTTATATTACCTGAGACAGAACATGAACTAGTACCATAAGTCACTAATAAATTAAGATGTTGAAAATAAGGCCAGGTGAGAGTTCCAAGGGGGAGATAAACATATCCTTTTGTCTACTTTACCTTGGGCTTGTTGTTGGGCTAGATTAGCATCTGTACAATCACAGAATACCTCTGATCTTGCCCTTAATGTCACATTGCTGCTACGTGCCTCATCCTGAATGGAGGCCTAAAGAAAATGCCTATATCAGGTACAAGAATAGATATTAAGTTTTCCCTCTCTGTGTCTGATTCTAGCACTGTTAAGTAGAGATGTTCAAACCTTCTTTCCACGTACAAACATTGTTAGAAAAGTCACTTTCAATTTAAAGTACTACCTATACTAACTTAAAGATCACTTGTAATAAGTTAGTCACAGTGACCTTCAAATCCTCTTGCAAAAAGTAGGTCTACGTTTAGACTTCACATTTCCATCAGCAGGAAGGTAGTTTCCTGGAGTGACAGAAATGGTCTTTAATAGCAACTATTTTTTTTTTTGCACTAAAGAATGTGGTGAACACACATTTGATACTCAAGTAGAACTTCCCCAAATGAAAACATGTGGCATTGCTATTCCTGGCAAGGAATGTAATTGGAGTAGAATTCAGAGTTTCTAAAAATTGTTTCTGGTTGAATTGAGAATGAATGAGTGACTATAAGGATGTCACAGGGCCATAATTCATACCTGAAGAAATATTAAGGCCAAAATATCAGGACTTGAAGGTTCATTTTTTGAGAATGTAAGCATAGTAGAATAGGTATGCATAAAATTGCATGCAAAAGAAAGGGGAAGCCTTCAAAAATCTTAGCATGGGATTGGAGGCTAGAGAACCACTCTCGTTTCAATCTTTCTGACATTTTACTATACTCACTAGTATTTACTAAGCTCTTCACCACTTAGCAGAGTAACAGGGTAGTGTTACTGTAAGTCATGCAAAACCCCAACTGATTTACCTTTGAATGATGGTCCTGAGGCCTGCCAACTCTTGTTAGGGAACTGTATATTTTTCTCTATGTAAATATGTTTCACTAATAGGGAGACCTCAAAGTAACAGAAGACCATTATTAGAACTGATGTAATTACTTAAGTCAAAGGAGATTCACTAATAGTTTAGAAAAATATCTTTTATGGAGTGATCCAGGACCTATGCTTGGCCCTATTCTGCTTTAAATTTTCACAAGGTTTTAAATAAATCTTTGGATGTAAAATTCATTAAATGAAAACTTAAAAGATACAAAGCTGGGAAGGAGACTCTGCAGAGTCCAGAATCATTTCTAGACTGATAACTAATAAGATCAATATGAATAAAGATAAGTATAAAGCCATACTATGTAGTTCAAAGAATTGATTTCCCAAGGGAAAGATGGGAAAGACATGGCTATATGGCAGGCTGTGTAAAAAAATGAAAATATTAAGGAATATGAGTCACCAAGTATAATATGTTAGTTAAAACAAAGCAAAACAAAACAAACAAAACAAACAAATTAAAGTGATCTTAGGCTGTATTATGAGAGTTTTATCTCTTAGGGGAAAAAAGAATAATAATTTTACTATATTCTGCCTTGATTGGATGGAAGTTGAATTATTGCATTAAGTTCAGGGCATCACAAGTCAGGACAATCATTAATAACTAGAGCAATGTACAACAAAATGGCAACCAAACTCGTGTAGTGGGCATTTATTCCATATCAAATCAGGATTCATTGGAGGTACTTGGTATGTTTAAACTAGAGAGTAGAAGACATCAGAAATAGCAGACATGATAAGTGTTTTAAGTATTTAAAAAGTACCATGTAAAATAATTGGTAAACTTCTAGCTTGTAGTACTATGTAATGAACGGCACCAGCCATAACCACTTCATTCATGAAAATTCCCTCTCCAGACTTCCTCTCTGCCTCAACTCCAGCAGCCTTGCCTTTCTTTCTTTCTTTTTTTTTTTTGGAGTATCCTTCCTCCTTCTAGTTCTCCTGTATATGTTGTCTTCTTGCATTGGAATGAACCTCCTTGAGGGTAGGAATTATCTGGTATTTTTTAACCTAATGCTTAGTATAGTACTGAGATTAACATAAATGTTTAAAGGATGCTTTATCAAAGCCAAAACAGCAGAGGAAAGGCAGTGACTCACCTGAACTCTCCCCAAAATCTTTCTAAATACTTTAAAATAATGCCATAATGCAATGCCTAGAGCATCAGAACCTGCAAAAGGACAGGGTGAAATAATTTTTCAGTCAAAGACAACTTAGAAAGTCAGCAGGAAAGGTCTGTTGTGTACAGGGGTGAGAATGGAGCATAGGCCACTACAGGCTGTGCCAGTGCAGGCCAGGCTCTAGCAAACCAGGAGCAGGCCTTGGGAACCACTGAATCAGCAGTGACTGCTTCTGGAACTCTCAATCCACAGATAGTAAGGGGTTGAACAGCTGGCCAGAAGCAAATTATGGGGGTTTCTTTGCTAGCACTGAGACAAGACTCTATTGCTTTACCCATACTTAAATCTGGGTCACACTTATGTCACAGTCCCAGGGAGAGGAGGAGCACTAACAAACCAGAGATTGTGACTGCAGTGGAATGGGAACCATCATTAGAGCTTCAGGGCAGAAGAGAGAGCTTGTGGTTGCTCACAGACAAGAACACAGGTCAGGAGATTAGGAAACACATGTCTTCTTTGATCACATTACCTTGGAAGAACTAAAAATGTATAGATCCCTATAAATACATCTAAAAGCAGCTGAACAAAACCCCTGAAGTTTGGGACACTGCACCCTCCATCTTGGTAGCAGTGCCCTACTGTAACAAAGTTAAAAGTCAAGAAATAGACTGGGGAAAATGTGCAAATAACAGAAAAAAATGGGACCATAGAAAGTTACTATGGTGACAAGGAAGTTCAAAATGTACCCTCCAAAGATAATAAAGTCAAAGTCTCCAAGAAAAAAAAATATGAATTTGTCTCAGGTCACGAAAGGGCTCAAAAAAGATTTTGAAAATAAATTAAAAGAGGTTGAGGAAAAATTGGGAAGAGAAATGAGAGTGATGCAAGAACATCATGAAAAAACAGTCAACAGCTTGTTAAAGGATAAACACAAAAAAATACAGAAGAAAACACCTTTAAAAAATAGACTAGGACAAATGATTAAAGATGTACAAAAAAGCCAATGAGAAGAATGCTTTGCAAAACAGGATTGGCCAAATAGAAAAAGTGGTATAAAAATTCACTGAAGAAAAAAAAAAACTCCTTAAAAATAGAATTATAAACAAAAGTTGAGAACTATCTATACATGCAATGGAAAAAATAAAACACCTTATATGTAAAAAAAAAAAATAGAATTAGCCAAATGGAACAGGAGGTAACATAGCTCAGTGAAGAAATAATTCCTTAAAAATTAGAATTGAGAAAATGGAAGCTAAAAACTCTATGATATATCAAGAAACAATAAAACAATACAAAAAGAATGAAGAAAAGAAGACAATGTGAAATATCTCATTAGCAAAACAACTGACCTGGAAAATAGATCCAGGAGAGAGAATTTTAAAATTATTGGACTCCTTGAAAGCCATGATAGAAAAAGAGCCTAGACATAATCTCACGAGGAATTATCAAAGAAAACTGCCCTGATATTCTAGAAGCAGAGAGTAAAATAGCTATTTAAAGAATTCATTAATCATCTCTTGAAAGAGATTACAAAATGAAAACCCCCAGGGGTATTATAGCCACATTCCAGATGTCCTTATTCAAGGAGAAAATATTCACACAGCCAGAAACAAACAATTCAAATATTGTGTATCCATAGTCAGGATCACACAAGATATAGAAGCTTTTACATTAAAGGATTGAAGGGCTTGGAATATGATATTCTGGAGGGCAAAGGAATTGGGATTACAACCAAGAATCACTTATCCCGCACAACTGAGTATAATTCTTCAGGGAAAAAATAGGCATTCCATGAAAGAAAAGATTTTTAGGCATTCTTTTCTTTTCCTTTCTGTTCTTTTCTTTTCCTTTCCTTTTCTTTTCTGTTCGTTTCCTTTCCTTTTCTTTTTTTGCAGGGCAATGAGGGTTTACTGACTTGCCCGGGTCACACATTCAGTATATGTCAAGTGTGTGAGGTCGGATTTGAACTCAGGTGCTCCTATATCCAAGGCCGACACTTTATCCACTGTACCAACTAGCTGCCCCTGATTTTCAGGCATTCTTCATGAAAATACCAGAGCTGAATAGAAAATTTGACTTTCAAATACAATACTCAATACTCAAGCATAAAAAGGTAACCAGGAAAAGGAAATCATAAGAGATTTATAAAGGTTAAACTGTTTACATTGCTATATGGGAGGATGATACTTATTATTTATAAAGGCTTTCTCATTATCAGGACAGTTGGAAAGAGTATATGTAGACAGAGGGTACAGATGTGAGTTGAATATGAAGGAATGCTATGTAAAAAATAAAACTAATGGGTAAGAGGAATGCACTGGGAAAAGGGAAAGGGAAAGATAGAATGGAGTAAATTATCTCACATAAAGAAAAAAGAAAAAGGTTGTGCAGTGGAGGGGATAATTGAGAGGGGTGGGAGAATGAGTGAACCATACTCTCAGCAGAATTGGCTCAAAGAGATAATAACATATGCACTCAATTGGTTCTTGAACTCTATATTACCCTGCAGGAAAATCAGAGGAGACATGGATAAGGGGGGTTGGTGGGGTAGATGATAGAAGGGAGGGCAGATTGGGGGCGAGGATAATCAGAGACAAAACACTTGGGAATGGACAGAGTGAAAGGAGGGAGAGAACAGAATAAACAGGTGGGAAGGAATTGGATGGCGGGAAATATAGTTAGTAACTGTGAAAAAAAATTTAAAGCAAGTTTCTCTGATAAGGGCCTTATTTCTAAACATATAGAGAACTGAGTCAAATCTATAAAAATAAGATCCATTCTCCAATTGATAAGCAATCAAAGGATTCCCTGTTAAAGGGGACTGCCCCCTTTAGTTTTTGTCAATGCTCAATTTCTTCTCCCTTTTCATTCCCCTTATATTGTTAGTCATCATACAACTCCTTTATAAGTATTTTGTCATATTCATTGCTTCAATTAAGGAAATCCTGTTTCTTAACGAAGCAGATGGAGGACTGTGAGAAAATAGTAGGGGTTTGGGGACTTCCAGGAGCCCCAAAACCACACCTACCTGAAATCCTTGTTCCCGCCAAAGGACCTATATTCTGGGCTCTGAAATTAGCATGACTGCACTGAACTGCCCTCAAATTAAGTGAACCAATATATTTGAGTGATGCTAGCCAATGAGCTTTGAACAATGTGTATGGGCAGGCTCTGCTACTACTCTCATTGAGCTTGCACAGACACTTGCTCTCTTTGGTGTGGGAACAGGGTGAGTGCAGACACAGATCTCTAGGGTTCCCCATTTTTTCTCTTCTCTAGGCTTTCCTATCTTTCAGAGCCATGTGCATTCTCTTTACTAATATTTAATATAATTTAATAAATGCCTAATACCCCAAACTAGTTGCAGTAGCCTCTAATTTCTAAGTAACAAATATATGATATACCCCAGCTAATTTTCCCTACACTTGGGACAGTAATAGGTGACCACATTAAATTTTACACATCACAATTTTTTATGGGAGTTTAAATTTTTATGGTAGCAGGATAAAGGGAGGAGGATACCAGGAAGGGGCATGACATGGAAAGAAGTAAGATGTAGCAAAGGTGGGAAAAAGGACAAGACTACTCCCCTGGGGGAGGAGCAAGGTGATGGCAAAAGCTTCATTCTTTTCCCTTGGAAACTGCTAGACTATGGAGATAGAAGGGTCTACTTATCTGCAAAGGATCCCAGCTACACAAGATAATTATTTTTTGTCTTATTTATTTATTGGGGTTATTCTTTTTATTTATACTTATTAACTTATGGATTAAAAGTATAGAAAAAACAACATTATACCAAAAAAGTTTCTGGCTCAACTTATTACTTAGGGTCTCTTTGCTTTCATCCTTGAAATCACAGGTCAAGTTCATATCCTGTTTTGGCTAAAATCTCAATTCTTCTGTCTTCTATATGCTCCTATCCCTCTGTTTTAGCACCCCCAGCTTTATTACTTCTATTTTCAAGTCTGTATTTTATTGTATAGCTATGATTTTCTCCATTCTCTGTCTGTCTTTCCATCAATGCAGCTAATATATCCTCTTTTTTTTCCAGTTGTGCACTGCTTCATTCAATCCCCATACTCAGGGTGACATGTATTATAAAACTTTCACAAATAAAGAGAAGCTACCTTGTATCACAATGGTGGCCCACTGTGACACAGGGTAAAGGGTAAAGGCAATTTCTACTCATATGGTAGCTCCCTGTCAGGAAAAAAAAATTTTCCCCAAAAATCCATTCCCAGCAATGAGAACTATAATATTTTTTATATGGAATTTCTCACCACCTAAAAAGGATGTAATATCCATTCTTGTCTATCTGTGTGACTTTTGTCCATATCTTCCTGTAGGCTAACTAAAGGGAGTCTACCCAACATACTTGTGGAATTCCTCAGTTTCTTCTGACATTGCAGATATATCTGTAGAGCACTCTAGTGAACCATCTGTCATTCCTCACCTTTTCCATGTGATCCACCCAATTTCTTTTCCTATATATCACCCCATTAACACAGTTCATTCCTTTATTCTTTGAAGTTCTTCACTGGTTATATGCTACAGACTGCTAACATCCACATTCACCTCTCCATTGTTCCTTTTTTAATGCTCATTTTTAGCTCTTCAGAAACAATTATTGAATTCCAGGTCTCACTGGCAAAGAGCAACATTGGTAGAATGACCAGAGTAGTCACCTAGTCATTCAGGGATAACCTTTCACAGTATGCCAAGGACGTTGTCCACAATCCTGCATATTTGGGGGGTTTTTTGTCTTTATTTTTTATTTTAAAAAAATAATGAACACTTTTATTTAGAGCTTCGAGTTCTGTTTTTTATCTCTCCTTCCGTCCCCCCTTCCTGAGGCAGTAAGCAATCAGATATCGGTTATACATGTGCAATTGTGTACAACATTTCCATATGAATCGTCTTGTACAAGAAAACTTGAAAAAATAATGAAGTGAAAAGTAGCATGCTTCAGTCTCTGTTCAGTCAATATCAGTTCTTGTTTTTGGAGGTGGATAGTATATTTCATCAATAGTCCTTGGGTATTGTCTTGGATCATTGCATTGTTGAGAATTGTTAAGTCATTCACAGTTCTTTATCCAACAAAATTGCTGTCTCTGTGCACAATATTCTCTTGGTTCTGCTCATTTCACTATATATCAGTTCATACAAGTTTTTTTTTATGCATTTCTGAAATCATACTGATTGTCATTTCTCATAGCACAATAATATTCCATGACCATCATATACCACACACAGCTTGTTTAGCCATTCCCCAATTGATGGGCATTCCTTTGATTTCCAATTCTTAGCCAACACATAAAGAGCTGATATAAATATTTTTGTACAAATATGTCTTTTTCTCTTTTGGGGGATACCTTTGGGATCTAAACCTAGCAGTGTTGTTGCTGGATCAAAAGCAATACACAGTTCTATAGTCCTTTGGGCATAATTCCAAATTGCTCTCCAGAATGGTTGGATCTTTTCACAACTCCACCAACAGTGGATTAGATGTTGCATATTTGAAAGTAGCATTTGTCCTTGCTATATAAAACTAATATTACAACTCACAGGAGTTTTATTTCTTCCAGCATACATTTTAAAGTATAGTTTTTATTTTCCTTGTCTGACCAATTATGAGAATGATTACTATAGATCACATAGTCAGTTTGACTAGGCAGTCTCTGATATCCCTTCTAAATTTGAGTATCTATAATTTCATTTATTCTGGGAGAGGAGAAAGAGAATATGGAAATAATATGCTGTACTCTTCCTTTCCTTGGTGCTTCATTGTTACAATTCCAAAGCTTATCAATGATTCCTTGGTTTTGTGAGTAAGAAAATCATTGGTGAAAAGAAGAAGCCTTGAAAGCTCCATATCCTGGTCTTCTGTATCAAAACTCTACACAGGTAAGTTTTATGTGGCACATGAAAAAGAGTTTTAGGCCTCCAGTCAGGAAGGTCTGAATTAAAATCTGGTCCCTAACCCTTAATATCTGTGTGATCTTGGGCAAGTCACTTAGCTTCTGTCTTTCTCAAGTTCCCTAACTATAAAAGGAGAATAATAATAGTACCTACCTCCCAGGATTTGTTTTTGAGGAACAAATGAGATATATGAAAATTGTAAAGTGCTTAGCACAGGGCTTGGCTCAAAATAGGGCATAGTTGCTATTGGTGATATATTTCCTTGATCTGCCTAACATGGGTTCCATGTAGATAAACTTTTAAGTAGTATTACATGTGGGTTGTTGAAAAAGCTCTAACATCTGCTCAAATCTCATTTATTAGCTCTTTAGAAATTCCTACCATTGGCCAAGATGGTGGAGGAAAGACATTAAACACACAGAGCTACTGGCACAATTACCCCCCAAACAGTAATAAAATAAGCCCTGGAGTGGAAAAACCCACAAAAAGGCAGGCTGAGATTATTTTCCAGATTATTTTCCAGCTGTACTGGGCTGCAAGTAGTGTCCAACCCCACAATCACACTGAAACATTTCAAAAGAGGAACTTATCCCCCAGCCTCCAAATCAGCTGTAGCATCAGCATCTTCTGGAACTAAGTTTACAGTTGGGTGAGAGAGCTGAACAGCTGACGTGGGGGGGGGGTAAGTGCAGGGATGTCTGCTGGAACTGAGGAGGAATTCATCTATCCCACCCCAGCAGGGAACCTGGAAGAAATCCCTGAGTGTCTGGAGGCCCATGTAGGGGAGGGGCACAGATTTGTCAAGGCTAAGGACTACCATAGCACTCTGCTGGCTGGTTAACTAGCAAGTTGGCTTGAGGTTATCTTTGGACAAAAGAACAGGCCAGGTGGGAGAAAAACCTGCCCTCCCTCAAACCAAAACACCTGGGACACTCTGAAGCTTTGGAAACTGTAGCTTCAACAAGCAAAGAAAGATGAGAAAAATAGAAAGTTTCTTTAGTGACAAGGAAGATCAAGGTGCACCCTCAGAAGAGGATAGCAACCTCAGGGCTCCTATATCCAAAGCTTCCAAAAAAAAAATTTGAACTGGTCTCAGGCCATGGAAGAGCTCAAAATGGACTTTGAAGAGAAAGTAGGAGAGATAGAAGGAAGATTTAGAGAGGCAGAGGAAAGAATGGAAAGATAAATGAGATCAATAAAAAAAGAGTCATGAGGGAAATTCAACAGCTTGAAAAGCCAAATGGAAAAGGACATTAAAAAAATTCTCTTAAGAAAATTATTGCCTAAGAACTAGGATTGAACAAATGGGAGCTAGTGACTTTATGAGAAACCAAGACAAAGTAAAGCAAATCCAAATAAATAAAAAATTAGGGGGCAATATGAAATATTTCCTTGGAAAATCAGTCCAACCTGGAAAATAGATCCAGGAGAGATAATTTGAAAATCAATGGACTACCTGAAAACCATGATCAAAATAAGAGCTTAGACATCATCTTCAAAGAGATTGTCAGGGAAAATTGCTCTGATATTCTATAAGCAGAAGGCAAAATGTAAATTTAAAGAATCACCTCCTGAAAGAGATCCCAAAAGAAAAACCTCTGGGAATTCCAGAGCTCCCAGGTCAAAGAGAAAATATTTTAAGCAGCTAGAAGAAAAAAAAGAATTCAAATACTATGAAGCTACAATAAGGATAAAACAAGATCTAGCAGCTTCTACATTAAAGGACTGGAGGGCATGGAATATGATATTCCAGAGGGCAAAGGAACTGGGACTACACCCAAGAATCACATACTCAGCAAAAATGAGTATAATCTTTCGGAGGAAAAAATGGGACTTCAATGAAAAAGAGGGCTTTCAGGCATTTGTGATGAAAAGACCTGAACTGAATAGAAAATTTGACTTTCAAATAGAAGACCTTGGAGAAGATTAAAAAGGTAACTGGAAAAAGAAATCATGAGGGATATTAAATGATTAAACTGTTTACATCCTTCATGGGAAGATAATACTTTGAACTCATAAGAACTTTTTCAGTAAGGAATACACAGAGGACAGAGGTTTAAAATGAATATGAAGGGATGATATCTGTAAAGCATATTTTTACTTATCCTTGTTCTTTGTGGGCAAACAATGTGGGATGTCTTATGACTGGGGCTGGATTTGGGATCGTGGCTTCCTGGGTCCAGGGCTGGTGCTTTGTCCACTGTGCTACCTAGCTAACCCATGTTACATCTTTAAAATAGGGTTGAGGGGGGCAGCTAGGTGGCACAGTAGATAGAGCAAGTCAGGAGGACTTGAGTTCAAATCCAGCCTCATACACTTAACACTTACTGGCTATGTGATCCTAGGCAAGTCGCTTAAGCCCAATTGCCTCACCAATAAAATAAAATAAATAAAATAAAATAAAATTAATTAATTAAATAAAATACAATAAATAAAATACAATAAATAAAATAAAATGGGGTTGAGGTGTAGGAGGAATATACTGGAGGAGGGAGAAGGGGAGAGGCAGACTGGGGAGAGGTAGTTCACATGAAGGAAACAAGAAAAAAGCTTATGGAGGGGAGGAGAAGAGGGGAAGTAATTGGGGAGTGAGTGAACCTTATCATCAGAATTGCTTTAGAGAGGGAATAACATACATACTCAAGTGGGTATAGTAATATATTTTTGCCCTGAGGGAAAATGGGAAGGGAGGGAGATAAGGGGTTGGGGGAGAAGAGGGAAGGAGGGAAGGACAGATTTGGGGAGAGCAGTAAAAAGCAAAACACTTTCAAGGAAGGTGAAGATATTCTGCATAACTGCACAAGTATAACATATTGAATTTCTTGATTTCAGAGAGAGGGTTGAGGAGGGAGGGAGAAAAATTTAGAACACAGAAATAGTTCAAAGACCTTAATCTCATAAGAGGGAGATTAAGGAGGGAATAACATTGACACCCAATTGGGAGGAGTAATCTATTTAACCCTACAGGAAAGTAGGAGGGGAAGAGGATAAGGAGAGAAGGGTGAAAAAAGGGAGGGCAGAGCAGGGGAGGGGACAATCAGAAGTAAAACACTTTTGAGGAGGAATTTGGTAAAAGAAGATAGAAAATAGAGTAAAAAATAGAAATTCCTACTATTTATCACTCCTTTATGTTAAGATACTGCTTTTTTCCATAAAAATGCAAATATTTTACTTCAGAGAATAAACACTTTAAGTCTATTCTTTTATTCAGGAAATCTTTCTTGGGTACCTACCTAGCTTTTTTCTACTTCCACACCAACCACTGTGGGGAATAAGAAGATAAACCAAACAGAAACACATAATGATACCACTAACTTATTGAATATAGTATAATGAATACTTATATAATTACATAATTATATATCATATATATGATAAAATATAATGTATACTACCATATGAGTCTCATGTCATTCCCTATTTTGGGGACCTTTGCTCATGCCAAACACAGTCTCTCTATATTGGAAGACTATATGCTTAAAGTTTCAAGCCAGATACCAACTCATCTATCATGAAACATTTCCTAATCTACTTGCTTTTGAGGGGACCGTCTGCTCCTCAGATTCACCAGTGGACACTGCCTAAACCTGTTCTTTGCATTTATGATATTCTTCCTTGTATCACCATTCTCTGTGAACCTTTCTAGCCCCCACTAGAATATAAGTTCTTTGAGAACAAGTTCTAAGTGGTATTTATAATTGTATCCTTTCCATTTCTTATTGAGTCAAATAAACGATTAATTAAATGGACATATTCCTATTCTCCAAAGCTTCTGAATATGGTAATTGTAGTTAAATTACTATTAAATGAATTAATTTCCTAAGAAGAATGAGGTAATGATATCTAGGATAATAAGCTTTGATGAGAGGGTTGAATGAATTAGACAAGTCTAGGACCAGAAATGTTTTTTTAGCATATAAATCAGGGAGCCTTGGTAGTTTAACCCATAGGCAGCTTGTTGCAGTATAAAAACCACTGGATTTTGATTGAGTGGATTTAGACTGAAACCCTCCCTCTATCATTTATTACCTGTTTCACTTTTCTGGACCTCAGATTTCTACTCTGTGTAAAGACAATTTTGGATTAGCTGGTCTCTAAGATTCATATCTGAAACTGTTTCTATATCTAGTCATTTTTTAAAATGAGGAAACAACTTCAGAGAAGTTAAATGACTTACCCCATAGTAAGCTTTTAGTGGTAGAATCACAGTCACAATATAACTGACAGTATAATACTCTTTCTTATTATACTGTATTATTCTTGCATAAGGCTGGGGTGGGGTGGGTTATATAAGTAGTGGAAAGAAAAATAAGAAAAATGGAAGTGGAGCCCTCAAGATAATCATCACTTACTACCTCATTTCATCTTGCCCTGTTGACCTCTATTTTCAAGCTCTTTTTGAGTTATTTCACAGTCTCTCAGGTCCCCCTACATTAATTGCTAATGCAAATTTTAAAATATACAAGGTGACCAGTTCAAAGTCTTATAAAAAGATAATAAATTAGATTCATTTTGAAGACTTACTGAAAGATCTTCAAGAAGATGACTGGTAATTGTGAAGGCAAATAACACTCGACTATATACAGCCTATTTTTATAGAGTGAAAGACAGAGATGAGCTACACAAACTGGTTATAGATATGACAGGTCAAGTTCAAATTCCTCTTAGCCTCTTTTATATTCAAGATGAAAACATCTTGTTATTGGAGTCAGTGAGAGGAGGAGAAATGTCCTTGTACAAAGCTGTCATTACCTTGGTGCTTGAGCTATGAAGGTGCCTTTAATCTCATGGCATTGTCTTCAAAAGAAGCCTGCGAAGTCACCTGGTCAGGAACTCAGTGATCACCTTTCTCGGTGTTTAGGGGATATTGTCTGTGATGTTGCATATTTCAAAGGGCTATTTTGTCTCTGCTGAAACTAGGGCTATAATTCTCCAAAGGCAATTTTTCTCTAGGAAAGTTTTCTGCTTTTTTTCTATTATTTTTCAATTAGCAAGCATTTTTTCTTTTCTTCCCCAAATTAAAAGTAAAAAAGAAAATGTTTAGGAATAAACTTAAAAATATAATTTCAGTACTTTCAATTTTGATTGTTTTTTGGTTGGTCTTTTCATGAACATTGCTGTAGCCATATAACATTTCCTTGAATCTGCTTACTTTGCTTTACATTAGTTTATGTAAAAGTTCCTCCTATGCTTCTCTATATATTCATGATGTTCATTATTTCTTACAGTATAATGCTATCCACTACATTCATATGCCACGAGTTGTCTAAACATTTCTTATTTGAGGGGATTTGATTCCCCCCTCCCTACTTCTTAGCAATCATAAAAGGTACTGCTATTTTGTTGTATATGAAGTCTTCCTTTTTGTAAATGACCTCCTAAGGTTATTGCTGATCAGCAGACTCTGAGTGATAGAGTATAGGAATGCATTCCCTTACTTGTAAAACCACAAATTTATTTTGAGAAAAGCTGTACCAACTAGACTGCTTATATCTACCAAACCCTTCCAGGATTAATTCTTCCTGACTTTTGTCATCTTTGGAATGGCACTGGTTTTTAAACAAACACTGATTCCAATGGAGTCAATGGAGTGTGGTCCTACCAAAGGAGATCAAGAGGGAGGCTATGCACTTATTCCAAAATTGGAGCTATTTTTGAAAAAAAAAATGAACTTGTCCTTTGGAATACTTTCAGTGCAATTATTCTAAATACAAACAGTGGTTGCAAATACTCATTAAGTGAAAATTTGATTTTTAGAAGCATTCCAAATTCATTCAGTGATTGCATGGTCTATTGCAAAGAGTGCTGGATTTAGAGTTAGAGAAAAAAAAAATGCTTCTAATCCTAGATCTTCCAACTGTGTGTTCTGGAGCAAACGGACAGCTCCTATGGAACTCTGTTTCCTCCCCTCTAAAATTTAAGGGTTTGAATAAATGACCTCTAATGTCCTTTCCAGGTCAAAATCTATGATATAAGTTGTAGATTATGATGAAAGATATGCCATTTTGACTCAAAATGGGGTGTGATTATAAAATGAGATATTTTCTCATGTTATTCGAATTGCCACCTGAAAAAAACATTGGCAAGAAAAGTTAAAATTTCGAATCAAGGATTAATGCTGAATAATGCCAGCAATAGCTAAGTTCAACCAGTATTGAAATACTTGCTAATGTTGCATAACTGCTGGGATTTATCCCTGTCACATGGTATGATTGTGGCAAATTGCACTGTTAACCAGTCTCATCCTATTTGGCCATTCTAAGTCTTCTCTCCCTCTCATCATGAACAAATCCAGACTTAATATTCATGATACATTTTTCAATTATATCCCTGCCATAGTGAGACACCTTCATCTTAACCACAACTGATGATCAATTTATTCCCTGTTGTATAAGATTTAATTAGCATTTTTATCATGGCTAGTATAGTTGAATATGCTTATATAGATAAAAATGTGTAATGCTTCATGCAACTCAGTAGAGGTTTCTGTCTCAATAAGAGACTGAAAGTAAGATATAAGAGTTCTTTACCATCTATCTGTGCATTCTTTCTGCATCACACAGGAATTTTCACTTCCAAAGATTTTAAAGTAGAGAAATAAAGAAAACACTAGGAAAATTTTGATTTCTGAAAGCTAACAATGCCTTTTTTGGTTTAAGTAAATCACATTTCCAAAGTGACTGTGACAATAAATTGTGAACATGAGGCAAGTATAAATTTGGTGAAGTTTGTGATCAGTTGAGGAAGGAATAACTTAGTTAAGTAGATGGTCTTGGAACATGGTATTTGAATGTCTAGAACATAATTTAAATTCAAATTAATAAGTGGGTAGATGACAGAAGAAAGGCTGTGACTCCCCCAAGCTCACAACAACCTGTCCACACACTTCCAAAAATAATGCCATAAGACAACTCCCAGGGCAGCCCAACCCACAAAAGAACAGATTGAGACTCTTTTCTAGCCAAATACAGCTTAATTGGATGACTTGAACCACCTGCTGTTTGGACTGAGAGAAGAGCTAAGCACTCTGTCCAGACCTAGCCAGTAACACATCACACTTACAGGGCCTTGGAATCTTCAGCATGAGCAGCTTCTTCTGAGCCTCAGCTTGTTGACTGGTGAGGAGGGTCGGTGGTTGGCTGGGGTGAGGTGGCTGTGGTCTCTGCTGAAGTTGGGGCAAAATACCCAGTTTCTGATCCAGTGGGCTGACTCAAGTGGCAGAAGCCCAGTTGGGGAGAGGCATAGGCATGCAACTTTCTGACCATAGAGAAAAAGATTTCAATCAGACATCTGGTTCCAGGTCAAGATGAGTAAGCAGAGAAAGCATCTTATGAAAGAAAGCTTCTTTGGGGGAAAGGTAGACCAGAATGCACCCCCAGAGGAAGACAATAACAAAGTCAAATCTCCAACATCCAAAGCTTCCAAGAAAAATATGAATTGGTCTCAGGCCATGGAAGAGCTCAAAAGGGACTTTGAACAGAAAGCAGGAGAGATAGAAGAAAGATATAGAGAGATGGAGGAAAGAATGGAAAGAGAAATGAGAGTGTTGCAGGAGAGTCATGAGAACAAAGTCAACAGCTTGAAAAGCCAAATGGGAAAGGAGATCCAAAAGCTCTTTGAAGAAAATAATTCAGTTCAGGTCTCTTCATCACAAATATCTGAAAGTCTTCTTTTCATTAAAGTCCCATTTTTTCTGCTGAAAGATAATGCTGAGTTTTGCTGGGTAGGTGATTCTTGATTGTAATCCCATTTCCATTGCCCTTTAGAATATCATATTCCATGCAGTCTGGTACTTTAATGTAGAGGCTGCTAGATTTTGTGCTATCCTGACTGGGGCTCCACAGTACTTGAATTCTTTCTTTTTGGCAAATTTGACTTTCAAATATAAGATGGTAGAGAACCATAAAAAAAATTGGAGCTGGGGGACATACCTGGGGTTGTACAGTGGGCAACTGTCTTGTGTCTGTGGCTGGATTTTGGCTAGGATCCTCCTGGGTCTAGGGGTGATGATTTATCCACTGTGTCACTTAGGTAGATGATAACATCTTTAGGGTTAAATTGAGGGGTAAAGGGAATTCACCAGGGAAAGGGGAAGGGCAGAAGAGAAATCCTACATGAAAGTAACAGGAAAAAGCTTATGGATTGGGAGAAGAGATGGGAGAGGAGCAGGGCAGTAAATGAATTTTACACTCATCAGAAAAGGCTCAAAGATCTTAAACTCACCATGCATTAAGGAGGGACTAACAGACACAGTCAACTGGGTGGAGTAATCCATTTAATCTGGGCAGTAAATGATCTTAACACTCATCAAAATTGGCTGGAAGACCTCAATCCACTAGAATAATGTCCACACTCAATTGGGTGGAGTAATCTCTCTAACCCTGCAGGAAAATAGGAGGGGGAGGGGATAAAGAGAGAGGGACAAAAGAAGGAAGGACAGAGTGGGGGAGGGGAAAGACAGAAGCAAATCCCTTTTGAAGAGTGATAGGATGAAAGAAGATGGATAATAGAATAAATATCATGGGGAAGGGAATAGAATGGAAGGGAAACAGTTAACAATAGTAATCATGAAAAAGAGAAAAGGGGGAAAAATTGTACAAAAAATATTTATAGCAACTCTTGGTGGAGTCTAAGAATTGAGAATCAAGGGAATGTCCATCAATTGAGGAATGATGGAAAAAGCTGTGTTATATGATTGTAGTGGAATGGACTTGTGCTACAGGAAATGACAAACAAGATGATCCCAGACAAACCTTGAAAGACTAATGAATATCGATGTATAGTGAAGTGAGCAGAGCTGAGAGGACATTGTGTGTAGTGACAGCAATATTATTCAGTGAGAAATTGTGAATGACTTAAATACTCTCAGCAGTGCAATGACCCTAGACAATCCCAAGGAACTAATGAGGAAGCTTACCATGCACCCCTATAGAAAGAACGGACAAAAAGAACACTTGTGGATTATACATATATAACCTGATTGCGATCTTGTGGAGGGGAGAGGAAAGGGAGGGAAGGAGAAAAATTTGGAACTCTAAATCTTATGAAAATGAATGTTGAAAACTACCCTTACATGTAAATGGAAAATAAAAGTTTGTTGCTTAAAAAAAAAAGAAAATAATTGCCTAAGAATTAGGATTGAACAAATGGAAGCTAGTGACTTTATGAGAAACCAAGACACAATAAAACAAATCCAAAAGAATGAAAAAATATAGGGCAATGTGAAATATCTTCTGGGAAAAAGAGCTGAACTGGAAAATAGATCCAGGAGTAATAATTTGAAAATCCTTGGACTAACTGAAAACCATGACCAAAATAAGAGTTTAGCTATTATCTTCCAAGAAATTGTCAAGGAATATTGCCCTGATATTCTAGAAGCAAAAGGTAAAATAGAAATTGAAAGAATCCACTGATCAACTCCTGAAAGAGATCCTCAAAGGAAAACTTCCAGGAACATTATAGCAAATTCCAGCAATCCCAGGTCAAGGAGAAAATATCTGAAGCAGCTAGAAAAGAGGAAGTCAAATACTGGGGAGCTACAGTAAAGATAACACAGGATCTAGCAGCATTTCCATTAAAGGATCAGAGGGCATGGAATATGATATTCCTGAAGGGCAACAGAACAGAATTACATACCCAGCAAAACTGTATAATCTTTCAGGGGAAAAAAATGAGACTTCAAAGAAAAAGAGGACTTTCAGGTATTCGTGATAAAAAGACCTGAACTGAATAGAATATTTGACTTTCAAATACCAAGCACTAGAGAAGCATAAAACGATAAACAGGAAAAAAACTTCATGAGGGATATTAAAAGGTTAAACTGTTTACATTCCTATATGGGAAGATAATACTTCTAACTCATAAGATCTTTCTCAATATTAGGGCAGCTGAAACGAATATACTTAGAGGCCACAGGCATGAATTGAATATGAAAGGATGATATCTGTAAAGCATTTATTTTTTGTTTATTCTTGTTTTTTTGTGGGCCAGGTGGGGTGGGGTAGCTTATGTATGGGGCCAGATTTGGACTCACAGCCTCCTAGGTCCAGGGCTGTTACTTTTCCCCCTGTGTTACCTTGCTGACCCATGATGACATCTTTAAAATAAAGTTAAGGGGTAAGAGGAACTGCACTGCAAGGAAGGAAAAGGGAGAGGTGAACTGTAAAAAGTAGCTCAAATAAAAGAAACAAGAAAAGGCTTATGGAGTGGAGAGGAAGATGGGGAAGGAGCAAGGGAGTGACAGGACCTTACTTTCATCAGAATTAGCTCAAATAGAGAATAACATACATACTCAAGTGGGTATAGCAATATATTATATTTTCTCTTGTGGAAAAGTGGGAGGGGAAGGGGATAAGTGGGGAATGAAGTAAGGGAGGGCAGATTGGGGGAGGGGACAGTAAAAAGTAATACAATTTCAAGGAGGGATAGGATGAAGGAAGATAGAAAATAATTTAAATATCAAGGGGAGGGAATAATATGGAGGGTAATACAGCTAATAGTAATTGTGAAAGAAATGATGAGCAAGATGATGTATGAAAAAAGGCAAACCATCAACAGAGGAAGAACTGATGGTATCTGAATACAGATTGAAGTATAATTTTATTTGTAAGCTACTCTTTCTAAAGTTATTTTGTCTATTTTCTTTCATAATCTGACTAATGTGAAGATGTTTTGCATAATTGCACATATTTGACTTATATTGAATTGCTTGATTTCATAGGGAAAGTTGAAGAGGAAGAAAATTAAGAACACAAAGTTTTAAAACATCAATGCAAAAAATGTGATCTTTTTACATGTAACAGGGAAAATTCTAAATAAAATTTTAAAACGAAATTGACTAAAAAGAAATTAAATATTTATATGGGGCTTATTGGTTTCTGAAATCCCTTCTACAACACAAATAGTATGAGTTAGGTAGAACATGTATCATCATTTTTTTTAAAGATGAGGAACATGAGATGAAATAAACTTGACAAGGACAGATAAAAATATTTGCTGAATTCTTACAGATATGATCAAAAATACTTTGAAAATGTGTGTGTGCATGTATTTTTTTTTTAGTGAGGCAATTGGGGTTAAGTGACTTGCCCAGGGTCACACAGCTAGTAAGTGTTAAGTGTCTGAGGTCGGATTTGAACTCAGGTCCTCCTGACTCCAGGGCCGGTGCTCTATCCACTGAGCCACCTAGCTGCCCCGTGTGTGTGCATGTAATTGGGGGAGAGGGATTTTTGCTTCTATCTACAAAATGAGTGTAGTGAGTAGGAAGTAAAAGATAGAAAGGGGCAGCTAGGTGGCATAGTGGATAAAGCACTGGCCCTGAATTCAGGAGGACCTGAATTTAAATCCAGCCTCAAACACTTGACACATACTAGTTGTGTGACCCTGGGCAAGTCACTTTAACCCTCATTGCCCCAACCAAAAAAAAAAAGATAGAAAGATGTTCATTAGAGAGTATAAGCAATTCATAAAAGACAATATTCAAGAAGATTCAGCAATAAAGCCAAAGGCTTTAATGACTCTAAAGAAACATATAATACATTGGTAATTAATAATGACAACTAGGTATCTTAACATTTACCCCAATGACATTTGTTGATGTCACTGATATTTAAAGGAAACTAATGAGAAGAATAGGTCTATCATTTATTTGGAAGCAATGGACTGGTGGTAGGTAGGCCATACAGTGAATAAATTACTGAGCCTAGATTCAGGAAGATCTGAGTTCAGATCTAGCCTCAAATACTTAATAGCTGTGTGACTTAAGTCACTTAACCTCTATTTCCCTGTTTCCTAATTATAAAACACTTACCTCCCAAGGCTGTTCTGAGGATCAAATGAGAAAATATTTGTCATTTAAAAAAATAATAATAAACATTTTTTTTAATTATGAGTTCAAAATTTTATTCCTCCTTCATGCCCTCCCCTTCCTCATCCCTGAGGTGGTAAGCAATCAGATATAGGATATACAAGTGCAATTATGTAAAACATCACTATATTAATTATTTTGTATAAGAAAACTGAATATAAGAAAAAATGAAATTGAAAAACAGCATGCTTCAGTCTGTGTTCCATCAGTATCAGTTCTTTCTTGGAAGTGGGTAGGAGATAATATTTGTAAAGTGCTTAACACAGTAGCTAGAACATGGTAGGCACATAATAAATGCTTATTATGCTTATTTCCTCTCATCCTTGTTCTCTCCCTTCTTTCTTTTCTTTCTTCTTTCCTCCATCCCTTCCATCCTTCATTCCCTCCTTTCTCCCTTCTTTCTTTTCATCATGTACCATCAGAATTCCCCAAATCATATTAATTTTTTTAGTACTTTAAATTTGAGATGTCTTTCTCTTTGATTTACCAACACATTCAGTGCCTCCTTCCTTTCTCTCTCTCTCTCTCTCTCTCTCTCTCTCTCTCTCTCTCTCTCTCTCTCTCCCTCTCCCTCTCCCTCTCCCTCTGTCTCCTCCTCCCCCTCCCCCTCTCCCTCTTTCCCTCTTTCCATCTTTCCCTCTTTCTCTCTCCCTGTTCCTCTCCCCCTCTCTCAAATGCTTCCCATGCTTTCCTGGATCAAATGTGGCTGGTTTTTTTTTGTTTTTTGTTTTTTCCTGCTAGGAGCCTTCCCTGATTTCCAGGATCAACTAATTAGGTTTCCCCCAAACTTTACATAGAAATTTGTTTTAAAAGAAGAATCAGAACAAAAGGGAAAAACCTCAAAAGGAAGAAAAAAACCCAGTAGAAACAGTATGGTTCACTCTACATTCAGATTCCACAGTTCTTTTTTCTGGATGTGGAGAGCATTTTCCATCATGAGGCCTTTGGAATTGTCTAAGATCATTGTATGGCTGAGAAGACTTAAGTTTGTTGCAGTTGATCACAGCACAATGTTGTTATTACTGTGTACAATGTTCTCCTGGTTCTTCTCACTTCACTTAGCATCAGTCCACTTAAGTTTTTCCAGGTTTTTCTGAAATCTGCCTGTTCACCATTTATTATAGCACAATAATATTCCATTACATTCATATACCACAACTTGCTCAGCCATTACTTAATTGACTGGCATCCCCTTGATTTACAATGCTTTGCCACGACAAAAACCTGCTATAAATATTTTTGTACATGTGCATCCTTTTCCCTTTTTTATGATCTCTTTGGGATACAGACCTAGTAAGGGTATTACTGTGTCAAAGGGTATGCACAGTTTCATAGTCTTTTGACCATAATTCCAAATTGCTCTCCAGAATGGTTGAATCAGTTTACAGCTCTATCAACAATGCATTAGTGTCCCAATGACCACCTCAGAGTTGTTTTAATTTGCATTTCTCTAACTAATAGTGATTTAGAACATTTTTTTTCACATGACAATAGATAGCTTTGAAAACTGCCTGTTCATATCCTTTGACCATTTCTCAATTGGGAATGACTTGCATTCTTATAAATTTGATTTAGTTACCTGTATATTTGAGAAATGAGTCCTTTATCAGAAACACTGGCTTTAAGAATTGTTTTCCAACTTTCTGCTTTCATTCTAATTTTGGATGTTTATATAAAACCTTCTGTTTATATAAAACCTTTTTAATTTAATGTAATCAAAATCATCCATTTTGCATTTCAAAAAACTCTATCTCTTGTTTGGTCATAAATTCTTCACCTCTCCATAGATATAAGAGGTAAACTATTCTATCCTCTCTTAATTTACCTATGATATCACTTTTTTTATCTAAACCATGTACATATTTTGACCTTATTTTAGTATGTGATCTGTGCCTAGTTTCTGCCATACTATCTTGTAGTTTTCCCAATAGTTTTTGTGAAATAGTGAGTTTTTATCCCAGAAGCTAGAGTCTTTAGGTTTATCCAATAGGAGATTACTATAGTCATTTACTATTTTGTCTCCTGTCCCTTACCTATTCCATTGGTCTACCACTCTATTTCTTAGGCAGTACCAAATAGTTTTGATGACTGCCACTTTATGGTAGCTTCAGATCTGGTATGGCTAATCCACCTTCCTGTGCATTTTTTTCATTTCATCCCTTAATATTCTTGACTTTTTGTTTTTCTAGATGAATGTTAATATTTTTTCTAGACCAACTGTGGGAATTTATTTTGATTTGGGTACCCTGCCTTTGGGCTGAGATTAAAAAGCCTTAGGCTCAGGATTTTTTTCTGTGTGGGAGGGGCTGGTGCCCCTCCCCCTCCACTTCAGCTGAGCCAAAAAGCCCCGTGGGTTTTACAAGATGCCAGGTCAGATGGCTGGGGGGAAAAGCCCCAGCTACCTCTGCTCGCTCGGAGGTCCCAGGCGTGCAGCATGAGGCATGGGTTCCTTGAGCCCTGCTGGGCACAACCCTAGTGTGGCTGGCGCATTAGCTTGGTGTGTGTGTGGGGGGCACAGGGGTCCCGAGGTTTGAGAGAATATTAAGAGGACGGACAGAAGGGGGGTGCTTGAGGACTAGAAGGACACTAAGGAGACTGAAGCTATGTAAAGAGAGGGGCTGACGGAGACAGAGAAAAGGCTAAGAGCAAGGTAAAAGTGAGGACACTGGAGGACTAGGAGGATTAATAAAGAGGAGGCAGACATAAGGAGGTTGGGAGAGGCTGGAAGATTAAGAAGATAGTAAGGGAGGAGACAGACAGAGGAAGGAGCAGTACGAAGTAAGAGACTTTTCAGGGGTTTATCTTTCAGGGGTTAATGAGAGAGCAGTAAAAGTGAAGCAGGGGAGCCAGAGTGAAGGAGAAAAAAAGTGAAAGTTTGAGAAAGCAGGAGCATACTCTAAGGCAAGAGGCGGCAAAGGCCCTTATTATATTAAAAGCTGACAGGTTGTATAATTTGCATTTCTTAACCCTTATTGTTTACATTGATTTCTATAAATAAATTCTGCTCTGATTATTTAATTAAGAGGCTTCTTAATCTTTTGCTTATCAATGTGGGAGCAGAGCAGTGGGGGAAATTTTATAAATGGCCCATAGGAAATTAATAGCAGTCAGATGATCAGTCAGTCAAAAATCCCAGATTAGTCCTCCAATAAGATTAGTCCTCCATTTAGATTAGCCCCACCCCCCCCCCCCCAGCCAGATAAACTCCCAGTAAGCTATTTAAAAATGTTTTTATATCTGAATGGTGATGGTGGCAGGACTTACAGCCCAATTATAATTTTTCTAAAGTTATAATTTTTCATATAGTCAATAGTTTTATAATTTTTTCAGATTAGAATAGTTATAATTAATAATTTTTTACACTACAAAAAGGTTTAAGGTAGTGTGATTGGTATATCACTGAAAAAATAATTCAATTTATGTAGAATTGTCATTTTTATTATATTAGCTCAGCCTATCCTTGAGCAATTGATATTTTTCTAATTATTTAGATCTGATTTTATTTGTGTGAAAAGTTTTGTAATTATGTTCATAGAGTTCCTGGGTTTGTCTTGGCAGGTAGACTCCCAAGTATTTCATATTGTCTACAGTTACTTTAAAGGGAATTTCTCTTTCTTTCTCTTGCTGCTGAGCTTTGTTGGTCATGTATAGAAATGCTGATGATTTATTTGTATTGATTTTATTTCCTGCAACTTTGCTAAAGTTGTTAATTTTTTAAGTAGCTTTTTAGTTCTACTAAATCTCTCGGATTCTCCAAGTATACCATCATATCATTTGCAAAGAATGATATTTTTCTTTCCTTCTTGCCTATTCCAGTTTTTTTAATTCCTTTTTCTTCTCTTATTGCTAAAGCTAACATTTCTAGTACAATATTAAATAATAGAGGTGATAATGGACATCCATGTTTTACCCCTGATCTTATTGGGAATGCCTCTAACTTATTCCTGTTACATATAATGTTTGCTAATGGTTTTAGACAGATACTGCTTATCATTTTAAGGAAAGCTCCATTAGTGTGTGTGTGTGTGTGTATGTTGCTGGGCAATGGGGGTTAAGTAACTTGCCCAGGGTCACACAGCTAGTAAGTGTCATATGTCTGAGGTCGGATTTAAACTTAGGTCCTCCTGAATCCAGGGCCTGTGCTTTATCCATTGTACCATATAGCTAACCCCATTAGTGTTTTTTTGTGTTTTGTTTTTTAGTGAGGCAATTGGGGTTAAGTGACTTGCCCAGGGTCACACAGCTAGTAAGTATTAAGTGTCTGAGGCTGGATTTGAACTCAGGTACTCCTGACTCCAGGGCCAGTGCTCTATCCACTACACCACCTAGCTGCCCCATCCCATTAGTGTTTTTGGTTTTTTGTGTGGTTTTTTTTCTTTTTTGTGGGGCTATGGGGGTTAAGTGACTTGCCCAGGGTCACACAGCCAGTAAGTGTCTGAGGCTGGATTTGAACTCAGGTACTCCTGAATCCAGGGCCGGTGCTCTTTCCACTGCACCATCTAGCTGCCCCTATTGTAAGCATTTTTCTTCTATTTATTTAATTTGATTTTTGTAAGTCCTTTTTGAGCTTTTCCAAAAAGGCTTTTTGATATTTAGACCAATTAATCTACCCCTTTGAGGCTTCACATGTAGGCATTTTGACAGCATTGTCCTCCTCTGAGTTTGTGTTTTGGTCTTCCTTGTTGCCATAGAAAATCTCAATGGTAAGGTTTCTTTTCTGCTTCTTACTTATATTGTAGCCTATTGTTTGACTTTTATAATTGAGATCTGTTCCTGGAGCACAGGAGCCACTGTTGCCAGCTTCTTGTGCTAGGCAATAGGGGTCTGATCACTGGCTTTCTACTCTGAGGCCTCTGTGCCTTGTGGATTCCTCATCACCCTGGGCTTGCTCCCTGGGCTGGGAATGCTTGGTTTAGTAGTGCCTGTGCTGTGGGTGGTTCTGTACATGGCAGTTTGCCCTCTCAGTTAATATTGGTGGGTTTCGAACCTGGTCTTCTGTACCACCAGCCTGCTGAGGCAGGACCAAGGAACCTCATGTGCTATCTGTAGCCTCCTGTTGACTTGCTTAGACCCCCTTCACACTGTGCTGAGCTGTGCTGCAGTCCCATTTTGCCCAAGTGAGACAGATCTTTCCTGAAGTCTTGTAAATTATCTCAAGTTGGAAGATTGTGTCTCTCTGTCTTTTTGTAGATCTAGGATCCATTCAGAGGCTTGATTTAATGTTGTTTCTGAGGGAAAATCAGGAAATCTGAGGACACTTCCTGGATTCTCTCCACCATCCTCGCTCTCAGAAGTCATGATATTTTAAGCTAGCATTTGGTAGGAGGACCCAAACTGTAGGTATAAGCTTGGGTTACCCTCCCCATTTAAGTGATAATGTCCAAGGAAGTTAGCAGCTTTTGTTACTTTTTAACCTAATAAATGCCCCTAAATACAGGGTATCAATAGATATGATTTTAATTTTGTCCCTCTTGCAGAGGGAACACAAAGATGTCTGCTGAATGGCCCATCTATGAATCAATGTTTCCCTTGGAGAGGGGTGCACAAGATTCCAGAACTATCTATATGTGCCTTCTTGCTAATGACATTTAGACAAACTCTATGGACTTATACGCACACTATATGGGCCACACACACTGCTCACATTTCTCTATTATATGCTTCTTTTGTGATAAGTTTACTTAGTCACCTGCAGAAACATTTCCACATATATAAAGACATCAAGAAGTAAGGTGCAGACCCTTATTAGACATTTTAGGATCTGCCAATAGATGAAACATGAGGGGTTGAAAATCATTGATTTATGCTTCTCTAAATAAGTTTAGTTATAATTAACAAACATTTGTTATATACTTACTATGTGTCAGACATTGTGCTAAATTCTCAATGCAAAGAAAAGTACAAATAGTCCCTGCCCCCATGGATTTTACATTCTAAAGGGGAACAACATGTAAATTACTAGGTATATACTACATTTTTATAGAGTGCATGGAATCTTATTTCTGAGTAGCGAAGACTAGTGTCTCTGGAGACAGTGAAATGAGTACAGAAGGTATGTGAGGGGTGAGTCTTAAAGGAATCCATGAAAGCTAATAGGTGGAAGTGATTGGGAGAATTCTGGCCACGTGGAACAGTCAGTACAAATGTGCCGAAATGCTAGATAGGTTGCATTGTGCAATGAACAATAAGTAGACCGTAAACTGAATTGTAGTAGATATGGATGGTGAATTAAGTGGGAGAAGACACAATAGGAAGGTTTTTCAAAAGCTTTAAATGTCAACAATTTATATTTAATCCTGGAGGTAATAACCACTGGAATTTGTTGCCTATAGGGGTGATCAGGTACATGCTTTGGAGAAAAAGAAACAGTTTTGTAGCCAAGTGGAGCCTGGATTTCCAAGTAGGTAGAGGTAGGCAGAGAACTGAGATGAGAACATGAAAATTAATAACTGAGTTTTTGTGCTAGTTCAGGTAAGAGGCAATGAGTCCTCAACTAAACTGGTGGCTATGTGAATGGAGAGGAAAGAACATAAACAAATGATGTTGTGAAGATGAAATATGATTTGACAACAGAGAGATTATCTGAAGTGAGCAAAAGTAAGGTTTCAAGTATGATATTGAGAATTTTTTTACTTGTTTTATTTTATTTAAAATTATTTTTATTTCTTTTGCTTATGAAAAATACATTTTCTTTCCCTTTCGCCTCCATAATCATCTTTTTTTTGGTGAGGCAATTGGGATGAAGTGATTTGTCCAGGGTCACACAGCTAGTAAGTGTTAAGTGTCTGAGGCCGGATTTGACCTCAGGTACTCCTGAATCCAGGGCTGGTGCTTTATCCACTGGGCCATCTAGCTGCCCTCTCCATAATCATTATTGAAAAAAGGAAAGACAAAAAGAAAAAAGAAAGAAATGAAGAAAGTAATCAAGTAATTAAATCAAGGAAGAAAAACAATGCCCTTGTAGCAAACACGCATGGTAAAGCAAAACAAATTCTCACATAGTCCATGCCAATTACGTGTGTGTGTGTGTGTGTGTGTGGCTATCTCTGTAGATCAATCTATAAATAAACATACATATATGTGTGTAGATAGATGATAGATAGAAAAATCAAGTATGAGTTAGATATAGAAAAGTGGATAAAAGGAAAGAAGGAAGGATGGAAGGGAGGATGGAAGAAAGAAAGAAAAAAGTCATTCTGCACACAATGTCTATTACCTCTCCATCAGGAGATGGAGAGGATGTTTCATTATTGGTCCTCTGGAATAGTGGTTGATTACTTCCACCAGAATAGCAACTTGTTTACCTAGTTCAGAATTCTTGCCTCAAATTGTCTGTCTTTACGCTGCTGTTATTGTGTTAAATTTCCCCTTTGTACTGGTCACTTTGAGTCAATTCATAGAAGTCTCAGCTTTGTTAGTTTTTGTTCTGAAACTGTATCACTGATGTAATAAGCTGGGTGACTTGGAGAATGGTTGTGCCCGCAAAAGTAAAATAAAGTTCAGAAGAAGGAAGGGTTTTTAGGAAAATAAAATGAGATCTCTTTTAAAACTTTTGAGATGCTGATTAGACATCCAGTTTGAGATGTACAAAAGGCAATTGGTGATATGGGAATGTAGCTCAGGAGAGAGATGAAACTTGGATATGTAGATCTAGGAATCATTTTAACACATTACTTTTGTGTCAAGGTAGAAGCAAACGGTTACCAGCAACTGAATTTCTGGCATCAACTAGACTTCAGAAGTTAATGAGATAATGAATGCAACATTTTCTGCTTTAATGGATTTTAAGACCTTAATTAATGGTTGATCCCTAATGACAGTTAATTCCTCTCATAATACTAGATTTGTCATTTATTTTGGAAACTTTTAAAGGGGCTGCCCAAAATAGTCTAAGGACATCTAGCTCAGACATAAAATATTTAACTTGCTAGTAGTAGGCAATCCAAAACTACTGGGAATGAAATCAGCATTGATTTGTATTTGTCCAATACAGATTATTTCTCTTGGGGTCTTCAAGGTGGGGTGTTCTTCTATATATATATATATATATATATATATATATATATTCAATATGTATATGTATATGTGTGTAAATACATTCACACATAATACACATACAATACAAACACACACACACGCACATATATGTGTATAAATTAGGTTATAAAGTACAATCATGTTAAACATATTTCCACATAAGTCATGTTGTGAAAGAAAAATCAGAACAAAAGGGGAAAATCATGAAAAAACCCCCCAAATTGAAAATAGTATTTTTCAATCTTAATTCATACTCCATGGTTCTTTCTCTGCATGTGAATAGCATTTCCCATCATGAGTCTTTTGGAATTGTGTTGAATCATTGAATTGCTGTGCAGAACTAACTCTATCATAATTGCTGTTACCATGTATAATGACCTTCTGATTCTGCTTAAGGTAGTATAACTTTAAAACATATAATACTCAGGGGCAGCTAGGTGGTGCAGTGGATAGAGCACCGGCCCTGGATTGAGGAGTACCTGAGTTCAAATCCAGCCTCAGACACTTAACACTTACTAGCTGTGTGACCCTGGGCAAGTTACTTAACCACAGTTGCCTCACTAAAAATAAATAAACAAATAACAAAGAAAAACAAACATAATACTCAATTTGAAGAGTTTGTTTTCTCAAAGCATACATCATTTACGTACAGAAACCCATAAGTCCAAGATATCAACTGGAACTTCACATTTTAAAAAATGACTCAGCTCTTTAATTTTCGAATTTTAGATTTCCTTCAAGGAGAATTGTGACTGATTTGGGTACATTTGTAATGGGTGCTTTTGTGTACCTAGAGAGCATTAGGCTTTGCTTCAAATTTTTACATCATTTGTTTAAAGTGATTCTTTAATTATTTTTTTCCTTTCAATATTCCTATAATACATTGACACTTAAGCTACAGTGTGATATGTCTATGCTTAAGTAAGGACAGTGGAAATTATCCCATAGTCTAAATTTTATTTCATTCATGATGTTTTAAAAACACAAAAATAAATCTCTGAAGTTAAATGTTTGTTAAAAAGCAAACTACATATTACTTTTTCATATAATGATTAATTCTTTTGTCATTTGTCATTGTGTATTTTGGAAAGACAGCCAAAAGATTATATAGTGTCTTTTTCTATTTTGATTATATTTTTTCTATTTCTAAAATTATTATTTTTTGAAGTGGGCATTTTTCATATGTAGGGTTGACTTTTTCTCTTGGTATTCAGTTGTGTTTAACAAATTACATTTTAGATGATAAATATTGCTCAAATTGTGGGGCAAGATATTCAAGTTTTCAATATAGCTATTTAAAACATTCTGTTTTTTTCTTGTATGTCTTAAATTCAGAATTAGCTGAAAATGAATCACATGAAATTTGTCGAAAATAGCTACTAGGACTATATGTATGTAATAGGAGATATTTTTTCCAAATATATATTACCATTAAAACTGGTTTTATTTATATATATGTGTATACACACACACACACACACGTGCATGTGTATACACACATATATTATATATATACATATATATTTTCAAAGTTTCTCTATTTTCAAATATTTAAATTTCTAGGCAGAACTATACTAATTGACAGCCAACAAGTCACTCATTATTAGAGTAACAGATTAGTTGCTAGGGATTCTGCTTACCAATATGCCTCATCTTTATGATCATTCTTAGTCCATTGTAGAGGGCTAGAATTCTTAGTATATTGGTAGAAAACAGAATACAATGTTGAAGGTAGGATAGACTCACAAATCATGACACATGATGAACATAATTGCTTCAGTACTTCTGGGATTCAGAATTCTGATAATGTGGGCAATCATATACCTCCTATGACTAATATATAGTCTTTATGAGTTACTTAAAAAAAACACCTGGTGATTAGCCTTTGTCCTCAAGTATATACAACATGTCCTAATAAAGTTAATGATAAATAATAAAGAGGAAATAACTACAGTTTTCTTTAAGGAAGCAGAGACTCTTCAGGTGAATAGTTGAGTTCCCTGGCTTTATGGTTTATCAGTGCATTGATTAGTTCTAAAGTCTTTCAGTTATTTTTCTCTAAAATTTCTTTATATAAATTGGTCTAATTCTGTTCACTTCTTAGAGATCATCCCAGTTTGCTCTCAAACCACCCATTTTATGATTTCTTATTACAATCATATACCATATGATAGCTTGCTTAGCCATTCTGTAATAGGAAGACCTTCCAGTTTAGGGCAGCTATAAAAGAGCTACTATGTCTATTTTTGTCACTATAGGCAGGACCTTTCTTCTTTTTCATATCTTTGGGTTAAATTCCTAATAGTGTTATCATTGGGTCAGACCTTCATAACTTTTTGGCCATAATTCCAAATTATTTTCCAGAATGGGAAGATCAATTCACTCCTCCACCAATAGTGTATTAGTGTTCTTGTTTTACCACAGCCACTTTAATATTTGTCATTTGGCAAAATACTTTTCATTTGTCATCTTTACCATGTGAGATAGAACCTTGGAATTATTCTAATTGATGTTTTTCTAGTTATTTGGGATTTGAAACTTTTTTTATACCTTGGATTTATTACTTTGACAAATACCTTTGAACATTTCTCTAATGGGGCATCTACTTAATCACATACATTTAAATCGGATAATTAGATATCTTGGAAATTAGACCTTTATCAGAAAAAAAAATAACTTCCTGCAGATTTCTGCCCATCCAATTGTTTACTTTCTAGACTTTGCTACATTGGATTATTTGTGTAAAAACTTTTAAATTTTATTTACTCAAATTTATCCATCTTATCCTCTATGGTCTTCTCTATCACTTACTTTTTCACTTCCTCTTTCCCTATCTATACATGTGAAAGGCAATTTCTAACTTGCTCCTCTAATTAGTTCTTGATGTGATATTTTATTTCCAACCATATATAATCATATTTTAATTTCTAGATATCACAAATAAAATAATGGGCAGAAAAGGTGGGGAAATGGGAGAATTTTCTTAGGAAATGGTGAGTTTTTGCCAGATTACTTTCAAATTTTCCAGTGTTTTTTGTCCAATATTGATTCCATATTGCAGTAGCTAAAGTCTGAAGACTTCTTGAACCTTAGACATCTGTGCTCATTTGCTTCTCTTTGTAGTATTCCTAACGTGGTTCACTTATCAGCGTCTATGAATTTAACCAATACTGAATTATTTTGATGATTATTCCTTTGTAATATTGTTTGAGATATGGTACTTCTAGGTCTTCTGTCTTCCCACCTTTTTTACCCATCATTTTATTGATCTTTTGTACTTCTAGAGGAATTCTATTATTGTTTTTTTTTTTTTAACTACAAACTAATCTATTGTTTATTTGGTTTGAAGGGCACTTAATAAGTAGATTAACCTAGGTGATGTTATATTTTTATATTAGCTTAGCCTACTCATAAGCAATTGATGTTTCTATAATTCATTAGGTGTGTTCTTAATACCATGAAGAGTTTTTATTTTTTAATAGGTTTTCTTAAAATAGTTTCTGTTTTTGCCTTGGTAGTCAGATTCCCATGTGATTTAGAAGTATTTTAAATCAAAGTTCTCTTTATATCTATTTCTGCTAGATTTTGTTTGTGATAAACAGAAATTCAGATGATTTATGTGGATTTTTTTCCATATACTGCAACTGCATTGAAGTAAGTTTTTTCAATTAACTTTGTAGCTGACTTTCTAGGATTCATTAAACCATTGTATTATCAACAACACTAAAACCAAAGCATGTTGTTGCCTCTTTGCCTATACTTCCACATTTTCTTTTTGTATTTCTCTTATTGGTATGACTATTACTTATGGTACTATGTTAATATATGATAATAATAATACTTGCATTGTCCCCAACTTTAGTGGGAAAGGCCTTTAGTTTATCTCCCTAATGTACAATGGTATTGAGATTGAGATTGCTATTATTTACCATAATAAGGAAAGATCCATTTATTCCTGTATTTTCTAGTGCTTTTAAGCAGAAATGGGTGTTGTACTTTTTCAAATGTTTTTATGAATCTCTTGATATATTATTATTGTCATTTTATTTTAAATTATATTTGAAGTTTTTTTAATATTGAAAAAAAACTTTTTGATCCTAGTATAAACCCAATCTGCAGTTTTTAATCTTTGTGATACACTGCTCTAGCCTCTTTAATAATAGTTTATTTTTTAAAATTGAATCAATATCAGTTGGGTAATTAGTTGATAATTTTCCTTCTCCAATTTGATTCTCTGGTTTAAATATTAAGACCTTTTGTGTTTCATAGAAGGAATTAGATAACATCCCTTTTTTCCTTGTTTTACAAAATATTAAAATAATATTGGATTTAATCATTCTTTTAGCATTTTTTTCTTTCAATATTATATAGAATTTACTTACACATTCATCTGATCTACTTTTCTCTTAGGTTACTCATTTAGGATATCTTCAATTATTTTCCCTCTGATTTTGGGTTATTTAAATTCACTAACATTTTTGTTCTGTTATTTTAGGAAGTATATGTATTTTTTGTAAATATTGACCCATTTTATTTAAGTTGCCATTTTTATTGTCCTATCTTGGCCAATACAATCTTTAATATTTTTTTTTACATTGATTGTGAATTCTTTTAAATTTTTGGTATTATTGAAATGATTTTCCTCTTGCTTTTTAAAAATCAAAATCATTAAAGATTTACTTATTAAATTGCTTCTTTCTTTTTCTTTTCTTTTTTTTGGGGGGTGGGGTGGGGCAATGGGGATTAAGTGACTTGCCCAGGGTCATGCAGCTAGTAAGTATCAACTGTCTAATCCTGGATTTGAACTCAGGGCCGGTGTTTTATCCACTGCACCACCTAGCTGCCCATAATTGCCTCTTTCTAAAGAAATAATTCCTTTTTAAATTAATTTATTGCTTGTTTCACTTTCAGTTTTATTAATTCATTTTCAGTTTTATTTTTATATTTACTGTCTTGTTTTAAAATTGAGTGTCCAATTCTTTGATCTGTTCTTTCTCTCTTTTCCTGATTAATGTATTTAAATATATAAAATTTCCTATCTTATTTTATTGTTGTCCTTAGACTTAATAAATCATTTATGCTTTGTCTATTTTGAAACATTAATTCTATATCATTTATTTATTTACTCACCAATTAATTGTTTTTCTTTCTTCAAAGACCCTTTATTGAAGATAGTTATTTTTATATTGTAGTTCAAACATAATGTACTCTATATTTCTACTTTATTATTTTTATTTGTTAAATTTTAAGCCATTAACATATGACTGATTTTTCAAATGCAACATACTATTCCTATAGGGCAATCACCAGAGATCATTTCTATCAGATTTTCTAAAGTTCTGTTCAGGTAAGAACATTCCTTATTGTTTGTTTTTTTGGATAGATTTATCTATATCTAAAGGGAGTACATTGAGGTAAACCACTATAGTTTACTATATATTTCTCACAATTAATTTAGTTTTGGCTTTAACTCTTTTGTCAAGTACTAAGATAAATTTATTGCCAATATTTACTTTCAGCAATATTTGCTTTCTCTGTTTTACCTTTTAAAGTATTGTCCTTCATGCCCTCTATTTCACTAGAGTGTTAATGGCTAAAATTTGTGTCAATTATTCCCCAAAAGAGAAAAAAAAAGACCTATTTGTATGAAAAAATATTTATAGCAGCTTTTTTTTTGTAGTGGCTAAGAATTGGAAATCAAAGGAATAGCTAAAGAAACTGTGGTATATGATGATGATGGAATTTTAGTGTACTATAAAAAATGACAAGCAGGATAACTCCAGAAATGACTGGAAGGACACATATGAAATGATGTATTGTGAAGTGAGCAGAACCAAGTTAACATTGTACACAGAGACAGCAATATTGTTTGTTGAAGAACTGAGAATGACTTGACTACTTTGAACAATGCAATGATCCAAGAAAGGGCTATTGATGAAACATAATATGGTAATGTTTTACATAATCACACATGTATAACCCATATCTGATTGTTTTCCACCTCAAGGAGGGGGGAGGGAAGGGAAGGAAAGAGGGATAAAAATGGGAACCCCAAACTATAAATAAACATGTTTATTATTTTTAAAAATTGTGTCAATCTGTATGATATATTTTCTTCTATATAAACAAATTCATTTGCACTTCTTTTAATATGTTTGTTTTATTGTTTAATGGGGCCATTGATTTCTCTTTGTTCCTTTCAAATTTTAATGGAATAAGTTCATAAGTACAAATTTGTACATGTGTGTATGTTTATCAATAGATAGAGATACCTGTCTAAAGTGCTCAACTTTTTTATTCTACAATTATTTCCTTCACAGCTTTCATTTCTTTTCAAAATCTTTTCTCTATAGCTCTTATTTCTTTTAAAATGATTTTAACTCTAAAAACCCTTTGCTTCATTTCTTCCAGTAATATTTATTGAATCTGTGATCATGCTGTGTTTTTATTTAAAGTTTCATAGGTATTTAAGGTACCTAGGTGGCACAGTGAATACAGAAGTTGGACCTGGAGTCAGAATGACCTGAGTTCAAATACAGGCTTAGACACCTACTAGGTGTGTAACTCTGGACAAACCACCTAACCTCTGTCTACTTTTCCTCATCTCTAAAATGAAGGTAATAAAAGCACCTAACTTCACGTATTGTGAGGATAGAATGAAACAACACTTGCAAAGTGCTTTGCAAACCTTAAAGTGACAGTATGTAAGCATGTATGTGTATGTATATATGTATGTCACATATGTATGTATGTATGTCATATATGTGTCAGTGTAAGCACTTTGCAAGTATTGTCTCTTATCTTTATATATGTAATATTTCTATATAAATATAAATTCTATGTCATTATACATACATATATATACACATATATGTATGTACACACATTTAAATCATCATCATTTTGGATTATCCTTTTCTGCATTTGTATCTTAGATATTGCTGACTCTAACATTTTATGGGATTTTTGTCTTTGTTTTGTTTTACTCAGTCTTCCAGCCTTCCTTCTAAGTTTGAATTTTTTTGTCAGGGCCAGGCTGAAGACTGCCATGGCCTTGTATATTTGATCTTAATTATGTTTTTATTGAAGGCATGTTCTTCACAGATGACAGTGGTGGCCTGGAAGGCAAGGAAACAACAAACCTTTAGCTGATCCTCATGAAATTTGATCTAATGTTTGAGTTGAAACTCTTTCCTTAGACTTACTTATTTGCTTCCATACTCTGATTTTGGTTTAGACAACACAGCTATAACTCCCTTAGACAGTTGCTGGCTCCTTTCAGCTTCTTGGAAAGCTTTGCAAGTTTAGAGCAACATTGCTACTTGCCTGTTTCTTGTCTAAGTCTGGGGGATGAGTCAGAGATCCTGGCAATGATCCATCCCTGTCCCACAGCTCTTGTCCTGTCACTTGCATCAATTTGTGAACTAGAGTTGGAAAATGATCCACTGTGGCTTCTCTTAAGATTTTCCAAAAAAAAAAAAATGTCTGGCTTTCTTATTAAATTTTTGCTGGAGCATTTCTGTGTGGGTGTGAGATGGGAAGCTGAAATGCATTGCTTTCTCCCATTCCACCATCTTTGCTGGTTTCTTTTTATGATCTATTTCTAAGTATCTTTGTTTCTGGAGAAAATCACCTATAGCTAGAGATGGAAAGCCAAACCTACCAACATTCTGGAAACATTATACAGATAACTCATTGAGATAAAATAGTAAAGAAAGGTTTTCATGCCTCTTCTCTTCTTCTCCCAACCAAGACTTTACTTGGTACACTGTTGAGTGTCTTAGATGATACTGATTTCCTGAAGGAGCAAGAAAATTCCCCAAGATTTCATGTCTAAGAGTGTATAAAATTTTCTCTTCTATTTTGGGAGAAGGAGGAGATCATACTTCAAATTTGGAAGCAGAGAGAATCTTCATAAACACATGGCTATGTGTGCTATGCTTGGTAGAGGTGCCAGCTTTATCTAGGAGAGATTATGAAACTGGGAGAGATTCCAAGTCTGATGGAGATATCATATTTGGTAGAAAATGAGAATCTGGTAGAGATTACATGGCTGGAAGAGATCAGCAGGAAATAAAGGCCCAGCAAGAGTAGCGAGATGTCACCAGAAGATGTCAATGGCCTTGTAGCATCAGACATGTGGGTATGTCTTCCAGTCCTTAGCACAGTACCTGGCATTCAGTAGTTACCTAATCAATGTTTATTGATGGATTGATTTGTGTTTCCTGACTGTATGTATTCTCTAAATGCATGCCCTTCCACAGGTGTTCCTTATCTGTGCCTGCTCTTCCTTATGACAGAATGTTCCCCAGATTTATAGGAGTAGTTTCTTACTCTTTCCTTTCTTCTTTTTTTCACAATACTATTTCATTGTATCTTTTTTTTTTTAGTGACGCAATTGGGGTTAAGTGACTTGCCCAAGGTCACACAGCCAGTGTTAAGTGTCTGAGGCCAGACCCGAACCCAGGCACTCCTGACTCCAGGGCCGGTGCTCCATCCACTGCGCCACCTAGCTGCCCCTATTGTATCTTAACATCACATTAATTATATGTTCTACTGGACTAATAAATATAAAGAAATCAGTAGGAGATTGTAAGGCTTGGTTGTAGGTGGATATGGACCCATAGAATACTGGAGAAAAACGTTGTTTGGACAACACCTCTGTGAATTAGGATTATTTGCAGGTATTGTAATGGCATTTTGAGTTGAGATTCACATCTCTTCCAAAATGTTTTTGACTAAACACTTTTGCCTACACCAAAAAAAAGGATTGGATAGAAAGAGATTGATGTTAAGCCAAACCAAAGGTTATTTTTTAAAATTCTGAACAAACTTTTTTTTCAATTATTAAAAAAACCCACAAAACAGACATTCAAAACTGTTGAGCATGTGTTTTTTTCCTGGCCTGTTTTAAACAGAAAATACATTATTTTTTCCCAAAGTAGACCATAAGCTCTTTGAAGGCAGAGCCTTTTTTCAATTTTATCTTTGTAGCAATAGCACTTTATATGTAGTAGTGCTTAATAACCTGTGCTGAAATGATATATAGATTTTTGTGAAAATGCTTGCCTTCTATTGTCACAGATTAGCAGAATTGAAGAATATTCATTCATTGATCTGTCAAACATTTATTTAGTCCCTACTCTCTCTAGAATACCATCCTAATCATTGAAGGTTGAAGGAGATGCAGATATCCAGAAAATGGATCTTTATAATATATTGTTTTACTTTTTAAAATTCATGTTTGTATCTTTAGCCTTTTTTCGAAGGCAGAATAAATGCAGATACTTAAAACATTGAAGCTCAGAGAAACCAAAAAGTCTAGATATGAACTTTGACTAATCTGGAATGTATAGCTCTAAAATCTCTATTGACAAATTTTGTAACTATTTCATGGAGGAATGCCTCTGATGGCAGCATTGCTTTTAAAAAAAATTCCCCAACTTTTGACAAGGTGATATCAAGAAGTATCAACTCAGGGTTCACTTCCTCACCAATGAAATCTAACAGCTGTTTAACAAAATACAGAAATTCAACATAGTACTTTTAGACAACAAAAGGAAATCTACCATAGTCCAATGTAACAGCATAGAAAATCTAGGTAGACAGAACATAATTACCCAAAATGGAAATTTGGCAACATGCCAAATTTAATTCCTTTACTCTTCAGAGAAAGTTATCTAGGATCTTTGTTAAATGCAAGTGGCTAGTGCTTGAGTTTACAGAATCCTTTAAAATACGTTTTATTATGGATCCTCCTATTTTGAATACCATGCTGCAAGTTATTTAAGATGAAAATTCTCTTCAAGTCCCCCAAAACACTGTGAATACTCAAACATATGTTGGTCACATAATGCTCCAGTATTTCTTTAAATTAATGCATAACTCCTCTCTCCTTCCTCCTCCACCCCAACAAGTTATATTTAACATAGAACAATCAGACTTTTAAAAAATATGACCAAAATGATATTTGGCAATGGCAGACACACTTTTGAACACTTTTCAATGAGAACAACTGAAACTTTAATAAGAATCTATGGAACCTCAACAATATGACTCAAAGGAACATGGAATTAGATGCACTGTTTTCCAATTTGGCTCATGGTCTAAATTCGACATGTGGTTATTGTACTTTGACATGAAAAAGGCCTGCCAAATTAGAGGGCTCAGTCTTTGTTGTAGGGGGAAAAAAGCCAAGTTCCTTGGAAGAGCTTAGTATGCCAGTATGTGGGCTGGGACCAGAGGAACACATTGGTGATCTCACTATTACGATGGCAAAGTAACCTTGGCTAGCTGCTTATAGTGACAAAATGTTACCTTTACCATAGCAGATGCTACTAGGCACATATGCTATGGATCTAATACATGGCAGGGAGCCACTGCACTGCAGTCTTAATAAAAGACTATGTAAACACTTGTTGAATATGAAAGCAGCTTTCTTTGATAATAGGCAAGAGTAGACCTAAACCAACAAGAGATTTTACATTATTCCTCTTTTTATAGTCTGTGGTGCAGCAAAATGGCCAATTGGATGTTTCTTCAAATCAGCACTCCATTTTCAGCCTTTGTATCTTTGCCCAGGATATCCTACATGCCTGAAATACAATATGCATCTTAGAATCCTTAGCTTCTTTCATTGTTCAATTCAGAGTATCACCTCCTGTGACAAGACCTTCCTAGCCTCCTTAGTTACTAGTATTCTCTTCCCCTTCATTTTTACTTTTACTTATTTATATTGATATCAATCGACTTGTCTTTCCAGTGTTTTTTTTTGAAATCTACCTGCTCAAATTTTCTTATAAAACAGTAATATTCCATTATATTTACAAACTATGACTTGTTTAGCCATGACACAATTGATGGGCATCCCCTTGATTTCCAATTCTTTACACCACAAAAAGAGCTGAAATAAATGTTTTTGCATATGTTGTATGAACTTTTCACTTTTTTATGACCTCTTTAAGATACAGATGTAGTAATGGTATTGCTGTGTCAAAGCATATGCACAGTTTTATGGCCTTTTGGGCATAGTTTCAAATTACTCTCCAGAATCGCTAGATCAATTCACAACTCCACCAACAATGCATTGTTGTCCCAATTTTCCCACATCTTCTCCAACAAAATGTAAGTTTTTTAAGGGGAACATGTGATTGTTGTTGTTTTAACTTTGCCCTTTTATCACCAGTAACTAATATGGTGTTTTGAAAAAACAGTTGTTGCCTATGTGCTTTTTCCACTGAATTGAATCCTAGATTGATACTGATCTCATCTTAAATATAACAAAACCTCATTATCTCCTTTTCTTATTAGATTGTGGTGTATCATAGGTCAAGCCATACAGTATGAACATAATAAATTTCAATTTGAAAAAAAAATGAATTAACTACATGTGCAAACTACTGTACCTGATATAAACTTTTTGGCTATAATATACATATTTCTATATCATCAACAGAAGCTTACATTTATACTCTATCCTCAAATGCCTAGATTACTTTCATATTCTCTGGGCTAACTTCCATAGCTCAAGTCTTATAGGTTATTACTAAATGATTTTGTTGTTGTTGTTGGTGGTGGTGGTGGTGGTTTTGTTGGTTTTTTAATGTCATGGAAAAGCATTTGTTATGTACCTACTATAAATTAAAAATTGTGTAGTGCTTTGAATATGAAAATAAAATCAAGAGAGTCAGTGATCTCAAAGAAGTCACAATTTAATTGGAGAAGACAACATATACAGGAGAATTCAATTACAGTGTGCATAGAGAGACTCAACCATCCTTAAGGATACCTCTATAGAATTAATAGTAGTACTGTGCTGGCCTCATTATCTCCATGGCTTAGCAAAATTTGGATACAAAGGAGTCAATCTCACCTGGTTGGCTTCTGGCCTCTGGTGGTGGGATTTGGGCAGGTACTTTGTTCAGCTCCATTCTTCTCTTTAATTACAAATGATTTCCTCTTTTTTGTTGGCTCTTTCTCCACTGTCTACAAATGTGCTTCAGTTTCCCCTGTTCCTTAACAACAACACAAAACAGAACAAAAACCAAAAACTTTTTTTTTACCCTATTATCCATCAATATATCCTTGTATATAATTCTCCTCTCTTGTACTATATTAAACTTTTACGAAGAGTAGTATAACTTACTACCTATTCATCATTGACATTGCCACATTCTTCAATTCTTTGAAATCTGTTGTCTTCCTCCACTACTCTATGGACATGTCTTTCTCAAATTTTGCCAAAGATTCAATTTTTGAATCTGCCAACACTTTGGATCATCCTTCCTTTTTCTCAAAATCAAATTTTATTTTCAATTAATAAGCATCTTATTACTCTTCAACCTTCCCCCCATTTTTATCCTTTCAAATTACTTACAATGTTTTTTTCTTTCACCTAGAAGCTCTGAATTTTGGCTATGTTGTTTCTGGGAGGTTTTGTTTTGTGGGTTCTTAAAGGATGTGAATGGTTCATTATTTCTAGTTTCACTTTGAACTTTTGTTTTAATAGATCTTTGATGGTTACTTAGAACAAGATAGCTAAGTTTTAGTGGTGGTTATTGATGATGGATTTCATATAGCCAGTGATTAACAAAGTTGCTATTTTCCAAGTCACTTTTTATAAGATGCCTTATATTTTCTCCTTTTTTTTCAAAATTTTTGGTTTTGTTTTCCTATTTCTTTTTGCCAGATGAAGTAATTTATTTGGAGTTCTTTTTGATATTTTCTAATTTTCATGGTGTCTGTTATTTGGGTAAGGTTTTATAGTTCTAGTGTTAAACTTATTATTTTCGTTCTAAGTCTCTCCTCCATAGCTCTCAGTTCTTTAACAATTTGGTCTTTTATCATTCTCCTTTCATTTATAATATAATTCTAAAATTCATTTTGAACTCTTGCTGAATTTCTTCTAGTAATTCTAATTGATCTTGTTGGTAAGCTATGTTTTTCTTTGAACATTTGTTTGAAGGTTTTTTTGCATTATTCTCCTTTTATGGTTTCCATCTTGGTATTTCTGTCCTACTAATAGCTCTTTATCTTTTGCTTATTTACATAGTCATTCCTCCAGCAATTTGGTGGTGTGCCTGGGAGTTCTGGGCAGGGGCTCAGTATGGAATCCCATCCTTCCTCCATAACCTCCTCCTAGCCGCAGAACTTCAGCATCTACTCCTTTTGATCCAGGGCTTTGGGCTCTGGAGACTGACTCTACCTTCTGGGCCTGACTGTTTACTTTGCATGAGGAATTGAGTCCTATATTACCTCTGGGTTCTCCATATTACTCATCTAACTTGGTGCTTGGATATGGAGTGCTTTTTTTTCAGCCACAATGAGAGACTCCATTCTAAAGCTTGGGCAGGGAATCTGCTCTGGGTAATATTAGGCTTAGGGCTCTTGTTGCTGAGTTCCCTCTTTGCTATCCCCTTGGGAGACTAGTCTATACTGCTGGCATAGCTCTGAGATCTGGGCACTAAATTTATGATTGAGGCCCACCTTTGTTCCATACGACCTTTTCTGCTCACTTACCTATAAATTGAATTTATGTTCTTGAGCTGGAAAAATGACCCATTCTAGTTTCATCTTTGATTTCTCAATCATTAGCCAGTCCAGGGATCTTCTTAGATCATTATTGGAATATCTGTGAGAGGAACTTGGCTGTATTGCTTCCTCCTGATCTTAGCTGGTCTCATCCAAACCATTTTTCTAAAAGCATTTTTTCTTATGTTATTCCATTGCTTATAAGATTACAATGGCTTCTACTGCCTAGACCATTAAATTCCAAACTTCTCCCTAACATTTTCTTCAGAACCTGCCATAGCCTGGTATATTCTACTATGCCTTATTTGTCAATAGTATCTTACATTTATAATATAATCTAGCAATATCACAAATATGTCTATCATTGACATTTTAAGATTTTTACTTATATTATTGCACTGGTATGGAATGTATTCCCCTATGACTATTTAAATTCAACTAAAACTTTTTTTACTACTTGTTTTAAGGGCTTTGAGATGAATCTGATCTTTATGAAAAAGAAAATATTTTTTATAGCAGGGGTTTCACAAAATATGAGTTTACTTTCATTATCTGTAATCCCAGTCAGCATATTTGAGGCAGGGCAAAATTTTACCAGGCCAGTTATGGAGGAATACAGGCCTTGCAGAGTTGTGAGAAATAATTATTAACTAATATCCTACAGACATTCAGACCCACCCCTCCTAAGTCCTTTGGGTTTTTCTGAAAGACTTTACTGATAAGATTTAGACTAACTTTCTTTTCACCAGATCACATCAATGTGGAATCTATTGTGTTCCACTTAGCTTGAATGAGGCCTACTTTCTTTGAATTGATGACCTTATATAAACATACTTTCTGGATCAAAATGACCCTCAGACCTTTATTTTAATATAGCCCACCTCTAATCATGTCAACCAATTAGATTTGATTGCTATTTGATGGACATTTTGAAGGGCATATATGCTGTGAGTCTACTGCCATTTTTGCCTTTGGTCTGTGAGAGAGATAGCCAATGACCATCCTTTTATTAATAACCTGTTGGCCTTCTTAATAAAATTATTAAATTACCTAGACACTATATTTCTCAAATTGTTAATTGTCATAGAGAGGAACTTCAAGAATTATAAGTGTGTTATGTAATTTAGTTTTTACTCATAGATTAATGAAGATGGAAACAAGGAGAAAAACAGGAGGTAGTAGAGAATAGTCGTATTTTGTTGTTGTTGAACTGCTTTGGGCTAGTGTCCATTAACAAGAATCCTTTTAGTCAATGGCATATTTGAAAAAAAAAAGAATAATTTCAAGGCAAGAGAAAGTGGGAGGGGGGAGAAGAAAGAAATAAAAAGAAATAATGTTTGGTTGTGCACAACAGATTCAGAGGCTGATCTTATAAAGAGCTGGACACCTAAGGAAGGGTCAATAATTACTGTTCTTCCCTCTCATTTGTTTTATTTCTCTCTGCTCTTAGATTTGTCTTGGTTTGGCCCTTACTCTATATACCCCTATTTCTCTGCTCTCTCCTGATTCACTAAAATCTTGCAGAGGGTAGATACTTCTGCAAATAAGTCATCTGTATTAACTGATAGATAAGCAATATTTTTTTGTCAAAAAAAAAAAACCTTCCATGTTAACTAGTTATAATAGTCAGAAATTGTTTCTATTGCAATGTAAATGAACTGGAAATGTGTGAAATGTGGTTGATCTAACTGAACATAGCTCATTAAGAAAACTCCATGCCTGGTGAGCATAGGCTTTCTGCAAACTTAGCATTTACTAAATTATGAGAATTGTCCAAGGTAAAATGAATCCCCCAAACTCTGCAACATGTCAAAGCTTAGCATCATTATAAAGACATAGATTAATCAATCAGTTTGATCAATATAATGCCCAAATGCCTGGGTATTTTTTAAAAATATGCAATTTAGCCAAGATAGCTCTAAAACCACAATACTCTCTTTATAGCCTACAGCATTACCCTTACAGGTTAGGTGTGGGGAAACAAAGGAATCATTATGTGGTCTTGGTTTACCTTGTTTTGAAGATATAACTACCTGCAACCATATGAAGGATTGTGGGTTTTGAAACTCTTCTTGTAACATAGATAAGTATTATATGACACCTATGTTGTTGAGGGTGGAGCATGAATTTTGATTTTTTTGTTGGGGGGCAATTGGGGTTAAGTGACTTGCCCAGGGTCACACAGCTAGTAAATGTCAATTGTCTGATATTGGATTTGAATTCAGGTCTTCCTGAATCCAGGGCTGGTGCTCTATCCACTGTGCCACCTAGCTGCCCCAAATTTTGATTTTTAATCTTAAATATTTTTGAATTTTCAGGAAAGAAAACTATGAAATTATATGTTCTAACCTGTAGAGGTATGAATAATTACTACAATAATACATTGTCCCAGACTCTTGAGATGACATTTTCCAGAAAAGTTGGTTTTTTTTTTTAGCATCACTGGGTCTAAACCAAACTCTGTTTGTTTTTCTATTTTAGAAGTAGGAAGAAAATAAAGTTTAAAAAGAAAGTGTAGAATTAAATTCTTAGATGAATGACATTTGAGATTTCTTTTAGGTATCCTTTAATACTTTCCCCTCATTTTTCCTGCTTCTACTGCCATTTTTCAGCTGATAAAACTATTTGGTGAACAAATAGAACAGACCTGGTTTGGTTTTATCTTAATTAAATGAGTTTACAACAAAGTTGATGAGATAAATAGCTTCCTGCCATTAATTCTGAGTTCTGCACATCCTGATCTAAAACATGTTTCATTAATTATGTATCCAAGATTCAACAGCAGGTATTAGATCCAAGAAAATAACACTTGGTGTTGGTTTCAATGACTCTTATTAACTCAATGTTGGGTCCAACTAACACCTATCATAATGCTGAGTAACACTAGAGCCATATGGTTAATTAACACTAACCAGATTCTCTTTATATTAATGACATAAACTGCAATTTACTACCTCCTTTTTACTGTTAAATTTAATTGGAAAGCAGCTTCTCTACTGTCTTGCTCATTTTCACATAACTAAGTCTAAGAACTGAACTTCCAAATACAAGAAATATCAGTTGAGTTTTTTTTTCTTTTTTAGATACTGAACCTCTTCTTTACTTCCCAACCCTTTCCCATGTGAATGTCAGAGTTTTGGAAACATGTGACACAATCCTAAAGCCTTGGCTTCAGAAATATTTGGCTCAATCCACACATTTTTTCCCTGTACCACTGAACTTCTCTCTCTCTCTCTCTCTCTCTCTCTCTCTCTCTCTCTCTCTCTCTCTCTCTCTCTCTCTCTTCCTTGCTCTTCTTCTTTCTCCCTACCCCCCTCTCCCCTTCCCTCTCTATCTCTCACACACATACACACACCTCTCATAAAATCAATTTGAGACTTACCCAAAATATGCAATATCAATATCTTTCCTAACTCTGGATGGCTTTTTTAATGCTTAAGATCATTAGAGAGTTAGGTGAGCTTTTGACAGTTCTTATAGTTTTGGACTTATTACCTTTTTGCCATCTAAAACTTAGTATTTGTTTTTTCATGAGACTAACTTCAAAGAAAGTACAGAGGTATAGACCCATTGAGAACTGGGTCCATTTGTTGATATGATGAGTATAATCTTGCTCCATAGATTTTCCCCCTCATTATTTTCATGGGGTTTAAATTTTGATCTTTTAAGATATTTGATTAAGACATATGTGAAAGTTACTATACAGATATTTCTGATACCACTAATAAGGGTTAGTTTTTGTCTTCAGATAAAATGGGAGCTGCTCACCTGGGCCCAAGGGCTGAAATGGGCCAAAGAAATGTATTAAAACAACTGCCATATAGCCCAATGGATGTGAGAACTTGATTGAGTCTGTGGGGAACAATTCCCCAGCTGAGCCTTTGTAGAAGAATGTGTGTTTAAAAAAGAATGAAAAGTAGAACAGACCCAGAAAGTTAAAAGAAAAATATACAGGCTAGTGCTTTTAATGGTATTCAAGGGCTTAGCAAGCCATTAACTTTAGTACTGTGAAATAGCTGAGAGGAGGATTTAAAAATAAAAAGTTGTGTCTATCAGGGGACTAGAGAACTGAAAGATCCAGAAGGATTGTGTGGCATTGGAGAAGATCCTAAAACATGGGGTAAGAGATGAAAGAAAAAGAATAAATAAATAGGCTACAGATTCCTATTGGAAAGGAGGTGACTACTTCAGAAAGGAAGATCAGTCAGGTCATGAGCTCTTCTAAAAACTGAGCATTTTGGAAGTCTCCTTTGGTAGCCTCTGTAGCCTGTATCAAACTTTCTTTTCTATTTAACAAGGTTGAGTGATTCCTTATAACCTTATTATGGACAGTTAGTTATGAAAAGTGAAAAAGAAATGCTTTAATTTTTTTTTATTATCATAGCTGTCTTACCCTTTGGCTGACTCTCACTCTTGGTATACTTCTTTCCTTCCTCAGTATCACTCTTCCCACACACCCCACCCCAACAACAAAAAAAAACTTATTAGTGGTTGCAATGATCTAGAAGTCCTATCCCGTTAAAATGAAATTTATAACCTCTAGAAATTTCCTGCTTATAGGGCCAGTTCTGGGCACAATTGTTAGAGGAAAACAGAGAGAAATAATTATCTGTTTCTATTTGAACATAAATTAAATTCAAATCTTCTACTTTATAGAGCTCAGGGAGAAATGTCTAGGTTAAATTAATTAGTGATGAAGAAGAGACTTGAATGCTGGTATATTGTTGTAACTCTTAGCCTGTGTTTCCACTTTGAGCTAAGTGAAACTGATTTGGAGCCAAGCTGACAGTGGGAATTAAATCCACTTATCTACTGTTGAACATATCAGTAGCTAGGTCTTGGAGTGCAGCCACCTATGGGAAAGCAGCCACAAATAGTTCACAATGGGAGGAAAAACTCCATATGGAAGTGAATGCCTGGGACCCATCATGAAGGGGAGGGGAAAGGTACCAAGCAAAGAAGAGAACTGTTGAAAAATCCCCACAGGGTGAGGGGAATGAGAGATTGTAATTGCATTTGCTATTGAACAATTCATTAACATTTATTATGCATCTACTCTGCATAAGGTATAATTCTATTCCTGACCATTGAAATGTCTCCATACCTAAACATTTTGTCATCTAACAGGAGAGAGAAGATAGGTTGGGAAGCATATGGCTACATGATCTGACATACTTGGTAGATACTGATCAACTATATAAAAGAACTTTCACATATATTATTTGATAACCCCCCATGAAACCCATCCTTTTATCCCCAAATTTACCCATTTATACTTGATAGTACCACCATTCTTCCAATTACCTGTATCTGAAATCTCAGATCCATTCTGAAATTCTTACTTTCCCTCAACGCTCACATGCAATCAGTTGCTCTCTTGACCAGTCTTCCTTCAAATCTGTCATTAATTCCATTTTACCCATACAGTCTCTACCTTAGTTTAAATACTCATCATGTCTTAGCTATGCTATTGCAATGGTCTCCTAACTTGTTCTTTCTTCCTGCAGTGTGCCTCTTCTACAATACATCTTTCAAATAGCTGACAAGTTGGTATTCCTAAAGCACAAATCTTATCATCACCCATTCCCCCCATATACACAACAAATACAAAATTCCAGTGCTTCTTTATAACCTCCAGAATGCTCATGCTGGTATACAAAATCCTCCACAATTTAGTTCCTAGCTGCTTTCCTAGTCATGTCTCAAATTACTCCCTTTATGCCCTCTCTATTCTGGCCTCCTAGCTGTTTTCTAAATATGTTATGGAATCTGACATTATGCCTTTGTACAAATGGCCCCCATACCTTAAATTATCATCCTCTTGGTAATTACTTTGTGTTGCTTTGATTTTCTTATGATGTAGGAACTATATTGCACCAGGAGAATACAAGCCCTTCAAACAATAGTTGCTTTTCTTTTTCTAGCACTTTGCAAATGATAGATATTTAATAATTATTTTTGAAATGAATTCAGTTGAATTGAATTACTCATCCTGTGCTTACAATAGTCCTTGGTTAAGATACCTTGAGAAGTAAAATATAGTATTTAAATGGAAGTTATTATCATCAGGAATAATAAACAGTAATATATTATCAAAGCAACAAATATATTTTTTCAGTTATTTAAAACTTTATTTTTAATGATATACTTCTGTAACACTGTGATGACCAAATCTATAATTCACTCCATGATTGGGAACTTTAAGATGTTTGATGTTCAAGAAAACCATTTAATAAAGTGAATGAACTTTTAACTTTCACTCAGAAATTACTTCCTGGTTGCCATAGAATTCAATCAATTTCAATACATCTAGATAGATAAGATGACCTACTAAGTCCACATATAGAAATCATGTCATCTGGACCAAATTCTGTTGATAGAACTGAGTGGTATAGGTGACAATTAAAATGTGGGTGTAGCCAGGAGAGGGGCCAAATCAATTTTCATGTATGTCTAGCCTATTCTACTTTTGAATAACTCTAACTGATTTCAAAACTAGAATTGTTATCTTCAAATCTAAATTTGCCTCTTTGCAGCTTCTATCTATTGCTTTTTTTTTCTTTTTAGTGCAAAGAAAAGTCTAAATCCTGTTTTGAGTATAGAGATCATCACAGCCTTGCTTAAATTTCCTTTCCTCTAAGCCAAATACCCCTTATTTCTTCAACTGAACTTTCTATCCACAGGCATAAAGACTAGTACCTTCACATTTCTGGTTATATTCTTCTAGTTGTTGTCTACTTTATTAAGTACCATCATACAATATGGTATTCAGAACTGAGCAAAATACTCCAGATATGTTCTAACCAGGACAGTTCTAGATAAATCTCTTCAGGTCAATGGGTTTCTTACTATTTTTCTAATTTGGTGGCTAGATGACCTTTAAAACCTATTCAAACTCAAAACCTTATGATGACACAATGGTTTAGAAATATATTCATTTTTATACCTTAGTTATATATAATTCCACTTGAAAGGGATAACATTTTTAGTGGAATACTGTATATGATTTCTTAAGTGGATTGAGAAAGACAATAGCTTTAAGTGGAAATTTGTTCTGTTTTCTGGGTTTCAAAAACCATTGGCATATATCATTATTCATTACACAGTTTAATGGATTTTATTTGAAACACTGAACAAATGGCTTTGTAGTAGATGAAAATGGAATCTTGGTATTTATCTAGCAGTCCAAAGTACTAGTTTTGCCAAGTATCATAAACCATTAAGTAAGTAAGAGAAGACTGTGGCAGCTTTTAAGCTGCTTGCATCATTTCCTAATGATGTTATATTCACATATAGGTTACTTAACTCTATAAGAACTGAATAATAATAATAATAATAATAACAATAATGATAATGTATTCACTGACAATTTTCTTAAATGTACAGCAATATGAAGAAGGGAACCAATTCTAAACCTTTAGCATAATGAAAAATTATGTCTAGCTTTAATATTCTTTTGCTTGTGCTCTAGTAATTACATTCATTAAAGTTTTAATTCCCAGCAATATTGCCTAGATAAAATTAAGTAAACATCTCCTGTTAGTATCTGTTTATATACTCAGAATTATTTGCCTTTTCCTCTCCATTTATTGCAATCTACATTTGGTTATAATTACTTTTCCTGCCTAATGCTTACACACATTTTAGTAATGCTGAATGATGCATTGCAAAATCATATATATGACTGCTGAAAGATATGAAGGGTATGCTTCATGTGAAAATATGCAATGTGTTTGTATAATGCTCATAAAAATCCTGGGACTTCATTTGGAAGAAAAATATTTTATTTATTTAGTTAATTAGTTAACTTTACTTTTTAATTAAAATTCTTTGAGATGGCCTACTCATGAAGCAGGAAGTTATTACAGCCAAATATGTAGAAATCCTATTAGAAGACGCATTTTCCTATTTCCAAATAAAAGTATCGGTTCCATGTATAGATAATCAAGATTAGCCTCTTCAGAACCAGAACTTCAATTGGTTTGAGTACTGTTTAGTGATTCTTTAACAAACCCGATTGTACGGGAAAAAAAATGGCAAAATTTGCTGCAATTGACATCCAGGGCCTGAGGAGGAATAGGATGTGGAAGAAGGAAGGATAATTGTTCTTCACTTCTCTTCCATGATGGAGACATAAAATCCCTGCCACTCTAGGCTTCAGGGAATGTGGGCTGGAATGACTGGGGGACAAGAGCAGATGACAGAACAGGAAGCATTAAAGGGGGAAGCAAATGAAAAAGAAGACAATAACCACTGACATTTGTAAAATCCTTTAAAGATTGCAAAGTGCTTTGAATAATCTCTTTTGATCTTCTTTAGGCACTACAATTGTTATTCTCCTTATATTACTAATGAGGAAACTAAGACCAGAGAATTTAAGTGACTTGCTCTCTGAGCTTCAGAGAGATTAACTTTTTCAGGATCACATAACCAATGTGAGAGGCAGGATACAAATACATTTCTTTTTGACTTCATGCATAGATTTGTTCCCACTATTTCCAAAGTAGAAAGATTAGTCTAAATTATTGGGAAAAATCCCTTATCTCATGGATTTATTTTATGTAGCATAATTGTTGATATTTTTTTGGGGGGAGCCCAAATATAAGTATGTACAGTCAAAATAAGAGATACTAAATTGAGTTGTGTAAAAACAAACAGACAAACAAAAAATAACCCAAAGCCAGTTCACCATGGATGGTCAATTCTGTACAAGTGAAAAACTCCTGCTTCCCGTGACTCTGGTAAATAAATCTTCTGGTAAACTGGGCCAACTGCATTTTCTAGTCCTTGTTTGTCTAAATGTCATTAATATACTCAGACTAGGGAGAATTATTGAAGCATAAGGGCAGTAAAAATGAGAACCAAAATTATGTTATATACTTAGGGACTATAAATTCAAGTGTACACCCTGATGGTTTAAAATTGTTCTCACATTGGCTATGGAGCAATATTTCTTAATAGGTATAGATAATTATTCATCTTCATATTAAAGAAAGGGAGGCTCAACAAAGACTAAAGACAATAAGGACTACATATCATGGAGAACCTCCTTTTAACCATTACTTCTAAACATCTTCTCCCACTCATCTTTCACAAATCCTTCTCATTAACAATGCTAATTTAAATTTCACCCATGCCTGCCCTTGGAAATGTTAATGACATGATCAAGAGGAAGGCAGTATTTATGAATAGAAAAAATAAGGAGTAGTCTGGGAGATTTGAAAACTGGAATATTCTTTGGTAAATTAAGATATTTATATATATTATATATATATTATATATATATTAAGATATATATATATATATAAAACATATATAGATAGATATTACAAGTCAATCATTCCTTCAACAAATTTTTATTCAGCTTCTATTATGCACATAACAATGTATTCATACTGAGGTAAAAATTAAATACACAAGCCTATAAGATAGTGGGGTTTTTTTATCCAACAGGAGTGATAAAAGAATGAATACATGAAATATTGGCTAAAACTTCTACTTAAAATGGACATGTTAAAAGGCTCAGTGGAACCTAATTTATAAAAATAAAAAATAAAAGATTGAAAGGTTACTTAATATAACTATGATCAAGTCAAAAGAGAAAGACCAATAAATTAATCCATCTAATCCAAGACTTCATAAGAATACTGTCAGAAGGTTGTACATGCTCAGCAAGGGACATGCCAGAGAAAACTGAAGTCAAGTTCATGTAATTAGAGCATGAAATCTTATAGTAGCTCTGAATATGTGCAAGGATATTTCAAAGGAAGTCCAATCTCAAGTAAACTGGATCTTGAGAGTGTGGACAATCTGATTCAGCTCCAGCAGTGGGATACTAGTAGAAAGCATACAAATATTGCAGAAGCAGATGGGTTCAATTTCCATCTAGAACATCAACATCACTGGGGTCCAGACATCCTAGGCAAAAGGGCCAAACAGAGCCTTCCTACTCTATCCAAGAACACAGAAGTAGATTTTGACAAAAAGTCATTATCCAGGGAGCAAGGTTAGAATTTTGAGTAAACAAAAAAATACATAGTAAAGAATAAATATGAATATAGTAAAGAAACAATATCGATTAAGAGAAGTTCAAAATAAATCCATAAGGAGAAGAAATACTCCATAAGTACAAGAAGATGCTTAGCAAAAAAGAACTGATCATAAGGACTCCAAGTACTCCAAGGAAGAAAAAAAGATCTAAAAATGAAATTTGAGATCTTCATAAAAAAATACAAAAATTAGCTTAGAACAGAAGATGGAAAACCTTAACCAATAGTGGACTGTCTTCTAAAAAATAATTAAAAGAGTCAAAAAAGAGTAAAGAAATGCAAGCTATTATTTTTTAAATAGCCTAGAAAACAAGTAAAAGAACACTGACATCCCTAAAAACCATTATTAAACAAAAATCCTGCAGAGCACATTTCAAGGAAGTTTGGGACAAAAGGCCTTCTACATGGTTTCTCCTGTGTGGACAGTCAGGCCAAAGTCCTTGAAGTGATTACCAATCTTTTCTAGGAGGCTCTACAATATATGGATACATGATGCAATCAGCACAATATAATCTTCAAACAGAAGGCTTTCGAAGAGCACACCATCCACAGGGGCTGAACCCTCTTCAAATTTAATTTTGTACTGTATCTTCTCCATCATAATGACAAAAGTTTCACCTGATTTTTATGAATTGAAGGTCTTTGAACCAGTTAATTATACACATATCTTTCATGGGATCTTGAATGATTCTACTAATGAATGGCAGGCAGCTTGATGAAAAAGCACCTGTACGGTCCCATTTTGTTCTGCTAAATGAAATGACTTTTCACTATTAATGACTGATGAGCAAACTATTCAATATCACTTATTAAAGTCTTCTTATTTCTTACTTTTACCTTCATCAAGGTTACCCTCAATCCATATATTGATGAACTGTATAAAGATTTTTTATAGGTAAGGAATGTGAGAAAATAATGGGATTTGGCAGATACTCAAAGGCCCACCTGGAGATTAATCTAAACTGATTGAATTAAGTGAGAGTGATTGACCTTGCTGATTAGCCTACTTAAAGTTAATTAGATTGTAACTACACCTGGCTGGCCCTTAAGATGTATTGTTCTGGGGCAGCTAGGTGGTGAAGTGGATAAAGCACTGGCCCTGGAGTCAGGAGTACCTGAGTTCAGATCTGGCCTCAGACACTTAACACTTACTAGCTGTGTGACCCTGGGCAAGTCACTTAACCCCAATTGCCTCACTAAAAACAAAACAAAACAAACAAAACAAACAAAAAAAGATGTATTGTTCTCAGAAACTAAGGACTTTGAACTCAACAAGTCCAGTGAACCAATGGTTTTGGATGATGCTAATCAATGGTTTTGGATGTCACTAACCAATCATCTTGAAGCAGTGTGAAAGGACCGCCTCTCCTCTGGACCTATAAAAACCTTCCACACTCAGTTTGCTCAGGCATTTTGTGGTTGAAGCAGGCTTGTGGCAGAGGATTTGAGGAATAACCAGACCAGGCTGGAACTCTAGGCTAGATTGGCCTTTTCTTAACTTTCTGAACTCCATGTGTTCTATTTTTACTAATAGCTGCTATAATTTGATAAATACTTAATGCCCAAAGACTGGTACTAAAGCTTCTAATTTAAAGTGACCACACATTTAGATTTTAAACATCACAGGAAGTAGGCACATAAATAGTTATTTATGTTTTCTTGGTTATCTTTTGTTTCCTGTGCATTTGTTATCTTCCCTTCCTTCGTATAAATTTTATATTGGTCCCTCAATGCCCTCATAGTTGGGTTGTCTTCAGCTTAGGTCTCTATATACATTTGATGATCTGACTCTTTCTTCAATCTTTGTTCACTTTAGTGATATTCTGCCTCCTTCATAAGCATATTCAGGACTACAGTATTATATTCTGAGCATGTCATCATCTCTGTTCTTCATAGATGAAAATTTTATTATAATTATAGTTCTTTTCCATTTTTCTTTTATTTATTATTATACTTCAATTCTTATCATTAAATACCTTAAAATGACCTTTTTAAAAAGTTGGATAGTATGCTAACTTTTTTCTAAACTAGTTTTTCTCTCCACTGCTTCTCTCTCCTTTAAGAAACTATCCTTATCCTTATCACCAATCAGCAATTGTGGGGATATTATCTGGGTTCATTTGGGGGTATCCTTTGTATTAGTCTAGAAGCCTTTCTTAAAATTTCTTCATTTGGGATTATAGGATCTCTTTTAAAGGATCCCTTGGGACAACTGAGATTCTTTAGAGACAAAAACTATTTGGAATAGTTTTCCAATATGTTTCCCTATTACCACATAGTACATTTCTGATGTAATTTGAATGCTTAAGTGGTATATCTAGAAAAGTAGCATACATATTAAATATGGAAAAAGACATAACATGTTTAGAACATTGATGATAGAACCATACAGAGAATTCTTAAAGGAATACTACTTGACCTAATTAAAGATATTCATGATATTGTAAAAATACTATTAAAATATAAGAAAAAATGATTTATATATGCTGAGCTGCATGATGACACTGTGAGATACATGCTGCAAATATTTTTTAATTATTATTATTATAAAATGAAGGTTTTTTATAGAGGAGAAAATTTAGACTCACTAAGATTTAGTAACTTGCCCAAGATCAGAGACAATTAAGGTAAGAATTAAATCTAGATTTTCCTTAGACTTTTAATATCCGATCTGCAATATTACAGTAAAGTTAGTAGTGAGAAATACAAAAAGAAAAGTAATATCTAAGAGGTAGAACTTATGTAGTCCTTTAAGGTTTGGATAGAGTTTTGTAAATATGATCTCATTTTTTTTTCTCTCACAAAGGACATGGCAGGTAGATGCTATTATGTTCAACATTTTACAGATGAAGAACCTGAGGCAAATAGAGGTAGACATGCACTAACTCCCCAAAAGGTTTGAGGCCTGTCAGTTATCCTCACTTTGGTTTAACTTGTCTGCTGAGATTGTTTACTGGGGTGTGGCCACTGTGTGTGCGACAGTTTTTTTTAAAGCCATCAGTGAAAGGTATGTAAAATTGGACAGGAGTCCCAAAAAGGGCTTAGAGAGCTCTCGCACCAGAGATGCTAGTTATCTTTGAATACCCAAAATGCTCCAATAAGATGGTTAATATAGGTGAGAAGATGAGGATAATAAAGGTAGCAGTTGATTTATAACTTTATTAAACTTGTGCTGTGAGTTTAACTTCTACCAAAAAAAGAATCTCATATTTAAATTAAGGACCACATAAAAACCAGTCTGTTTGCATGTAGGATTTCTCATTTGTTGACCAAATAGTTGAGAAAAACTTGTTTTAGGACTTGAGAGAGAATTTTTTAAAAGTATTTTTGTTGAATTTTAAAATAGTGAGCTCAATAATTATTATATTAATGGAAGAGTTTTACTAGTATTTTGAACTCAATGAAAGAATTTTAAAGTTCATGCAATTGCACAGTAACTCATTTTCTGTTCAGTCACTAAAGGTGATCTTTTAAATTAATTACATTTTCTTGAAATGAAATATTTTTAACTTGATATAAATGTGCTTATAACTCATTTTATGGTATTTGAAACTCTGACTTACAGTTTTCTTTGTGAGCATGCCCTAGCCAAAGACTCACAGAAAAGCAGGGCCATTTGTAAACTGTTAGTAATGATGATAATATAACATTTTTCAAAATAAATTAGTGAGTACTTAAGACACTAAACCTTGATGCAGAGTGTAAAATTCTATAAAATATAAGAGCATTATTTTAAGTGAATTTTTTTCTAATAAATCTCTGGCTTTCAGTTTCCTAATATGTAAAAAATATGGAGATTTGTTTCATGATCTCTAAGATCCCTTCTAACTCAACAGTCTATGAAAAATAGAATCTAGGCCTGAAGGAGTGCATTTAATGCAAAGACCATTAGACTTACTTGGGGGAGTTCTGATTCCAAACTCTTAGCACTTTATTGCCAAGATTTGTTTATTATATCAGAAGACTTGATAGCTTTATAAATGAAAATTGGTTTAGAAATCCAACACAATGTAATGTTTAATTAATAAGAGTGCTTTCATGGTTCCCTTTAATAGCACTAAATTCTAGGGGGGAAATGATGGTACTCAGGGAGAACAAAATATTATTGATTTAAAAAGATATACATCTAGGTTCATATCTAAATTTTCATAAATACATTCTGAAGGGCCACTTTTTAATCTCAGTTTCAGACAATTCTATTCAGAGACTATATGGTGTGTAAGATATATAAACTTAGAACAAAACAACAACAACCCATTATTTTAATGAAATATCAGATTCATATTTTTAGTCATGATATTACACCTCAGGATCATATGATATGATTTTTCAGATATTTTTTGAGTCTGGGTTTTATTCTTATCTCTGCTATTTACTACACTTAATTTCTATGAACCAATTTTTTTTTCTTTTGTAAAATGAGTAAGATAGGAATCATATAGTAAATAAAGTTCTGGAAAGAGAGTAGAGTACTTGGATTTAAAATATGCTTTGATACTTGTTATTGATAACCACATTTATTAATGATGATCCTCGACAAGTTAGGATCATCTTAATCTCTCTGGGACTCAACTAACTTTCAAGGACTTATCCACTGAAGTCATAGCAGATAAGTATAGGTAGGGGGTACAGTGCATAGACTCCTGGCATTACATTCATGAAGACCTGATTTCAAATCTTGCCTCAATCACTTACTCTGTCACTCTAGGTAAGTCAATTAACTTCTCAAATTCTGAAGCCTTATCTGTAAAATGGAGATAACAATAGTACCTAACTTCCGAAGTTATAGGGAGAGCAAAATGAAATATATAAATTACTTTGCCTTTTTTTAAAATTTTTTGGATTTTTTTTAGTTCCAAATTATTTCCCTCTCCCTTGCTCTACCACCCTTTCCTTCAGAAGGCAAGAAATATGATAACCATTATACATATGAAGTCATTCAAAACATTTCCAAATTGTCTGTGTAGAGGGAAAAAAAGCAAGAAAAACAAACAGAAAAAAATCTGCTTCAATCTGCACTCAAAATCCATTAGTTCTCTATGTGAAGGTTGATAGTATTTTTGCCATGAGTTCTTTGAGATTTCCATAGATCATTAAATTATCAGAGCAGCAAAGTATTTTTTAGTAGATTGTTATATAATTGTTGTTATGTAGATTGTTCTTCTGGTTCTGCTCACTTCACTTTGCACTCGTTCATAGAAATCTTCATCAGCTTTTCTGAAACCCTTTCCTTCATCATTTCTTATAGTACAGTAATATTCCATCAGAATCATATGACATAACTTATTCAGCTACTCCCCAATTGATGGGCATCACCTCAGTTTCTAATTCATTCTCACCAAAAAAAGAGCTGCTATAAATATTTTTGTATATATGTTGTTACTGTTGTCGTTTTTTTTTGCTTTTTTCTTTAATCTCCTGATAGCACTATTGCTGGGTCAAAAGATAGGTACCATTTTATAGACCTTTGGGAATAGTTCCAAATTGCTCTGCAGAATGACTAAACTAGTTCACAGCTTCATTAATCGTGCATTAATACTTCTATTTTATCACATCAAGGCAATCATTTGCCATTTTTCTTTTCCACCATGTTAGCCAATCTTATTGATGTGGGGTAATATCTTAGTGTTGTTTTAATTTGCATTTCTCTAATTATTAGTGATTTAGAGCATTTTTTCACATGACTATTGATTGTTTTAATTTATTTTTCTGAAAACTTTCTATTCCTATTATTTGACCATTTAATGGTCAAATGGGAATGGCTCATATTTTTATTTTTTATAAATTTGACTCAGTTTCTTATATGTAATATTCTTATATATCCTATATATTTCTCTATATAATCATATATATGAACATATGCTATATATAAATGAAACTTTGTCAGAGAAGCTTGCTATATTCTCTCCCCCACCCCCACTTGTTTCCTGGTTTTGTTCTAATTGGGACTGCATTGGTTTTGTTTGTAAAAAACAGTAATTTAATGAAATCCAATTATTTATTTTACCTCCTATAAGCATCTCTATCTCTTTTTTGGTCATGAGCTCTTCCCCTATCCATCCATTTTTTATATCCTCCTCAAACTTGCTTATGATATATCCTTTATGTCTAAATCATGTACCCATTTTGAGATTATCTTGGTATACAGTTTGAGGTGTTGTTCCCTGCCTAGTTTCTACAGACTACTTTCTAGTTTCCCCTACAGTTTTTATTAAATAGTGAATTCTTGTCCCAATAAATGGGATCTTTGGTTTTGTCAAATACTAGATTACTGTGCTCACTTGCTTCCATATATTGGTGACTTATGCTGTTCCATTGATTAACTATTCTATCTCTATCTAGTACCAAATTGCTTTGGCAATTAATACTTTTTAATATATTTTAGGATCTGATTCCCTTGGCATTTAGACCTTTTGTTCTTTCTGATGGATTTTCTTGCTATTTTTCTACTTCTATAAAATAATTCTTTGGTAATCTGATTGGTGAGGCACTGTGTACATTGCTTTGCTACATAAAATTGCTAGCCATTATCCTCCTCCTCTTCTTCTTTCTTTTCCACTTCCTCCTCTTCCTCATTATTGACTACTGTATTGGCATGAACTGATGAAGAAAGTTCTTACACTGTGAATTCTCCATGCCAATGAAGTAACTGATAGGTCTTTTGTATGTCTGAGTATAATTGAGGACTAGGGCAACTAATTAAAACCATTCAATACATGACCACTGTGGTATACTGAAAAGATGGATGGACTGAGTCAGAAAAGATTCAACTCTTACTAGCTCCATGACAAAGTATACCTTCTCTGAGACTACCTCATAGGGCCATTGTGAGAAAAGTGTTTGATAGGCTTTAAACTGCTATATAAGTGAGTTATAACTGTACTTTTGTTTAGTTTCTGTTTTTATACAGTTCTTCATTAAAAAAAACACAGCAGGGGCAGCTAGGTGGCGCAGTGGATAGAGCACCAGCCCTGGAGTCAGGAGTACCTGAGTTCAAATCCGGCCTCAGACACTTAACACTTACAAGCTATGTGACCCTAGGCAAGTCACTTAACCCCAATTGCCTCACTAAAAATAAACAAAAAACAAAAAAACCCAAAAAAACACACAGCACCCTTCAATGGATAAATAGGAAATAGGAAAATGAAATTATGTTTCTCCTAAATCTTTTAAATTCACTCAGGGTAAACTATCTCCTTGTCTTGAGGGGAAAAAAACATATTGCATGCTACTTGCTTGTTTTTCCAGGCTATCACATTGATTCTTTATGGCTTTTAGAGTCTTTCCTATTCTTAGCAAAATGTGTCATGTCTATCAAGTGTAATTTCCATATCTTTAACTCCCCACTTCTGTAATCAGTCTCCTGTGAATTTTTCAATTTCAATTGAGGTCATCTTGGTCTGGATCACATCCAATTTACAATGAATGTCTGCTGAATTCTTTTCACATACAACTGACACAGTTTGGTTTGACAAATCAGTTCTTTGTATTGGGTAAGGGGAAGAGAGGTAATAGAAGGAAGAAGACCAAAATATAGGAGGAGAAAACTAATCTTTGATCTGTGAAGATTGACAAAAGAGGGCAAATCTATTCATGTTCTGCTTGACACTCAGACTAGGACATTTTCTTCTCCCTACAGTAATAAAATATGAACTCAATTAAACCTGATTGTATAAGATCCATATTCAAAATAAAATAAAATCCTACAATTAGAGTCTATGTAAATTTGTAAATGTGGCTTAATTCTTATAATTAGGAATTGTTGGTCTGTAGACCTCCTTTAAGCTAGAAAGACCTTTTGTAATCTGGAAATTTTAAAGTTCACAGTTGGAAGCATGGGGTGAAATACTTAAAAAGACCTCAGTGGACAACATTTATCATTATTTGGGGATGTGTTATAAAATTGTGGTCATAGTAGCAATTAAAGCTGCCTAAATTAAGCAATCCCATCTCATATTAAGGATATTAAGGAATATGGCAAATCTCTTAACTCTTATGTCAATTTATTAAAGGTTAGATTCCTGGAGGAGGACCCATTAAATTACCGAAAAAGCTTTCTTACATTCTTTTAGGAGAGAGAACCAGAAAAGTCAGAAGTCTACATTTTATCTTTATAAAGATCTTTTTCAACTTCAGATTTCATTTTCTGTTTGTGGTCAAATCAATTTTCCGATTTACAAAGTTGATGAGTTAAAAAATACAGTTCTAAAATGGATAATGATTGAGTCCTAGAATAATAGAAAAGTTTATGTGGATTTGATGTTTAAAAATGGTTTAATGAGATAATTGAATATTATCTTACCTAAAACCTTATCCTCTCAAAATTAAAAAAAGACTGAAAACTTGGTATTTGTCAGCAAAAATGACCTCATTGATTCAAAATGTGGAGTCTATAAGCCACATGTTTTTAATTTTCAAGAATAAATTGAGCCAGGTATTATCTCTGGATTGGATTTGTCAAAGCCATTTATGCAAGGAAAATAAAGATAAGGTTTCAGAGTCTTTTAAGGACAGCTTGGGACTCTCTGCTTTTCTTTTCTCTCTTTTTTCCTTCTAGTTTGTAACAAATGATACAATATATACAAAGTATTTTGCAGACTAATTGCTGATATTTTATATAGTACCCTAAAGTTTACAAAGCTCTTTATTCAACAAGCCTGAAAGGTAGGTAGTACAAATATTATTATAAACATTTTACAACTCAGGAAACAGCCAAGGTTACAGTAATTTTGGACCTAAAATATATACCATTTTCCTGATACCTAATGAAGTGATCTTTCCATTACGTACATTACCACTCAACAGATCTTGAGAAATATAATATCTAAAGAATTATTGATCTCAATCCATATGCCTCATTTTCAATGATAATAATATTTTGGAAAAGTTTTGTAAATTCAAATCACGTAGTTGTTTAACAGAGTTTATTGACTATTAATTTATTCATTATTTTGTAAATGGAATGACTATTTCCCTTATTTATCCTTTGTATTCATTAATTTATTCTTTATGTTAATCTGGAATTTCAATTATAGGCTTTGGTTGAAGTAGGGTACAATGTTAGACATTCTGCAGAATACTTCTAATATCCAATTAATTACTTAATAGTTTTAATTTAGGTAAAACTCATGAGACTGATAAATAAAGATATGGTAAATGTACATTTTTAGCACTATATTCTCCAGATGTATATAAGATATAATAAGGATTTAAAATCACCAACATATTTGAAAAAATTGAAAAGAATAAGAAAAATGTTTGGAATTTATATGGATTTCATCATGGGCACTACAGTATGTATGTAATAATATGGAAAGTCATGTATTTCAAAGTATTTTGAACTACTCTTTGAAGAACTTTTCCACTGAATTTTCTTTTTGGAGAGATTTTAAACATTAAATATATAATAAACCAAAAAGTGCTTGCTGTGAGTTATATTATAGATTGTATTTTAGTAGGGTAATTAGCTATCAAACTTTTCTTTTACCATAAACATAACATTTGGCAGCAAATTTATTAAAAATCTCATTTCGGGGCAGCTAGGTGGCGCAGTGGATAGAGCACCAGCCCTGGAGTCAGGAGTACCTGAGGTCAAATCCGGCCTCAGACACTTAACACTTACTAGCTGTGTGACCCTGGGCAAGTCACTTAACCCCAATTGCCTCACTAAACAAAACAAAACAAACAAACAAAAAACTCATTTCCATCTATATTTTATATAAAGGGTACTCTATGCAAGGAAAAACAAGGGTGTGATGACAAGAGCTTTATCTCAAGGTAACTGACACTTGGAGGCCTGATTCACTACAGATGAACTCCTTCCATGTCCTGTACCTCTCTTATTCTCTTCCTAAGCATGGGTCCCATAGAAAGTGTCCACAGGGTATTCCAAGCCCTCCATTTCAGCCTCTGACTACATAAACAAAGCTCCATATATTGAAGTCAAATGTTTTTTTCCCCAAAGTTTCTTGCTTTCTCTAACTTAACTCTAGTGCTGTGATCAATAATTAAGGCTCTGTATTCTACTAATCTTCAAATACCACATCAAGTGTGAGTTCCTTTTTAATTTTTAATTTGGTATTTTACCTGAGCATGCAAAATATTTTCTTTTTAGATATGTTTCACAGAAGTACAAAAAGTTTGTTGATAGGTGGATATGACAGGAACACATTTGCCCTCTTCAGTTGCCTTCATATCCATTCACCTCATTCACTAAGATATTGAGGTATACTTGATCATTTTATCTTACAGAATCATAGAATTATGGAATTTGGGAAATAGAGGTTCCTAAAAATCCACTTACTCTAACCCATACATAAAATGAATCCATGCCATAACATAACTACAAGTGATTTTTGCAAAGAGAAACAATTGAAGCTTGTAGATGATTTAGTTAGTAATAAAAATCTTCAGGTGTATATATATTTTTTGCCCATGAACCTCCCTGAAGGCATATTATTGTACACATTCATCCAGTTCATTCCCTTGTAAAATAATTATGCTCTGATAATAGTCCAAAGTGGAATAGTCAGCTGATCTCACAAAATTTCTAAAAAATATATAAATAAGACAATGGAGGAAGTTATATGATTTTCATTTATGGGTAAAACTCTCAATGATGGGAAAAGGCTATAAAACTAGGACTGAGATTTAGAAGCTAGTTTTAATTGGGATTACCATTTATAAATCTTTATTTCATATTCAAATGCATGTTGAAGTTTAGTTACTGCAGTACAGTGGAAATAGCACTGGATTTGGAAACTAAAGATTTAGGCCTCAATCCTAATTCTATTTTTCACTAGGTCTAGGGTCATGTTTAAGTCATTTATCTTTTCTATTCATTAGTTTTATCATCTGGAAAATAACAATATTCATTCTTCACTCAACATTTTGGTCAAAAAATTAGATAAAGTTATGGAGGATATACGCATCATATGTGAAGGTGTCATGACTATAGGAGGGATGGTAAACAGATTAAATGGATGTAGTGTGGATCCAAAAAGATATTGACAGGATTGAATTATAAGACAAATCTGATAAGTCAAAATGCAATTGAGATAAATGTTGTTTTACATTTTGGTTAAAAAATGTTAATTTTCAAAGTTAAAGGTGCCAAAGGAGTTTCAGTTGATTGCAAAAACAATGTGAATCACAATATAATCCAGCAGCCAAAAATTCCAATACAATCCTAGGCCATAATGGAGAAATAGGAACAAGAATCACAAAACTGACAATGTAGCGGTTCCATGCCCTGATCATGACATATTTGGCATATTAAATAGAGGACATCACATGTTAGGAAGAACATTGGCAAACATTTTCAACAGTGAATGTTTCTAGAAAGTGACCAGGACGGTGAGACAACTGGGAATTATATCATATGATCAAAGATTGATGAAACAGGGAATGTTTAACCTGAATAAGAAGAATTTATATGAGACAATAGCTGTCTTCAAATATTTGAAAGGGAATGAAGATAATTTTATGCTGAATTAAAGGGTCATTTTGCTTGGTCTCCAAGAGTAGCCCAAGAATCATGCATGGAAATTTCAAAGAAAATAATTTAGGCTTTCTCTTAAAATTTTCTAAAATTGGAATCCTCAGTGAGCAATGGAGTTCTCTTCCTTAGAGAGCTTCCAGCAAAGGCTAGATGACCACTTGACAGGGACATTGAAGAGGATATTTTTCTTCAGATACAGGTTGGATTAGATATTTGCAGAGGTCTCTTCCAACTCGGAGGTTCTATAAATCCATGATCCAATGTTTATATAAACAACTTCTTTGTACTTTTTGAGGTGACTATTCACTTCAGCCAACTAGTCTATTCAATAGGGAAGGGAAGTAGAAAATCATCTAAATATTATTTTTTTAGCTGTGCAAACCCAAGAATTCATTTACTGTTTAGTCTAAAGATAATGCCAAAACTGGGATTGCCAAGCATAACCTACTGAATGAGCCTTCTTCCTAACTGCTGACAGTTCTTTACTAAGAAACGTATAAATGAAAGCTTAGAGAAACAGAATACAGATTCAAAGTGGGATGAAATATATTGAACTAGGTCTGGTAAGAATGCATTCTAAAAGACTTTAAGCTGAAGAGAAGGAAGGAGAGAGGAAACTGACCAAATTTTACCATTAGGATGGATACAATTAAGAAAGGTTATAGTATTGAAGGAAGAATATCAACCAAAATACCAGATTAGCAGGAGACAGAATCCAAGAGAAGAGCCAGTAATAAAATCCATGGACTCAAATAGTTATTTACAGATGCCAAGCATTTAAACAAAAAAATAAGGGAATAAGATATCCTAATGCAATGATGCAAATTTTACCATATAGGCATCATTGAGACTTGAAGTGATGAGACCTATTAACTGAATATGGCTCTTAGCTGGTGTAACTTTGTTCAAAACACATAACAGACAAAAAGCCTAGGGGAACACCATCAATTACAAAGATATAGTGATATGAAGAAATCCACAAACTACTGGTGGGAGACGGGGTAGAGAACATTTGGTGAAGAACAATGGGAAATAAAATAGAAGCAATTTTGTAATGAGAATATACTGAAGACTTTCTTGGCCAAAAGAAAGAAAAAAGTGATGAGAAGCTCAGTAAAGAGATCACAAGCTTATCAGAGGCATAATGATGAAGGACATATTTTGGAATTCTCTCTTTGCCCCCTGCCACAAACAGAGCAGTTCATAGCTTCTTGTTGTAGTAAATTAGAAAGAGCGAAGAGGATAATGGAAGCAGTCAGGTAAATGCAGATATAGACAGAAACATGGGATTTTACTCTTCAGTGTTCAACACAACATTATCTGGACACATGGCAATAAAAATTACTTTTTCTGAGAGACAAAATTGACAAATAAAAGAATCTTCATAGTGTGAGAAAATAATGGAGGTTTTTGGGGGCCCCCACTTGAGGGAGCCTTGCCTGACCTTTTTTAAGGCCAGCCCAGTCAGTAAAGTTGGACCTCAGACTCTGAATAAAGACAATAGAGATTAAAACCACACCTACCTGAAAGCCTTTCCACTTAGAGCTTCTGTCCTTTGGATTCTGACCTCAGCAGTTACTGCTTATTTTAATATGGTCCACCCTCAAGTACAGTAAATTAATAGATTTGAATGATGCTAGCCAATTAGCTTTGAGAAGTGTGTAAGGGCCACCTCTACTCCAGACAGCATGGAGTTTATGTTCTCTGACTGCTCTCTTGGCCTGGAATGCTGGAGGAGGCAGAAACACCGACCCCTCTCTCTTTTACTCTAACCAGTATGTCAGCTTCTGAACTTTTAAAGCCATGTGCTCTCTCTTTATTAACATTTAATATGCTTTAATAAATGCTTAATGCCAAAGACTGGTATTATAGCCTCTAATTGATAAGTAGCAATATATTAGAAACCCCAACTAAGTTCCTTGAAACCTAGAACAGAGACAGGCACCCCCATATATTTTCAAATGATGCAATATGCTAGACTAACATACCAATTTAATAAGATGAAAACTAATAGGGATAAGTAGAAAACATTTTGTTTAGATTCAATTCTAATAATGACAAATTTACTTGGAACCTACTCATTCGGGACACATAATCAAAATTCTAATGCATAAAAATAGGATGTGGCAGACAAAATTAATTGACAACAATCCACACAAAAAAGATCTCGGGTATCTTTTATCTTGTAAGTTTAACATGACAGCAGCAGTGTGATGTGGTGAGCAAAATAACACTAATGCTACATGAAGATTGATTCTAAAAAAGCACAGGATTTAAAGTAGGGTTTAGAATGGCTGTGGAGATAGTTCATCATATGTCTGACTTGATAAAAATGCATCTTTTGGGGGGTTTGGGGATATATAGAGTGGTCAGGGAGTACTAGCACTTCTGGTGTGTGTGCTTGCTGAGCCCTTTTCGTATATGTTAATTCATCTTTGATGTCCAAGTCTCACCCAACTCTTGTCAATGGCTCTGAGAAGCTATAGCATGAATAACAAGCATACCCCATAAAACTGTCTTGGCAAACAGGCTATACAAGTTTGAGGTTGACTGACAAGCCTCAAACCCATTGATGAATTAGGGATGTCCACTCTCAGTGTGTGAAGACTTCCTTTGGGAGAATGGGCTAATTAGAAGAATTTGTTTCAATGGTCATGAAAGCAGCTGAAGCAGTGCCATGGAGTGCTTAAAGCTTGTTCATACATCAAGATGCCAAGGTCATCTGCTGCATCCTGGGCCATCACCAATCATCTTGAACTTCGTCTTTAAACTGTACTTTGATAACTCTGGGAAAATGAGGGTCATGATTTTATGCTACTTTGTTTAACACAATTCATGCACAAGTCAAGACATAACCCCGTGATGTCATTTGACCACTGAAAAAGATGAAGGATGAGCAGTTCTTAAGGTTTGCATTTTAGCAAAGGCATTAAGTAGAATAGGTCCAGAGAAGCAGCACTCTGATGGTGAAAGAGCAAAGACCATGATGTATGAGTACTGGTTGAAAAAAAAACTACATTTATGCTAAATAACATTGGGAAGAGGAGACGTATGTGAAATTTGTTCTCAAATATCTGAAGGATAGGCATGTAGAGATTCTACTCCCTTAAAATCGGACTCCAAAAACTAATTTTGTCTTAGAGATACAACAAAGTCAAGCCACATCACCAGGCTAATATTTAAAAATTTTGATTTGTTTTTGTTACAGAAACTCATGAAAACCATCCAATACAGCACGGAAATGTTGGAGCATACATCAAGGGAAGAAGTAGGGATGCCAGGGAAATCACAAATCACTTGAAGCATTGAAGCACATCACATATATGAAAGATTAGATTTGGTCTTATTGGCCCTGGAGGGCACAATTAGTACTTTTGGCTTACTATTACTGGGAAATAGATTTCAGCTCAATAAGAGGTAGACATTCCTAATAATTAGTTATTCAAAAATGGAATAGGCTGCCTCAGGAGTTAGTAAAATTCATGAAACTGGAATCCTTTAAGCAGAAGTTTGATTACCACTTGGAAAATTTGTAGACAAAATAGTTGGATGAGATTAATTCTTAGATTTTTTTGCCCCAGTTGTCAAAATCATAGAGTATATGAATCTATGCTTTGTGATAATTGGGGGATAAGAATAACATAAATAATTTAGGCTCGTAGATATTTAAATTTTTTCATGTCACATTACAAAAATGCTTTAACATTACTGTTGCAATGTAGTCAGCGTAAACAGTTCGAGTTACATTGTCCTTTATCATTTCTATGAAAGGGGGTTAAAAGTGATCCAGGAGAAAGAGAGGAATATGAAGGATATGAAAAAACCACGGACTGGATAATGACAGATAATCCATTGAATAATCGCTGACTGTTCACACAAAAATGGCAGTATTTAGGATTCTGAGCTTGAAAATGCTTACTTAACTGTGACAGAACCAGCTGTAACTGAATGATTAAGCTAGCTAATTTGCTTTAATTTAATATTTGTCTGCTAAAACATATTTCTCATCCATGTTCAGAACTTACATAGATTAAAATGTAGGAAGAAACTTTTTTTTCAGAAAAAAATAAGTTGTAAAACTGATAGCCTGGAGTCTCTAACGATAATTTCCCCTTTACACATGATTATTTTTATGTGTGTCTTACATGTAGTATGTGTTCTAAGGTTCCTCTGTGACCAAACATGACAAATCAAATCTCTAATACTAGAATTCATTTACCTTTCACTTCTCTTCTAACCTAACTGACAAACACACCATTCTTCCCAAATAGCATTTTTGAACTTTGTTTTTACATGTTTTGAGCTATTTGTTTGAACTACTTGTTTTTGTCTGAATGTTCTACAAGTTTTCCATATATTTTTTCAGTTATAATTGTTAAACAACCAGTAGTTAGAAATCCAGATAAATGGTCAAAGGATATGAACAGGCAATTTTCTGATGAAGAAATCAAAGATATCTATTGCCATATGAAAAAATGCTCTAAATCACTATTGATTAGAGAAATGCAAATTAAAACAACTCTGAGGTACCACCTCACACCTCTGAAATTGGCTAGTATGACAAAGAAGGAAAATAATAAATGTTGAAGCTGTGGAAAAATTGGAACATTAATGTATTGTTGGTGGAGCTGTGAACTTATCCAACCATTCTGGAGAATAATTGGGAACTATGTTCAGAGAGCTATGGGACTGTTCTTTTGCTTTGACCCAGTGGTGCCACTGCTAGGTCTTTATCCCAAAGAGATCATAGCAGAGGGAAAAGGACCCACATATAAAACATATTTATAGCAGCTCTCTTTGTGGTGGCAAAGAATTGAAAATCAAGGGAATGCCCATTAATAGGGGAATGGCTAAACAAGTTGTGGTATATGAATGTAATGGGATACTATTGTGGTATAAGAAATGATGAGCAGGAGGAGTTCAAAGAAACATGGAAGGACTTACATGAACTGATGCTGACTGAGAAGAGCAGAATGAGGAGAACATTGTACACAGTAACAGCAACATTGTGTAATGAACAATGGTGATAGACTTGGCTCTGCTCAGCAGTGCAATGATCCAAAACAGTTTCAAAGAACTCATGATAGAAAATGTTCTCAACATCCAGAATAAAGAACTGTGGATTATGAATACAGATTGAAGTATACTGTTTCTACTTTTGGGCTATTTTTTCCTACTTTTTTGAAGGCTTTCCTTTGTGCTCTGATTCTTCTTTCACATGAAGACTAATGCAGAAATATGTTTGTGATTGCACATACATAACCTATATCAGATTGCTTTCCATCTTGGGGAGGAGAGAAGGAAGGAAGGGTGGAAGAAAAATTTGAAACCAAAAATCCTATGAAAACAAATGTTGAAAACTATCCTTATATGTAACTGGAAATAATAAAATATTTTTTATTAAAAAAGAAAAGAAAATTGGTCTAAAAAATCCAGATAATTTTCTGAGTGATAATTCTGAAGGAAGACAGACTCTCAGGAAGGATTTGTAGTGCAGAATTCAAATGGAAGAAAGGTTCCCCATAGATTCTCCTTTAAGTCTTCTGCATTATCCTGTGAATGGATGACTTTATCTTGGATGCACCATTTTGGAACAATTAATAGCTCTTAAATGAGATATATGCTTACTAAAAAGAGTTCAGCAAATAGGTAAAAGAAGCATGTTTGATGTTCAAACTATGATTTGGAGTTGGATGAATAGGCCATTGAATTGGTTCATCTTTACAGGCATCTTGGAGAAATATAGATAATGGACAATTAAGTTCAGCTCAGTATTCAACAGGAAGAAGAGCATGAGTTTCATTTGCAAAAAATTATACTATTTTAGGCAACTAGGTGGCACTAGAGATAGAGTTGGGGCCTGGAGTCAGGAACACTTGAGTTCAAATATGACCTTAGATACTCACTAGCTGTGTGACCCTGAGCAAATCAAAGTCTATTTGCATATTTCAAGGAAGAAGGAAATGGCAAACCAATATAATAGGTTTGTTAAGAAAACCCCATACAGGCTTTAAAGAGTCAGATGTAACTGAATAATACTTTTAATCATCTAAGTCTTCTCCCTGAAATAAAAAATTATTTACATATCAATAATTTTCCTATTGTGTTATATGGCTAGAAATAATGTGATAATAAAAACTAGAAGACAATGGAAAATTATAGTGTGGGCATAACAATTCTGTAGGACAACAACATCCTCATTCCTTACCTGGTTACATGATTATGGGATTTCTCCAAATGGCTTCACCATAATCCAGGTAGATCACTAATGGGATAACCTAATCATTCCATAAAATCTCATTAGCTTTGCTACTTGACATCATCACTACCCTCTTACTCTCTAATTGGAGGGGGGTTGTCATAGACCATAAACCTCTATTTAAGGAAAGAAATTACCACAGACATCTCATTTCTCACCTGATTGCACTTCTTTGGGACTTCACCATTCTTTCACATTGTGTACCTTTCCCCCTGTCCTTTTCATTCTTGTGTGTGTGTATGTTTGTGTATGTGTGATGTCTTCCCTTATTTGATTATAAGCTCCCTGAGGGCAGATCTTTTTCATAACTTGGGATATTTGTATTATCAGTGCCTAGCACAGTACCTGGCATATAAATAGGTTTTTACTAAAGGTTTATTGACTATGAGCATCAAACATGATACTAAAAGTGTCATCAAAGAAAAGTATGAACAGAAAAGGAAGTGTGTCTCTGAAGTAGTGAGAAGGAACAACAATTTACTTTATTGATATATTTCTAATGTCAACAGCACTTTTTAAAAAAGCCTCTTGCAATTTGAGTTGACTCATGTGGATTTTTTTTGGGGGGGAGAACATGGACAAGAGTTGTATAGATTGAGAAAGGATGGATACATTGTCATTTACACAAAGGGAGGGAGTTCCCACATTGATGAACTTAAGTATTGAAAGTTTATACTAGAAAGGGCCAAGATGGCAGAGAGAAGCCAGGAAGCTGCCTGATATTTCTTTCCCTAGTTTCTCTTGAAAACAACATTCAAACAAGTCTCTAAATGAGTTCTGGAGTTACAGAACCTAAAAAAAGACAAGGTGAAACTATTGTCCAGCTTAAGATAACTTAAAAGGACTTCAAGGAAGGTCTGTCTTACTTGGGTAAAAAGATATGATAGATCTCTGGAGAAAACTGAATGAGAATAGAAAGGAATATACCTTTTTCTCAGTGGTACAAGACACAAAAATCGACCATGTATTAGGGCATAAAATCGCACAGTTAAGTGAAGAAAGGTAGACATACTAAGTGCATTCTTTTCAGATCATGATGCAATAAAAATTATGTGTAATAAAGGGACTTATAAAGAAAGATTAAAAATTAATTGGAAAGTAAATAATGTCATCCTAAAGAATGAGTGGGTCAAACAACAAATTATAGAAACAATAAATAATTTCATCAAAGAGAAAGACAATAATGAAACAACATATCAAACATATGGGATGCAGCCAAAGCAGTTCTTAAGAGAAATTTTATATCACTAAATGCTTACATGAATAAAATAAAGAGGAGATCAATAAAGTAGACATACTACTAAAAAAGCTAGAAGAAGAACAAATTAAAAATCCCAAATTAAATAAGAAATTAGCAATTCTGAAAATCAAAGGAGAGATTAATAAAATTGAAAGTAAGAAAACTATAGAATTAATACATAAAATTAAAAGCTGGTTTAAGAAAAAAATAGATAAACCTTTGGTTAACTTGATTAAAAAAAAGAAAAACAAATTGCTAGTATCAAAATAAAAAGTCATGTACCCTTTCCTTTTTTTAATTTAGAATTTTATTTTTTTCCCAAATTACATATAAAAACAAAATTTTCACATCTATTTTTAAAACGTTGTATTCAAATTCTTTCTCCCTCCCTCCCCACCAACCCTAAAAATTCAAGCAATATAATACAAGTTATACATGTGTAGTCATGCAAAACATTTATACATTAGATTATGAAAGAAGAGACAAAAAAAACTTTATAAAAAGTAATTAACAAAAAATTATGCTTCAATCTGTATTCAAATACCATCAGTTCTTTCTCTGGAGATGGATTGCATTTTTCATAAGTACTTCAGAGTTGTTATGGATAAATGTATTGCTGAAAATAACTGTCATTCACAGCAGATCATCTTACAATATTGCAGTTATTTTGTATATAGTGATTTCACTTTGCATCAGCTCATGTAAGTCTTTCCAGGTTTTTCTTATAGCACCCTGCTAATCATTTCTTTTTTTAATTTTTTTTCATCATTTTTATAACACAATAATGTTCCATCATAATCTCATCCCACAATTTGTTCAGCCATTCCCCAATTGATGGGCATCACTCCAAGTTTGAATTCAACTTAAAAAAAAACTCTTTTAGCATACCAACCTACTAATGGTATTGCTAGGTCAAAGAATATGCATGGTTTTATAGCCCTTTGGCCATAGTTCTGAATTGCTGTACAGAATGTTTGAATCAGTTTACAACTGTACCAAAAGTGTATTAATTTCTCCTTTTCCCCATAACCCTACAGCATTTGTCATTTTCCTCTGTTGTCCTATTATCCAATCCAATAGATATGAGGTAGTACCCCAGAATTGTTTTGACCAGCATCTTTCTAATCAGTAGTGAGTTAGAGCATTTTTTAATGTGGCTATAGATAGCTTTGATCATTTCATCTAAAAACTTCATATCTTTTGATCAGCTATCAATTGGGGAATGGCTCTTATTTTAACAAATTTGACTCAGTTCACTATGTATTTGTGAACTCAGTTTACAAACTGAGGCCTGTCAAATTTGCTTCAATTTTTTTCACAGTTACTATTGCTAACTGAATTTCCCTCAATCCTCTTCCCTCCCCATGACATTTACTCTATTTTTTATCTTCCTTCACCATACCATCCCCAAAAGTGTTTTGCTTCTGACTGCCCCTCCCCCAATCTGACCTCCATTCTTTCACACACACACACCCCTTAACCCCATCTCCTCTTACTTTCCTGCAGGGTAACATAGATTACTATACCCAATTGAGTGTGTATGCCATTCATTCTTTGAGCCAGTTCTCTTCACTCAAGCAATTCAATATAAGTTATGCATGTGTTGTCTTGCAAAACATTTCCATATTAGTTCAAGTTGTGAAAGAAAACATTCAAAAAACAGACTTTAGAAAGAGGAGCTAGCAAAAAAATTTATTCTTCAATCTGTATTTAGCTACAATCAGTTCTTTCTCTATAAATGGATTACATTTTTCTTAAGTCCTTCTGATAGCATCTTGCTCATCATTTCTTACAGCACAATAGTTTTCTATCTTAATCTCATCCCACAGTTTGTTTAACCTTTCCCCAAGTGATGGGTATCACCCCAATTTTGAATTCAACTTTTTAAAACTCTTTTAGGATACCAACATAGTAATGGCATTGCTAGGTCAAAGAATATGCATGGTTTTATAGCCCCTTGGCCATAGTCCCTAATTGCTATACAGAATGTTTTAATCAGTTTACAATTTTACCAAGAGTGTATTAATTTCTCCTTTTCCCCATATCCCTCACAGCATTTGCCATATTCCTTTGTTGTCCTATTATCCAATCCAAAAGGTATGAGGTAGTACCCAGAATTGTTGTGACCTGAATCTCTCCAATTAATAGTGAGTTAGAGATTTTTTCTTTCATATGGCTATAGGTGGCTTTGATTATTTGATCTGAAGACTTCATGTCTTTTGATCATATATCAATTGGGTAATGCCTCTCATTTTAACAAATTTGACTACATTCTCTAAGTATTTGAGAACTGAGGCCTATCAGACAAATTTGATTCAAGGTTTTTTTTTTCCCAAAGTTACTATTGCTAACTGTATTTTCCTCTCTCCCATTCCCTCCTTTTGATATTTACTCTATTTTTTTATCTTCTTTCAGCTTATACCTCCTCAAAAGTGTTTTGCTTCTGACTGCTCCCTCCCCAAATCTGCCTTCCCTTCCTTCAAACCCTCCCCCCCCCCGCCCTTATCCACTTCCCCTCCCACTTTCCTTCAGGGTGAGATTTACTACCATACACAATTGAGTGTGTATGTTATTCCCTTTTTGTCAGCTCAGGTATTTTCTTTTTTTTTTGTGAGGCAATTGGGGTTAAGTGACTTGTCCAGGGTCACACATCTAGTAAGTGTTAAGTGTCTGAGGCTGGATTTGAACTCAGGTCCTCCTGAATCCAGGGCCAGTGCTCTATGCACTGTGCCACCTAGCTGCCTCAGCTCAGGTATTTTCATCAAGAATTCCTGAAAGTCCTCTATCTCATTGAATTCCCATTTTTCAGCTGAAGGTTTATACTCAGTTTTCCTGGGTTGGTGATTCTTTTTGTAATCCCAATTCCTTTGCCCTCCAGAATATCATATTTAAAGCCCTCTGATCCTTTAATGTAGAAACTGCTAGATTGTGTGTTATACTGACTGTGGCTCCACAATATTTGAATTATTTCTTTCCAGCTGCTTGCAATTTTTTTCTCCTTGACCTGGGAGCTCTGAAATTTGGCTATAGTATTCCTTGAAGTTTTCATTTTGTGATATTTTTCAGGAAGTGATAGGTGGATTCTTTAAATTTCTATTTTACCTTCTACTTCCAGAATATCAGGGTAATCCTCCTTGACAATTTCTTGGAAGATGATGTCTAGGCTCTTTTTCTGATCATGGCTTTCAGATAATCCAATAGTTTTAAAAATAATCTCTCTTGGATCTATTTTCCAAGTCAATTATTTTTCCAAGGAAATATTTCCCATTGCTTTCTATTTTTTAATTCTTTTGGTTTTGCTTTATTGTTTCTTGATTTCTCATAAAGTTATTAGGTTCAATTTGCTCAATCTTAATTTAAAGGAATTATTTTCTTCAGAGAGCTTTTGTACCTCCTTTTCCATTTGGCCTATTTAGCTTTTCAAACCGTTGATGTTTTTTATGATTTTCTTGCATCACTCTCATTTCTGTTTCCATTTTTCACTCTATCTCAATTACTTTATTTTCAAAGTCTTTTTTTGAGCCCTTCTATGGCCTGAGAACAATTCATATTTTTCTTGGAAGTTTTGGATGTCAGACCTTTGACTTTGTTGTCTTCTTCTGAAGGTGTATTTTGATCTTCCCTTCACCATAGAAACTTTCTAGGGTAAGTTTTTATTCCTTTTTGCTCATTTTCCCAGCCTATTTCTTGACTTTTAACTCCTTCTTAAAGTGGGGTTTCCAGGATGGAGGGCCCACTGTCCCAAGTTTCAGGGGGTTTGAGCAGCTATTCTCTGAGATACTTCTAGGAATTTACAAGTTCTTAGTTCTTCCAAGGTGATATGATTTAAGAAGAGGTATGTTCACATTATTCCTGGCCTGTGCTCTGGTCTGCATGCAACCGTAGGCCTGCTTCTCTACCTTGGAACCCAAAATAGAATCCTGTTTTACTGTGGTTGTAAGCTCTTGTGTGCTTGTGCTCCTCCCCCACCCGGACTGCCACCCAAGAATGTGACCCAGATCTGACCCATATCTGGGCATGTGCAAAATAACAGAGTCCCACTGGAGCGCCAGCAGAGACCCCTATCATCTCCCCCTGGCCAACTGCTCAACCCCCCTCACTGTCTGTGGGCTGAGTTCCAGAAGCAGCTGCTGCTGTAGCAGATTCAGAGGCTTCCAAGGCCTGGTTTTCTAGGACTGGGTCTGTGCTGGTATGGCCCTCTGGTAGACTATGCTCTACTCTCACCCAGGTACAACAGACCTTTTCTGCCAACCTTCTAAATTGTCTTTGCCTGAAAAATGATTTCACCCTGTCCTTTTGTGGATTCTGCTGCTCCAGAAATTGTCTTATGGCGTCATATGAAGGAGTCTTGGGGAGAGCTCAGGCAAGGCACTGCCTTTCCTCTGCCATCTTGGCTTCGTCCCATGGTACCCTTTTCTTGAGCTTTATTTGCCATTTGATCCTCATAAGAACTGAGAATTAAAACATCTCCTCTGCCAACCCTACTATACCTCTCAGATTGTCCTCTATTCTTGCCACCACACCTTCCTTTCTCTTGTTCTATTATTTTTGCTTCATAATAATATATTTATATATGTATAAATGCATAGACATGTAAAAACGTGTGTGTTGCTATATTCTCAGTTGCAGCTTGAAAAATTGAAATTTAGATATAGGAACCATAATTCTGCCCCCACACAAAATAATTAATTCCATCCCAAGAATTTTATAGGTTATCTACCATCTCTGTTCAAAATGACTGTTTGGAAAGGATTTGAAAGATGTACCGAATCTTAATATTGATGTGGGAAAATGAATTCAATTTCTTCTTAAGCATATTTACTCTTGTTTGGAAGATACAGTGCAACTTTTGAAGTGCATTTTGAAAACAGTAAAGAAAAATCAGGTTATAAAAGTCAGAAACATTCCTATCATTTTGTAATAAAGCCTTTCATGAATAAATCTTTTGATCCTGTGTATGAGTTTTTGAGGTTTACTGAGCATTTCAACTAAAACTAAAAGTAATCTAAGATTGTATCTAAATCTTAAAGAATACTCAACCTGGGAAATATGGTTCTCTTGCTCAAGTTTTTCATCATGTATTTGTTACTTTGACTGAACTTCATACTTGACTCCATTATTTCTACAGTTCAAATAGATCAAGTTATCTCTTGTTGGCTTTTTTATTTTCTTTCTCTTAACCTACATTAATTTTTATTTCTGAGGCCTTGGAGATGTGAATTTGTTATAAAAATAAATGGTTCACTATACTTTCTATGATTACTTTCTACATTTTCCAAAGATGGCATCTGGTTGAATAAAGTATCAAATAGATGTATTGTTCTAAAACACCAGCCAATTCTATTTTAGGTACACTGTTCCCTCTCTGGCTTTTCTCCCCATCACCTATTTCCCATTTTTGCTCATTCTTTTTCCTTCTCTTCATCTAGTTTTTCTGACTTAAAAAAAAAGAAAAGCAAGGAACCCAATGATAGGCTAGTCCTTCTGACATTACTCATTACTACTGTGGTTTGGAAATAAATACCTCAATGATGGCAATGAAAATTATGTGGGTGATGATGATCATACATACATACATACATACATACATACATACATACATACATACACACACACACACACACACACATATATATATATATATATATATATATATATATATATAAATTTATAAAGATTGTTAAAGTTCTCAAAGTACATTACCTCTAATATTTGATGTATATTTGAGGTTATACCACCATGATATTCACTATCCCTGTTTGTGACCATGGGTTCACCAAGGCTGTGTTTGTGGAGTAGAAGCTTTGGGAGGTCTCACTAAATTGGAAAAGCTTTGTGTTCTAGCCTGATGACAGACAATATATCTGTTATCCAATTATGGGTGAATTATATCTTGAGAGGCTTATCACTAGAGTACTGGGATATATTTTGGTCACAGCAACTTATCAAAGAATTCACTGAGGCATGGAGAAAGGGATTTCAATCTGTTTTAGTAGAGACTATTGACACTGGTAAAATAATGAAATTTTTAAGTTTATAATATATGAATGACAATAAAAATTCTCATTAGTTTAATTCATTAATGAGTATAATTTTTTTCTTTACCATAGTCCTTATGTCACATAGTATAAATATTATTATTTTATAAAGATTATCATTTTATAACAGAGGAAACTAAGCATTAGAGTCAAGTGACTTGCTCATGTTCACAAGAAAAGGATTCTACCACAGCTTTTTTGACCCCATGATCATGCCATACAGCAAAATTGAAATGTCATAAGACTTCTTAGCATACTTTATTCTTTACTGTATCTTATGCCTCCTTTGTAATTTTGGTGTTCAACAAAACCAACAATGACTTTTGAATAATTGCATGGTAAAACAATTTATTTAAAATTTACTTACTGCTAATATTAGTTAATTTGCAAGCCACTTTATGATAATACAGGAAGGTAATGCCAGCAGTGGAATTCCTACACTTTCATTCATTCTAAGCCACATAAAATCAGCCTAAGACTTTCTAAAAGATTAAACTTTTGAAAGTTGCTCATGAACTCCCTATAGTACCTCTTGTTTTTATATTCTATCACCTGTTTTTCCTGCATTCGGTGATTCCATTTTTCATTAGTTCTTTCTATATTTGAATTTGGGATTCATAACATTTATGTGCAGAGTTAGTAGGTGTTGTGATTGCAGAGGTTATTGGAAATCCTCCCCCCTTGCCTAACCCATCCTTCCCTACTAGGTCACTAATACACAAGTTTTTCGTAAATCCAATTCAATCAAATCCAATTAAGTTCAGTTCAGTTCAGCAAACATTTTTTAAAGTCACTAATATGTATAAAGCACAATGCTGGGCACTGATGATACAAAAGTTCCTTTTAGCAAATTAATATTAATTACTCATTATATATAAGGCATTATACTTAGGACTTGGAATGCAAAGATCGATCCTACATAGACCCTGCTCTAAAAGATGTTATACTCTAACTGGAGGGCTTATTGCTTACAATGTTTAGAGGAGGCAACATGATTTAATAGATAAAGGGCCATCCTCACACTCAGGAAGACCTGGACTCAAATCCCTTCCCTGAGGTGATTCATTTATGTGATCATGGGCAAATCATTCACAATATCAAATAGTCTTGGACAGCTCTATAAGGCAATAATTTATATTTATAGAAAAATTATACTTCTGAGGATATATAGAGAAGTTTCATACTGAAAGCTCCTCATATTGATTAAAGAGAGGCAGGATCACCCAGGGAATGTGAGTGGTGGTACACAACTGGAGTCATATTAGCTGTAGGACCCTCTATCACCATACTTAACCTGTCAATTCTTCATGCAACCATTTAAGACAATAAATTATGGAAGAGTTTCTAGGTTGCATACATTGAGGAATTTTCCATTGAAACATTAAAATTGGGGTTTCTCAGACTTATGAAATCACAGTTTCAAACAAAAAGTGGTGAAGAAATATGTCTCTGTATGCACACACATACATATTACACACACTTACACATTTACTGTGATAAAGTGAATATTGCAATAAAGTGCATATAAAAGTTATGTTTATATTATTCTGTTATAATTGTAACATTTCTAAAAATGTACATACCTTCATTAAAAATACTTTATTGCTGAAAAGAATGCTAACCATCAGCTGTACTTCAGCAAATCATATTCTTTTTTCTGGTTGAGGATCTTACTTCAATGTTGATGAACACTGACTGATCAGATAGTGGCTGCTAAAGTTTGTGGTGGCTATGGCAGTTCTTCAAAATAAAACAACAGTGAAGTTTGCTGTATTGGTTGACTTCTTTTTTATGTGAACACTTAGAGGGCATTTTAAGATTACTAATTTGTCTAATTTCCATATTCTTGCACCTCAGGGAATATAGAGACCCAAGGAGATGGAGAGATGCAGGGAAATAACTGGTCAGTGGAGCCATCTGAACTTACACAACATTTACTGATTACATTTACCATCTTATGTTGGTGCAGTTTGTGGCACTCCAAAACAATTGCAATCGTGACATCAAACTTATCACAGAGCACCATCACAGATACAATAACAATTTAAAAGTTGGAAATATTGTGAGAATTACCAAAATGTAACACAGAGACTCAATGTGAGCACATGCTATTAGAAAAAAATGGTGCCAATAGAGTTACTGCATGTAGGATTGCCACAAAACTTCAATCTGTTAAAAAAAAGAAATATTTATGAAATACAATAAAGGGAAGTGCAATAAAAATAGATATGGTTTTACTTCTATAACAGAGAGGACTGGGATTATACCTGTGATTTTAGTGATTTAAGGAAACTCCTAGTGACAAAACTATAGGAATACAGGTTGACATCTGTGAAATTTCTAGTTTTGGAGAATTTTCTATAGCATTGAGATGCTAAATGCTAAGTACAGGGTCACAAAACCACTATATGTAAGAGGCTGAATGTGAATACAGGTTTCATTGGCTTGGAAAGCAGCTCTCTCTATCCATGTGTCTTTCATGATCCAATCTTATAATTTCCATAACAACAAATTGTAATGTATCAGATTTTGTCAGTCATCCACTTTTCGATACTGTTTTCTACTGTGGCAATTGAGTATTGTACAATGTACTTCATTTCAATTATTAGTAACATTTTGGCTATTATTCCTCCCACAGGGACCATGGTGAATGTTTTCTGTGCACACAACAAGTCTGATTTCAACAAACAGCTGTTCCTTATAACGGAAATGCTTCTTATGTTCTTAAGTTCCCAACACTTAACATAATTTGGCAACAAAAATGGCTTGTTTTCTGCTGTCTTTAGAATGAGGTTTTTAATTTTTAATTGTTTCTTAGTCACTATCTATTCAATTTACTCCTCTAATAAAATCCAGCTTCATTCCTTCATCATGACATGGAAGGGGCCTTTGGGCATTTGAAGGCTATGCCAACGGAGCAAAAGATTTGATAGATTCTACAAATTTGGATAGAATAGAGTACGACCCCAGTGGTGACTTGTATAAATGTCTTCTGAAGATTATCCTAGCTATAGTCACATGGGCTCACTTAGACATTTGGTCCTTAGACTAGGGCAGATAGTTTAATACAGTGGAAAGAGCTCTTGCTCTGTAGTCAAAAGACTTAGGTTTAAATCCTATCCTCAGATGCTTAATTCCTAGGAGACCTTAGACAAACCATTTAATTTTCCTGGACCTCAGTTTCCTCATATATAAAATAGAAAATTATTTTACTTGATCTCTGAGGTCCCTTCTACCTCTAAATCAATAACTATGACATCCTGTCTCCCATCTTTTATTGGCTAATCCCCATACTTGGAATGCTTTTCATCCCTCATCTCTTTTTAATTTCTCATTAAGGCATCCTTCAATACTTAGCTTACATAATATCTTCTGCAGGAGATGTTTCCCTATCCCCTCAGCTATTAAAGTCTTCTCTTTCCTAATTTCCATTATCAATTGTCTCTCGATATCTTCTTTATACTTTGTTGTTTATCTGTTCTCTTTCCCATTAGAATGTATATTTCTTTAAAGCAAGGCCTGTTTTTGACCATTTTTGTACCCTCAGAGGTTAGCACTGCCTAGATGATCCCATGATTTTTATTTGTTTGTTTTTTGCCTCAGTAATTGTTGAATCCTCTCTACTAAATGCATCATGGAGGAGGTATGACCTAAATAAGTGAAGGGAATGTTTGTGGCAAGGAATATATATTTTTATTTAATTAACTCAATATGTTTAATTTTAAAATGCTGAATCATTACATATATGTATATATGGAAATATTTACACATATACATGCATATTTATGTATATATGTATATATAGAGAGAGAGAGAAAGAGAGACAGACAGAGACACAGGGAGACACAGACAGATTCAAAAAGACAGAGTCAGAGACGGAGTCAGAGAGTCAGAGAAACAGTTATAGGAGTAGAAAGGACATGGGTTTTTTGAAAAGATAGCAGAAATTATTTTTTGCATGACTATGATTACACAAAACCCACCTCACTAAATTTGAAGTAGTAAAAGTTCCCAAATTCTAGTGGAACAGTTACATATAATTTGATTTATTTGATACAGATACATATTTTATTTACTAAAGGCAATAGATAAATAGGTTGAAGCAACTAAAGATGACAAAGTAACTAGTATTATTTAGCTACAGATGTGATCATGCCACTTCCCTGAGTAAAAGTCATCAATACCTTCCCATTTACTGTTGAACTAAGATGAATGCCTTAGCCAGGCAATCAAAGTATTCCATAATATGCCTTAACATATAACCTGAGCTTAATATTCTTCTTCTTCTTCTTCTTCTTCTTCTTCTTCTTCTTCTTCTTCTTCTTCTTCTTCTTCTTCTTCTTCTTCTTCTTCTTCTTCTTCTCTCTGTATATAAATACACATGTATGTATATATGTATGTATGTATCTATCTATCTTTCTATCTAATTTCCTATGTCTTACATTGGACTATCCCCACTGCCTCTAACTCCCTTCATCCTTTTTGTTTCTAAACCTTTTTTTTTACTGTTCCCTCTTCTGAGAATACCCTACTCTGTATCCTCTAGTTGATGTTAAACCCATAGTGATTATTAAATATGAAAATTACACAAAGCTGGTAAAGAGAGCTAATGTGAAATGCAATTAAATCTCAAAATATCTTGAGAGGCCTAAAGAATTGATTAAACCTGATATGATGATATCTTATACAAATATTCAAATGAATCTATGACCTCATTTATTTGGACATTACTTCCAGTGATTCAGATGGCAACACATCTATATCTGAGTATCCCATGCAGCTCTTTTCCATCTCCCTCTTTAAAGATTATGATGAGAATAGAGGTAGATGTGGAATGTGACCCCAATGTGTTTCAGTCTTTCCTCGATTTATTTTGATGTCATGAAGGTACCAGCAAAGCATTTATACTATATACCCCTTACCCTTGCTAGGTTATATGGGCAAACTCTTTGGTTATATGTACAACCTTATATCACCCACTTTTTGTCTCTCTCTGACATTTATTTTCAATTATTCAGAGGTTATTGCATTCTATGACTTGTGTGCATACAATACTTCTCTACTATTGGACTTAAAGGGATACACCATTATTTCTGTTAGAAGATCGGGAGAGGAAGGTTCTTAAAGGAATTTTATAATTTCTTTTTTTTTCTTTTTTCTTTTTCTTTTTTTTTTTTTTTGGTGTGGAAATTGGGGTTAAGTGACCTGCCCAGGGTCACACAGCTAGTAAGTGTTAAGTGTCTGAGGCCAGATTTGATTTCAGGTCCTCCTGAATCCAGGGCCGGTGCTCTATCCACTACACCACCTAGCTTCCCCAATTTTACAATTTCTTAAAGAAAATCTAGTCTACTATTGTTCTACTGTTTAGTTTTTGAGCCAATTCTTTATTAATTTTTCTTTCTGTCTCAGATATACATAATGATAGACAAGCCTGATAGGCTGTTCATCTAATGTATGTCATACTCAGAGAAAAGACAGTTTTCATTCACTTCCCCTTTCCTGTATGGTTAGTAAAGCCAAAATACTTTGAATGGCTATGGACCATTTCCAGGAGGCACTTAAATATTCTACACCTTGATGCAGCAAACACAACGTAGTCCGCAAATGGGAGAATCTTGAGGATCTCACCATTTAAAGAAATCTCTTCAAATCTGCTAGATCTTCTCTCTCATTATGAGAAATATATTTGGAAAGCATGCATATCCTTAATTCATGCTTTATGTGATTTTTATTAACAAAGGGTAGAATATGTTTGCATAATTGTACATGTATTTATTGGCATTTTGTTTCCCCCCATTAGAATGTAGGGGTCCTGAGGGCAATGCATTTGCCTTTTTTTCTGTATTCCCAATGCTTATGACAATTTTTGACACATAATACATGCCTAATAAATGTTGTTAATCTATTTATTGATTATAAAATTTATAAATTGCTTTTGGTGATATTATCTTATATTGCTATTTTTCCTTATTAGGATCCTCTTCTTTTGCATCCATAAAAGATTGATGCATATTGACACATACAGACATATGTATACATATACACATACATTTATGTGTATATATACATACATACAAATGCATATATGAATATGGATATCTACATATATAATCATGCATACATATAGTCTTCTTACATGCATTAATGTACTTGACTATCCTATTAGAGTTCTGAAAATAATATTTCATCTTTAAGATCGTATTCCTTTCTTAAAATAAGCTTTTCTTCTATGTATGCCTTGTCTTTGATAGCTAGCCATGATAAAAACACCACCTTTTCCCTAATTGTCATAGGTTTCTTGCTTCTTCTAGTAGTATTTTCTGTACCCATCTGTATTAACAGAAATGGATATAGCCTTCTATGTTGATAAGTCCTGGTAAATCATCTGTTATTTCTCAGATATTTCTTGGGAAGCATTAGCTCTCTCTATAATGTTAGTAGGTCAACAAATAGCTATTTCAATGTCCCTTAGTAGGGAGTTACTAATCATCCCCACTCTTCTCTTCCTGTAACCATTCTTAGATGATTGTTCCCTTGACAACAAAGGAGATTTTGTTCCTTTAGAGGATAAACAGATGCTTCACACCCAGAGTATCCTTCTCTTTAGAAAGTGCTCCACATTTATTCTTCTTTTCCAGGTATGCAATTTTCTTTGAACCCTTTCCTACTCTGTGTGGAATTCTTCCATCATCCAACCTCTAGACAACACTATTTATTCTCCTCTGTTTCTTCCTAAACTTTCCCAGGTTCTTTCAGACCTTTTCAAGGGAATATTGGTTAAGCAGGAAGAGATAGTCATAATTAGTTGTAACTGAAGTAAGTCACCTGGACTTGCATAATATAAAGAAATTTGGAGTGTTCAAATATTTTACATAATTATTTTTTAACTCTCCAGTTTCACAATTTATAATTTTGTATTGTTAGCAACAATGACTTTCTTTTAAGTATCAAGGAAATAATTGAATTTAGTATCCAGTTAGAATAATTAAGTGAAAAAGGCAATTAGTAGAGGGCATGCTTTCTTTGTTCCCACCAAAGGACCAATACTCATGGGTTTCCATTTAAATTCAGCTAAGCTTGTCCTAATCACTTTTGTATTATTTTAGCATCATTAACATGAATTTCAAAGTATATATGAAGACACATTTTGTTTTGCTCACTCTTGGTGTCCAAATTGCTACTCACAATTATCTTGTCATTCATGGACACCAAGGGAAAGGACAATTAAAAAGAGAGGTAATGGGGGCAGCTAGGTGGCACAGTGGATAAAGCACGGGCCCTGGCGTCAGGAGTACCTGAGTTCAAATCCGGCCTCAGACACTTAACACTTACTAGCTGTGTGACCCTGGGCAAGTCACTTAACCCCAATTGCCTCATCAAAAAAAAAAAGAGAGGTAATGGTCAACAAGGCTAAATAAAATGGAATGTTTTAGGAGAATCAATATAGAGAAAGTTCCTATGACACAGGCAGAACTCAAATGATTCTATGAGGTAGATAGGACTGTTCCACTTATATTTCCACTGATAATTTCAGAATTTCTTGAATTATTTAAATTACTAATTAAAAGTCTCTACCAGCAGTTAGTCTTCTGACACTACCTGTGTTTCCTTGGATAAGTCTCAGTATAGGCTACTCAGTAGCCTTTCTTCATCTATAAAATGTACTTTGATTATATGGCCTATGTAGACCATTCTTCTCTAGAACCACGATCCTATTATTCTAGTTTTGTATGTACTTCCAAAACTGGATTTTTTCTGCAAGCCTGTTTGTATCTTCTTGCCACTGTGTTTTGGTTTTCATAGTTATTATGCTAAGGAGTCCAATCTGAAACTGAAGGAGTCGGTATTCATTTGGGGGAACACAGCTATCTTCCAATTATCATAAATGGACAAGACACTGTTTTCTGGTCTGTTCTAATTGGTCTTTAGTGAGACTTCTATAAAAAGAAAATGCAAGTGTTTGTTAGCTAATGGAAATCAGCAAACGAATTATCAGGACAGAGTGACATCAATATTTTCAAAGGGGATATACCTATGCTTGGAACCCCAGCATATAAATCTACTGAATAATTACGGTGATGCATTACATTCAACAGAATAATCAAATTGTGGGAAACAGAACTATTCTTGAAAACTTGGTGAAGAAATAGTTAATACACTTTAAAAATCACTGTCTTTATGATTGTATAATGTTCTCTTCCTGCCTGAGATAGGGTCCTGAATAAAGAGGAAAAAAAATCCTCATTACATAGTCTTCTGGCTATGTAGGGGTCACTGTTTCTTCCAAGGTTAAAATGTTGAATTTCATGCCTTAACTCACTGAGAAAGTCTGCAGAGAATAGGACTTTTGGGCTAAGTTATGACAGATGAATGCATTAACTACAGAGTAGGTAAAGAGGGCAAGATATAAAATCAGGTTCATAAAAGCATGTCATGGCAGTGAAAATACTGCCTTACATTTGAAACCTAACTGATTTTGTCTAAATACACTGATGTTCCCACCCTTTCTGTGTTTACTACACAATATGTTTTTATTTGGCCCAGTGAATATACTTTCCACTGTGTATATTCTAAGAGTTAGTCTGATAAGCAGTGGAACAGACAGAACAGATTGCAAGGGATGGAAAAATATTGGGTCAGGGAAAAAGAGGAGGCATTTTTATGCTCACTGAAAGATACTATCTAAAATGCAAAATTCAAAGGAATTTCGTTTTTAAAAAACCTGTTTTCAAAACTCTCTAGGTAGAACAGTGGATAGAGCACCTGGCCTGGAGTCAGGAATCTCAAGTTCAAATCCAATCTTGGACACCTACTAGCTGAGTGACCTATGGCAAATCACTGAACATTACTTTGCCTCAGTTTCTTCTTCTGTCAAATGGGGATAATAGCACCTACCTCCTAGGGTTGTTGTGGGGATGAAATAAGGTAACATTTGTATATATTAAGCACAGTGTCTAGAACATAGAAAGTGCTATATAAATGTTATTTATTATACATTGTTATTTTTAATAGTTGCTTCATCTATAAAATAATGGTCTTGGGCTAGATTATCTCCAAATTTACTTCCAGTTCAAAAATTCTATGATTCCAAATTTATCCCTCTAAAGACTAGAGATCAGACTCTTTTAGAAATTGTCAGTTTTATCATATATTAAAATATATAAATATCATGTACAATATTTCAACATAATATATTATACAGAAATGTGTTGTATACAATACAAATGTAATATAAATATATTTGTTTTATTGGATATTTAAAATATTTGAAGGAATTAAAATGGGAAGAAAACTGAAGAAATTCAATTAAAGTATTTCTGGGCAACATTAGGGTGCAGCATTCGGTTTGTTGTCAAAAACCTATCTTTGCAAGCTAGTAGTTGTGGTCCTTTATTAAGATACCTTAATGCTTTGGTTCTCATTCATTTATTCATTCATTTATCTAGTTCAACCTTGAAAACGAATGAATTACAGTAATTAATCACTAAGGTCCTTTCCAGTTCAATATCCAATAATTATGAAATATGTTTGTGTGTATGTGTATTACCTATTATGAGATCCCTCAGTAACTTGGCCTTCAGAGACCTGCAGGTTTAGGCCATAGGGGAGGAAATACTATAAAAAAAGTCCTATGGTAATTTCTGGGTCTCACACACACACACACACACACACACACACACACACACACAGAGTGAGAGAGTGAGCGCAGTTATTAAGCATTTACTAAGTGCTTATCCTTGCTAAAGCAATTGCCTCCTCTACTCCCCTAAGATACCCCCAACTCTGTATTCAGGTCTGACTTTTAAACATCCTGATTTTATTGTTTCATTTTTGACTGTTACAAAGAGCCCACAGTATTGAAACCCTTTCAGCTGTTTTATAGGAATCAGCTAATTGTTCAACTAATCAGCTAGTTTTTTTTTTTTAATTTTTTTTTTAGTGAGGCAATTGGGGTTAAGTGACTTGCCCAGGGTCTCACAGCTAGTAAGTGTTAAGTGTCTGAGGCCGGATTTGAACTCAGGTACTCCTGAATCCAGGGCCGGTGCTCTATCCACTGCGCCACCTAGCTGCCCCAATCAGCTAGTTTTTAATTAAAAAAAAACAAAAAAATTTTGAGCAATCTGACCTGCTAATGAGTAGTTATTATTGTATGAAATACATTAATATTATGCTATTATATTAATATATGATTATAAATTTGTGATCTAGCCTTTTCCTCTTATTTCTGTTAAAACTCCTGAAAAGGTTAGGCAGTTTTAGAAGGGTAAGGTAATCTCCTAGTCCCAAGGCATCTCTACCTGGGTAGGGTCCCTTACTTTTTGTCAACATCGTAAACAAAAGTCAGCCTCAGCTGGATCTTCTTCCTCCCCATGCCCTCCATTTGCAACATATCTCCTGGTCCTTTATCTCCTCCATTAGAGTTCAGGTCAACCCAGCTCATGAAAGAGGAAACTAGCCAGAGAGGTCCAGATGGAAATGACCAAGCTATGGCCAGAATCATAAGCTTTCTCCTTTTCACAAATTGTTAATAAATCCCTATACTACAAAAATGAACCTTAAATAAACTATATTGGAACTAGACCACAAGCACAAAATTATTGCTCAGACATGATGCTGATTTATAAAATGGAGAGACAATATTTTAATGCAGTTACCATATCAAGTGCTCATTATCTCTAAGATATATGCAATGAAAATCTTGTGTAAAAAACTAAAGACTTGGCAGAAGAAATCAAAACTTTGTGAGAGTACAATGAGGTATATATCACTGTGTCTGCTAATGGAGTTGTCCCAAAGATGCTTTCAGTGAACCTAAAGAACAGAAATTTTTAAATATTTTCTTGTGTATCATGGTCACTTCTAGCAATCTGGTGAAGTTTATGGATCCTGTTACAGAATCATGTTTTAAAATGCAAAAAATAAAATGAATAGGGCTAAAAATGGAAGCATTTGTATTGATAGTTTTTTAAAAAAAACATATTCATGGACATCATCTTAAAGTTTTATTTTATTTTTTATTTTTTCCCAATTACATGTAAAGATTTTTTTCTGAGTTCCAAATTTTTCTCCCATCCTCTCTTCCCTCCCCCCTCCCAGGGCCAGCAAGCAGTTTGATTTACAATCATGTTAAATATATTTCCACTTTAGTCATATTGTTAGAGAAGAGTCAGAACAAAAGAAAAAAATGCAAGAAATAATTAACAAGAAGAATAACAAAAACAACAACAAAAATGAAAATAGTCTTCTTCAATCTGCATTCAGACTCCATAGTTCTTTTTCTGAAAGTAGTGAGCATTTTCCATTATAAGTCTTTTGGCATTGTTTTTAATCATTGTTATTGGTGAAAAGAGTTACGTCTATCACAGCTGATCATCACACAATGTTGTTGACACTGTCTACAATGTTATTATTTTTATACATGTTTTATACATACTTTTCTCTTTTTTATGATCTCTTTGGGATACAGGCCTAGTAGTGGTATTACTGGGCCAAAGTGTATGCATAATTTTATAGACTTTTGGGCATGTGGACCTTGTCTTAAGATGGAAACAAACATTTATTGAGTACTTATTATGTGCCAAGCAATTTCCCAAGATAACACAACTGTTTACTAATGCCACTAATATACACACACAGCTTATATTTCAATACTTTTTTCAGACATAAAAATATTTGATTCTGCTATGCAATAAACCACAAAGTATTTTATATAATATTGTGTAAGGGGGATAGAAACTTGTCCCACAACTATTCCTATTTGAGTTCCTTTGACAAAGATGAGAATGGGACCAGCTAGGTGGCCCAGTGGATGAAGAACCAGCTCTGGATTCAGGAGGACCTGAGTTCAAATCTGGCCTCAGACACTTCACACTTAGTAGCTGTGTGACCCTGGACAAGTCACTTTACCCTTTTTGCCCTGCCCCTCCCCCCAAAAAAGAAAAATATGAGAATAATGATATTAATAATTATAGTAATGATGGATAATTACCACTCAGAAAATAACCTTAGGCTTTCAAAGGGGAGATATTAGTCCATATGTGTGTGGGGGGAGAAAAAAGGGGGTAGCATTTTTTATCACAATGTTCACTGTGATTGCAAAGCAGGATCTTTTCAGAAAAGATTTGTGATGCATTAAATAGAGTTAATTTAATTCAATAAAAATAAAAATAATAATGAAAAGGCATAATGTAGATAAAGAAACCTTCCCTCAAGTCAAAGGAGCCCTAGCATCAGGTACTGCCTTAGACACTTGCTAAATTACACTGTACAAAGTCATTTAACCATTGCCTCAAGCAGGTCTCTAAGATTCTGGGTTGTAAAAAGAGAATTTGTGACCCCCCCCCCCGGTATTTTAATAACATTATTTCAATAGAATCCTCTGCTAATCTCTCTTAGCTGAGGTAGTTTCCTATTTAGGAGCTCCAAAAACTGATGTAGTCACAGATCTGGCCAAATATATATATATGCATGCATACATGCTTATATGTACATATATACACATGTATAAGATATGTAATAATAAATGTCTGTTTAATTGAATTGACCATTTACTTGATCCATTCCAGAAAGTCTCCCCCCCGCCCCCGCCATGCCCCTGACTCATAGTATAGTGATTTCCTGACTAGAAACCTAAACCGAGTACTGCTATTTCCAAACTGTCAATCTGACCTTCACCAAAACATTTTGGCAATCATCTTCTCTTGTAGTTGTCACATGTGTCATTGAGATGAGTTTTGCATCATAGAAGGGGGAAACAGATATTAAAAGCTAAATTGACCACACTAGCTAGTTAAAAGATGTCACAGATAGCTTAAAAGTAAGTAGTCTGATACTCCAGAGCATGTAACCTGAGGGCTCCAGAGGGATAGCATAGTCCATGCTTTAGGGAAGGTCTGTACTTTCTGTCACTAAGTTCTCTTTGGTTCAGTTGAAGCAATGGTGCAATAGCTAACAATCCTAAGTAATGAAGTAATGAAGTGAAGATGCAACAGAGTTATGGATATAAGAAATAGATCAGGACACTTGTGGACACTGTTGCTGAGAGGAACACTATCATTTCCATCTCTAATGGAAAAATATTTAAAAATATTTAATGTACTTGTTGCAAAGCCCCTGGGCATATGTACAATAATACAAATACCATTTACATATCTAGTAGCTATTAACTGACATTGCAATTGCCAGGCATTTGACACAATTAAACAAATGCTTGACTGAGCAGATGGCTCTTGTAAGGCTCCCTAAGGGTGTGTCTACATTAGGTATGCCAAGGGGGGAGGGTTAATGCACCCATTCGGTATCTGTGTGCATTCCCCAGCAGCATATACACTGTTGTTTGGCGTGGCTGGAAATGTATCCTTTTGATCCCTTGAGAAACAGTGTGTGTGGATAGAGCTTTTTGGTTTTTTTTTTTTTTGACATTTTCATTGTATTTTTTGAAGTTACTACCAAGGGCAATAGGAACCTATGATTTTAGAGTGTCTGCACTTAACTGTACAACAGAACTGACCTTTTGGCTGTGTTTGTAAGTCATTTCAGTCTCACTATTTTAATGACTGAGTGATAGAGGGAAGTATTTCATAGTTTCATAGTTGAAGCAGCATGCTCTTTTTCTGAGGGTCATATTTTCAGACAGACATTGACAAGCTAGAGAATGTCCAGGGCAAGGCAGCCAGGATAGTGTAGGACCTTTAATTTAAGCCCTATGAGGATTAGTTGGAGTTACTAGGGGATTTTTAATCTGAAGAGAAGACCTTGGGTTGATAGGACAACTGTTGTGATTATGTCAAAGTATGTCATCTGAAAGGACTATTCTGAGTTCTTTTTGATCCCAGAGGTCAAGAAATACAACATATAAATAGACAAATTTGGTAATCTTATGAAAAAAAAACATTTTTGGCAGGGGTGCTTAAACAACAGTTTATAAACTTTATTTATAAAAATATATTGGTAACCATATTTCTATATAAACCTTTGTACTCCTTTTTATTTTATTTTAAACACTTAAAATTATTCTGAAAAAAAGGTTCCATAGTTTTTATCAGACTTTTAAAGCAGTCCATAATACACAAAAGGCTAAGAAAACCTGATCATAGGGCTCTCATAAAATAATAAGGGTTTCTTTGGATAGTAGTAGGCTCTCTTTTATTGAGAGTTTTCAAAAAAAAGTCTAGATGCTAAGTGAAGTGAGCAGAAATAGGAGAACATTATATATAGTAATAGCAACATTGTGTGATGATCAACTGGCTCTTCTCAGCAGTGCAATCATCCAAGACAATTCCAAAGAACTCACGATGGAAAATGTTCTCTACATCCAGAAAAAAGAACTGTGGATTCTGAATGCAGATTGAAGAACACTGTTTCTACTTTTTCGTTTTTGTTTTTGTTTTCTTTTTTGAGGCTTTTCCCCTTATGTTCTGATTTTTCTTTCACAACCTGACTAATGCAGAAACATGTTTAATAGGATTGTACATATATAACCTATATCAGACTGCTTTCTGTCTTGGGGATGGGGGAGGGAAGAGAGGAAGGGAGAACATTTTGGTACTAAAAATCTTATGAAAACAAATGTTAAAACTATCTTTACATGTAACTGGAAAATAATAAAATACTTTTATTATTAATTTTTTTTAAAAGTCTTGGTCACCACTTGGGCAGAAGATAGAGCAATGACCCTGAAGTTGGTAGGAACTGAGTTCAAATCTCAACTCAGATAATTACTGGCTGTGTGACTCTGGGCAAGTCATTTAACCCCAATTGTCTTTAACATCCAGGGCCATCTCCAATCATCTTGATGTATATCTTGTATTGGGACCCAGATGGCTTTGGAGGACAGCGTGAGGTCGGTGACTTTGCACAGCCCTTCCTCACTCAAATCCAATTTGCTGCAAGCCATGATATCACCCTGATGTCATGATCCTCTTTGAGAACAAAGGATAAACAACAACAGGTTTGAACTGAGTACATTATAGAAAAGCTTTTTTCAGATATTGATTCTAATAGGTGGCTATGGAAGTCCTTTATTAAACTAGTGCTATTTTCTTGGGCAACAGAGATTATAAACTTACTAAACATACCTATAAGGTGACATTTTTTCCTGCATTTATTGGGGTGGCTTTTTCAATTGTAAACCCAGGGCATATTAGAGGACCATTAAAATACACCTACTATGTGGGCCTCCAATATCCTCTGGGTTTACAATTGAAGAAGCATTGCAAAAATTTCTAAGTTGCTGTGTTAGACAAAGAAAAAACCAGTCTCCAAGCCAAAAGAAAATAAGTTTATTGAGAGAGGGATCCTTTCTCACAATGAAGTCAGACTCAGGTCTAGGAGCCAAAGACTCTGAGCCTCAGGATCCACAGATATTTATACACCATGACTCCTTCCACAATTAACATATTCCAAGGGGGTACAAATACAATAAGTATGGAATAGGAAGAAAGAACCCATCAGTCATATCACAGTACAATCACTTGCCATTCTATATATCCTATTAAAATATCCTTATTACTAAGTTACAGGCTCATAACATAAGAAGCGTCTTTACCATCTCAAATGAAGTCTTTCTGCCTTATCTTTCTCTGAGTTGTTTCTCAGCTACCAAGACTTTCCTCCATATTGGTTAGCCTTGGCTTTCCAACTTCTCTCCCACTCTGATTGGTACCTTATAGCTCATAAATTACTATTTTAGGTATCTGAACTTTATGCTTATCGGTGGCTATACCCAACCACAATTTGAAGTCAAATAGTTGAATCTTTGGTTAACCTTGTAGAGTAGACAAGTTAGCATTTGCCTTAGCTCCTTTCAATAGCTATCTTACTCTTAAGCTAGTAAAAATATTACAGTTTGTAGTCTATAAACTGCTTAGTAGTACTGTTAGATCACTTGTCTTCTAAGGGGTAGTGAAAATCTCACTCATAGAAACAACTCCCAATATACACAGGAAAAAAAATAGCACTTTATACTACACTGAGAAATAATCAGGAAAAAATAGGGATTGTTAAGAAAGGAAGGTAATGACCCTATGTGGGTAATGCTATACAAAATGTTATTATTGTTATTGTTGAATAATAATAATAACAATAATAAATAATAATAATATTGCAGCTATACCTTTGCAGGGCATACATCAAAGCTAGTCCTAAATTATATTTCAGAAATCTGATGAGGAGGCAATGGATACTCTGACAAAGGATTCATCTGTAAGACAAATCTAAAGCCATCATATGAATATAGATAGATAAATTAATTTCAGGGTTAATTATAAGTACTCAAAGAGAATGAACTTTGCTCTATGCTTTAAACATTGGTCTATAGACAAATCAAATATGGCTAGCAAAAAGGGTCTTCTGCCATCATAACTAGCCATTGAAGCTAAATTCTGAAAGTAAAGTAATCATAAAAGTACATTCCACTATGCAGATCATTATGTAGGGAGTAAAAAAGAATAAACAAAAACAAAACCCTCATTTTTTCTCCTTAAAAAGCAATAAATGGCTGAACACCATTTTAATCTTGTTAGGCAAGCAAATATGTAAAATGAATGGGATTAGTTAATAGACTTGTCAAGCAAGGTTTTGGAAGCAGAAAATGACAATTCTTTTCTTTTAAAAATACCTATTTTCAGTAGTGTTTTATCAAAATATATATTTGCTTTATTGAATAGGAGGCTATTTCCCATGATGCAATTGTCTTAAGAGAATTCCTCATTTTACTGCCTGTACTTTCCTTTCTTTTCTTTAGAACTCCAAATGAGAAAAAATAGTACTTTCGTGGACTTATGTTGAAACATGACCCTAGGGATTTGCTTGACTATAGTGCATAAATTTTTGGTTCTGAGTACAGCAAAATAATTGTAAAACTTATTTACTAAAAAAGCACATTCAGTTGTTTGTAGTTTGAATATTTTAAAGTTGTATTAAAGTGATGTCAAGTGAAAAAAGGGTAAGATTTATCTATAATAATAATTATTATTATTTGCTTACTTAGTGGCCACAACATGTTAGGAGTAGGTATGACTATAGGGTATATTCTTTTTCCTGTTTTCTAGAGATTTGAAACTAAGTATTTTTAAGGAAAAAAAGAATAATAATCGAGGATTCAGAAAAGTAAAAAAATGAAGAAGTAGTTAAAAACAAAGAATATTAAGCCTGGAAATTACTTTAGAAATCATCTAATCTAGTCCCCTCATTTTATTGAGGAAGACAATGAGACTCAGGGCAATTAAATAATTTGTACAAGTTCTCATATAACCAGTTAGCACCAAAGCCTTGCTTAGAACTGAGTGGTGCTTTTAATTTGAAATAATACTATACTAAGCATATAACATTCCAGAAAAACACTAACTAGACTATATTTGGGCCGTGATATCAATTTTATAATACAATTCTCTGAAACATATTTGAGTCAAACCTGTGATGACATACTTAAGACACATTTGAACAAGTCAAATGTATGTATTTTTTCTTGTTTCCAATGTCAAAAATAGTTTCATGAGTATTTTGCTTAATACCCTCCCACCATTTTTGTTCCAGAAATCTCATATCTTATATTGTCAAGTTCTATAATATTCTAGAAATCAAACTAACAAATCAATTTATTCTACACATTTCCAGGTTGAAAAAGCAGAGAATATCCTAAAGACTAGTCAGTGTAAGTAGATGTATAAGTAGATCCAATGCAAAAGGCAGCATTGACTGACACTAAGGCCCTAGTGATTTCTCAGATTATTAGTGTGGTACTAGGAAAGTATGTTCATTTTAGCCAACATTTTTCTTGCCTTCAAAATTGATCAGCATTACTAATACCCTTAGAAGTGAAGATTCATTGAACTCTACTAGATTATAGCCATAAGCTCAATGAAGATGAAGACTACAATTTTTCATCTTTATATCATCAATGCCTAGCACACTGCCTTGTCCATAGCAGGTGATTAATAAATGTTTATAGAATTGTTGAAGGAAAGGAATGTGGTCATCATTAGAACATTGATTTTAATATATTGGGAACTAAATCAAATTTGTAAGAATCAAAGTCATTCCCCAATTGAGAAATGGTCAAAGTATATGAACAGGCAGTTTTGGATGAAGAAATCAAAACTATCTATTACCATATGAAAAAATGCTCTAAATCACTATTGATTAGAGAAATGAAAATTAAAACAACTCTGGGGTACCACCTCAGAACTATCAGATTAGATAATATTACAAAGAAGGAAAATAATAAGTGTTGCAGAAGCTGTGGAACAATTGGAACACTGATGTTCGTGAAACTGTAAACTGATCCATCCATTTTGGAGAGCAATTTGGAACTCTGCCCAAAGAACTATAAAGCTGTGTATTCCCATTGACCCAGCAATACCACTAGTAGGTCTTTTTCCCAAAGAGATCATAAAAAGGTAAAAGGACCCACATGTACAAAAATATTTATAGGGGGTGGCTAGGTGGCGCAGTGGATAAAGCACCGGCCCTGGATTCAGGAGTTCCTGAGTTCAAATCCTGCCTCAGACACTTGACACTTACTGGCTGTGTGACCCTGGGCAAGTTACTTAACCCCCATTGCCCTGCAAAAAAAAATTATAGCTGCTGTTTTTGTGGTGGCAACAAATTGGAAATTGAGGGGATGCCCAATCATCCCCTCAATACATAAAAAACTGAAATAAATAAATAAATAACTGAACAAGTTGTGGTATATGAATGTAATGGAATACTATTGTGCTGTGAGAAAAAATGAGCAGGCAGATTTCAGAGAAACCTGGAAGGACTTATATGAAGTAATGCTGTGTGAGATGAGCAAAAGCAGGAGAACATTGTACACAGTATCAACAACATTGTGTATTGATCAACTGTGATAGACTTGACTCTTCTCAGCAATACAATTGTCCAGGATAGTTCCAAAGGACTCATGATGGAAAATGCTGTCCAATTCCAGAAAAAAAAGAAGTGTGACATCTAGATGCAGATTGAACCATATTATTTCTATTTTTTTTCTTTTTTGAGGTTTTTCATTTTTCCTCTGATTCTTCTTTCACAGCATGACTAATGCAGAAATATGCTTAATGTAACTATATAACCTATATCAGATTGCTTGCTGTCTTGGGGAAGGGGGAGGGAGAAAAAATTGAAACTAGAAATCTTATAAAAACAAATGTTGACAAAAATAAAAAAAAATGTTGAATATCTCTACATGTAATTGGAAAATAATAAAATACTTTTATGAAAAAAAGAACATCGAGGCAGCTAAGTGGTGCAGTGGATAAAGCACCGGCCCTTGATTCAGGAGCACCTGAGTTCAAATCTGGCCTCGGAAACTTGACACTTACTAGCTGTGTGATCCCGGGCAAGTCACTTAACCCCCATTGCCCCGCCAAAAAAAAAAGAGCATCAATTTTAGGCTGAAAAGGAGTTTACAATTCATCTAATGCAACTCCCTTATTTTGCATAAAAAGAAACTGAGGCCCAGAGAAGTGAAGTCACAAGTTCACCAGTGTGGTAAAAAGTTTTAACAGTGGGTTAGCGATAATGGAGAGACACCAGTTTTTTAAGGACTACCCTTTCAGGGAGGAGACCAACAGCATGAGCTATGCTTGCCAGTCCGCCTGCTAAGCACTCTACTTCCGGGGTGTGAGCTTAAAAGGCAAGGAGAGAACGGAAGTGGGATCTCTTTCCGGCTCTCCTGGTCCCCTGGCTGCGCTGCACAGACAGACGCTGACTGGAGTTCCACTCAGTCCGGCTCGCGGTTAGTAGCACGCTCCTGATGTGCCTCTCCCCCCCAAATGTGGCCTCGGGCTTTTGCTGAGTTTTATATGGACTAAGCTTAGATTTAAGACTATTTGTTTTGTATTTCTACTTTCCTATCCCTCTAATCAACATCACCTGGTAACTACCATGCAATAAAAGCTCTAACTAGAAAACCAAAAGCTTCTTCCATTTACTAGTCTGGGAGATAAATTAAGGGAAAGGTTAAAGAGGGGAGATTTATAATCTAATATCCAATTTTAAATCTCACATCTGGTTGGTGAGAAAGGTACAATTTAAACCCAGGTATTCTTTCTACTGATCTAGCAGACATTCTCCTATAACATGTTGCACTATGGATCAACATCATTCCATTGATATATCCGTGGATCACCTGACCTCTCTTTTTTTTGCTAGTGTTTAGATTTCATTTTTTTCTTTTCTTTTCCCTTTGCTTTCCTAGTTTTCAGCTTTATATTGTTAAATATTTCATACGTAAAATGTTTTGCATAATACTGTAACGATTGGAATAACGCCACCTGCTGGATACTTACTGTAGAGGAGTTCTGCCCATGAAGGGAAGGTCTTTGAGGGCAAGACCAGGAGTCAGGAAGTGACGCGGGCTAGTGGGAGGAGGAAGGAAGAGACTGGCGCTGAGTCTCGCGCTCTTTTCCTCTGGACTCTGGTGGAGAAGGGAGCTAGAAATGTGCTCTCCCTTTAATAGATAGAAATCTAGGCCTTTTTCTCTCTCTTTACCAAATTCTTATTCTCCTTAATAAATGCTTAAAGTCTAACTCTTGCTAAAGCTTATAATTTATTGGCGACCACTCATTAGATATTTTAGACAGACTAGCTAGAATTTTAACCCTTAACAGATGGCTGACCACGAAGAGGAAAGGTAAACCTCAGTCTTCTGATCTTCTGGTTGGGTAAGAAATTTCCCCTACCCTTTAACTGCTAAGTACTGGTGCACTGGCTGTGTTTTCCCTTTAAATTTTTTCGAATGGACCTTTTAAACTCCCTAATTACCCTATTTTTGATTTTAGTCTGTTTAACCAGACAAATGGGAGATAAGATCATGTTAATGCTTTGTTTTTCTGGATTTTCTATTTTTCTTTTTATTTTTGTTAAAAGAGCCAGCAACTTACTCACACAAGGAAATATTTCTCCCTCTCCCAACCATGCTTTTTCAGAGAAACCTGAAGAGATTCCTGCTGCTTTTCCCAGTTCCAACACTAATTGTTGCTCTAATTTTGCATGCCTGGAGGCAATGACCCACCCTCTAGAAGCTTTTAATCCCCTAGCACCTGGAGGCAAAGTGGGGGAAGAGGAATCCAGGCCTGAGTTCAAAATCAAGTCTGATTCAAATTGCTCTGGTCCCTCCCCTCCTCTCCAGACCCCACCCTCTACTCCTCCTATGGCCAAGCCCATTGCTTCCCCTGCCCGGGAAGTCCAGAGATCTGATGCGCATGCTCAACTTTTTCTACCTGCATTTGCAGCTTCAGGCTCAGCCCTTCCCCTGCCTGGCTGTGCTTTTGAGACAATCTTAGAAAACTCTTTAAATTCCAGATATGCTTGTTTTGTTCATAATTTTGCTAACCTGCTTTTGTCTTTAATTAGTAATCTTATAAAGCATTTGTATGGTGAAAAGACTGACAGACAATATAAAGGGGTTAAAGAAGAAAAACTTAAGCTGAATAAGAATGACAACCATCAACATAATTCAAGACTCTGCTTCTTTTGCCATGGAAGGGTATATATTTTAGAGAAATGTAGAAGTAAGCAGCAAGGTATTGATATGAGTGTTGGGGATTTTAGATATCGGAATCAAAAGTGTTCTGAATTCACTCAGAGTATTAATGTCAGTTCAGAGGTTACATAGGATTTCTATGCTATTATATATACATTTTGAAATTAATGGTATGGGTTTATTTTCATAGAGATTTTCATGCTTTTGAGATTGTGTCTTATACTTAGTTTTTAAAACAAGGAGAATATTTGTAAAAGCTTTTTATAGTCATGTGATCAAGTTTATATTTTATAGTACTCTTATTAATATTAAATTCATATTCATTTAGATTTCCCTAGTTTGAATTTCATTGTCTTTTATTATTCCACGTGTATTTTCTTCTATTCATTCATCTATCTAATTTTGAAACATGGTTTTGATTTCATAATACAATGTTAATTCTAGGAGTATTGTGCTCCCATATTCTGAGTTGTTTGTTTTTGTTATTTTTTTTTCCTCAACTGATTATTTGATCAAACTCTTTAAAGCATTTCCCTGGCAAATTGGTTGCCATGGCAAGTGTAAATTGATTCTAGAAGTATTATTTTTGATAAGCATATTCCCAAAAAAAAAAAAAAAGAGGGGAACATTTGTAAAAGTTTTCTTTTTTCAAAAAAAAAAAAGTTCTTTGAGATTCTGTTGTGCTTTAACTTGTATTTAAGTATGTTCTGATTTTTCACAAAAGTAATTGTATACTAAGTAAAAAAAAAGGGTATTATTTGAAATTGTTGCATAATTATATATTATATTTTTAGTCAAGATGTATTCACATTTTTTGCAATCATTTATTATCCTCAATTTTAAATCCATATGAGACTTGGATTATGGGAACTTATCATTTAAGACATTAATTGCCTTTATTCTGAGTTATCAGATGCCAGTTGGCCAAGATGCCATCCAATCACAAGAGGAATACATGCAAGAGCAGACACTGAACTGTCACATGAGGGGAGACATGCATGAAGTCAAGGTATGGCCGAGGGAACGGCTTTTGACAAATGTTGAGGTTGGATTCTCTTGGTTTAATATTTTATTCTCTTTTTCCCCACAATATTGTACAGATGGCTGGAAGTATTCATCCCACCCATCTCACTTCTACACCTGGCTTCTATGCTCCCTCCTATATGCCTGATGCCATGGACATCTCAATCCCATGCATCTGATTAAGTCTGACTCAGTTTCTTCCAATATGTTCGGTGGCATGGACATATATTCCATCCACCTATTTTAAGCCTGGCATACTGTATGGGCAGTACATATTGCTCAAGTGTGGGAATGCTCATATCCCATCATTTCTCTGTTCTTTTATGGTAACCCCCATAATTATCTCAGGTGTCATGATAAATACAGTGTTGAATTTGGCCTTGACACCTGTTACCAATTATATTAGATTTTTTAATTTCTCATAATGGCATGAGGATAATTAGGCAGATGATGCAAAAAGTGATGAAACAAAGATAAAAATTATTTTAAAAAATTAATATCACAGCAATTGTCTTCTCAATTACCCTCCATAAGGGGGGACTATAGTAATATTATAATTTTAAAGAATGTTTCAATTTTTGTTTTATTATATGTTTCATGTGTAACAACTAAGATTCTGAATTCCCTTAGACATGTTTTTGAGAAATTTCATTGTTTGATTTGATTATTGACAAAGCTATTTTAAAGTTGTGTTAAGCTCAATTTTGTAGGAAATTTTCCTGGCTGATTACCAGCATCCACACATCAACCCCTGAAAAGACTTCGATTCTATGACTACACCTAGAGGACATCTGAGAAAAGACTTTCAGAGACTTTAAATGAACAGTTTTGATTTGTTGTTTTTGTTGTTTTTTTTCTCTTTCTGTTATAATATACACCATCTGTAACATGTATTCTCTGCAGAGGCCCTCCCTTTGCAAGACTAATGTCAAAGCGTCGGTTCATGAGGACAAAAAAAATCGCCCCTCTGAACAAAACTTTCCTCTCTTCCTTTTCTATATTGTTGTTCACATATTATTAGTTAGCAATAGTTATCATATTGTTTTTACTGTTCCGTCAAGGAAACATTTTGTTTCTTGAGGAACAACAGGGGGGACTGTAACGATTGGAATAACGCCACCTGCTGGATACTTACTGTAGAGGAGTTCTGCCCATGAAGGGAAGGTCTTTGAGGGCAAGACCAGGAGTCAGGAAGTGACGCGGGCTAGTGGGAGGAGGAAGGAAGAGACTGGCGCTGAGTCTCGCGCTCTTTTCCTCTGGACTCTGGTGGAGAAGGGAGCTAGAAATGTGCTCTCCCTTTAATAGATAGAAATCTAGGCCTTTTTCTCTCTCTTTACCAAATTCTTATTCTCCTTAATAAATGCTTAAAGTCTAACTCTTGCTAAAGCTTATAATTTATTGGCGACCACTCATTAGATATTTTAGACAGACTAGCTAGAATTTTAGCCCTTAACAATACCTTGAGCTCTTTGGGAAGGTTATAGCACAAATTAAGCAAATTATACATACTTTGTTTATGGCATTGGTTGGTATCATCTCATATATCTATTGTTATCCTGTTGCTGGGTTACGATATATACCATAGATTTGACATTTGTCCAGAATATTCTATCACTTTAGCCCCAAATGTGGTGTTTCCCTGGAGTGCCTGAACCAGAGATTTTAAAACATCTCAGTTTAATGCCCAGATTTGCAGCTGTCATTCAGGAGAGAGGTCTTTGTTCCATTTATCTTGTTAGTAACTTTTCCTATGGTGGTCTAAAATCTGTAATGGCCAATTAATTTTACCCTTCGGATATTTTCTTTTTGAATGTTCATTTACTTGTTCTACATGGGAAACATAAAAGGAAGCTGGGTCAGATTAGCCCAGCTACAACCGGCAGACCAGGCAGATCCTCACTATTTTATGCCATTGGGAGATTTTTCTGGGAGTCTCAGATGACTGCTGCTGTTTCCCTATTCTACTGTCTTCCATGGAATATAAAGTTGGTCCCAGAGACTGTGAGAAGAAAACCTGATTGCCTTCTAGGGTAGTTCTAACCTGAAATCCTGCTCCTGTATGGTTTCTTATAGAAGAACTTTTCACTTTGCAGATGACTGACTGGAAGAAAATTGCTGCTTTGTGGAAATTGTGAACACTGCCTGGTTGGGGCTGAAGGCATTTATGGAAATGAACATTCAATTGAGAGGGATGTAGAGTTTGGGATGAGGATCCCATTTTCAAGGCAGTTTATTATTGTATATCAGGTAAATTAAAAGAAAGCCAGAGGGAGCTAGTAATTGGATAGAGTGGCCCAGATCCATTATTTGTGGGGTGGGGGTGGGTAGGGAGAAGCAGACTATTATTACCTCTTAGGATGTCCCTTTGATAAGAATTCAAAGGTAGCCAGATCCAAGGAAAGGGTAAAGTTTCCATTCTAAGTCCTAATATGTACTAGTTCTATGCATTTATTTTTTGCTGGAGCAATGAGGGTTAGGTGACATGCCTAGGGTCACACAGGTAGTAAGTGTCAAGTGTCTAAAGCCAGATTTCAACTCAGGTCCTCCTGAAACCAGGGCCAGTACTTTGTCCACTGCACCACCCAGCTGCCCCCAGTTCTATGCATTTTGATGGAAACTAGTGGGTCTTCCTACTCCATATAGTAGAAGATTTGAAATCATTGGTATCCAACTGCAATCTTATTTAAGGTCTGTGAACCTGGCAGTTATTTTCATAAGTAGAAATGTAGCCTTAATAATGTACAATCACAAAGCGAATTATAGTGAATTGAAGTAAAGCAAATTGTTTCATTTGTCATCTAGCTTTCTCTAGATCAGCAGAATACAATTGGATTATAGAGAACTGAACAACATCTTCTCATTCCTTAATATAAATCTAGTCTCTCAGGAAGAATCTATGCCATGGCACAAGCACTGAAAATTTAAGTCAACACCCTTCCTAAAGAATTTCACCCAAATATAGTATCAGGCATATAAGCAAGGGAAAAAACCCTACAACCTTAAGTATAGTAAAGGGAGCTGTGATGTATTCTTTTAAAGTGTTACATGTCAGAGAGATGGTGTGCCATTATGTGTATTGTGTAGACACATACTTACATATAACATATTTTATGTAAATTACATAGCTAAATAGATTTATTTATAAAATATTAATTAAAACCATATAATATTTTATATGTAATATATATTATATATATATATATACTAAATACACATAGAGATAAAGACATGATATTGACATAGATAAGCTGAAATTACAGGTAGGGTCGTGTAGTATATAGAGAAACCAGCCTCAGAATGTAGAAGACCTGAATTCACATTCTGCCTCTGATATACACTGCCCTGGTCCAGTACTGGTCATTTAAGCTCTCCCTGGTCCAGGGAATTCTCCAAGACTATAAATTGGGGAAAAGATGTTGATCAGAACTTGTAGAGAGGGTGTTTTATCATCAGAAGTTCTCTATACAAATGAAACCATAGGTCTAATGTCATCCCAATCATTCTTTTAGTGTAGCGAATACTGGGGCAGAAGGAAGATTGTGAGTTTTCTCTACCATTTGGTAGAGCCAGTTGCAGAGGAGGGGTAAAGTTTTAATTTTTTTTTTGTGGGGTAATGAGGATTAAGTGACTTGCCCAGGGTCACACAGCTCGTGAGTGTCAAGTGTCTGAGGCCATATTTGAACTCAAGTCCACATGAATCAAGGGCTGGTGCTTTATCCACTGCACCACATAGCTGTCCCTAAAGGTTTAATTCTACAAAGAAATGAGTGGCTAGCACATACCTTTTCTCCAAATAGTGCAAGATTTAGGTTTTTCCAGATTAGCATTTTAGCCTCACCAATGTGATATTGATTGAAGTCTTTGAACCTAACACACTTTTTCAAAAGTGGAGACTTGATCATAATAACATAAAACCTAAAATTTTGCTCTTTATACTTGGCTCTCCCACATGATAGAGAAAAGTTACAAAATTTCTCAGATCTCAATATTTGCTACTCCCCCCAAATATATTTACTGAACTTCTTATTATTGATTATTTTCTTATTGGTCATTTTCTCTCTTGTCTTTTTTTTTCTTTTAGTATTTCAAGGTTAAGATTTGAAGGCCGCATTTCATATGATATGCAAAGAACTTAGTTAAGTCAAGGAATCAAACAGAGAAAGGAACTGACATAGAGTCTTAGAACAAGTAAAGCATTCCTAAGAAGCAGTAAAGTTTGTTCCCCTTAAAATCCTTGGTGATATCACAGAGAAATAAAGATAGGCTGAATGATAATAAGAGTACTAGTCTTAGTGATTTAAATATAGCATTCATCAGCTTTACCCAAAGTAAGCCCAGCAATGCCAACCTAGAGAAAAAAGTCTCTAGCAGAGAGCCATAGGATTCTGATATTATCTAGATTGATTTTCTAACTATACTTAGATGCTTTTTGGATTTAGCTGGAGTATTATATTTAATTATGTTTAATATTAAGTGGGTTATGATAAACTAGTGTGAATCGAAAAGGATAGTGAAGGATATGAAAATAATTTCACATGAAAGATATTTGAAGAACTGGAAATATTTCTAGAGAAGGGAAGACTGGAGAAATAATCAATATGATCAGTTTTTTTAGGACCATCATTTGGAAGAGAGTGAATTTTTGATGTTATTCCAGGGATCATAGCAAAGGCAAGTAAATAAAGTTAAAGGGAGACATTTTTTCCTCAATATGAGAAAACTTTTGGTAAAAAAAATAAATTAATTGTTAGAGAATATTATATGAAGCAGGCTTTTTTGTTGTTGTTTGTAACTGAATGTATTTAATCAGAACCAGAAGATTTCTGAATTGGATAGGAATAATTAGTTGATCTTTTTGGGTCTGAACCTGAGAATTACTTAAGTGAAAAACCTTTGGAAGGTTAATGGGTCTTAGAAGAATATCATTTGGCCTGAGAAAGTAAAGTGGGGGGCAGTCTGGAATATAGTACAATGCTTGATGAATGGAGATAGCTCTGGATGAAGCATTGAAGTAATGGCATGGAGTAGAAAGAAGGGACACATAGAGTATTTGGGCACCCTGTGTTGTAGGGACAGGAGTCTCCACAAAATGGTAGAGGGGCATTGAAAGGAAAGCTTCAGTGTCCAAGACAAACTTCACCTTACATAAATCTGATCAGGCACAAGTAAGGGGACATAATAGACAACAATACATTCACTAAAGCGGTAATCTTACACAGCATATTGAAATCTGTAGGTCATTTTATATGATATTTTATGTATATTGTCTTATTTGATCCCTGTAATGATCCTCATAAGTCAGGAAGTATATTATTACATTCATTTTAATATATGAGGTAACTGATGTATAGGCAGTTAAGTGTCAATAGATCACATGGATATTATATGGTAAAAGCAATTGTAGAGTCCAGGTCTTCTGACTGACAGTTCTATGCTACACTGCCTCTCTGTGATTAAATCCCATTTCTAAATGATTGAAGAGAAGCAGTATAATATGGAAGAATACACATTGGGAAATTAAATAGGAGTGTGTTGTTACATGTTTAGCAACCTGCTCTCCAAAAAGAAAGTATGACAATACACTGCTAAGTTTAACCTGCAGTATTATTTTTTTTATCATTTTCTTAAGTCTAGACAGTCAACAAGACAACAAATAAAGCACTGATGTGTAGTACTTCCTGGTTTTCAAAGTTTAAATGCTGACAATGACAATTTAACAATTAACTCTTCAGAGAGTGGTTCCAAATGGTTTCAGCTTACCCCTAAACTCAGGTTAAAAATAAAAAAAAGCTTAAAAAGAGGATTTGGGGAAGGGAGAATAGGCAAAGATCCTGAAAGCCATTATTGTTGAGTCACTGCAGTTGTATCTGAGTCTTCATGACACCACTTGGGTTTTCTTGGCAAAGATATATGCCATTTCCTTCTCGAGTTAATTTTACAGATTAAAAAAAAAACTGAGGCAAACAAGGTTTAGTCACTTTCCCAGGGTCACAAAGTTAATAAATATCTGAGGCCAGAATTGAACTCAGAAAGATAAGTCTTCCTGATTCCAGGCCCAGGACTCTAGTCTCTGTGCCACCTAAATATCCCACAAAGAAACAGGGATTGAATATTTTAAAATGCTATCCCCTGTCCCAGTCCCATTATGAAAAGAAGCAGGGATATATGAGGAATAAGTGAGACAGAAAGGTAAATGAGGTATCTATGATAGTACTGGGGACTTCAGAAAATGGCAGTTGAGGGGAGAAATTGTCAAGAATTCCAAAAGGGTGTCAAGGAGGGCAGAAATTAAGTGGTAGGCACAGCCCAAGTCATCTAGCATTTCACCCTCTTGAATGTGCTGCCGTAGTAATAGACCATAATTTTGAAGAATAGCTTAAAATATTTAAAATACATCCAGGAAGGGGAGTGTTGGGGAGGAAGATTGGGAGAATATAGTATAGCAGCATTTTAGAGAATGGGGCCTGTGAACAGGTTAGATAAAGCACAAGAATGAATTGCTATTAGAATTGCTATTAGAATCTTACATGTCCATCGCTTAGACAATGAATCACTCTTGCTGTCACCCTGCCAACTTAGGGAAGATTTAAACCCCCAAAATGCTCAAAGCATCTTTGAGAATCAAGTTGAACAGAACCGTGGTTTCTATTCTGTCATTGCACTTTACATGAATGAGCCAAACTCTTCTATATGGATCTTCAGGGATTATATTATTTCAAGTGTAGTTTTTCTCAGCACCTCAGAGGCCCGCTGCTATGAAAGAAAGTACCCTGTAGAAAGAAATCCGTCTCCTAATCAAATTTCTCTCACCACTGCTAACTTTAAAATTTTAAAAATCTTCATCCACTGTGAAGTTTTGTTCTACATCTCACATTGACTTGTTCTACCTTTTGAACTCTTTATATTTAAAATTACTACAATATTTCTAAAGGCCCATTTCACATATAGATTTAAAAAAATCCATTAGTAGTCTGTTTGCATTCTTCATATGAATTTCATATACATGAGGGTGGATTGCAATTATATTTAGCATTCATAGGCACCATGCCCTATTTAAGCAGGTGTATGAATTGTAATCAATCAAGGGCATCTCTAAACACTTTTGGGGGGGATAAGTACTACATGCTTCTTGCACAGTAGAAACCATGGGAAAAACACCTTTGTCCTTCACGGATTCAATTTACATTTTCTAATCTTTAAGAAAATGACTTAAAATGAGTTATTTAAGGGCACAGAGTTTATTTGTAAGCGTATTTATATTCCTTATACCCTCTTAATTCATGGAATATGTTTATATATGAGAGCATTTCTTTATATCATAGAGTTTCTGTGAAATTAGTCAGCATAGCCATGATTAATACCACATATTTGCTAACTCTACACAGTGATTTCCAAATCAAAATTGGTTTAAAAGCTTTTTAGCCAGATTTTAAAGTTAGCATATTAATAATATAAAAATGGCCAGGTGTCTTACTGGGCAGTGTGAGAATTTAGACAAGTTGTGGAAAATCGAATAGGACAAATGTTTTGGCACATTCTCTCTGAATTATTCAAAAACATTTTCCACACTGACTTGAATTCATCAAAAGGCTGTCAATTCTAGCTTGACTATTTACTGTACTGATTTGGCATTTTTCAGTCATACAAATAGGACTTGTATTAAGTTAAAATGAATAGTTTTCAGATTTATAGTTCAATATCCATATTTTTCTCTACTTCTCAATATATGGATCCTTGACATTGTCCCTGTACAGAACAACCCATAACAGTTGTGTTCTCTATGCATTGTGTTCTCAGCATATCCGAACTCCTTAAAATAAAAATAAAAATTCCATTTAAAAATTGGGTAAAATAAAAAGCACTTCTTATTTCCCTTTTTGTGAGGGAATATATTGAGCAGTGCACAATTTACACTAAAGAGACACTAATATTATAGATAATTAGGATGTTGCAGATTCAGGATTTGCTTTTGATTTTATTTTGTTTTAAATAGGTGGAGTCCAGAAAGCTAATGTTGCAATTTATTTGATTGGAATAGAATTATATTTGGCCCCATGTTTCTATCTACATAACCATTTGGTCTTTGGTTATTTTATATTAAAACTCTATTAAGTGAAGGGATAATTGTAAAATGACAAATGGGCAGATATAAATAGGCTGGGCTCCTTCTGAGTTATCTTTCAGCAATGTCTTAATCCAATGTCATTATGTATATTGGTATGATAACAAAGGTTGTGTCCCTTATCAGAACTGCATTGAAGACTAGAGAAAAGAGAAATTTGCCAGGTTTGTAATAAACTCGTGGAAGTTGTGACATATATTTCTGATAATCACTTTATTAATTTACCCATTAACTATAGCTTTGCTATCTTTTAATCTATAACTTTGGGGGAGGGAGTGTTTTCCTGTCTCTTTACCTTAATATTCATTTGCTTTTAGAAAGAGTTCGAGCAAATTTTTAAGACTAGCTTCATGTAAAAGTTCATAAAAATATGCTTCCTCTAAAAGGGAGACTGCTGGATGATATATTTTTTGCCCACTTAAATGACTCAAAATGACTAAATTGTATATGGCCTTACATGTTCTCCATAAAAAAGTGAGTCTGATTACAGACAAATTCCGAAAAGTACTCTTGTTTACCAAGGTTTCAAGCATTTTTACAAAGGAATTTTTTAACCTAATGGATAACTTGCTTTACATTTTAGAATCAGTAGAGTAAATTTATGAGCATTTAACCAGGTCATCAAATGTATATTTTTATGTAAATTATTTTTTTTAATTTCATTTAAATGATCAAGTAAGATTGATTACTTGGCAATCAACACTTATAATAGCAAAAAATTAAAACCAACAAAAAACCTAAGCTGATTGTAAAACAGTTTGTTGGTATGATACATATGTAACCATGGGATCATCTTAAGTAATGTAGAGAAGATTTTATCTTTAACTGATTGGTTAGCTAGAATTCCAAAATTAAAAAACAAAACAACAACTATGATCTTGGGGGCTTAAACTATTAGTTTAATCAAATAACATTAACCTATCATAGCTTCCTTGCTTACTTAGAGATAAAGATGTTATTCAGTTGTTTTAGACATGTCAGACACTTTGTGACCCCCTCTAGAATTTTCTTGGTAAAAACAAACAAACAAACAAACAAAAAAACTGGAGTGGTTTGCAATTTCCTTCTCTAGCTCATGTTATAGATGAGGAAAATGAAGCAAACGAGTTTAAGTGACATGCCCAGAGTCACACAACTACTATGTATATGAGGCCAGATTTGAACTAGGGAGGATGAGTCTTCCTGACTGCAGGTCCAGCACCCTGTCCACTATTCTATGCAGCTGCTTCTCTGTAATTCAGAGAATTGATAATACCGTAGCAAAATGGAAATGCCTTAGATTTGATGTTGTCTTCCTGGTACAATATACATCAGTATTCTAGGAGGTATTATCCCAGAGCAGTATTACTCAAAACTTCATTCCCCAATGATTTCCAATTCATCTCCCCAAGACCCTCCTCAGGCCAGAAACCAAACCCTGAATGATCTAACTGAATAATTTACCTAGCACACCTACATTTTTGGCTTAGATTGGTTGTTTATTCAGCTGCCCACCCTACAACAATGCTTAACTTCACTCCCCACTATCTTTTTATCATCTGCCATGCCATTATTCACATATCACTACCACCACTCCTTTTCCAGTTCTGGAAGTATAACCAAATAAACTCTCTTATTGCTTCTGGAAAGGATATATCATTCTACTCCACTAAGTCTATCACAGATGATCATCACGCAATGTTGCTATTAGCGTGTACAATGTTCTTGTTATGTTTACTTCATTCTGCATAAGTTCATGTAAGTCTTTCCAGGTATTTCTGAAATCCACCTGCTTACTGTTTCTTATGGCACAATAGTATATCACAACTTGTTCAGCCATTCCCCAATTGATGGGCATGCCCTCAATTTCCAATTCTTTGCCACTACAAAAAGAGCTACTATAAAGAATTTTTGTACATGTGGGTCCTTTTCCCTTTTTATGATATCTTTAAGATACAGACCTAGTAATATTATTGATGGGTCAAATGGTATGCACAGTTTTCTAGCCCTTTGGGCATAGTTCCAAATTGTTCTCCAGAATGTTTGGATCAGTTCACAATTCCACCAACAATGTATTAGTGTTCCAATTTTTGCACATCTCCAACATTTATAATTTTCCTTTTTTTGTTATATTAGCCAATTTGATAGGTGTGATGGGGTATCTCATAGTTATTTTAATTTGCACTTTTCTAATAACTAGTGATTAAGAACTATTTTATATGGCTATAGATAGTTTTAGTTTCTTCATCTGAAAACTGCCTATTCATATCCTTTGACCATTTCTCAGTTGGGGAAAGACTTGTGTTCTTATACATTTCTTTCATTTTTCTCTATATTTTACAAATAAGGCCATTAGCAGAAACTCTGCTGTAAAAATTGCTTTCCAACTTTCTGCTTTCCTTCTAGTTTTAATTGCATTGGTTTTATTTGTGCAAACCCTTTTTAATTTAATGTTATGAAATTGCTCCATTTTGCATTTCATAATGTTCTCTACCTCTTGTTTCATCATACATTCTTCCCCTCTCCATAGATCTGACAGGTAAACTATTCATTTCTTTTCTAATTTGCTTATGGCATCACCCTTTCTGTTTAAATAATGTACCACTTTTGACTTTATTTTGGTATATGTTGCACAATGTTGGTCTATAACTAGTTTTTACCATAGTATTTTCCAGTTTTCCTAGAAGTTTTTGTCAAATAGTGAATTCTTATCCCAGAAACTGGAGTCTTTGGATTTATGAAACAGTAGATTATTATAGTCATTTACTATTGTGTCTTTTGTGCCTAACTTATTCCACTGATCTATCACTCTATTTCTTAGTCAGTACAAAAGAGTTTTGATAATTGTTGCTTAATAATATAGTTTTAGGTCTGGTATGGCCAGGCCACCTTCCTTTGCATTTTCTTGTCATTAATCCCCTTGATATTCTTGACCTTGTGTTCTTCCAAATGAATTTTCTTATTATTGTTCTAACCCCATAAAATAACTTTTAGGTAGTTTGATTGGCATGGTACTGAATAAGTAAATTAATTTAGGTAGAATTTTCATTTCTATCATATTAACATGGCCTACCCATGAACAATTGAAATTTTTCCAATTGTTTAGATATAATTTTATTTGTGTGAAAAATGATTTGTAATCATATTCATATAGTTTCTTGGTTTGTCTTGTCAAGTAGACTCTCAAATAATTAAATTGTCTGCAATTATTTAAATGAAATTTGTCTTTCTTCCTTTTGATGCTGAGCTTTGTGGGCCATATATAAGAATCTGATAATTTATGTGATTATATTTTATATCCTGCAACTTTGCTAAAGTTTTTAATTGCCTTAAGTAGTTTTTTAGTTTATTCTCTAAGTGTATCATCATATCATCTCCAAAGATTGATAGTTCTGTTTCTTCATTAACTATTCTAATTACTTCAATTTATTTTTCTTCTCTTATTGCTAAAGCTAACATTTCTAGTAAAATATCGAATGATTGTGGTGATAATGGGCATCATTATTTTACCTCATATTTTATTGGGAATACTTCTAATTTATCCCCATTACATATACTGTTTGCTGATGGTTTAAAATAGAATCCGTTTATTATTTTCAGGAAAGCTCCATTTATTCATATGCTTTTTAGTGTTTTTAATAGGAATGGGTGGTATATTTTGTCAAAAGCTTTTTCTGCATCTATTGAGATATAGAGCATTACATAGACTAAATATTTTCAAGCTGTCTGTATTTCTATGAATAGTAACTAAATGTTGGGCTGTTGTGCTTATAAGGATGGCTATGTGACTACCAATTAAACTCTATGGTTGTAGAAGTAATAGAGCTGGGGACGGGGCGGGGGGGGGGGGACACACATTCCTATTATTCTCTCCTCTAGCTTCTGAGACCACACAAGTGTGATTCCTCTGTGTAAAAATTTGTCCTAATGATACCTTTGACTCTTGGACATAAAATATTAAATAAAAAATGTAAAAACAAGAGTAGTCACAATATTTACTTAATACAAGGAAAAAGCAAGAACCCTGTCACAAACTTCTACCTGCATACATAGTGTCTGGGAATGGGGGATGGAAGATGAGCAAATACTCATAGAAACCTAAGAGTAAGATACATGAATAATGAAACCTATGTACATAGAACAACTCCATTTCTGGATTATAAGCCTTGGGGAGTTTTGCTATCTTTACAGAATACACTCATCTAAATCAGTCATCATTCACCTGTTATGCAAAATTGCTTTTCTTCTAGCTATTCCTAGTTTGTTCCTCATAGTTCTTCTACTCTGCTACTCTCTGGTACTAAGAAATTGTGACACTCTCTTAGTACAAAGATATTAGCATATCTCCCACCAAAAATTAAAGACATGGATACTAAGAATATAAAGGAATTAAAAAGAAAACACTTGGTACACAGATCCAGCCCCAGGCTGGCCACCCAGACCCAGGCTCAGCTGAAACATATCCAGACCGAAGCTGGCTGCCCAGACTTGGGTTGTGTTGATAGAGGTCCAGCTCCAGGCAGGCCATGCCAGGGAAATCTACCCCCCCCCCCCGAGCCTCTGAATTAGCTGCAGCACCCATGTCTTCTGAAATTAAGATCATGGTCTGGAGAGAGGGTCCAGTGGGTGGCTGGGGGGAGATTTCAGGGGTCTTGGAGCTGAAGTGGAATTTGGTTGTTCTACCCAGCTGAGAAACAGGAAGTAATCATTAGTGGATGAGGGGCACAGGCACACCAGAGCTATCAACCATAGCAAAAAAAAGTATTGCCTGATTAAATAGCAAATAGGCTTGGGGTTACTTATAGACTAGAGGACAGGCAAGATGAGTGAGGAACCTGCCCCTCCTTAAATTATAACACCTTGGACATCCTGCAACTTGGGACAGTGAATGCTGGAAGCAGTGTCCCACTTTAAAAAAGAAGTTAAAAGTCAAAAAAGAGGTGGTCAAAATGAACAGATAGAGAAAGATGTGGACCATAGAAAGTTTCTTTAGTGACAAGGAAGATTGAGTTGCACCCACACAAGAGGATAGCAACTTCAGGGCTCCTACATCCAAAGCTTCCAAGAAAAATATGAATTAGTCTCAGGCCATAGAAGTGTTCAAAAAGGACTTTGAAGATAAAAATAAGAGAGGTAGAGTAAAAAAGAGAGTGATGCAGGAAAGTCATGGAAAAAAATCAACAGCTTGAGAAACCAAATGGTAAAGCTATCTAAAGAAAATAATTGCCTAAGGATTAGAATTGAACAAATGGAAGCTAGTGACTTTATGAGAAACTAAGACACAACAAAGCAAATCTAAATGAATAAAAAAATAGAGAGCATTGTGAAATATCTTCTTGGGAAAACAACTGATCTGGAAAATTGATCCAGGAGACATAATTTGAAAACTATTGGATTACCTGAAAAAATGATCAAAAATAGAGCTTAGACATTATCTTCCAGAAGATTGTCAGGGAAAATTGCCCTATTCTAGAAACAAAAGGTAAAATAGAAATTCAAAGAATCCACTGATCACCTCCTGGAAGAATTCCCCAAATGAAAACAACAAGGAATATTATAGCAAAATTTCAGAGCTCCCAAGTCAAGGAGAAAATACTGCAAGTATCCAGAAAGAAACAATTCAAGTACTGTGGAGCCACAGTCAGGATAGCACAAGATCCAGCAGCTTCTGCTTTAAAGGATAGGAGGGCATGGAATAGGATATTCAGGAAGGCAAGGGAATTGGGATTACAACCAAGAATCATCTACCCAGCAAAAATGAATGTAATATTTCAAGGGAAAAAATGGGACTTCAATGAAAATTGAGACTTTCAGGTAGTTGTGATGAAAAGACCTGAACAGAATAGAAAATTTGACTTTCAAATGCAAGACCATAGAGAAGCACAAAAAAGGTAAACAGGAAAAAGAAATCATGAGGGATGTTAAAAGGTTAAACTGTTTACATTCCTACATGGGGAGATAATACTTCTAACTCAGAAGAACTTTCTCAGTATTAGGGCAGATGATAGGAATAAATTTAGACAGAGGGCACTGGTGGGAATTGATATTGTTAAGCATTTATTCTTTGGTTATCATTTTTTGTGGGGTGGTCAGGGTGTGGTGGCATGTCTAAGGTCAAGCAGCTGATGAGTGTCATAGCTGAGGTTGGATTTGGTCTTGGGTTCTCCTTGGTCCAGAGAAGACACTTTGTCCACTGTGTCACCTAGCTGCCCCATGAAGACATCTTTAGGGTAAAATTGAGGGATGAGAAAATTGCACTGGGGAAAGGGGAAGGGGAGAGGTAGAATGGGGTGACATATCACATGAAAAGACCAGGCAAGAGCTTGTGGAGTGGGGGAGATATGGGGAAGGAGTGGGGCAGTGACTGAGCCTTATACTCATCACATTTGGCTCAAAGACCATTCTCTCATAAGAGTTCGCTCAAGGAGGGAACAGAATACACACTTAGTTGGGTGGAATAATCTATCTAACCATGCAGGCAAGTAGGAGAGGAAGGGGATAAATAGGGGTGAAGAAGGGAGGGCAGAGTCAGGGAAGAGGCAGTCAGAAACAAAACACTTTTGAGGAGGGATAGGGTGAAAGAAGATAGAACATAGAGGAAATATCATAGGCAGATAATAGGATAGAGGGAAACAGTTAAAAATAGTAATTGTGAAATTAATTTTGAAGCAGAGGCAAAAGTAATGTAAGATGGTGGTGGTGGTGATGGTGATGATGATGATGATTGGATGAAGATGAAGATTGCTTGATGAGCATTTATTGATGATGAGGACTGATTGATGATGAGGAGGATTGATTAAGGATGATGATGAGAACTGATGGATGATGGTTTGATTATAATTGATTGATGATGATGATGCCAAAATGCATGGTACTTACTTTCTGGGCTATTGTAAAGAAAATTCTTTGTCAGGTATAAGGTACTATATAAATATTATCTATTACTGTTGTTGCAATAATCAACCTCATGGGTGGATTGTATAGAAATCTCTCTTTAAAGTACTATGTAAATGTAGTTTACTATAAAAAAAATGATGAGCAGGATGCTATCAGAAAAACCTGGAAAGTCCTACATGAGTTGATGCAAAGTGAAATGTACTGTATGCAAAATAACAGCAATATTATGAGATGATCTGCTGTGAATGACTTGGTTATTTTCATCAATGCAATGATCCAGGACAACTCTGAAGGTCTTATGAAAAATGCAACCCATCTACAGAGAGAAAACTGATCATATATGAAAACAGTTCGAAGCATAATTTTTTTGTTAGTTCCTTTATCTGAAGGTACCTTTATAGTACAAACTTCCCCTATCTCATATTGTAGATGGTGGTAGAAAGCATAAGTAACTCTTCAAATAGCTGAGTATTCCACTATCCTTCAATCAGATTCCAAAAACATTCAGCTGACAGGTATTGAGCAAACTTGACAGGCTGACTTTGAAACTGACATAAGGGGTTGTTTGGTTGAAAGAGGGTGCTGAGTGTTGTTGGAATCCGATAATGATAATGCTTGCAAATCCACTGAAGTACACTTTTGTTAACTTGTTTCTCTTGCATGATAGGAGCAGTAATCTCAGTAAACAAGCCTAGGTATCATTAGTTATTTTTTCTGATAAAAGTATTTTATTTTTTTCCAGTTACATGTAAAGTTAGTTTTCAACATTTGTTTATACAAGCTTTCCAATTTCAGATTTTTCTCCCTCCCTCCCCCCTCTCCTAGATACCTAGATAGCAGGTAATCTGATATAGGTTTTATATATATTTATATATATATATATATATATATATATATATATATATATATATATATATATACACACACACACATACACATACACACATATATACATATATATGTATATATATATATAAAACATTAAACATATTTCTGCATTAGTCATGTTATAAGAGAAAATTCAGAGCAATGAGGAAAAACCTCAAAATAGAAAAACAACAGCACCAAAAACAAAAGAAATAGTATGTTTCAAACAGCATCTACTCCGCAGTTCTTTTTTTTTCCTGGATTTGGAGATCCTCTTCCATCATGAGTCCCCTGGAACTCTTCTGTACCATTGCATTGGTGAGAAGAATCTAGTCCATCACAGTAGATCAACACTCAATGTTGATGATACTGTGTACAATGTTCTTCTGGTTCTGCTCATCTCACTCATCATCAGCCCATGCAAGACCCTCCAGGTTTCTCTGAACTCCTCCTGCTCATTGTTTCTTACAGCACAATAGTATTCCATTACATTCATATACCACTACTTGTCCAGCCATTCCCCAATTGATGGACATCCCCTCAAATTCCAATTCCTTGCCACCACATAAAGAGCACTATAAATACTTTTGTACATGTGGGTCCTTTTCCCTTGTCCATGATCTCTTTGGGGAGAAGACCCAAAAGTGGTATTGCTGGGTCAAAGGGTATGCACAGCTTTATAGCCCTTTAGGCATAATTCCAAATTGTTCTCCAGAATGGTTGGATCCGTTCACAGCTCCAACAACAATGCATTAGTGTTCCAATTTTTCCAAATCTTCTCCAACATTTATTATTTTCCTTTTTTTTGTCATTTTAGCCAATCTGATAGGCATCAGGTGGTACCCCAGAGTTGTTTTAATTTGCATCTCTCTAATCAATAGTGATTTAGAGCATTTTTTCATATGGGAATAGATAGCTTTGATTTCTTCATCAAAAAACTGTCTGTTCATATCCTTTGACCATTTCTCAATTGGGGAATGACTTGGATTCTTATAAATTTGATTTAGTTCCCTACATATTTTAGAAATGAGGCCTTGGGGACAGCTAAGTGGTACAGTGGATAAAACAGTGGCCTTGGATTCAGGAGGACCTGAGTTCAAATCCAGCCTCAGACACTTGACACTAGCTGTGTGACCTTGGGCAAGTCACTTAACCCTCGTTGCCCCACAAAACCAAACAAACAAACAAAAAATAAGAAATGAGGCCTTTATCAGAAGTACTGGCCATAAAAATTGTTTCCCAGCTTTTTGCCTCCCTTCTAATTTTGGATACATTGCTTCTGTTTGTACAGAAGCTTTTTAATTTAGTGTAATCAAAATCATCCATTTTGCATTTCATTATATTCTCTATCTCTTGTTTGATCATAAACTGTTCTCCTTTCCAAAGATCTGAAAGGTAGACTATTCCTTTCTCTCCTAATTTACCTATAGTATCACCTCTTTTGTCTAAATCATGTATCCAGTTTGACCTTATTTTAGTATAAGGTGCAAGATGTTGGTCTATGCCTAATTTCTGTCATTCTATCTTCCAGTTTTCCCCGCAGTTTTTGTCAAATACTGAGTTCCTATCCCAGAAGATGAAGTCTTTGGATTTATCAAACACTACATTACTAGTGTTATTTACTACTGTGTCTCCTGTGCCTAGCCTACTCTATTTCTTAGCCAGTATCAGATAGTTTTGATAACTGCTGCTTTATAGTAAAGCTCCAGATTTGGTACAGCTAACCCACCTTCCTGTGCATTTTTTTTTTCATTATTTCCCTTGATATTCTTGACTTTTTGATTTGGTCCAGATGAATTTTGTTATTGTTTTTTCTAGCTCTATAAAATAATTTTAGGTAGTCTGATTGGTATGGCACTGAATAGGTAAATTAATTTAGGTAGAATTGTCATTTTTACTATATTAGCTCTGCCTATCCATGAGCTATTGATATCTTTCCAGTTATTTAGATGTGATTTGATTTGTGTGAAAAGTGTGTGGTAATTGTATAAACAAATGTTGAAAACTAACTTTACATGTAACTGGAAAAAAATAAAATACTTTTATCAGAAAGAAAAATAACTAATGATACCTAGGCTTGTTTACTGAGGTTACTGCTCATATCATACAAGAGAAACAAGTTAACAAAGGTGTACTTCAGTGTATTTGCAAGCATCATCATTATCTCCATTGCATATAATGAGTTATTTATCCCATGTAATATTTCTGTTTGTTTGTTTTGAGGGGCAATGAGGGTTAAGTGACTTGCCCAGGGTCACACAGCTAATAAGTGTCAAGTGTCTGAGACTGGATTTGAACTCAGGTCCTCCTGAATCCAGGGCCAGTGCTCTATCCACTGCCCCACCTAGCTGCCCCTCCCATGTAAAATTTTTAAAATCACATTTATAATTAAAAAAGAGATGAGTTAATGTTATCTTTGTTATATAGATATACTTAAAACAATTAGTCTCCTTACTTAAACTAGGACACTGTCAAATGTTCTTAATTTACAATGTAAGCTCCTCAAGGGAACAGCCTTTAATTGTTTCCATACCTAGCTTTGCAATGCTAGAATACTGAGATGGTAGAAGGAACCAACAATGAGGAAATGAAAACTTGTTATTATTTGTGTTTATATTCCCTTTACAGTGTTGATACTTCTCTCAAGGAAAGCCTTAAACAAAATGTTTAAATATAACAAAGCTCTTCAGATATTTTTTTAATGAGCTAAATGCAAAGGATTTAAAATATATATAGATTTAATTTGTCTTGAATGTCTCACTAGGTTAAACAGTTTTAGCAGATTGGCAAATTGTATTTGAGGCCCTTTGGAATAGACTATTTAGTAATAATTTTTGTCATAATGAATCCAAAATAAGTGGACCTCTGTGTCACCTTATATATCATAAGCACAGATTATACATTCCTACATCATTCTTAATTAAAACAAAAATGTAAATTGGTCTAGCAAGGAGTCCTTAAGTCTTCTCTATTATTCTATCTATGTACTTCAATGGATCCATACTCTAATCAATATCGATATTCCCTCTAATGATATGGATTATAATCCAATCATACCTTTGAATTCTATATGACTCCTGTTCCCCACAAAGCCTCCAAATTAGATAAAATGAACATTCTGGAAATATGATTCAAGGTCTTTTAATATTAAATTGTTACCACCAAGGCTATCCATCTCTCTTGAGACATGAAAAGATCAATTTTTCTGATCACTGGTTCTTTAGATTATATCTTTCCCCCCCCTTTTTGCCACTTTTTGTCTGTAGGTTCTAACAAGCAAAAGGTGGTAGCCTACTTATTTCCATCATAAATCTTGCAATTTCCCTTTGGATCATTCATGATTTTTATTCTCTGGACATTGTAGCATCCTTGATTCATAACAATTTATCATCATTGGGAAGACATTCACATAAATGATTTTATCTGTCCTTGTTAGAGAAAGTTTGGGATCACTGAAAGTTCTGTGTAGTTTCCTAAATTCACTCTGACCTTCTATCTTCCATCTGTTCAATTGGAGCCTCAGTATATTTTCAGTCTATTATATCTACTAAAATATTTTAGTGGAAAGGGCGTTAGATACAAAACTAAAAGTTGTGGATTCAGATCTTGTTTAAGCCGTTAGTACCTATGTGACTTTGTGTAAGTTACTTAATGTCTCTGTACGTGCTTCCTTACTGATAAAAGGAAGGCATTAAATTAGAATATCTCTTGGGTCTTTATAGCTCTGGGAAATAGTTTATGCTATTATTGCTTTAGAGATGAATCAGCTCCATAGGCTAGCTACAGATGCTCTTACTGTATATCATAGTTTAAGCAATGGGTCTGTTTGTTTGCTTGATTCTCAATATACTTGGTTTAACTTTCATAAATTGCCTGACTAAATTATTTTGGATGGTTGTATATATCACTCAGGAGGCTTTTGTGTTATTTAGGAGAATATTGAGTTACTAAGGTTTATTTTCAAAACAGGAGCTCAACTCTTGATAGCATTTATAAGAGGAAAAGAACAAATGTTCTACTTTTGCAGAAAATGAAAGGTCTAGTCAAAAATCAAATGAGAGATTCCAAGAGATCAAGTTTTTATGCCAGGCTTGTGATTTGTTTTCTGACCTTCACATTTGCTTCCTTTGATGACCATATTGACTGTAGTATACTTCCATAATGATATCACTTTTATTTCTCTCTCTATTGATATTTATTCCACTCGCTAATATATTTTCCTCTCTTATTCCTAAATTTCCCCAAGTATATCTTCTGACTACAAATTTGATTCCCCTTCCTTTTAGTTAATCTATTTTTTAAAATATAGCATATAGTTTGAGTCATATATTCCATTTCATCAAAGTTGTAATGATATCCAAGATTCTGAATTTGACTCCTTGATTTAAGTTTTCTAGCTTCTCATCCATGCTTCATTAAGCATTTGTGTGTAGACATATGAGAATATGGATTTTGTTGCTGGATCCTATCTAGGATCATAAAATTATAGCCAAAAAGGATCTTAAGGGTCATGGAGTCCAACACTCTAATTTTACAAATGAGATGAGAGGTTTTCAGTTTATGACCAAACAAGTCTTGGTTTTTTTCCTAATTATTTTTTTTAACATTTTTTGAAAAAAAATGTCTGAGTTCCAGATTTTGTCTCTCTCTTATTCCCCTCCATGTTGAGAAAGTAAGGAATAGGATATTAACAATCATGTAAATCATACAAAAGCCTATATTGAAAAAAAAACTAATAAAAAACAAGCGGGGCAGCTAGATGGCGCAGTGGTTAAAGCACCGGCCCTGAATTCAGGAGTACCTGAGTTCAAATTCGGCCTCAGACACTTGACACTTACTAGCTGTGTGACCCTGGGCAAGTCACTTAACCCCCATTGCCTGCAAAAAACCAAAAATAAAAAAATAAAAAAATAAAAAACAAGCAACTCAATCACAAATTTAAAAACCTGTTCCAAAAGTTCAAATCCCATTCTCAGATGCCACTTTCTTAACCACTTGTTCATTTCCCAAATCTATCTATCCTTTTAAAAGGCCCAATAGATAGTCAGCATTAATGAAGCAAACAGCTCCTGTGTTCCTAAGGTCTTTAGGTTTGTCTTCAGGACATTATAATCCCCAGCAATACCTTCTAGGTTTTTAAAATTTTTAAAAACATTTTTGGTAGTATTATTTATCCCCACATTAATTACAGGAAAGTGAGCAATGGTCTTGAGTTTTGACAAGTATATTCCAGATAATATCTGCTCCTATAAGACAATTGACCTCTATTTTGTGAGAAATGGTTAATAATCAATATCTTGGGGAAATTGAGTGATCTCCCTTCCTTCAAAGTCCTGATACCTCCCCTCCACTCCAAAGTCCAGTTTTTCCTCCTTGATGAGGTTAAATTGACTCTTCTCAATCTTGGTCTGGCCCATAACAACCTTGAAAGGAATTTAAGGTGGGGAAGCTCATTGTGTTCTGGGGTACCACCTGATGCCTATCAGATTGGCTAAAAGTTTGGGAGGAGACAGATCCTTTTGTCTAGATAGCTAAAAGCTGGGTGTCATCTGACTAGAGATAACTTCCCTTGTCCATGGATCATTCCCATTGAAAGGGGTATACATTGCTGGAATTGATAGCCTAAAGCTATGGGTGGTCTGGTATAATTACTTTCTCTAAAAGATACTCTGCCCATTATTTTAAAATAGTCAACCTCCAAATCACATCAACCAGTTAGATTTGATTTCTGTTTGATGGACCACTTACTGTTTGGAAGGGTATATAAGCTATGATTCAACCTCCATAATTGTCTTTGGTCTAAGTGAGATGCCCAAACAGCCATTCTTTTATTAATAAGCTGCAGGCCTTATTAATTAAATTATTGAATTACCCAGAAATGATGTCTTTCATATTTTTATTCATCACAATATTATGTATGGCAAATTGCTTAAGTATCTTTCAGCATGAAGTCACTAGCCATCATTCCTTATATGTCCTTCCTCTGACCATATATGATCTGATCATATATGGGGATCAATAACATCATGCTTTCTTCTTGTGGGGTCTAACTCTTCAGCAGACAGAACTTCCTTACTATTTATTTCTTAGGACTAAGAGTTCAGTGGTCTTTCTTCCAAATTTTTCTGTGTCACATCCTTTTGCCCTCTCCCTTCTTAACACAGGTCAAGGATCCCTTCTGTTTCTTTGGGTCATTTGCCTTTTTACATTTTGTTTTTACTTTAATTTAAAATTTTTGCATATTTCAAAATAGCTCTTCATCATCTGATAACCTGGAGAATGAAGAGACATTTTTTTTCCTCTTTCAGATCTCTCACAGAAGTTGGATCAAATTGCATTTTGTACAACATGACAGTTACTTGACTATGGCAGAAAAAAATCAAGCATTACACTCTCTGGAACTGAAAAACAACCTTTGGTCTCCAGTTTTGTTTTTTAGATAAGACATGCACTGCAATAATTTTAATAACAAATAGAAGTATAATGTAGAAGGACAAAATAGCATTACAAAATGAAAAGGGGAGATTACTTTCAGCAAAAGGATCAGGGGAGGCTTCATGATGGAACTGATAGATAGATTGTCTCTTAAAGGAAGAGGTAGCTTTCAAAATATAAAACAGTATAGAATAATTCCAGAAGAGGAAAACCATGAGTAAAGACTCAGAGATGAGAGAAAATAATATGAGAGTGAGGGAGGCATATTAATCAAATTTCTTTGGACTGTGCTTGAGATGTAAATTGGAGCCAGTAGATCTTAAGTGACATCATAAGGAATTTTTAGTCCATTTGTTAAGCTAAGGCAATTGCTGAATATCTGAACAACAGAGTAGTGATGTTATCAGTGAGCTGCATGAAGACTATTACATGAATAATTAGGTGGCACAGTGGATAGAGTGCTGGTCCTATAATCAGGAAGCTCTGAGTTCAGACATAGCTACTTACACCCTTTATAACTGTGTGACCATGAGCAAGTCACTTAATCTCTATTTGCTTCAGTTTCCTCAACTGTAAAATGTGGATAACAGTAGCACCTATCTTCCTAAATTTTTTTGAGGATCAAATGATATAATAGCTGTAAAAAATATCTAGCACAGTGTCTGACACAGTAGGCACTACGTAAATGATTATTCCCCTAACTCTTCCCATATACCCTCTTCCCATGGGCATTTCCATGAAGAATGGATCCAAGTTAAATGGAGAATAGGAGAATAGCTTGGGTACTACCAATTCCAACAAGTTTCTCAACATGAATACCATTGAGCAGATAAGTACTTATGAAAATAAGTACTATTCAAAACTGGGCAGAATTCCTTTATAGTAAACCTCAAATCATCAGTCTTATTAAATGTTTAACTGACTTCCTAAGGCTAGTCCATTAATTACCATATTATTTTATCCTTGCTAAAACTCATTAATATATATCAATATACTCTCCTATTTTGGTAAATAAAGCAGATACAAACATGTGTTTACTATGCATAATAAGTAAACCTAATAAAGGTAAATAGATTAATTCACAATATTAACATCTCAGAGAAATTTAATTGGTGTAAAGCAATCAAAACAGTGGGATTAGGGCAGCTAGGTGGTGTAGTGGATAAAGCACTGGCCCAGCATTCAGGAAGACCTGAGTTCAAATTTGGACTCAGACACTTGATGTTTACTAGCTCTGTGACCGGGGGCAAGTCACTAAATACTCATTGCACTGCAATAAACAAACAAACAAATAAATGAAAATGTAGGATTCAAACAAGCCCAGAAAAATATCTTAATTACCAAATAATTGATCATCTTATTAAGTATTAAATATTTAGATAATACTGGTTTAGAATGTGGGATAATCTCAAAAATCTTATAATGAAGAAGAAATTTAGAAGAATATGAACAATTACCAATATATAAATTGTCAATTATCTAGACAAGATGTTTTAAAAAGAAGAAATGCAAACTTTAAAAACAATAAGAAATGATTCCATAAACCACTGATGATAAAATAAATAATAAAAAACTCTTACACTCATTAGATTGTTAAAGATGGCAAAATATAAAAATTCTAAATATAAGACAGCCTGTTGAAAAATAGAAACACTGATGCACTATTTTTTGGGAGATATGGATTCATATGAATATTCTGGTAAACAATATGAAATCATTCTAAAGAATCACTAAACTATAATCATCCTTTTGTTTTTCAGTAAAATTACTGGTCATTTATCCCAAGGTCAAAGATGGAAGGAAAGGTCCTATACATTAAATACATATGTAAATATATATGTTACTTTTTGTAGTAGCAACAAACTGGAAACAAAATAGTATGTACATGGAGATGAAATGACTAAAACATTTGTGGTAAATGAATGTAAAACAATATTATTATTTAGAAAGACATCATGAATATGAAGAATTCAGAGGAACTTGAGAGAATTGTATGAATTGATGTGGAGTGAAATAATTAGTATGAGGAGAAAATTTATACCATGACCAAAATAGTAAAAAATTATTTTAGAGAGAGGTCAAGATTATAGAGTATAAAGAACCTTTATAATTCAACTTTTCCTTACAATAATTACAACAAAAATTTAAGAAGGATATCAGACTGTGCAATGATCTAGAAATCCAAAGATAAAAAAGAATAAGTTATTTTGTAGCTGAATATATAGGCAGTATTCACTTAGAAGTTGGCTTGTCTGACTACGGAGCTAGGTTGTAACTCAGTGTAGACAGAGAAGGAAAATTACAGAAGTTCAGTTGACATGCCTGTGTGTTTCAAGGAAAGGAACAGTTGAGGATGTAGCAGATATTTGGTACAGAATTTACAAAAATCAGGAAACAGGAATTAGCCAATAGATGTGTTTCTCTCAACTTGGTGTAAAGTTGTAGAAATAACATGTATTGAGGAGAGGACCTGGGGTTAGATATGGAGCAGAATTATTAGTCTATTTCACAGAAAGATTAAGTTTGACCATTAATTGGATTTATCTCAAGCCTGTTTAGGGATTGTGAATTCAATGAGTAGCAGAAATAGAAGTGAGCTGTATAAGTGTGGTACTGACCCCATAATGAGGTTGGAAATTAAGCCCCTCAGCCTAATCTGAGGTCTTTAGCTAAGAGAACTGAGCAGGTAGCTGAGACCAAAGGGAACACAAGACTCAGAAGAAGTCCAAAACACTTACATCAAAATGTAAAGGAAAAACAGTGTGGCCACCTAGAAATTCTGGAAAAATCTAAGCAAAAGTTTTTTTCACTTTTAAAAAAATGACATAAATGATATGAGGACATTAGATAAAAGAACTGGATAAGAAACAAGAGATGTGAAGGAAAGAATTGAAATGAAAATTTACAACTTAGTACAAGAGGTACACAACTTTAATCAAGTGACAGAGTCCTTGAAAATTAGAATGCACCAAAAAGATGCTATTTTTTAAAAAATGGAAAAAAAAGTAGGGTACATTATATCAAAAATTGTCATGCTAAACAAATAAAGGAGAAACAGAGAAATCATTTAAGAATCATTGGATTACCTGAAATTTATGTTCATAAAAAGGTCATATTTAAGGAAAATGTGAAAGAAAATTCTCCAGGTCAATTAGAAGCACAGGGCAAAGTGACAACAGAATTTATTCACCAGTCTCTTCCTAAATAAATAAATAAATAATTAGAACAACCCACAAAAAAATCAAAATGAAACAAAAAACTCCAATGTATGTCAAGGCCAAAAATTCAGTTTGGAGGTCAAAGAAAAATAGTGTAAACAACTAGAAAACAAGAATTTATACACTTAGGAGCCACAGTTAGCATCACACAGCATTTACCTTCAAGTACTCTTTTTTTTTTAAATTTTTTTTTTTTTTTTAGTGAGGCAATTGGGGTTAAGTTACTTGCCCAGGGTCACACAGCTAGTAAGTGTTAAGTGTCTGAGGCCGGATTTGAACTCAGGTACTCCTGACTCCAGGGCCGGTGCTCTATCCACTGCGCCACCTAGCTGCCCTGCAAGTACTCTTAAATAAATGAAGAGCTCACAACAAATATCACAAAAGGCAACATTGTGGTCTTACAATCAAGAATCAATATACCCAGAAAAACTGAGTATTACCCTGTAGGAAAAAAAAAAATGAACCCTTAATGAAACTGATAATTTTCAACTATTCCAAATGAAAAGACTAGAACTGAATGAAAAACAAAACAAAAAAAAACTGAAATAGAAGTGGAGGAGTCAATAACATTAAAAAGAAATCAAAAGTGATTTATAAGGCAATTATTATATTCTTTTTTAATCACAAAAGTATTTTATTATTTTCCAGTTACATGTAAAGATAGTTTCCAACATTATTTTCATAAGATTTTTAGTTACACATTTTCCCTCCCTCCCTTCCCTCCCCCCACCCCAAGAGATAAAGCAATCTGTTATAGTTTATATATGTACAATCACATTAAACATATTTCTGCATTAGTCATGTTGTGAAAGAAGAATCAGAACACAAGGGAAAAACCTCAAAAAAAAAAAGTAGAAATAGTATGGTTCAATAGGCATCTAAATTATACAATTCTTTTTTTTTTCTGGTTGTGTAGAACATTTTCCATCATGACTTCTTTGGAATGTCTTGGATCATTGTACTAGTGAGAAGAGTCAAATCTAATCACAGTTGATGATCACACAATTTTGCTGTGTACAGTGTACTTCTGGTTCTGCTCACTTCACTTGGCATCAATCCTCTTAAGTCTTTCCAGGTTTTTCTGAAATCTGCCTGCTCATCACTTCTTATAGCACAATAGTATTCTGTTACATTCATATACTACAACTTGTTCAGCCATTCCCTAATTAAAGGGCATTCCCTTGATTTCTAATTCTTTGCTATCACAAAGAGAGCTGCTATAAATATTTTTGTACATGTGGATTCTTTTCCTTTTTCTATGATCTCTTTGGGATACAGACCTAGTAGTGTTATTACTGGGTCAAAGCATATGAACCTTTGGGCATAGTTCCAAATTGCTCTCCAAAATGTTTGGATGAGTTCACAATTCCACCCACAATGCATTAATGTTCCAATTTTTCCCCAACTTCTCCAACATTTATTATTTTCCATTTTTGTCATGTTAGCCAATCTGATAGGTGTCCAGGTGGTATCTCAGAGTAGTTTTAATGTTCAGGAAATGCTTATATTCTAATATGGGTTAATACAACTTCCTTTCAGAATTAGGTATAGATGGAATTATATGAGACAGAGGGCCTGGAAGCAAAAACCACTTCCAGATATTATCACTATCTTTGGATGATGTTACCAGAAGAAAAGAAAGGGCAGGGGAAAAGGAACACCCTAACAAAAAAAAGGCATTAGGTGGCTCTGGCTTGGAGTCAGGAAGACTAATCTTCATGAGCTCAAATCTGGACTTAAGACACTTACTAGAGATGTGACCCTAAGCAAATTACTCAACCCTATTTACTTCAGTTTACTCATCTGTAAAATGAGCTAGGAAAGGAAATGTTAAACCATTCCAGTATCCTTACCAAGAAAACTCCAAATCAGATCACAGAGTCAGACATGACTGAACAAAAAAGAAAGCAAAGCAAAAAAAAAAAAAAAAAAAGAGGTGGATAGTATGTTTAATTAATAGTCTTTTGGGATTGTCTTGGATTATTGTGTTGAGAATTGTTGAGTCATTCACACTGCTTTCTCAAACAATATCGTTGCCAAGTATGGTAATGTTTTACCTAATCATACATGTATTATCCATATCTGATTATCTGCCACCTCAGGGAAAGGGGAGAGGAGGGAGTGAAGGAGGGATAAAAATTGGAACCCCAAACTATAAATAAAAATATTTGCTCCATTTAAAAAGAAAAATAATGGGGGTATACATTAATTCACACAAGTGGAATGCTCAAGTAGGAGACTATAAAAACTAGGAGGAAAGGGTCAGGGAAGAGGGTGACATTACAACCTCACTTTAATCCATATTGTTTGAGAGGGTAGGCACACATACATATACTCACAAATAGTTATACATCCAACTCAATGGGGAAATAGATGAGAATAGGTGAAGAGAAAATGTCTAGGACTAAAATGAAGCAATTATTCATATGCAAAACTACATATAACCGGGGCGGCTAGGTGGCGCAGTGGATAAAGCACCGGCCCTGGATTCAGGAGTTCCTGAGTTCAAATCCGGCCTCAGACACTTGACACTTACGAGCGGTGTGACCTTGGGCAAGTCACTTAACCCCCATTGCCCCGCAAAAAAAAAAAAAACTACATATAACCTAAGAAAGTTGATCATAAAGAGGAGTTTGAAAAAGGAAACAAAAAGGGAGGTTAAGGACCTCTGACTGATGTCTAGTTAAGGGGAAGAGAAGGAATGCAAGAAGCAAACTAATATTACATTGTTATTAATTTTTATTAAATTATTATATAATAAATGCAAACTTGCTTTTAGATCTTTAAAAAATATAGCCAATATAAAAAAATCCTGGTGTAACAAAAGAAGAAAATATTAAGGGACACAAGAAATCTGATCAATTCATTAACCAACTGGTTCCTGAGGACAGATAGTGAAGCTTGTCTTCTTCTTGACAAAAATAAATGATGGACTAGAGTTGCAAAATAAGACATATGTTTGTAGCTATGTATAATATGCTGGTTTCTTTTTGTTGTTGCTGTTTTTTGTTTTGGGTTTTTTTTTTTAGGGGCAATGAAGGTTAAGTGACTTGCCCAGGGCCATACAGCTAGTAAGTGTCAAGTGTCTGAGGTTGGATTTGAACTCAGGTCCTCCTGAATCCAAGGCCAGTGCTTTATCCACTGTAGTACCTAGCTGCCCCCAATGCTGGTTTCTTTTGCTTAGTTATGCTATTTTTTTTTCAAGGAATGTGCCATTTAAGGGATGAGGAGGAATGAAATCATTGGGAAATGATACCATAAATAATTATGAACAAAACATTTCTAAGACTACAATGGTTTGAATTACCTCATAAAACAGTGAGAGTTCATGAGGGGCAAAGAGTGGATTTGTTGAAAACCTGGTGTGAGATTCAATTAAGTCATCTCATTGCAAGAACATTTAATGATAAAATTTGAAGTAGTTCAACTGATAAAAAAGTAAGCCTATCTGGCAGCATATCTATAATAAATTTTATTCTTTATCAATAACAGTGAAACCATCATATCTGGATAGTAATTATTGTATGGAATTAAAAAAGAAAATTATATGAAGGAAAATCCACTGGATTGGAGAATATACATTTTGAGGGTTTTAGAGGAAACAAGTCTCAGAATACCTCACAGATAGAAAAAACATACTAATTATTTTGAAAAAATAGTATGAAAAAATTTATATCAAGAAGTTGTCAAAAAGTATTGGAGAGAGGGGACAGGTAGGTGTCGCAGTGGATAAAGCACCAGCCCTGGATTCAGGAGGACCTGAGTTCAAATCCGGCCTCAGACCCTTGCCACTTACTAGCTGTGTGAGCCTGGGCAAGTCATTTAACCCTCATTGCCCTGCAAAAAAAAAAAGTATTAGAGAGAATGAGAAGTTGAGGATTACACCTTGGTTGTAAATATATTGTGACTAGGAAGATGGTGTTATCTTTGATGGTAATAGCAAAATTAAGAAGAGAATAGGGTTTGGGGCAAAAGACAATGAACTTGAGATTCTATTTTTTTACATTATTTTAAATCCAACAAGCATTTTTAAGTTTCTATTATGTGCACTGAAGCCTTCATTATTTGTTTTCCTATAATCTAAAGTGCTTGTGACTTTATTCTGGCATTCTTCTTTGTCTCTAACCTAAATCCAAAAATACAATGGATCATTTCTACATAAAGTTCCCTTAATTTTCCCAAAGTATAGGTTCTATTTTTTGTTTCCTTCATACTGATTATCTCAACATTTCAAAGGATAAATAATAATGATGATGATGATTATCATTATTAGTGAAAAATTATAAATTCTTAGCTATTATTGGTTGCTTTTTTGTTGCGATCTCTACTAGGCATGCAGATAATTAAAGTCACTCAATATGTCTATATCAGATTTCTATACCAGATTTGTACTATTTTTGAAGCACTTCATCTAGTTCTTTTTGGACAGGTGGTCTGTATTATGCTTTGATTACAATATAATTGTGTTTTGCCTCCTTCAAATTTATTTAAATCATTTGCACTGTGATTCCCTATGTCGTTCCTGTATAACCATATGAATATGTCTTCTTCACATACAATGCTACTCTGCCACCCTTTAACTATCCTGTTTATTTAATAAGATATATTCATTCATGGTCATATATCAATCAGGAGTCTCATATCACCAATTCTTAGTAACACTTTTGAAGTCAGATTTGCTCACATACATTGTAATGCCTAGTTCGTGCAATATATGTTTGATGAAGCTGTTTATAGACTTTGGAGTCCTAGGATTTGTTAATGCTTCTTTCCTGATTTTTATATCCTATGAACTTAATAAGTTTCTTAAGTAGGATTTTCCTTCCTATGTTGTGATGACTCTGTGGTATCTTTTAATTGACAAATATAAAGGCCTTTTTTCAGTTCTCACTTTTTAGCCACCTTTGATATTCCCAGCAACTCTTTTATCTAGGACATTGTCTCCCCTCTAGGTTTTGGCAGCATTGCTTTCTCTTGGTTCTCCTCCTACCTATCTGTATATTTCTTAGTGTCCTTTACCGGATCTTATTCCAGGTCATGGCCATAACCATGGGTATCCTCAAAGGCTCTTTCCTAGATATTCTCTTTTAACCTTTATATCTCAATTCCTTATTTCAGCAGCTTCCATGTATTCAATTATTATCCATATATGGATATTATCAAAATTTTCCCCAACCTCTGTCCTTAGCTCCAGGTTCACATTACCAACTGCCTATTAGATATGTTGAAATGACTGTTCTATAAACATCTAAAACTCAACCTTAACAAAACAGAACTCTATCTTTATTCCAAATATTTCCTGCTTCTGAACTTTCCTATTATTGTGAAAGACACTACCATCCTTCCAATCACCCATGCTCATAATCTGGGTATCATCTTTGGTTCTTCACTAAAACTCACCTTACATATCTAATATATTGCCAGGTCTTGTTACTTCTGCAATCACAACATTTTTCATATACATCTCCTTCTCTTTACTCACACAGTCACCACCCTGCTGCCAGCCTCTTCAGTTCATGCCTGGATTACTGCAATAGACCTCTGATTGTTCTTCTTATCTCATGTCTCTCCCCACTGCAATATACCCACGACTCAACTGTCATATTAATTTTCTTGAAGACCAAATCTGACTCACCCATTTAGCAAACTTTACTGGCTGCCTATTAACTCATAGGTTAAAAAAATAATCTTCTTGTATTTTATAGCTTTCCCAGCCTGAATTCTTCCAATCTTAACAGTCTTCTTACACTTTACTTTCCAGAATGTACTCTTATATTCCAGTGAAACAGGTTTGCTTGCTGTTCCTTGCATAATATAAATGATCACTGGATCTGACACATTTTTTCCTCTTGGTCTTCACTATGTTTCAAATATTTTCCCCTCATATTCAATGCTTATCTACCATGGCTTCCTTTAAGAATAAACTTAAGTTATACTTTTTCCAAGCAGCCTTTTCTTACTATGTTCCACCACTCTCATTGACAGTGATCCTTGTGAGGTTACTTTCCATTTATACTGTAAATATTTTATATGTATGTGTATTTGCTTGTTTTCTCCTTAATTAAAGATGTTTTGAATAGTGTAAGATGATCTGCTGTGAATGACTTGGTTATTTCCAGCAATGCAATGGTCCAAGATAACTCTGAAAGACTTATGAAATTGCAATCCATCTACAGAGAAAGAACTGGTGGTATCTGAAAACAGATTGAAGGATATATTTTGTGATAGTTCTTTGATATGAAGTTTTATTTTTGACTGTTTTCTTTTGTAACCTGGATAATGTGGAGATGTTTTAAATGACTACTCATGTATAACTAATGTTGGATTGCTTGAGTTCTTGGGGGGTGGAGTGAAGAGGGAGGGAGAGAAGTTGGAACACAATGTTTAAAAATGTTTTGAAGAAAAGATAAGGACAATATTGTGCCTATCTTTAAAACCCCTAAGCATAACACAGTGCCTGGAACAAAGCAAAAGTTTGGTGACTATCTGTAGGTACCATTTTTTCCTCTCCTTCTTTTCCATTTTATCTCTCTTGATTAGATTTTTAAACCTCTATATAAAGATTCTTTACAGCTCTCATTATGTACAATCATCTTATCATTCCTATATTTTAAGCCATGATCCAGAAATAAAAATTTCATTCTTATGCTATTTATTGACTTACCCAAATACCTGAACCATTCAAAGAAATATGATGGAAAAAGTACTTAAATAGACCAAGTACTTGTAATATTCAAATGGAGTAGTATCTCAACAAAGCAGAAGATATCCCTTCTCAAGCCATAGATAGTAGCTCATCTATCCCTGCACATCCTTTGTGATTCCTGCCCCTGTCCTCACATAGTAGGGGACCCATGAAATATGCTAGAGATATTCTTCAAATTCTTCTGACATTATATAAGTATCAGTCAAGTAAATGGGTTACCAAAATTGTATTCCTAACTTCTGGCAAGTGATCAATCCATCATTTTTCTACTAAACCTATCTTTGATAACATATGTAAAGGAATAATACCCATTCACTTCTCACTAGAATACTGTTATGGTTAGAGTGGTAGAGGTTTAAAATCTCTTCAATTTATGAAAAGTTATTTAATTGTAGTAACAATAATTTAGTAACTTATGTGAAACATAAGTTTTTATTTTATTTTATAAAAACTTTTTAAATTTTATTTTATAATATATTTTTTATTTTATAAATTTTTATTGACAAGAGACAATAAGACAATAGTCTTAAAATATTTTTAGAGTTATAAGTGTCAGCTCTCTCTTACAAATGTGTTTAATTTGTGTTTCTTCACCATTAAGATAGGAAGTAGAAGAGTGATATCATTGTTAAGGGTAAACAAATCTTTTTTTTTTTTTTTTTTGGTAGGGCAATGAGGGTTAAGTGACTTGATCAGGGTCACACAACTAGTAAGTGTCAAGTGTCTGATGCCAGATTTGAACTCAGGTCCTTCTGAATCCAGGGCTGGTGCTTTAGGGCCCCCTAAAGGGAAATAAATCTTAATGAGGATTTCCATTCCTGCCCAATTATTGTTGTCATTGTTCAATTGTTTCAGTCATGACCAACTCCTTGGAACCTCATTTGAAGTTTTCTTTGCAAAGACACTGGAGTGGTTTGCCATTTCCTTCTTCATCTCAATACCTAGTGGTAGCTTATATGTAATTTAGAGACTAAGAAAGTTGCCTACAACACAGAGCAGATAAGTGACTTGAGAGATTAAGCGGGTCACTTGACCAAATATGTTAGAGTTGATAATTAATTTCTATATTTTCTTAATCCAAAGCCAGTTCTCTATCATCTTTGCTATCTCTCTTTTTTCCATTCATAAATAATTTTTATTTTGTTAACTTTATAATTTTTATAACTCCTCCAAACTAGACTCAAGTAGATTTGTTTCATTCATGCAGTGTTCATGGTATCTGAAATCATCCAATATGTTAACTATTCTTCCTTACTTGTCTCATCTGCAAATGTGATATAGATGCTATCTCTACTAAGTCTTGATGACAAATTTAAAAGGTGCAGATCCTTGAGGCATTCCACTAGATATTTCTGTACAAGACAATATTAAAAATAGATAATGGCTTTCTGGGTTCAGCTAGGCTGTCAGTTCTAAATATTCTAACTATAATATAATCTTTTGTATATATCTCTATCTCTCTTCAAAAGAAGATCATAAGTCTTACTGGCATTTGCTTTACTTAAATCTAAGTAAATTATTTTTAAAATGTTATCCAATTAAGTTTAGTAATCCTGTTTAAAAAATCCCCTAACATTCAAGAAATGGAGGCAAAAATGGGTGCCCACTGATTGGGCAATGCGATAAAATAGTGGTATGTGAATGTAAAGATATATTTAATGCTATATGAAATCATGAATGTGACAAACATAGAGATTATTAAAAGACATTAAATAAACTGATTCAAAGTAAAGCAAGCTAGGTTAAGAAAAGAGTATACACAATGACTAAAAAGATACAAATAGAGAGACCACCAGAAAGAGTAACAAAAATTGCAAAATAACAAATAATATACTTTGGTCTAAAGAAAATATAAGACAACTTCATCATCACTTGTTTTTTTTTTTTTGGGAGGGAATTGGGGTTAAGTGACTTGCCCAGGGTCACACAGCTAGTAAGTGTTAAGTGTCTGAAGCTGGATTTGAACTCAGGTCCTCCTGACTCCAGGGCTGGTGCTCTATCCACTGCACCACCTAGCTGCCCCTCATCACCACTTTTGAAGAATGGGGGGAGGACACAGGGTTGTAACATTGCATACACTGTCCATTTTTAATGTATTATTCAGTGTTGTTGTTAATTTTTTTCTTCTGCTTTGTTTTTTTTAAATTGTTAAAGAGTATGGCTTTTAGGGAGAAGGAAGGGGAGATATCCTAATGGATGAATGTAAGAATAAAATAAATCAATAACAATTCATTTTAAAAAGCAATGAGTTTCATTTGGTATAACCTATTTTTGATGAAGTCATTTGCTGTTTGTGCTTATTATTTCCTTCTTTGTAGATGTTTACTAACATTTTATAATACAGTATACTACTTTCCAGGACTTGGAGTGAAGCTTCCTATTATTCAGTTTGAAGACTCTGCCCTCCCCTACATTAAAAAAAAATTTCACAACAAATGTCATTTTCCTGTCTTATATTGTATCAAAATATGCATTTTCCATTACTTTTTCAAAATATCATGATAATGGTTCAGCAATCATACAAGCTGTAAAGAGTTCATCAAAAATTAAAGCCATCAATAAAGCCCCTGATGTCCTTCAAAGACATAATGGAAAAATATTGGTTAGACTATATTATGAATAGATTGCATCACTTCTGGCCTAATGACTCGATTTAAAGTATAATTTAGGGAGATTTTTATGAGAGTGCCTCAGGTTTCTGTCCTTAGTTATGTGCTGTTTATCAATTTTATGAATGCTAATCATATTTCAAAATCATACAAAAACAAATGAGATAATTAATGTGTTCAGTGATAAATAAAAAAGATTGGGGGCAGCTAGGTAGCACAGTGGGTAAAGCCCTGGCCCTGGATTCAGGAGGACCTAGAACCTGATTTCAAATATAGACCTAGATTAACAGCAATATGTCCATGAAAAACTCAAGTAACTGCTGTCTGCATCTGTTTCCTCAACTGTAAAATGGTGAAGATAATAGCATATATCAGGTTGTTGTAAGAATCAAATGAGATAATATTTGTAAAGTACACAGCACGGTCTAGAACAAAGTAGGTACTAAATGAATGCTTCCTTCCTTTCTTCCTTCTCTTTTCTATTGAATTGCTTTAATCGTTGCATAATGCCCAGCATGAGGGAGGTGATATTTTAGCTCCACCTTCAACTGGTCTTGCCACATCTGGAGCAATGTATTCAGTGCTGGGAACCACATTTTAGGAAAAAAAATATTAACGAGATAGATATAACTCAGAGGATAGTTATCAGGATTTAAAAGGCTTTAATATAGTGCTGCATGAAGACCAGTTAAAGGAAATAAAGATGTTCAACCTAGAGTAGAAAAAAAAACTTGTCAGGGTATGCTAAATATGTTTAAGTCTTTGAAGAACTATCATATTTTAACGGATTAAATGTGTTCCATTTTCCTAAAGGTGGCAGAAGCAAAAGCAATTTGTGAATTTACAGATTCTTATTCAGTCAGTAAAAAGTCAGCAAAAGTTATATAATCATTAGAACTATTCCAAAGTGGAATGGGCTGTCTGCTATTCAAAGTCTTTAAGGGAAATCTAGATTATCATATGTAGGGAATACTATAGATGAAATCTTTGGCCAGTCTTGCAATGGATTATGTCTTCTGAGGTTCCTAATAATTCTGAGATTCTTTGACTATAATCTATCATTCTCTCCATCTTTATCATCATTTGAAGTAAGAAGAAATAGAAGTTCACAGAGGTTAAGCAAATTGCCCAAGGTCATGAAGTTTGTAAATGGTAAAACAAGAACTTAAATTCAGGGCTACTAAGTATAGCCATTTTTTCTTGGAACCAAGTTAAAATATATTTCTTTGATTTACTTTATTGCATTGTAGAGCACAATTTTAATAGTATTTTTTCCCTAGGCCCAAATGAAACCTAAAAATAGATCAATTAAAGATAGAAAATGTGGTGCTTTAATGAAGAGTACTAAGAGATAGAAGGAGAATTAAATGATTGCTTTGTTGTTTCCAAATTCTTGGGTATTTACTAGTGTTAATCATGAACTCATTTACAATAATTCATGTTCAACCCTGTTTTAATGCAGCAATTAACAATGTTACAGCCTGTGCAGAATTATCATTGTAATTCAACAATAATTAACTAGATTATTATTTTCAAATCTTACTAACATAATTTTCATGGAAAAGTACAGGATTATTGTCCATTCTCTATGCTCACACATAAGACAATAAGTTTCCAAAGTCATTTTCTTTAAAACATTTTCTTTTATTGGACATAGAATTTCAAACTGAAAGAAACTTTAGCAATCACTTAGTACAACTTCTTAACTTTAGTACATATTTCTATGTAACTCAGAAAAATTATTAAAATATATCTGAATGATTTGTTTGACTAAAATGACTTATTAATTCTAATAAACATGATAGAGTCAAAATATTTCAGGAAAACTGGGCAAAATGTACATGTTTTATGGAAAGGTTAATGTTCTGAAATATTGTTAAATGACTAAAGTAATGAATCACAGCAAGGCAAAACAAGTGCTTAGAATATCATGTGACTAAATGTGAATGTATCATACACCCACAAAATAGAATGCCTTCAGTGAAATATTCAGTGATTCCTATTGTATCACTGAACGCTAATTTTGCATATAAAAATAGAGATAGAATTTTTAATGAGGCAAGACAAAACAGAAAAGAGGATGTCATTGATCCTCTTCAAAAATAAATAATAGTGGGGCATCTAAGTGGCACAGTGGGTAGAGCACCAGCCCTGGGTTCAGGAGGACCTGAGTTCAAATCTGGCCTCAGACACTTGACACGTACTGGCTGTGTGACCCTGAGCAAGTCACTTAACCACAATAACCTCATCAAAAAATAAAATAAACAAACAAACAAATCATAGCAACACCAATACCCAAAAGAAATGATAGAATGAAAGTCATAAAGTGGCTAGGTGGAGTAGTGGATAAAGTATTGTAGTCAGGAATACCTAAATTAAGATCTGGCCTCAGAAACTCCCTCACTGAGTGATCCTTGGTAACTCACTAAACCTTGATCTGTCTCAGTTTCCTCAACTGTAAAATATAATAATAATAATATTTGACTCATATGGTCATTGGGAAGACCAAATGAGATATTTGGAAAGTGCTTAGGACAATGCTTAGTACACAGTAGGTGCTTAACAATTTTTTTCACTCATTCATCCAAATGAGAACCTGTTTTTGTGAACAAGCTAATATTTAATCCTAGCCTCTCCACCATTCAGGTAACATACTTGGTAAAAGGGGGAAAAAGAACAAAATTGGTTGAATCAAATTGATTATCTCAGTGAAACCTAAAGGCATTTGGTATGACTAAATAATTTAGTGAATTAATTTGAAATGAAAAAAGAATGGTTGATTCTCCATGGTCATTTAGATGATCTGTAGTTCAAATAATTTTAATAAAATGCTGGGGGGCAGAGCCACAATGGCACAGGAAAGGCTGTAACTTTCTGAGCTCCCTACACAATACATCCTTCAAAAAAATGCCATAAGACAATTCTTGGAGTAGCAGAACCTTCAAAAGAACAGAGTTCATTTACCAGCCAAAGATGGCCTAAAGGGATGATAAGGAAGATCTGCTTTACCAGGGTAAGAGAGTTGCTCAGCACATGGCACAAATCCAACCCTAGGCAGGCTGTGCCTCCAGAGCCTCAGAATCATCAGAATCAGTGGCTACTTCTGAAATTTGGCTCACAGAACGGTGAGGAGGTCCAGTGGAAAATAGTAAGGGTATCTGTAGGAGCAGAGGCAGAATGCTGCTGTGTTGCTCAGGAAGTGGACTTGTGTGGCGGCAGCCCAGTGTGGGAGGGGCACAGGCACAACAAACTTGCTACCATAGAGAATCAGATTTCAATCAGATCTCTGCTTGTGGATTAAAGAGCAAGCAGGTGCATCATTACTTACAGGCCAGGCAGGCTGAGAACAAGGCTCTCCTTAAATTATACCACCTGGGACCCCCTAAAACTTGGGACACTGTGTCCTGGAAGCAGTGCTCCACTTTAAGAAGGAGTTAAGGGGCAGCTAGGTGATTCAGTGGATAGAGCACCAGCCCTGGAGTCAGGAGTACCTGAGTTCAAATCCGGCCTCAAACACTTAACATTTACTAGCTGTGTGACCCTGGGCAAGTCACTTAACCCCAATTGCCTCACTAAAAAAAAAAAAAAGAAGAAGAAGGAGTTAAAAGCCAAGAAATAAGCCTTTGTTATCTTCTTTGATCTACTTTGTCACCAAAGAAACTTTTGATGGTCCACATCTGTTTCTGCTTGCTCATCTTGACTTCCTAGAAGTAGGTGTGTTTTCCCTTTTAGTCTTGGCTTCATTTATGGTGCTTATACTGAGGGAAAAAAGAAAAAGAAAGATATGTTGCTAAAAAAAAAACCAACAAACCTCAACAAGGTCTTCATAGAAAAATACCTTTTAAAAAAGCTAGAACAACTAAAAAGTCAATGAATTTTTAAGAAAATAATTGTGTAATACTACATACTATAGATACAGTGAAGGGCAAGAAAAAAGTATTGAAGGGTGCACATATCAATTGATCTCTGGCAAATCAGTCTTTCCTTGTTTTGTTTATCATTATTTGGAAGGTTATTGCAAGTAGTTTTCATAAATTTGGCTTATTCTAGATCTTTAGTTCTTTGATTGTAAATGCTACATGAATATTTTGACAGTATTTATAGGCAACAACAATTATTTTCCACTGGATTTCTTGATTTCTATACTGTAGAAAGATGGGCACCCCTACACTCTTTTGGCTTTTCTCTATTTGAGTTTCTGAGGTATCTTTAAACTAGTAGTAGGTACTCAGCAAGTATAGTCAAAATAAGGGAAATGGGTAGAAATTATAGAGAAGTCATTATAGCCTCTACAAAAGAAAAAAAATAACAATTCGAATTGTTCCAAAGTGAAACAGACCACTTTATTCTGTTGTGGGACTGCCATCAATGTAGGTCTTCAAGCAAAGACTTGATGAGAACTTCTAGGAGATGTTCCTGAGGGAAATCCTAAAGAAGGACTATATTACCTCTGAGGTTTCTTCCCACTCTGAAATATAGTGATTCTTTGAATCCTATATTTCTTTTCCCTGCTAACAAATTGCTTGGCTTTTTTGATACATGCAATAGCAGTGGAAGTGGGAATATATAGCTCAAGGAAGACAGTATAGGACTAGAACCATTATTTGGTTATTTGAGTTTAACATTGTAAGATGGGAATGGTAATAATAGAATGTATTATGATGAGTTCAGACTGTATAGCTGAAATTGAAACATTAGTGGGGTCAAGAAATGACTTTACCACAAGATTTTCATTACAAAGTGATTTGAAAAATTTAAGATGGGTATAGAAGTATGACTTAAAGAATAGTTAAACAATCCCTTAAGGTTCACTGTGTGATAGGTGAAAGCCTCAAATTACTGGAGGACAATTCTGGCCTTGGTTACTTTCATAGATGGAGTTTCAGAGCTTTAGATGTAGTACAGAATTGTATTCACTCTATTCCTAATGGATTTCCTTTTGAAATGAGACTATTGGGAGATACTATAGGGAGTGATTTCATCACTTTTAATCTTTCAATTTTAGTTCAAATGGAATCCATTTCCTTTTCAGAATACATAGTATTTTTCAATTGTGGGCTAGTGAACATAAGTAATAAGCATCCCATAACACCAGAAAGATCTCCAGAGTAAATTTAAAATGTCTTTACATTTTTATCTATTTCAATGAAAACTGGTACATAGGACTGACATTTACAAGATTTGTTTTAATATATAGAAATAGATGAATAAGCTCTATCAATCTTCCTGTCATGTAATAGTTCATTACAATATTTGTCTTTTTGGTTCTTTGGCAGAGGTTCTGCTAAACCTGTTTAACTTTTATTTTGAAATCACCAGCTGAACCTCTGAGACAGAATCATTGTAATCACCTTTCTCTTTGGATTTGAAAGAACACAACTCTTGACTCTTTTCTGAAGCAAATAATCCTCCTAATGAGAGGATGAACTCTGCCACAGCTTTGCTTTTGTTCTTCAGTGGTACATCTCTGTTAATTAGAAATGAGTCAACATTATATAAAAAGAGTTGATACCTGACTAAATTATATTACCTTGAAGAACCAGAAGTGGGGAGTTGACACACCATATTCTTCTGGAGGTGCAGTAAGAACAATGATTTCTTATTACTAATAATTTAAGATGTCTGAAGTAATGGTTTAATTTGTACTGAGGATTTTTTTTGGCAGAGTTACTGCTAATTGAAGCATGATGATCACATTGTTCTTTAAAGATTACTAGTCCAAATGCAGATTGCACATGTTTCAGAGTTGTTCTGTAAATAGAACTTTTTTGTGAAACCTGTAAAAATTTTAAATTCAACTTAAAGAGAGAAAGAAGGGAGGTAAAATCACATTATATGCTATATTTTCTCTAAAAGAATCACTTTGAGGATCTCAATGTGACTTACATAAGAGGAATTTAGACATTATATGAATAGCTATGCACTATTAGGTGTTAATATATTTATTTCTTTCATAAACATGTCTATAAAATAATATACAGATTACAGAATAGTTAAATCATAATTGAAAGACATCTCAGACAGTTTAGTCTGGGAACTATTTTTCAAACTGCAGTAGATTATAAATTGTTCAGAGTCCCTCTACTTTATATCTGAAACTTTTATTTGACCCTTGTGGGACATATTTTAAACAGTAAACATACAAACATATGAAAGGACAAAGGAAAATTAGTAGTCATCTTTGTAATATTTATTTCTATATGCATATGAATGATGTTCATTAATGCTTCTTTTCTTTCATCTTGTCTGCAACCTATTTATCTCCAGGTGCAATAACATCCATCCACCACCTCCCCATTCTCCCAGAATAACCTTTACAGATTCCACATTATATCACCAACTTTGGAGCAACCAGAGGCCAATTACAACTGTTCTATACACTTAGCAATCATCTCTGTGGGACACATGAGTAGCCCTGGTCTGGAGAAGATGTGTTCAAAAAAGTAATTGAATTTGCAACATGTAATGATATACTTAAGCCCCCTAGAGGATGAGAGGATTACCTGAAATAATCTATTGCTGTGAGTTATTACTTTAGAGGTACAATAGACCTCCTAAGTACTTCATGTTTTGAGCTGGAGGGAAGATAAAAACAAAAACAAAATCATAATGTGTTCAAGAAGACATGAGTCTGATGCCATATAGCTTGAAAGAATGATTCTAATTGTAGAGAAGCAAAGCACAGGTTTTTTTTATTATGATTCATTATGTTAAAGATTATTCCCTTGAAAGTAGGCTTGTTAGTTGAAGTGTAGGTTAAAAGATTTGGTAAAACTGCTATCAGCTGAGATACCTAGGTAGCTGTTGGTAGGGATGATTATCAGATTTTTAAAAAAAAATTTCAGTTAAGGAATCTGTATTTGAAGAATAGTGCTTTCAGAGAATAAACACTGTGACTTTGAGAGGAAAAGAGCACCTAGAAGAAATGGATTTTTACATGGTGGCTTAAAGAAAAATGACTTACAGAGAGCTCTTTTGTAAGAGCTATCTGAAAGGATGAACTAAAAGAATTCTAAGTTTACTTCTGTTTTGAAATTTGAAGTTTACAAAGACTGCTTCCCAGTTAAAATCAGTGAAGTAGATAGGAGTATGTTGCCTCTATGTATTCTCCATCATGAGCTTTCCTTGGGCAAATGTCTTAATGGCTACTTTTTGGGTACTTATAGAGAGGATTCTTGATTTCTACATGGATGGTAGTAGATAGTTTCAGAAGTTCCTTTCAGCTATGAGGTTCTACATTTTGTAATATTCTTTAAATCAATATAATGATCATAGGTTGTATTTCTGCAAGTTACAAAGTTGCATCAATTCAGTGATTGCTTCAGCCTTCTAAATGTTTGAACTGAGATAAAAACAAAACTGGTAGAGTAGAAACAAGTAGTACAGTATTGGTCTCTCCCATGATTGTAGCAGAAAGACTCAAGTAGAGCACCAGACCAAATACTGATCAGGAGATTCATAGGAAAACCACAGTGAGATATTTTTCTAGCCTAGTCAGAGATTTTGGGGCACCGTGGAGGAAGGTTTAAGAATTAGGGTGATGGATCCAATGTGAGGAGGTCTATACCTATGTAGTAAGGAACAATGACAGGTTTACTAGGCAAGAGGCAGAAATAAAACTAAGCAGCAGCTATGTGTCTCTAATACTACATCTGGATTGCAGAATCAGGAGTGGGGCCTATAGCTAAGTCACCATGGTCAAGAATAGAGACCAAGGATAAGCCTATAGTTTTGTTGCATGGAATCTAAAGAGCCTGAAGTTATTTGACAATAACTGGTACCAACGACACTCTATTGGGGCTTCAACCAGGAAGAAGACTGCAATTATGTTACCCAGACTGAAAATAAAGGGTCAGGAGCTTGAAAATCTCAAACTGAGAAAGTATTATTGTCCATTTTAGTCATGTCTGACTTTTAGTATCAAACCCCATTTTGGGTTTCCTTGAAAAAATACTGGTGAATTTTCCTTCACTATTTCATTTTTTTTAGCAGGTGAGAAACTGAACATTAACTGACTAGCCTATTATCTGGTAATTATCTGAGACCAGATTTGAACTCTGGAAGTTTAATCTTCCTGACTTCAGGCCCACCACTCTATTCACTGCACCACCCACCTGCCCCAGGAAGCCATACTTTGCCCTAAATCAGATTCATTAGAATATAGTGAATATCTGAAGATCCATTGTATCAGTCACTCCTATGATCATTAAGGAACAACATTCAATACCCAGAGAAAGTAGCATTAGGACATAAAAAGATAGAGATTAGGGCAAAGAAAACTCACCATTTCCTCCAGAAGTGAACAGAGATTGAGCCTAACTCAAAATCTCAATTTAGGAAGTAAGGCTTGAAGACCATGGTAAAGAGCTGTTGTAAAGCAAGAGAACTCCAGCTACAAAATCAGAGGATCATAATTTCATAATATCAAGATGTAGAAAAAAGAACAAATATGAAGCAATCATTGGAATATATGAAATTTTAAAAATCCATAATTAGACTATTTTCAAGAATAAAATTATTTATCATTCCAAAATAGAGTTTTTCTGGAAGTCTCATGAGGTCATGGAGGTGTATTTCACAACACAATCAACTATTTGAACAAGACCTTGGCAGCATTCTAGTTCAACCTCCTACCTAATAAAAATCTTAGGAGAGGCAACTAGATTTACTGCAAAAAAAAAAAAAGTCCTAGAATTGGAATCAGGAAAGAACAGAGATTGGATAATCTTGCCCCTGTGACCATGAGCAAGTTACTCACCCTCTGTAAGATTCATCTTGTTTATTTGTAAAATGTGAGTTATTATTACACTCATTTTCTCCTCAGCTTGGTATCACAATTCATGTAAATTTTTATGAACATTTGCTATATAAATGAACTGTTGTTAGTGATACCATCATCACCATAATGTCATCCATACTCTTCAGCAACTGTCATAAAAAATCAGCCTGTTACATTATTCTTTGGTTTCATTAAGAAAATATTTCCTTAATTTGGATGAAAATTTGTTTTTTCTCCAATTTCCACCCACTAATCCTAATTCTTCCCTCTGGACAAAGCACAAAATCATTCTCCTCCTGTTCTACAAAGCATCCTTTCAAGTTTTGGAAGAGTGCTCCCCCACCCAGTGTCTTTCCTTCTGTAGACTAATTATCTTCAATTCCTTTAACTATTTCTTAAAAGGCATAATCTTCAGATCGTTTACCATTTCATTTGCCCTTCTGGGAGTTGTGAGAGAAATTTAAAGGGATTATGGTAATCAGATTCATAGGTCTCTTAATAGCTGTTGGGTGATTATTTTGTTCAATGGCAGCATTGAAGGGGATGAGCAATTCTCACCTATTTTCATTAGATTTGTCCCTATATTCTCTCCTTCTTATACCTGGACATTTACTTAAATGAAAAGAAGGATAAGACTAAAGTTATAGTGTGTGATATAGTTATGGTGATGTGCATATGTATGTTGTTGTTATTGTTGTTGTTTCCTTAGAATGAAATGATTTTGAAAAAAGGTAGGATATATGTATATGCTGGAATTTGGGGGGGGGTGGTAATTGGAGAAATTGAGAATTGTCTTAGGTTAAAATGATTCCAGAAATATCTAGTCATGCCTCATGGTGGGACACAGTTAGCAACTCATGCAGATACTCATAATAGGTAATACATATACATTTTTTATAAATACACATTCATGTGTATATGTTTGTACATATCTACATATATAGACACATATTTATATATAAACATACACATCTGTGTGAGTGTGTTTGTACCTTAAAGTAGAAGAGAGTTATTTTGATTGTATCTTTGTATTCCTGGAATATAATGGGCAACTGATGAATGCTTCTTAAGCTAATTTAAATAGAAATTCTAATATTTCAAAAAGCCTCCACAAGCATTCATTAAAAAAAATTGAATATAAACTTCAAACCACTGAGTGAATTAATATTATAGAAATTAAAATGGTAAATATTATATTTAAAATAGTTGGCTACCATATGATTTTTTTTTTGCCTCAGCAATTCACAAAAATTATCTATTAGTGCTTTGAAGGGTTGTTATTTGCATGAGTGGAGCTTTTAACCATATCAATGAAATTATTGCAGACTGCCAGGTGGCAGTTTAGATAGAATACTAGGCTTAAGAATTCTGACATCCTAGGCAAGTTACTTTACCTCTATAAGCCTCAGTTTCTTCATCTGTAAAATGAGGATAATGGTAGTACCTATTTCACTGGGTTGTTGTGCATACCAAAGGAGACATCATATATAAAGAACTTTCCAAACCTTAAAGTATCATTTAATTACTAGCTGCTATTTTGTTGTTATTGTTAGAGGGTAAAGCAGTGACATTAAGTGGCTACTCTTTGAGTTAGCAAAAGTAGTATGCCTCTACAAAACTCTCTAAATAGAATCTGATAGATTGGAGGTTAGGACAGTGTTTCTAGACCAATAGTTGATTCTAGTATACTAACTTGAATATGCATGGCGATTAATTGGCACCAATTGAGGTTAGTATGCCTTATGGCTACCCAGCTGCTTGGTAGAGAGTAAGTTTGGAAAATAAACTGTCAAGTTTCCTGTTTAAAATCACCCATGGCTATTATTTTTGAATTTGAGCAGCTGCTAACTCTTCTAAAGATTGAACAAACACATCTGCCCAAGCAAGCTGCTAGAATAAAACAACCCAAAAAGGTTTATTTTAATGCAAACATTTAAAAACAGATTAAAAGCTGGGATGTTTGATATGCTAGTTCTCAGGTATGCCCATGCCACTTGGTTTCTTTTCTTAGACGTGATTTCACATTAAGATGGTTTCCTCATGTTCAGCAACCTGTCATTATGAAGACCAAAGATAATGGTTTATTTTTGTTAACTGGGTGCTTATAATTTGCTAACTGTAAAAATAAAAGACAAAGTAATGATCAGATTATGTAAAGAAAAACTTTCCATGCTCTCTGGTTATACTTGTTCTGATAAGCTATATGACATCAGTGCTAAGCATTTAACACCAACAAAAGATTTTAAAAATACATGAATATTTGTCATTGCTAGATTATTCATCTATATTTCCAAAATGGGGGCAGGGAGAGAAGCATAATATCAATAAATAGAGAATATAATTTCATTTTAGTAATTCTCTAAAGATAATCCCATAGGCATCTTACAAATTTCAAGTTGATTTTCCATATGTTATATTCCTTAAGTAGGAAAAGTGGAAGTTCATTTGGCTTTTGTTTAATATTATAGTAATACATATTGACATATTGATATCTTAGGTCCCAATATCCTTTATGCTTACTATTTTACTAGCTTATTTCAGATCATGTTATTATTTTTTCCTTCAAGAAAACCTGAAAATTATTTGAAACCACAAAATTTATTGTATACAAAGTAATGTCCAAATCTTGAGATCCAAGGCCCTCTCTAACCAGGTTCAAATGTAACTTTAATATTGCCCTTTTATTTGATATTACCCTCCTTTACATACTCGATGTTTCTGTCAAACCAGATGAAATTTCATCCCAATTCATCTGGGAGCCATCTCCAGTCACCCTGATGTATATCTTGCCACTGGACCCTCAGATGGCTCTAGAGGAGAGAATGAGGCTGGTGACTTTGCACAGTCTTGCTTCACTTAAATCCAATTCACTGCAGGTCATGTCATCACCTCCCCAATGTCATAGTCCTCTTTGATAATGAAAGACAAACAACAACAACAACAATAGCATATCCATTATTCATGCTTACTCATTCCCAATACGTTCAAATCCTTCATCACACATCACTGGAAAACAAGTGAACACTCAACCAAATAAAGTACAACTGTTAAATTCTCCTTTTTCTTTCAAGGCCAAAGTTAGAAGTCACCTTTTCCATGAACTCCTTCCTTCTTCTTTCAGTGAAACAGATTCCTCTCTGTCTTCACATTTCTGTAGTGCCTCCTTCCTTTTCTCTGAATTTGTCATTCTTCTCTTGTATCATTTTCAACATATTTGTTTTTAAATTTATTCAGGGGGATGACCTGTGCCATGTCACTCTTGATATCATTGGTGCTTGGCATAGCACTTTGCCCAAAGTAGGTACTTAATCACTGTTAATGTGTATTATGTTGAAAACAAATGTCATTTCATTTCATTTGGAAGTGAAATGATAATGATAATATTTAAAGACATTAGTGCATTAAAAATCTTCACTGAAAAGTTAATGTTGTAAAAGGAAAATTCCGTTTTACAATTTTTAGCCTATATCATTTTTCATATTTATTTTCTTTTTCTAATGAACCTTTCCATGTACTGGACTTCACTTGGAATATCTTTCTCATGTTCCCTCATTCAACATCAATAGCATATTTTTCCATAATTGTAAAAAAACAAACAAACAAACAAACACCTAGTTTGGTGATCTGTAAGTAAACTAGTGAGCTTCTGCATTCTCCTTGCCTCAGATTTGTTTTGTCTTTAATCACATATCTCACTAATTTCCTTTTAACACTGAAATAAAGGCTACAGGTCTACCCTCTGTGTATGTCTTCTCTCTTTTTTGATATAAATTGAATAAAAAGCAAAACTTGTGATAGAGAACACTAAAGTGCTGAAATGTGCATATTATATAAAGAGCTCTATCACTAAAATGGATTTTTTTGGTGATATGTCCATAAGATAAGCAGGCATGTAAAAAAAATAATGTTTTATTCAACTATCTTGGTTTTAATGCAGAGTTTTCTTCAACAGTCAGTAATTTGTTCTGCTTCCTATCCCAGCATTCCAAACACATGTAGAAATCTGGGTGTCTATGGGTATGTGAGAGTATATTGTAGGGATGCATTTTTGTTCCAACATGGGTTGGACTAGAATTCTGAATCTTTCTCCAACTCTGAGATTCTATGTGCTTTCCATGGAATATAGTTACAATTTTGCTTTTCTGTTGTCAGAAGCAATACCTTGAGCACTATTCCAACCTATATTTCTTAATATCCTCATTCCCTGGAGGTATTCTCAGTCAGGATTCTGTTGGGCTTAAGGTACCAGAAGTTGAAACTCCAACGATTTCTTTTGTATGCCATTTGCCATTGTATAGTGACAATTATTTTTCATAGGGTTTCATCCATTCATTTAATTAATTCTCATAAACCATCTAATGGCAGATGAACTGGGTTTAAATTTCTTAATATGTACAATTGAGGGAGGATTTAAATTACATGACATCTGAGATATTGTTTATCTCTAAATGAACCAGTCTATGATTAAATCTATTTTTACCCTCTATTGATATCTCCCCCTCATAATTAGCCCAATGTATACTATTTATTTTCTATCCTTAACCTTTGGTTGCCCTGGACTCATCTACATGACTCCATTGATTCTATGGCTTGGGGGGCAAGGGTTGACTTTGTTTCAACCACAAGAATGGTTGAGTGCTCTGCAGTTAATCAGTCAATAAATGGCCAGTCTGTGGTCTGGTTATTTAGATCATTAAGAAGAGTGTGTTAGATCAATCATTTGTAATCTGACCAGCTGCTTGGCACTTGACTTACAAATGAATTCAGTCAATATTACTGAACACTTACTGTGCTTCCTTGAAAAGTCCTCTATAGAAATGAAAACAGAAATCATGATGGCCACAATAAATGAACAAATGAATAAATACATATATATGCATATGTGAATATGTTATTGCTATATACACATATATGTATATGTGAATATATGTATATGTATGTGTGTGTATATACACATACACACAAACGCACACATATAGGCACATATTTGTGGTTATTCAAGCTGACAGCCATTCTAGTGGTCCAAATCTCTAACTTTCCAAGGAAACAGACATTGAGCGGTATTAGGCTGTAACATCCTCATTAAAGACTTTCAAATAACATCAATGACTTCTTCATGGCTAAATTTGATTACTTTTTTCAAGCTTTAGTCTATCTATCATCTAACTATTTATCTATCTATCATCTGTCTATCTATCAACCTATCTACCTGTCTGTCTACTTATATACCTAAGCAGCTTTTACCACTATTGATTAACCTTCTGTCTGGATCTTTTCTATGTTAATTCTCTCTCCTGCATAACTTCCTACATGTTTGAATGTGTTTTTCCCATCCTCCTTTTCAGGATTATCAATTATTTCAGTCCCCCATAATTAGGGATTTTCCACTAGGCTTTGTATGTATTTTTACCTCTACCTTCTCTATATGCTCTCTTCATGATTTCATCCATGTGAATGTCATCCACCCTCCTTGGTCAATATTAATTCAACTATCATTCTTACACAGATGATTGCATAGGTATGTCTCTTCTCCTTTAACCTTTATGATACTACTGACTAGTATTTCTTCTACCATCCATCTGAGTGATTTAATGTCTATCTCCTATCCTGTAAGCATAGCTGTCAACCAAGGCCATGTTTATACTGGTACTCTTCCTTGTTCTTTCCTCAGTAGTGATCACAGCTATTTATTTTGATTCAATTGCAATCTCTAAAGCAAACCTATGTGTCTGTTCTCTCTCTCTTAAAGTTTAGTTCTACAATGGTAACTGTCTGTGGTACTTCTCCCACTAGATATCCTAACATATCTAGAACTTAACATCCTCAAAAGGAAGCTCAATTTCTCTACCCTCTCACCAAATAAACTTCATCCCTCATCTAAACTTCTAAATTTAAGGTGAAGGCATGACTATCATTCCAATAATTCATATTTGTAACCTTGGAGTGATCCTCAATTATTCCCTAAACTTCTTTTCCTCTAATCCAATAATTTGCTAGTTCTTGCTTGATTCCATCTCCAAGAATTTTAAAAGAAAATATGTTCCTTTTTTCATTGACATGATAACTATTCTATAGAAAGTTCTCCATGCCTAACTATATGAAGAAGGTAACATTTGTTATAGACTCCTCTGAAGAATGCAAATGATTTTAATTAGCAGAGATCAAAGAATGAAGGAAAATATTATAGGGGTAAGGACAAAGATACAAAGAAAAAGGAAATTTTCGGGTAAAGGCTAAAAGGGTATATATTGTGGAATCATGTAGAACAATCCTGGAAAAATAGACTGAAAACAGATTGTGGAAGATATTGATTGCTTAATTAAGAAGTTTGAATTTATTTATTAGAAAGTAGTCTAGCATTTGAAAGATTTTAGGTATGGAGTGGCATGATCAAAGATATGTATTAAGAAGCAGTAGATTAGAAATAGGAATACCATTTAAAAGTCTTTCATAATAATCTTGATGGAAGATTAATGAAATGGAATGCAGATTAAGTTTAAATGATAAAGTTTCATTTCCTTTTTTATAGTTTTGCCAAATAAGTAGTAGATAAGAGGAATTCTATGGTTATAATTTACATAGAAAATGGGGCAGCTAGGTGGCACAGTGGATAAAGCACAGGGCCTGGATTCAGGAGGACCTGAGTTCATATCTGGCCTCAGACACATGACACTTAGTAGCTGTGTAACCTTGAACAAGTCACTTAACCCTCATTTCCCTACAAAAATACATAGAAATTTAGAAAAATATGGTAAAATAACTAATTTTGTCATATATTATCACATGTGGAGAAGATGGAGATAATAGAGATTATACAGTGATTCAGAACTTATTGAATGACTGGAGTCAGAGACTAATTGTTAATCAACATGGCATGAGTTCTCTTATAAAGCACCCAAGGAATGTGTGGTTGGCCCTGTGATGCACAATTTTTTATCAATAATTTTAATAAGCTCATCATTATTATGCTATCAAATCACTGATGAAAGAAATCTGGGAGTGATATACAACACATTAGAAATGAGAGTCAGGATCCAAATGGATCTTGAGAGGTTAAAACTCTGAGCTGAATCTAATTAGATGACATTTGATAAAAATAAGAGCATGAAATGGAAATAAATACATAGTAATCATAACCTTGAACATGAATGGGATGAGCTCGCCCATAAAATTGAAACATAGCAGAATGAATTAGAAGCCAGAATCCAATAATGTATTGTTTAAAAAAAAGACACAGATACTTAAAATAAAGGTCTTGAGTAGAACCTATTATGCTTCAGCTAAAACCCAAAAGGCAGGGGAAGCAGTCATGATCTTAGACAATGAAAAAGCAAAAAGAAACCCAATTCTGAGTTTACCAAGGAAACTATATTTCAATAAAATGTACCATACTCAATGAATAAATATAAAAAAATTACACCAAGTTTTTCTGATAAAGACTTCCTATAAATATATATGAAAGTGAATAAAAAAGAATTTTCAAAAGGAAAGTGAATCAAATTTATAAAAGTGAGTCATGATCCAAATAATAAATGACCAGGGAATATGAACAGATTTTATAAGAAGAAGAAAAGGTATCTATCGTCATATAAAAATGGCTCTAAATAACTAATGATTAGAGAAATGTAAATTAAAACAACTGATATATATCACTTTACACCTTTCAGAATTGATAAATACTGCAGGGTGTGAGGGAAAATTACTACACTAATAAATTGTTGGTGGATTTATAAAATGGTACTATCATTCTGGTGAACAATTTGGAACTATGCCCAAAGGGCTTTAGTCCAGCAATACCACTACTAGGTCTGTATACCAAAAAGATCACAGAAAAAAGCAAATGAACCCCATATGTTACACACACACACACACACACACACACACACACACACACACACATATATATATATATTACCTCTTTTTTGTAGTGGCTAATAATTAGAAATTAAGGAGACACTTATCAATTAAGGAATGATTGAACAAAATGTGACATATGATTTTCATTGTATAAGAATTGACAAGTGGACTGACTTGAGGAAAAAATGGAACTATATGAACTGATAAGAAGTGTAGTGATCAGAACCAAGATATTATTGTACATAACATAATATTTTAATAATGACCAACTGTGAAAGACTTAGCTGTTCTGATCATGAGGAAAAAATGGTATCTACTTCCAGAGAGTAAACTAATGAACTCTGAGTGCAAATTGAAGTATATATATTTTTTCTTTATTTATTTTTCTTGCTTATTTGATGGCATAGAAAATCTGGAAATGTTTTGCTTGATCTCATAAATATAATTGATTTTATATTGATAGCCATCTACATGGGCGCAATAGAGGCAAGAGGGAGTGAAAGAATTTGGAAGTCAAAATTTAAAAAGAAAAACAATTTATTTTAAAAAAAGAAAGACCTTTCTTTTTCTCACCGCCATCCTCCAATGTTTAAAACTGTGCCCAGTGGAGAAGCCAGAAGACATAGAACTGACCCCTCACTTCCAAGGCCTGGGAAATGTGCCCCTGCTTTTAGAGGTCTGTGAGCGGGTCTGCTGAGTTCCTGCACATGAGGACACCTGCTATCTCTCTCACCTGTGTTTTTTATTCAATACCCCCACCAAAAAAGGCAAAATAAAAAGGAAAGGAAGAAAGAAAAAGAGGGAGGGAGGGAGGGAAGAAGCAGATGAAGTTCAAATTATTTGCATTTTATTGGTTTAAAGTTTGTATTGTATTCAAATGTTTTCTTTAATAAATTAAAAAAAAAATTTGAGTGTCCAAATGAGGGAAACCAGTATGTCAAAGGATCTTTGAAGGTCCCTTGAATCTATATCATATCAGGATTAATTGAAAGATCTCTGTATAAAGAAGAGACTTTGGATTGGGGAACATGAAGAAAGTTTAGAGTTATTTTGTTTGGGCTCTGAGGGAAGAACCAATGGACATTGAAGTTATTTAAGAGCAATTATAAAAAAGACCATGTCAGAAAAAACTTCATAAAAACTAAAGGTGTATTGAAGCAGAGTAGCCTGCCCTGGGATGGTAACTACCCTGTCCTTGTAAATCTTCAAGGGTTAACTGAGTATATACTTTGGGGGTATGTTCTAGTTGGAATTCTTTTCATATATATGGCCTCTGAGTCCCTTCTCTTAAATATTGAGGTTCATGCTTTGGTGAATGTGAGAATGATAGTTCCATGTATAGAAACAAGAGGGACTAGCTTTTGAATTGATGATGATGATGATTTTAGATAGGGAAATGTTGAATTTGTGGTGCCAGCAGGATGCCTAAGTGAAAATAACAAGTGGATTTCAGGAAGAAGTTTACAACTATATATGATATATGTATACATGTGTATGTAAATATATGCTTATGCATATATGCTTGTATATTTTTATACATATATAAATACACATATGTAGTGTGTGTCTATGTGTGTGTGTAAATTAATGAGTCTTTTAAGTAGAGATGGCAATGCAATAGAAGTCAAGCGATTGATAAGTGAGATTTTATAGAGAGAAAAAGAGAAGAGGACCAAAGACAAAAACCTGATTTTAAGAATATATATATATATATATATATATATATATATATATATATATATATATATATATATATATATATATTACTCCCGGATAGGCTTTAAAGTATTTGAAGTCAGTTATTGCTTCCCTGCTTTACCAGATAAAACATTCCCAGTTTCTTCAAAACTCTTCCTTATGTGACATAAATTCCAGAGTCTTACTTACCCTATTTTCTGTCCTTTGTACTGTTTCTAATTTAATAATATCTCTTAAAATATGTGAAAACAAAAAAGTAAACAAAATTGTAGCCATCACACTCTGACTAGTTCTGAGTCAAGTGAAACCATTACTTAAACTGATTTCTTCAATTATATTGGAAGTTCTTCAAGAGCAGGGAAAAATGTCATATCTTCTTTTGTATTCTTATAGTTCTCATCGATTCCCAGGCACAGCATGGAAGCCTTGAATATATTTAATTAAATATTAATTGAGAATAATTGGATAATAATTGAAAATTATTATTTCTCTATTAAATACTTTGAAATAGACACCTAAATAAAATTCAAGTGAAATCACAAGAAGGATAACTTCTTTAAAATATGTAACTTTAATATACGTTTATGTTTTGTAAATGTGCTCATTAAAATATTCTTATTAATCCTAATTTTATTAAGGGGAAGTATGACTTTAAGTCAAGAAGACTGGTTTAAATCCCACCTCCAACACTTATTAGATGCCTAGATTAATAATTTATTCATGATGCACTACTTTAATTAAGGAGGTAGCTAGGTGGCTCAGTGGATAGAGTGTTGGGCCTGGAGTCAGGAAGATCTGAGTTAAAAATCCATTCTCAGGGCAGCTAGGCGGTGCAGTGGATAAAGCACTGGTCCTGGATTCAGGAGGACCTGACTTCAAATCTGGCCTCAGACACTTAACACTTACCAGCTGTGTGACCCAGGGCAAGTAACTTAACCCTTTATTGTCCCACCCAAAAAACAAAAAACAAAAAAAACAACAAAAAAATCCATTCTCAAGTACTTACTAGCTGTGTGACCATGGCCAAGTCACTTAACCTGTTTGCCTTACTCCCCCGGACAAGGAAATAACAAACCATTTCAGTAGCTTTGCCAAGAAAATGCCATGTACAGTATGATCTATGAGGCCATAAAGAGTAGGACATGACTAAATGATTAAATAGTTTTAATTAAGGTCATTAATGGCCATCAGAAGGTTGAGATATATTTGAATGCCACATGCCTTTTGCATTTTACAGAACCTGTGTTTCACAGTAGTGGTTTCGTTATCTATTTAACAAATATTTATTCAGCACCTACTAAATGCAAAACAATATTCTAAGCCCTGTTTTGATAAAATGTTTTCTAGATCATATTCCTTTCCATTTAGGAGCTTACACTTAGGTAATTGAGATATTATATTTAGTTTATTTGAGTACTGATTTCCTCATCTGCAAAATGTGTATAGTAATACTGATGGCACCTATCACACTGGGTTGGTGTGAAACTTAAAAGAAATCATGTATTAATAGGGTTTTGGTAACTTTGAAACACTATACAATTGTGAGTTATCATCATCAACATCAAAATCATTGTTAAAGAAATGGAAAGTAAGTATTAGGCTAAGTAGGAAACCAAAATTTGATATCTATAAACTACATTTAAAAATTACCATTTTCACTGTGACTTTGAGTATGTTCACCTAGTTGTATTGATGCATAATCAATATGAAATGTTCACCCCATTTGCCATTCTTCTAAATGACCTATTGTCAATATTTTTGACAGCTTTATAATCAATCATTTGCTAATGTACCTTGGAATTTTGAATTGATTCTGTACTAGTTGATTCAGCACTTTTTTTTCTTTTACATTGTGCTGTGAGCAGGTGGTGACCCCTGCATGGGGAAGTAACCTGAAAGTTAGCTATTGCTTTCTATACTTTTAAATGTTAATTTTAATCATGTATTAGATAATGAAAATCACATATAGAGAGATAGATAGCTATAGGTATACATGTCTATCATCTCTCTCTTTATCTCTATCTCTATCTCTATCTCTATCTCTATCTCTATCTCTATACCCATCTATTCATCTACCCATCTACCCAACCTTCCATCCATGCATCCACCATATAAAATCATTCGTTGAGCTTGGGTACTTCAGTATGCACTTCCTACCCAACATTTTTCAGCACCTCCACAGATTCCTCCACCTCCCTACTTTGACAGTATTTTGCCTAAATTCTCTAGCTATCACTGCTAAACTTCTTTAGCAAGTAGCCTAGACTTGTTGTCAATATTTCTTTACCAACTCCCTCATTATATCCTTGTCTAATTTGGCCTCCTTTCCTACCATAGAACTCTAAGAAAGGTCACCAATAACCTAAGTGTTTAAGCCATTGAGTTTTTTTTCACTCCATATTTGTATTTCATAATATTTCTACTTCACTTGGCAGTACTCATTAGATTTATTGAACTCATTTCCCACACTTTGTTTTCGATAAAGTACACTTATTCTTCCCAACAGTATTATATTTTATTTATTCATCTCTTTCCTAAATATGGATATTCTCCTAATTTCCATTCTTAGCTCTCTACTTTTACCTCTCCTCATGTCCTGAGAATTCTCATCCTAGAAAGAACTCTGAACCTGGAGTCAAGAAACATGAATGCAAATCGTGTCTCAGACACTTATTAGCTATATCACTCTCCATATGACTAGTTGTATAACTTTTGGCTGCCTCAGTTTCTCAAGTGTAAATGGACACAATAATAGTACTTACCTCACAGAGGTTTTGTGAGGATGAAATGAGCCATTATTTAAAAAAAAAAAATCTCTTAGTACAGTGTCTGGAACATAGTAGGTACTATATAAATATGTCTTACCTTCCTTTCCCCTTCCAGAACTCTAGTGTAACCCTATTTAATATTCTTGTTTTACAAAATCTTCATTCCTGTCTTTGAGCTTATGTTGATGTGCTTCTCCTACTCGATATCTACCTGCTCCAGTTTATTCCAGCTATTAAGGCCTAGCCACTCTGGGATCTTTTCTTGGTCACCCCTTATCCAAATGGTATTTATGACTTATGAATCCCTCTAGTCTATATTATCTCCCTTACCACACTGTAAGTTCCTAAAGGGAAAGGGTCATGATTTAGACACTATTTCATCCCTAACATAGGTTAGAATATCACTTTGCACAAAGTAGTTACTGAGAAACCTAATAACTTCTGTAAAGTACAAGTTCTTTAGAATACAAAATATTTGTGGGATCCAAACTTAGTTTAGCCTTGTAATGACCATTAATGATACTAATTAAAGTAAAATCTTGAATAAGTTATTGGTGTTGGCAGCATAAATATCATAAATCTGATCTAATAATTTGCTAAGTGTTATTTCTGCTAGAATTCTCAGTCTTTGGATGTGATGTTGATTTTCTCCCTCGTTTATCTATTATCTTGTTTTTCTGTTTAGTTTTGTCTGTTTGGTATGTATTTTGAAAATGATATAAGAATTCTTTTAATGTCCATTAGTAAAGAAGCCTACTGTATTTTACTTTAGCCTTCCTTTTTGTAGTTTTATTGGTACTCCTCTCCCTGCTTTTCCTCACATTTTGTCATGAATTCCACCCCTCCCACACCTTGGTGTTTTATGACTGTATTTTATATTGTCTCTATGTTCTTTCATTCTGTTCCTTTTTCAACTTTGTTCTTCTAGGGAGCTGATTAAGGATTCTGTTGCAGTGAAGTTGGCTGTCTATTTTTCCATTTTTAAAACTTACTCCATTTCTTTTGTCAATGTTTACATTTTGTTACTCATTGAATGATTTCTTCCAACATGTTTTCTTTCTGTTCATTGTCTTTTGATAGTCAAAATTCTAGTGGTGCAGTAAAAACAATGTATTGTGCTTGGAGTCAGAAAAGCTGGCTAGAATTTTGCTGAGCTACTTAATATATGTGTTATAATTCCAGAACCCTGTTTCCTAATCTGTAAAACTGGCATGATATTCTTTTCACTACCTAGTTCATGTGGTTATTTTAAAGATAAAATAAAATAAAACCTATAATAATGCCTTTCAAATGTTAATTATTCTATTATTTACTTTATTACTTCTTTATTCCCTAACTTATTTTGACTGAGTTCCAGTGAAAGGGACATCACTTACAGTAAATTTGTAGATAATTTTTGTGATAATTTATTTCCTGATTCTACTCTGAATAGATTACATTTTACTTTTTTTTCTTCTGAGCCTAATTATTATAAATAGACTTGCATTGATGTTATATGATCATGAATCATGATATACAACATTATATGAAAAATTAAAATCACAAATGACTCAAACTGCATTCTTCCACATTGGGTGGCTGTAGTGTGCGATATATACACACATACATATATTAAGACACCATAAAAAGTTTCATTTAGCAGATATGTCATTTGAAAAAAGAAGCACATGGATTGTGTGAAAATAATAAGGGAAAACATTGTAAGAAAAAAATTATGTCCCCTGGAAATATTAAAAAGCATAGAGGAAAGATTTGATCACCTTTGGCATATTCTCATGAAAAAACATGAGAAGACATGGGAATTGGAATAAATGGAGATATGGATAAGATGTAGCCTGAAACAAAGATGGAAGTGGTCACATATAAACACATACACACACACACACAATTATTTTATTGAGGAAATTAAGGCCACTCATCAAAAGTTCCCTTTTATAACCTCTCTTTATGTATATTTAATCCCAATTCTTCTTGTCTTCTTCAGTAGATTGTCTCTGTAATAATCTACCCCATTGCTTGGACTCTCTTCTAACCCTGAAATCCCTTCCAGAGAGTAATATACAATAATATAAAAAATATGCTATTTTGGTAAAGTCTACCACTTTCATTTCATTGGATTACTTAGTTCAATAACATTTATTGTTATGAGAGCCAGACTTGTACTTTCCTAATTTGGTTCTTTAATATTATTTTAGATTTTTAAATTTTTCCCTCTCTTAAATTAGTAATTTTCACCCCAAAATTAATTTCACTTAAATATCTTTCATATAAATTTACCTTTTCTCCATCCCATTTGCCTACCTCCTTCCAAAGAATTTTGTATTGTGCTTATATATTTTTCTTTTATTTAGTTATTTATTTGCCTCTTCTTGTTCTTTCTCATTCCACTTCTAAGTTAATTGGTTAGTTCAAAAATTCTTTATTTTTCCATATAAGTTCTTATGGTTTTCATTTTCCTTTTAATGTATCTTTTTTTTTTTTGGTTTGTGTGTGTGTGTGTGTGTGTGTGTATGTATGTGTGTTTTCAGGGCAATGAGGGTTAAATGACTTGCCCAGGGTCAAATAGCTAGTAAGTGTCAAGTGTCTGAGGCTGAATTTGAACTCAGGTCCTCCTGAATCCAGGGCTGGTGCTTTAATCACTGTGCCACTTAGCTGCCCCCTTAATGTATCTTTTTAAAGACTTTTTTGCTTTGCTCTCTTAAACTTTTCATTTTCGATTTTATTTTGAAATTTTGTTTTGTGGTTCATGTAATAATGTACGCTTATTATTTCTAATTTTTCATGGTGGTAAAGTTTCCAAAGTCCTGATTTTGAGCTCCTAATTTTTTTTATATTATTACCTTTAAATGCTTGGTCTGATCATACTTCTATTTGTGCAGAGCCTCATTCTTAGATGTAACTATATAATAAAAAGTATATTGTTCAGAAGCAGAGCTATATGGTCAAAATTACTTGGTGCCTCAAATCTTGCCATTGCACTAAAATCCTGGCCCTATCCATAAACACTTTTCTTCCCAAAAGTCATAGCATCTCATCCTTGGTTCCATATACTACCCTAATTGTCATCTATTCCTAGGAACTCATATAAACATACTTGTTCAAGTTATTGTCTATAGAGGCACAACAGTATCCCAGAGAAGGGAGTCTCCCTACAAATCAAAACCCCACAGATTAAATCCATCGTAAATCCCTCATCACATGTAAAGAACACATACTTTTCTCCCCATCTTTCCTCAGGAATGATATAATTTGTCATCTTTCAAAACCCTGTTTTTTTGAGACCCTCACTTTTATTCCCTCCAGATTCAACTCCTCTTTCTACTGCCTTTCTTATTCTCCTACAAACCCCACCCAACAAGATCCTTTCCCCCTCCCCTCCCAACCTGATTTAGCTGAAAGACTGCAGAAAACACAATCCCTTTACTGTTTATCCATATACCTTATAGGAATGTTTGACTTATTGCCATCCATTCTGCACCTCCTAAACTGCTTTTTATATACTCTCATGCTACTATGCTGTCCCACAAAAATGTTTGGAATTTCCTATAGATAGGTCATCATAGTATTCCTCAGAAATTGATTCCTTATCTAAATCCCAACTGAAGTTATGCAAATTTTCTCTTCCTTCCTTAAGCCTCTTAGACCACCTACATCAGCTAAGAGATTTGTATCTTAATTATTGAGAAAATTGAGGCATTTGATGTGCTCCTTTTTCTCTCACATCATCTCCTTGATATCAGATTTGACCATGTGACTGCCCCCCCCTTACTCTAGAAACTCTACTGGCCTTCTATTTTCTCTAGGATAAAATGTAAATTCCTACATTTAGTTTTTCAAGTCCTGTACAACATGGCCCCAAATGTTCTGTGCATTACTCCCCTTTACACACTGTTGTAGCCATCCAAGGTAGCCATTTTTTATTTCTTGATCCTTGATTGCAACTAGTGTTCCCTTACCTTCAAAATTACATCTGACATAGCAGTGTTGTATAGGTTTGTACTTAATGACTTTTCAATTTATTCTGTACAGAGTAGACACTATATACATTTATATAGCTGTATATTTGCATATGCATATGTACAACTATATTTCTATCTATCTATCTCTATCTAAATTGTTGATTAATTGATCCAGTTTGATTTGTTATATTCAAGGCAATAACATTTTTTGTGTAACCAGTGCTAAACATATTTAGCTTCTTTTAAAATTTTAACTACAACCACTAGCAGTTTTCAAGTACTTCTTTTAAAGCTATCTATATCCAGAGAAAGAACTTATGGACTCTGAATGCAGATTGAAGCATAGTATTTTCACTCCTTTTTTTTTCCTTGGAGTATTTTTTTATAGCATGACTAATATAAAAATATATTTTACATGACTGCACATATAGAAGCTATATCAAATTGCTTACCATTTCAGGGGGGGAAGAGAGGGAAGGAGGGAGAAAATGGAATTCAAAATTTATTTTTAAAATGAAAGTTAAAAGTTATCTTTACATGTAATTAAAATAATAAAATACTATTTAAAATTTTTTGTATAAATCAGAACAGTTAAGAAAAAGTATTTATTCTAATTTATTCAGATGTTATTGCATTTGATACACCTACCTTTAGAAATCTATGAGCAAGTATTAATTTCTCCTATGTTACAGATGAGAGCACTGAAGCATGAAGAGGTTAAATTATCACTCAGTTTAATTTTCACCAACTCTCTGAGACCATTTTTTATCCATAGAGTATAGGATGTATGGGGATGTACAAGTTGTTAAGAAAAGAGCAGTACCTATGGTGTAAGGATTACTGACCCTTTTTTCTGGGGTTGCTTTCCACATTTGGTGTCCACCTGCCACCCTACTCTTACCCATGGCTCCAAAAAGCTGTAGGATGTGAAGTGGTCATATCCCAGTAAAACCATTTTGCTAGATGGGCTAAACCAGGTTGAGGGTACCTAAAAGCCCTCAAATCTGTCAGTGAGTTAGGGGCTATCTTTCTCAAGCATATGAAGACTTTCCTGAAAGAATAGGCAGATGTGAGCAATTTGTTTCAATGGGCCAGGAAGGCAGTGGAACAAACACTATTGAATGTTTAGAGTTTGGTTACACATTGAAGATGCCAAAGTTATCCACTGCATCCTAGGCCATTGCCAATCATCTTGACCAATGACTCTGAAAGAGAGAATGAGTCCCCCTTAATTCTAATTTACAAGAGTAAAATAAACCACATCACTTATACCATTTTTATCATTTTTATCTACCTCAAGGCCCTGTGGTTACAGATAAGTAATGAAGTAGCAGATACACTGGGAGATGCAGTCACAACCCTGCATAAAGGGAACCCAGGCCATAGGATCATCTTTTTGCTGGATTAAAGCAGCAATGGGATTTAGCAGTCCATTAGAAAACTGTTTTTATGTCATATCACTCAACTCCTGGTTTGAGGAATAAGGAAAAAAAGGTACCCTAAAATTTTTCTCCTTACCCTAACTTAACCCTAACCTGATTGCCATAGCAAGAGGGGATCCTACTCCATGGTTGAAACACAGAAAACATGTACAAAAACTTTTGCAAAAATGTTCACTCCCCTTTGGCCCATGGAATGTCTGCATACTTATGGACAACATTAAATTCAGTAAAACATGAAAAAAGATTAACTCTTGTGAGAGAACTCAGCAGGCATCATGGCCAAATAGAAACTCTGAGTCAAATAAAGCTGACAGATGAAGGCCAGTTTACCAAATTCAAAGCTGGATTAAGGTTTTTATGGAGCAGTAACCATGATGAGGAGTCATGTGAAGCTGGCATTGATTTTGCAATCTAATATGCAAATCCAATCTAGTCAACAAGCTCAAATGATTCCCAAAAGGAGTGAACAACCATCTCATGACAATGGAGTTGCCACTTGCAGGAAAATACCACACCACCATCCTAGATGCATATTCTCCCACCATGACAAACCCTGAAGAGAGATCCTCATAAATATACAAAATGAGGATAAGCTTTAAATTCTGGGTAATTTTAATGCCAAAATAAACACAGATAATCAAACATGACAGGAAGTCCTTGGAAGGATGGAGTCAGAAAAAGCAACAACAAATGTATTCAGTTAATGAACTACTACTGAACCTGTGTTCACTAACTCCTAAACACATGTATATTTCAAGGCCTTCTCATCACCAATGCTATTTTCCACTTACCTAAATTCAATAAATTTTATAGATGCACCCTTGAAGCAAACATTGGCATTTAATAGGCATATATCATTGTAAGGAGAAGAGATAGAAAGGATGTGAGAGTGATGAAGTCAATGTATGGTGCAGAGTGCTACATGAGTCATAGATTTATCCTCTCCGACCTAAACATTCTTATTCAACAAAAATAGCAAGACAAAATGATTACCAGAAGACTTAATATCAGTAGTTTAAAGTACTTCTCCATGAGTGAAGTGTTTCTTGCTAAGGTGGAGGGAAAGCTGAGCCAACACATGATGGCAACAATGGAACAGAAAAGGACAGGGAAGTTTTCAGAGCCATGGTGTACAACATTGCATTTATTCATCTGGTCCAGAATACTCACAAACATCAGAATTGGTTTAATGAAAATTATAAGGAAATTAATAAGTTACTAAATGAAACATGAGAACTCCACAAGGTTTACCAGCAGGATAGTTCAATCATCCCCAGGAGGGCAGTGTTGAATTCCATCAAAAACAAACTGCATGAGAAACTTAGAGAGATGCAGGACTCTTGGTTCAATAAGAAGGCAGATAAAATTAAGTTTTACACTGAGAGTGGAAATACAAAGTACTTTTATGATTCCCTGAAGGCTATTAAATGGACAAAGATCTATGACGTATCTCAGCTACTCCACACTGATGAAGTCACACTGATTAATGATAGGGACATAATCTTGGTGAGATGGGCTAAATACTTTCATAGTGTTCTCAGCAGAACATCATCAACCAATGCTGAAGCGGATGTCCATAAATCTCAAGTTGAAGTCAATCCCTCTAGACAAACTCCCAAGTTAAAAAGAAGTTTTGAATTCCATTAGGCTCCTCTTGCATGGTAAAGGACCTGTTGCTGATTCTATTCCAGCAGAGATCTATAAGGCAGGGGGTTCATTGCTCATACAAAAGAAGACTTAAATCTTCCAGGTTATATGGCAAGAGAAGGTTATCTCATAGGAGTTGAAGAGTGTCTCCACTGTCCATTTCTACAAAGGAAAAGAAAATAGATTGTCCTGTGACAGTCATGGGGAGGGGGTGTCTCTCTCTTAGTCATAAATGGCAAGATTCTTGCCAGATTTCTTTTAAATGGGCTGATCCTTCACCAGGTAAATGGTCATCTACTGAGTGCCAATGTGGCCGCAGAAAGGGCCAAGGAATGGTTGTTATTGTGTTTGCTGCCTGGAAATTCCAGGAGAAATGCTAGGAACAGAATGTAGGTCTGTGTACAATGTTTCTTGATCTGAACAAGCCCTTTGTTACTATTAGTCATGAGGGCTTGTGGAAGATTATGGCTAAATTTGCTTGCCAAAAGAATTTCAGCAGTATTGCACACCACTTTCATGACAGCATGCTTGCAAAGGGTACTATACAGTACTCTCATTCTTTACTAGTCACCAATGAAATGAAGTAGGGCTGTCTGCTTTCATGCTTTTTAGCATGATGTTTTCAGCAATGTTTCTTGATGCCTTCAGTGGAGAAAAATACAGCATCAAGGTCAGTTATCACACAGATGGTAAATTATTTAACTTTAAAAGACTACAAGCCAAGACTAAAGTGGAGGGAGAGTTGGTACACAGCGTTTTTATTCACAAATGATTGTGTACTCAATGCAGCCTCTGAAGCTGAGATACAGCAAAACATGGATCAATTCTCTATTGCTTATGCTAATGTTGGCCTGAAAATTAACAATAAGAAAATGTAGGTTTTCCATCAGCCAGCACAATGCTATCCATTTTGTAACCATTGGTTACAGAAAATGGGCAAATTTTGAATGTTGTGGAAAAGTTCACTTATATTGGAAATGTACTTTCCAGCAATGTACCCATAGATGATGAAGTTGGTGTACTGCTGTTAGAGCTAGCTCAGTATTTGGGAACCTCTGAAGGAAAGAAAGTATGGAAGAGAAGAGACATTTTGTTGCTTTCCAAATAGAAGGTTTATAGAGCCATTGTGCTGATCTCCTTGTATGTCTGCAAAACCTGGAGAGTATACCAATGCCATTCCAAGAGACTTAATTGCTTCCATTTGAAGTCATAGGAAAAGTCTGAAGATCACCTCACAAGACAAGGTACCAGACACTGAGGTCATTTCTGAAGTTTAATATCTTAGCATTTAAACTCTATTTCAGGGAACACAACTTTAAGGGGCTGGCCACGTTGTTCAAAAGCTAAACATATGCTTGACTAAAAGAATATTTTTTCGAGAACTCACACAAGGCAAGTGTTCACACAGAGGTAAGAAGAAGCAATATAAGGACATTCTCTGTGTCTCTCTGAAGAAGGTTGGAATCACTTGTGAGATATGGGAGACACTGGGACAGTGTACCCAGAATGGCACGTCCTCTTCAAAGAATACTGTGCACCATGAGCAAAGCTGAATTATGGAAGCTCAAAAGACATGTGAGATGCACAAATTTAGAAACACCTCCACTCCAAATTTTCATATGGATTAATTGTGTTCACCTTGCGGTAGAACCTTTCAAATGCATATTGGTCAGATCAGCCACAAAGGCATTGTGCACTATCTCCAACATAGTGGTGTCATTTTTGTTCTCTTTGAATACAAATGTTATGATGTATATAAGCCATATGATGTATAAGAATATAAAGTAAGAAGCATGAACTAAGTGCTATATAGGATTAGTCCAGACCTACAACTTTACTTGTTTACAAAAATCCTAGTAAGTAAATTCCCTTTCCCAATGAAAAACTGTTACTTCTGCAAATTATAGTATCAGAGAATTGCCTGGGTTCACAGAGAGATTAAAGTATCTGATTAGGGTGATAATGTTAACATCTGACACAGTTACTATTGCTAACTGTATTTCCCTCCATCGAATTCCCTCTTGATAATTTACTCATTTTCTATCTTCTTTCACTTTATCCCTCCTCAAAACTGTTTTGCTTCTGACTGCTCGCTCCCCCAATATGCCCTCCCTTCATTTATCCCTCCCTCCTTATCCCCTTCCCCTTCTACTTTCCTGCAGGGTAAGATTGATTATCATACCCAATTGAGTGTGTATGTTATTCACTCTTTGAGCCAATTCTGATTATAGTAAGGCTCACTCACTCCCCTGTATCTCACCCATCTTCCCCTCCACTCCACAACCTTTTTATTGATTCTTTTATGTGAGATACTTTACCTCATTCCACCTCTCCCTTTCCCTTTCTCTCAGTGCATTCCTCTTACCCGTTAATTTTATTTTTTAAAGATATCATCCCTTCATATTCAACTGACACTTGTGACCTCTATCTAAGTATATTCCTTTAAGTTGCCCTAATACTGAGAAAGTTCTTATGAATTACAAGTATCATCTTACCTACCATGTGTGAATGTAAACAGTTTAACCTTTTAACATCCCCCATGATTTCTTTTTCCTGTTTATCTTGTTATGCTTCACTAGGGTATTGTATTTGAAAGCCAAATTTTCTATTGAGTTCAGGTCTTTTTATCATGAATGCCTGAAAGTCCTCTTTTTCAATAAAGTCCCATTTTCCTCCCTGAAAGATTATACTCAGTTTTACTTGGTAGGTGATTCTTGGTTGTAATACCAGTTCCTTTGCCCTCCAGAATATCATGTTCCATGCCCTCCAATGCTTTAATGTAGAAGCTGCTAGATCTTGTATTATCCTGACTGTGGCTCCACTGTGGTTTCACTGTGGTTGCAAACTTGGATGTGACTCTGCCCCTCCCCCACCTGGTCCACTGCCACTCAAGTCTGCTTCCTTGTTCTGGGCACTGGCAACATAACAGTGTTTTGCTTCAGCTTCAGCAGAAACCCCTGCTATCGCCTCACAGCCAAATGCTGGACCCCCTCACTGGTCCATGAGCCAAGCTCCAGAAATAGCTGCTGATGCTAATGACTCTGAGTCCCCAGACAACTTTTTTTGCTGTGGTGGCCTGCCCCCAAAACCCTGTGGCTGGATCTGTGTCTACACAGCCCACACAACTCCACCCTTACTTTGGTACAACAGACCTTTCCTACTGACCTTCTAAAGCTGGGAAATGATCTCACCCTGTCATTTTGTGGGTTCTTCTGTTCTAGGAATTGTCTTATGGCATTATTTGGAGGTATATGGAGGGATCATGTGGGGAACTCTTGAAAGTTACTTCTTTTCCTCTGCCATCTTGGCTCCACCCCTGCTTCTTCTGTCCACTTTTACATTCTTTTCATTATTTTCTTGCAGTACTCTCATTTCTCTTTACATTTTTCCTCTACCTTTCCTAATTTATTTTCAAAGACCTTTTGAGGCCTTTTATGGCCTGAGACCAATTCATATTTTTCTTGGAAGCTTTGGATGTAGGAGCTTTGACTTTGTTATCTTCTCATGAGGGTATATTTTGATCTTCCTTCTCACCACAGAAACTTTCTAGGGTCAGCATTTTTTTGTTTGCTTATTTTTCCAGCCAATTTCTTTGTTAAAGTGGGGTACTGAGTCTAGGGTGGAGTAACACTCTCCCAAGCTTTATGGTATTTGAGCAGCTGTTCTCTGAGATACTTCTAGCAATTTATAAGTCCTTAGGTCTTACAAGTTGTCATGATTTAAGGAGAGGTATGTTTGCTATTCTGCTGGCCCGTACTATAGTCTGGAAGCAACCACAGGCCTGCTTTTCTGCCCTGGAATTATGAACAGTCCTGCTTCACTGTGTCCACAAGCTCTTGTGTTTGTGCTCTGTCCCCACCTGTGACTGCCACTCAAGTCAGTGACCTGGATCTGAGTATGAATCCTGTCTCAGTGCTGGCAAAGAAACTGCTTTAATCTCCTTCTGGCCAACTGTTCAAACCTTTACTGTCTTTGGGATCAGTTCCAGAAGCAGTTGGTACTGCCAATGATTCAAAACCTCTGGAGGCCTGGTTCCATGTGGCTATGGCTGGGTCTGCACTGGTGCAGTCTGCACTGGGTTGTGCTTCACTCTCACCTGGGTACAACAGATCTTTCCTACTGAAAGTTGTTTTTGGCTAGAAAAATTTCATCCTGTCCTTTTGTGGGTTCTGCTGCTCCATGAATTGTCTTATGACATTATTTGAAGGTATTTGGAGGGGTCTTAGGGAGAGCTTAGGCAAATCACTGCCTTTCTTCCACCATCTTGGTCCTGACCTCTCAGGGGCTGCCTCTATGTATTAACTATATAGGATTACATTTCATAGGATTACATCCCTTGAAATATCACTATAATTGTTGGACTTATTAAACAAAAAGAAGAGTATTTGAAATAATTTTTAAAAATAAAACAAATCTAGAAATACACAATTATGAAAGTAACTGTTTAACATGCCAAGAAAAGTAATGTACTATATGAAAACATGTATGGAAATATACTTTTAAAAAATTCAAATATTTTGAAATTTTTTTCTTATACTCAAAAATACTACAAATCTTGGTGGTAGTCATGATTAAATGCTATATTTATAATATAAAAAAGCAATTTGTTTTCATGACTAATGTATCATACTCTACTAGAGCAGGGTTTGGTAGAATTTTATTCATTTCATTCATCTAGAAATGTTTTGGCCTCAAAATGGCAATTGTAAATTGCTTTAAAATATGTCTTCCCACACATTGCTAAAGATTCTCTAATGGCATACTGCTTGCTGAGTGTTGGCCTCTAGAGGCAACATTTTCATTAATTGAGTTTATAGCAATAAAGTCCTCTTAGTGATGTTCTAAAAAGACATTGCACAATTTCATTTAAACAGGGGATTGAAAATATCAAATTACCTTTGTGTATTGCTTACCCTTGACAAACTGGAAATTTTAAGCTCTGCAAAATTAATATAGGGAAACACAAAGTAAATATAATATTTTCCACCTCACAATTATATTTTCTAAATAACACAGCAAAAATACCACATCCAATCATATAATTATTATTTTTTCTGATTGTTTATATAATAAACTCTTTTGAACTTCTAAAAAACTTGGTATTTGGGCATTGAAATCTTATCTACAATGAGTTACAAAGATACATCGTAAAAGCATATCTATTATTTTCAACATCATGGTCATGATTTGATGGATACTTGGCTAAATTTTACTCCTGATAAAGACTAGAGAGGTGGAAAATTTATCACATAAGAAAATTGGCCTGAGAAGCATTTATACTATGTTTATGCAGTGGCAAGGTTAAATGAATCCAGTAATCCTAGCACCTTGGTTATTTGTCTACACAGAAATTAGTCACATGTTTTCATTGATATATTCATGTAGATAGAACCTCAAAAAAGGATTTGACTACATGAAGTTACCTTCTAATACTAACCATGAAGCTGTCCAGAAGAACTTTGGATAGTTTTTGTTTGTTTGTTTTTTTTAATTTTAATTTATTTAAAATTTTTTTTTTGGCAGGGCAATGGGGGTTAAGTGATTTGCCCAGAGTCACACAGCTAGGAAGTGTCAAGTGTCTGAGGCCAGATTTGAACTCAGGTCCTCCTGAATCCAGGGCTGGTGCTTTATCCACTGCACCACCTAGCTGCCCAACTTTGGATAGTTTTTAATCACATTTATATACTTCTAATATTACATCAAAACTTCTTACCTTTGTATGAAAACTCTCCACAATCTGACTGCAAGATATTTCAGTCATTCCCTAATGCATCAGCTCAATTTGGTCTCCTCCTCTCTTGAATATTAAATGCATGATTCACCTTCTGTACCTTTGCTTATACAGCCCCTTGCACCTTGTAGAATGTCCAATTTTCTGCATTCTAAGTCTGGCAATCACATCTCTCCTTCATAGTTCAATTCAAAACATACCTCCTGCTAGAAACCTTATCAAACTCCCTATCAAAATATCCTCTCTTTCCTTAATAACATTAAAATGTTGGCCAATCTATTGATGTAATATATGAAACACCACTTCATAATTCATTTCCCTAACATACTAGATAAATGGAGAGCAGGGGATTCATCTCATATTATTTTTTTATCCCTTACATTGCTTAATAGATAATTTCTTAGGTAGCATGTACTACATAACTAGTATTTGTTAAGATAAAAATAACCCACAATTATATAGAGTTTTAAAGTTTACTGAAATAGTTTCCTAAAAATAATGTTGTGAGGCAAGTAGTACAAATATTCTTATACTTATTTTACAAATGAGGAAACAGAAGGAGAGATTGAGTGATTTGCCCAATATATATCAAATCCAGGATTCAAAACTAAATCTCCCAACTCCAAGTTCAACTTTCTGAATTTACTACTACTGTGGATATTCAAATGTTAATGTGGAATACTTAGATAGGGGAAAGCAAATTCATGTTTACCCAAATAGCTATGCTATGTTAGCAAACATGACTATACAGGACTTTTAATGTTCAAAAATACATAGACTGTAAAAATCTTAGCATTCTAATAGCTGGTGACAGAAGTGATCTTAGATACCATTTGATCCAATTCCTCTTTTTATAGAGAGGGAAACTAAGGGATGAAGTCAGTTGCACAAGTATATTCAGGTAGTCAGTAATAGGATTGAACTTCAACCCCAGGCCTATTGTTTCCAAATAATTTTTTTTACTAAAAACAAAACAAAACAACACAAAACCAAAATAATTTTGCCATTGATCTATAGACTATAGTATGGAGTTGCAGATTAAGGAATATTTTTCTATCAAGAGTAAATTTTACTTCAAGGTCACATAATCAACAAAATGGTAGATTAGTCATTTCCTTAGGACTCCTTTAATTGTCTAATTCCTCCTTCCCCAACCCCCCCTCCAAAAAAAGAGAAAACTCTGACAAGGTAAAATACTGGTAACAATTAAAGCACATTGGCATTCAAAGTCCTTCCTAACTTCCCTTGACTGTGTTTCCAGTTTATTCATACCTTACTAACCCCACCCCCTCATATTGTTTAATATCCAGTGACACTGGCCTATTTGTTGTTATTCTTATAAGACACTCCATCTCCTGACTCCAGGTGTTTACATTGACTGTCACCCATGCTTGAAATGTTCTCCTTTCTTATCTATAACTCCTTCCTTCTCTGGCTTCTTTCAAGTTCCTGATAAAATCACACCTATTATAAGAAGTCTTTCTCAATCCCACTTGATGTTAGTGCCTTCTTTCTAATTATCATATATAGTTTATCCTGTATATATCTTGTCTATACATAAGTGTTTACATGTTGTCTCCCCTTTTAGACTGTGAGTTCTTTGAGGCAATGACTGTCTTTTGCCTTTAAAAACCTAGCACTTAATAGTCTACCTGACATGTATTAGACATTTAATCAATGTTTCCTGAGAAGGAAGTATAAAGAAGACAGAAACTCCAATCTCCTCCCTCAAAAAAACCAAAAAAATTCTCGAACAAAATGCTAACAAAAAACATCAAAAAGAATTCTGAGTGGGAAATCCAAGAAAAAAATAAAGACAATGAATCATTTTTTCCATCCTACAGCAGCTTAGGAATACAGAGAGATATAGAGACACTGGAATGGTAGTAAAATGCAGCAATATTGGGTGGTGGAGGAAGCAGAGTACAGAAGGGAAAAAAGCAAGAGAAGCTCCAGTGGCCCCAGGACCCAGGGATAATGGGGACAAACTACCTGTTCAAAAAGAGAACTCAGGAGACCACTACTCTAGCACTGGGTGCAAGATCGGTGGCCATTTGGCAGCTCTGTCACTCTTACTTGTTCTGGGTTGAAGTCTCAGGGCAGAGAAGAACAGTAATAGCCAGGAGGAAAGAGGTAAGAAGAAAAGTATCAAGAGTGCAATGGCCATATATCTTCCCAGATAAAACAAATTTGGAGTTACCAATGATGTGAGCTGTGAATTGTAATTTAGCTGTGAAAGCAGAAGGGCATAACCCCCCCACCCCTGCCTAAAGGTGAGCAGAACCTAATTCTAACATAGAATCCAAAGTTGGCTGGAATAATGAGTAAATAACAACAACAACAACAACAACAACAACAACAATAACAACAACAACAAAAAAAAAAAACCCTGACAATAAAAAAATAATATGGTGACTGGGAAGATCAAAACACAAACTCAAAAGAAGACAATGAAAGTCAAAGAAGCTACAAGCAAAGTCTCAAAGTAAAATGTGCATTGGGTACAAGCTTAATAAGAATTCCTGGAAGAGCTAAAATATTTTCAGAATCAATTAAGAAAGAAACATGAAAATTAGGTAAATAAATGAAAACAAAGAGAAAAAATTCTGTAAAGCCCATTAAGAGAATGCTAAAAGAGGCACAAAAATATTGAAGAAAGTAACAGTGTAAAAACAGAATTGGCCAAATAGGAAAATATATATATATATAAATTCACTGATGAAACAAATTCCTTTAAAAGTAGAATTGCCCAAATGTTTAAAAAGAAGCCAAAAAATATATGGTGTTTCATTGTTTTCCTGAAAGTCTATGAGCCAAGGAGACAATCTATTTGTTGTCATTTTACCATAAAATTTCTCTTTAACATATATAATTTAATATTCTTATGTATCTTACTACATTCTATAACCATTTGTAGTCTTTGAAATCTAGTTTTCTTGATTTCAGGTTAAATAATTTGATAAGCAACATCTGTTCTTAGATGTCCTTTCCCCTCCTTTCTCTTTCAATTATTAAAGAAATTTCTGTAAAGATCGTAATTAATTGAAAATAAAATACATTGAATATTGCTTCTGGTTCTAAGAGATTCCTATAAATATGGAAATAAAAATAATCTTGTTTATTTTAATGGACTGAGATAAGTGAAATCAATAAATTGTCTATTGGAGATGGCATTTAAATGCATTATATAAAAGCTTATCCCTAATGTGAGACTGCAGAATAATGACATTGTAATGGGATCCTATTCATTTTTTAAAAAGCATTTTTCCTAGTATATTTTATATCATGAACTATATTTTAGGAAGCAAAAGATCTTTTCCATATGTTAATTGCATGTAAATCCATATTTGCAAGTGAAACAAAACTAGCATGCACTTATTTAAAACATATTCAAGTATATATTGAAATTAATAACTTCCAAAGAGAAGATATGAGTTGGTGACCCAGGTGCTTACTAGAAAATCACTGAATTGAAAAATAGCATGAAAGAAGCTTGAACCAAAATAAGCTGTTGTTAAATTTACAATGATATTCCTTAAATGTTGCCTTGAAATAAAAAGCTAGTAATAAATCACTTATATATGTAGGATTTTTTATGCACTGGAACTTCAGAAAATATTAGAAATTTAAAGGGTTTTCATTCAAAACCACTTTAGCAATTTGGTCATAAATTAATGGAATAGGTTTAACATTCAAAAGTAAAAATATCTTAAATCATCATTGCTCACATTCATGGTTTGCAAAGCACTTTACATACATTATCTCAACTGATCCTCATAACATCTGTCATCGGTATAATTTCACAGAAAGGTTATTGGTGCAGTTGATTTTTATTTTAAATTAGGGTTTATAGGCACCTTTCAATGGTTAAACATTTCCTCATATGATAACATTTTGGAAAGATTTGCAGAAAACTTTCTAGCACATGTTTAGTGGAATGGTCGAGGGATGGTTCCTCCTATGATCTGAGAAGACTGGGTCACATATTGATCACGCAAAATGGGTCTTTACCCCCAAGATTCCTATACTTAATAAAAAATATACAAGACATACCATTTGGGTTATGAAACTCACAAAATGAAATTCTGATTAAACATGTGTACAGTAAAGGAACCCTAAGGAGAAAGCCACAGCACAAGAGTTCCTCTAGGTGCTGTGAACTCACTTTTTGAGTTATAAATCCATCGTCATTGCACAAAATAAAAATCATTATGTCTTTCCCATAAATAAAAATACTAGTCCCTGTTTATCTGTCTGTTTCCCTGTCTCCCTGTTTCTCCGCTTTCCTCTCTACCTCTTCTATCTTTTTATTTGAATGTGGGAAGGACAATGACTCTTTCTTCCCCTCATCTAAGATATTCTCTCCCAAGGTCTTACTGGAATCACTTTACTATACTAGCCTGGCCTATTATTGGATTTCCAGTTTTTGAGATGGGCTTGCTGTTCTTTTTGTTTTTGTTTTTGTTTTGTTTTGTTTGTTTCTTTTAACAAGCACCACAAGGAACAACTGATTCCCTTCAAAACAAAACAAAATAAAACCCAAAGTACTTCCTGCTGTGTAATCTTCTCATTTTGTCAAATTTGCAGAAGTATTTCATTAAGTACCTACTCTGTGCCAGGTCCTATGCTAAGCACTTTATGAATACCTCATATGATCCCCACAACAACCATGGGAGTTAAGTGCTACTATTATTTGCATTTTACTGTTGAGGAAACTGAAGCAGACAGATATAAAATGACTTGCCCAGTATTACACAGCTAGTAAGAGTCATAGGCCAGTTTTCAATACAAGTATTCTCAGGTCTAGGACCAATACTCTAGCCATTGTACCATCCAGCTGTCTTTCTCTGTGCATGCATGCACACACGTATGCCATACATATACATACACACATACATATATACACACATGTACATATATACACAGATATACATATACACAGATTTTATTTATTTATTTATTTATTTAGCTCTCATCTCTATCTCTATCTCTATCTCACAAAGAAAAAATGAGAAAGTGGATTGTACATGAGGTCAGGTCAAGGAAGATAAGGACTAAAAGAAATGCATTGCATTTAGAAATCATGAAGTTATTTTTGACCTTTGAGAGGGGAAGTTAGTGTAACAATCATAAAGAACATTATAATTAAAACGTTCACATACAGGAAAATAATTATATTTATAGCAATCTTTTTTGTAGTTCCAAGGAACAGGAAACAACATAGATATCCATACATTGAAAAATAACTAAAAATATTGATCCCCAACTGTAATGGAATATTACTGCACTTTAAAAAAAAAAGGATAAATATGAAGAATATAGGGAAGCATGGATAGACTTAAAGAAAATGAAATGAAATGTAGCAAGCATGGTCAGTGAAACAATAAACATAGACTATAACATGGAAAGAACCTAAAAACCATAAACATGAATGATTTCCCATTCTAATGACCAAAAATGTTTTAGAATATATACCTCCATTCTCTCTTTGCAGATGCTGGAGATTATAGATGTGGATACACACATATAAATATATGATATATGTATATATGCTGCATAATCCATATACACACATGCATACATATATGCATAAACATGTACATATATGCATATGTGTATATATTATAGTTTGTCTATCATCTATCTATCTATATCCCTTCAAGCTCTAATGTTCCATATTCTTCCATTTTACCTTCTGTATGAAAGTTTTAGAATGACCATTTCTTTTTGTTACTATTACTATTTAACTCTGATCTTAAAGATGATACCCTTCCAATTGTACAGATTGCATCCTATTCATTTCTACTCAACCTATGTAATTCTTGAACATGTAGTACTATAAATCCTCCATTGCATGCAGGAATGGGGGGATAAGTATTTTTAGAGAACCTACTATGTGAAAGGCACTGTGCTAAGCACTTCAACAATATCTCATCTTCTACTGACCCTGGGAGGTAGCAGCTATTATTATACCCATTTTTTTTACAGTTAAGAAAAATGAGATAAATAGAAGTTTGACAAGGGTCACAGAGGTAGTAAGCATCAAAGGCTGCCTTTAAACCCAGGTGTTCCTGACTCTTGGCTTATTACTTTAACCATTATGATATCTTTTAACATTGAAAGGACATGAGTGAAGCATGGAAGTTTTCCATGGGTTGATTATGACTTTCTCTTGGCATGAGTCATGTGTATCTTTTTTTTTCTAGCCATACATCTTCCTGATAATCACATTTGTCCTATTTATTTTTGTACAGTTGTGCCTTAGTAAGGTGCCTACTCAATCTACCAAGTGCAAATGGAAGATACTATAATTTTTCAGAGGACATGATGCTCAGTGACTCAAAGTGATATGGCATCATTATAAGAACATTGTTTTAAAAAAAGATGGGTGTTTGTTTCAAGGAGAAGCTTGGGGTCATTAAAAGCCTTGCACAATTCCCAAAGGTAATTTAGTTTGCTCTCTTTCTCCCTTTAAATAGGCACCAATTCCTGCCACTTTAAAATGTTCTCATCTTATTTAAAGCTCCCTATCAGTCTGTACATTTAAAAAGGAACAAAATAAATACCCTGAAAGTAAAATCAGCACAAAAATACATTTCAGCATAAATGTTTGATGAACACACATCCTGTATAACACTCCTTTAGCAATACAGTTCCTTCTTTTACTTATGTGGTCTGTTTAAAAAAAAAAGTAATGTACTTTGCTGAAAGATACTCTAATGCAAAATGTTCTTTGGTTCCTAGAAATGTCTTTTTTAAAACAGGTTTTACCTTGTAAGTACTTCTCACATATAAACAACTTTTTAAAAAATGCTTACAATAGGGGCAGCTAGATGGCGCAGGCGATAGAGCACTGGCCCTGGAGTCAGGAGTACCTAAGTTCAAATCTGGCCTCAGACACTTAACACTTACTAGCTGTGTGACCCTGGGCAAGTCACTTAACCCCAATTGCCTCACTGAAAAAAAAATGCTTACAATATTATTTTCATGTAGTCATTGGATCATAATATAGGGGTAAACTGAAAAGGTCAGCAAGTTGATTACCCTCCCTTTATGCAGGACTACACCTACACTACCCAACATAATGAGAATTTGTTGTTTTGAAAATGATCAGAGAAGAGTGTACTGTGGTAACTAACTTGGTAAACGATTTTGATCTCTTAAATCCCTAAATGTCATAACACTTTAACAGCTGCAGTTTAAACATATTCCTTGAATCACAACAAATAAATACTTTGTAGAAGGGGAAAGGCCATATCATTTAACCCTATATATTAAGATATGTGGTAGACTGAAAATACGGTTTTTCCTTTATCTTACTATGTCAGAAATTAGCTTTTGTTGTTTGCCCTTCATTCGCAAAGAGTACCAATGATATCAAGAGTCTCATGACTTGGCTTTCAAGTGAATTCAACTTAAGTGAGGCGGGCTGTGCAAAATCATCAGACTCAATCTCTCTTTGAGTCATTGGAGTACAATGCAAGACAAAGATCAGGATGACTAGCAATGGTCCCAGATGTAGTGGAAGACCCTGACCTTTTTTAGCTAAGATCATTTCCAGGTCTCAATTTGTCTGAGGCAAAACCCAGACACCTATTCAGTGACTAAAGACTAGGTAAGAATTGAGGCAAAAGATGGCCCTGGTTTATCTTCACAAAAGAATCAGTCTGGGAGGGGAAGACCTTCAGAGTTTCTGGCCATGAGAGAAATAATTGTTATTTACCTTAGAAATTAGCAATGCTAATGATGAATTGGGAAGATCACATAGACCCGACCAATTCAAGAACAATAATAATATTCTCTGGAAAGTCTAACTTATCTTTTAATCCTTGAGAGGGCAGCCTTGGATAAGTAGGGGAATATGTTTATTCCTTTATTTGTCAGGTGACATCAGGACAGTACCTGTGAAGATCTGATGTCCTAAAACCCTGGATAATAGACTCTGGTCATACTGCTAATATCATTAGTAATGTGGCAACTGTGATATCATTATTCCTTTGAATGTAAAAAAAGAATAGATGGGTTAATATATTTAGAGACTATGCCTGCTCAGATCCATTGTGGTGATCAGTTTGATGTGGAACATGGTGGAGCTAATGGCAATCTTTCAGGTTCCAGAACCAAAAGAAGAATAGATATATTAGAAGAAATCAGTAATCCCAATATGCTTACTGATAGTGACCAGTTGGAAATACTTCAGTGTAGATAGCACACCAAGTAAGGCAAACTATCAGTATGCATGAAAGGGACAGAAAATATGAATGCTTTTATTATGTGCCAGTACTATATCATCATAATACAAAAAAGAGATCTTAGCTATTACAGACAAAAAGTATGTATATGTATATGTATATGTATATGTATATGTATATATATATATATATATATATATATATATATATATATATAGTCCACATGATCATAAGGAAAACTTCATTCTTAAGCCTAAATTGGAAGAAATAAGGGCATAAATGGAGGAGATGATTTAAATTAGAACAGAAAAGAGCTTCATAAACTTGAAGGCACCTACTCAAAAGAGCAGCAGCTTTTCTTCCTCCACAGCAGTCAGCTATGACCCCTGACTACCAAACAACTATATCAAAAGGACCCACAGTTGGCATTGATCTTAGCAGTTTTTATTCCTATGTGAGTCTTCCAATGTGGGAAAGTGGAAATCATTGCTAATAACCAAGGAAACAGAACCACCCTAAGTTATGTGGCATTCACTGACACTGAACATTTAATCATTGATGCTGCAAAGAATCAAGTTTCAATGAACCCCACCCACAGACTTTTTGATGCCAAACATCTGATTGGTTGAAGACTTGATAATGCAGTAGTATAGTCAGACATGAAGCATTGGCCTTTCAATGATGCAGGAAGGCCTAAGATCCAAGGGAAGCCAAATGGGAGACCAAAAGTTTCTATCCAGAAGAAGTATTTTCTATGGTCTTGACCAAGTGAAAGAAATTGCTGAAGCCTACCTTGGGAAAACAGTCATAAATGTTACCATTACAGTACCAGCCTCCTTTGATGATTACCAACATTAGTCCACAAAATATGCTGGAACCATCTCAGATTTTGATGTATTCTGAATCAATGACTCAACTGATTCTGTTATTGCTTATGGCTTAGACAAAAAAAAAGTTGATGCCGAGAGAAATGTGTTGTTGTTTGCCCTTAGATATTGTACTTCAATATCTTCATTCTTACCATTGAAGATGGCATCTATGAGGTCCACATCTGGTGACAGCAACTTGGGTAAGGAGGCCCTTGACATCTCCATGCTCAACCATTTTGATGCAGAGTTCAAGAAAAAAACACAAGAAATATGACAGTGAGAACAAGAGGATTGTTTGCTTTATGCACACCCCTTGTAAAGATGCAAAACTCACCCTCTCCTCCAGTATTCTGTCCAGTATTGAGATTAATTTCCTTTATGAAGGTATCAACTCCTATATGTCAATTTCCTAAGCCCATTTCAAAGAGTTGATCTCTTCCTTGGTGCACTGAACCTTGTGTAACAGACTGTAAGTGATGCCAAGCTAGATAAATCACATATTCATGACATCATCCTGGTGAGTGGTTCCTCTCAAGTTCCCTAAATTCAGAAGCTTCTGTAGGACTTCTTCAATGGCAAGGAAATCAACTAGAATATCAATCCTGGTGAAGCTGTTGCCTATGGTGAAGCTCTATAGGCTGCCATTTTTCTGGAGATAAATCTGAGAATGTGCAGAACTTGCTGTTGTGAGATGTCAGTCCTCTTTCCCTGGGAATTCAAGCTGCTGGTGGATTATGACAGTTCTGAGCAAAGGTATCACCACCATCCCCACCAAGAAGAAAAAGAACTTTTCCAACTATTCTGACAACCAGCCTGTTATGATTATTCAGATTTATGAAAGTGAGAGGGTAATGGCAAAGGATAACAACCTGCTTGGCAAGTTTGAACTCACAGTTAATCCCCCAGCACCCAGAGGTCTTCCTCAGATTAAAGTATCATTTGACACTGAGGCAAATGGTATCCTCAATATTACTGCTGTGGATAAGAGAATGGGCAAAGAGGACAAGATCACCATCACCAATGACAAAGTTTGTCTGAGCAAAGAAAACATTGAGCATATGGTGCAGAAGCTGAGAAATAAAAGACTGAGGATGAGAAGCAGAGAGACAAGTTGTCTTTCAAGAATTCACTTGATTATTGTGCTTTAAACATGAAGGCTACTGTAAAAGATGAGAAACTGCAAGGCAAAATTGGTGAAGACAAACAGAAGATTCTTGACAGATGTAATGGAATAATCCATTGGTTGGATAAGAACTGCTAAGAAAGAAGAATTTGAATATCAGCAGAAAGATTTGGAGAAGGTGTGCAACCCCATCATTACAAAGCTGTACCAGAGTGGAGGGGGCATACCAAGAAGCATGCCTAGAATGTTCTCAGGCTGTGAAGCAGCCTCATCTGGAGGTGCTTCTTCTGGACCCACCACTGAAGAAGTTGAATAAACTCACCAGAAGAAAGACCATTCCACATAGCTTTCCAAAAACTGAAGGACTCAAACCTGTAGCCAAGGTATTAGCAGTTTAAAAGTAACAAAGTGCCTTGGGCTGGCAAGATGGTGGCATCCAAGGTGAAACAGGACATGTCCCCACCAGGGGGTTATGGTCCCATCAATTACAAGCAGAACCTGACCTGCCAGGGAATATCAGGCTATAGCATGTTTGTCATTGGCATTGGGACGCTGTTGTTTGGCCACTGGGGTGTGATGAAGTGGAACCGAGAACAGAGACATTGGCTGATGGAAGACTTGGAAGCCGAATTGCATTCATGCCACCGTTGCTGGCAGAGGAGGATCAGAGAAAGCTGTGTGTGTTGAGAGAGAACCTGGAGGAGGAGGCTATAATCATGAAAGATGTTCCTGGCTGGAAGGTGGGTAAGTCTGTCTTCCATACTACCCGATGGGTGTCTCCAACTTTGAGTGAGCTGTATAGTCTACGGACCAAAGAGGAGCAGGTCCACACTAACTATGGCTTCATGTGGTACACTTAAAGGTGTGCCAAGGTCTGTCCATCCCTTGGAGAGATTAAAGGTTTACCTGGAAAAAAATAAAAGTAACATTTAAGCTATTGTGTAAATCTGGGCATTCTGAATACCTGAATGTGTGCAGAGGGAAATATATGAACAACATTGCAGTTTATCAGTACTATAAACAAATAGAAATGGAATTCTTATCCTGGAAAATAAAATCTATTGAAAATTGACACAAAAAAGAACCTTGAAATCATTAAAAATCTATACAATACACACTCTAGAAAGGGGATGTCTAATAATGGCAAATATAATGAAAATAACATTGATGTCTTGAATTATGTTAAATAGATGGGCACATTTAGAATAAAATTCCAAAAGGTTCTTTTTCAATTTAATAGTATGAATTGAACTAATAGTTATATTAGTGTTTTTTTAACTTTAGAGCTATTATTAAAAAGCTAATATCTGACATAATCATCATGATTGAATTAATTTTCCAGGAATATTTGACAGGGTAAAAATGCACTTCAGAATCTACATACACCATGCTATTCTTTGAATGTTGATATAGTAAGGGCCAAAGAAAGAATAATGAATCCATCTGGAAACAGTCTAAAAGGTAGATACTATAAACCGCCAAGAGTGAAATAGATTGAGAAAAAATATAGAAAGATATTTGAAGATTATATCATTATCTTACCTGAGTGAGCAATAGAAAAAATTGGATAATATTGACCTCTAGTAGAGAAAACAGAAGAACATGAAATTGGTATTCAGAAAACAAACAAAAAAATAATAAATAGTTTTTACCCTTAATTACCAATTAAAAGTGAAAAAATAAAAGGTTAAGGTGATAGAAACAGTTGAGAATAATATAAAAGGTAAAATAAACAATTAAGTGACAATTCAAATATTTAATATAGAGGTTTTAGAATCAAAAAAAGAGACAAGACATGAGAAGTAGCATATGGTAAGTTTTCATACATGTATATAAGTTCCAAATTTTTCTCCCACTCTCCTTTCCCTCCCCCCTTCCTAGACCAGCAAGCAATCTGATATAGGTTATACATTACATTCATATTAAACATAGTTCCACATTACTAGTAGTGTAAGAGGGATCAGAAGAAAAGGAAAAAAAAAACACAAAAGAAAACAACAAGAAATAAATAAACAAGAACAATAACAAAAAAGCAACAACCTTGGCCATAGGTCAAATTTCAGAACTGATACTAACTCATGCTAGGGGGTTGAGGGGTAACAACTGGGATTAGTTGATTTTCAAAAGGGATTTTTAGCCATTACTACTGGTATTAATTTAACAGAATAACTCAAGGTCTTTTAGCTTTCCTGGAACTTTTTGGTTTATTTGGGTGAATTTCCAGAATTCCATGTTATGACATGGCATCATCCTTTACACAAAAAAGTTATACATTAATAAACTTGTTGAATAGAATGTATATTTTGGTACTCATCTAAAGTAGCTCTTCTCAAAATTTTTGTCCTAGGATAGCTTTACCCTCTTAAAACTTATTGAAGACACCAAAGAGGCTTGGTTTATGTGAGTTATATCTATAGACATTTAACATTTCAAATAAAAAAAATACATTCAAATGTATTTGTTATCTCAGTTGGTTATATAAATATATCTTGCCCAATAAGGAAATTTTAGGAGAAGGGGAAAAGAAATATTGTGGGAGTGAGGGAGATGATTAAGGGGAGGATAGATTAAGGGAGGAAATAGTCAGAAGCAAAATAGACTTTTGAGAAGAAATAGGTCATAAAAAGAGAGGATGATAAACAGATAAAAATAGGATAGAGGGAAATGCTTAGTGCCCATAACCATGAATGTGAATGGGATGATCTAACCTATAGAATAGAAGTGGTTAGCAGAATGGATTGAAAACTAGAATCCAAATATATATTGTGTACACAAGACAAATTTGGGACAGAAAGAAATACAGACAATGGAAACGAAGGGTTGGAGCAGCATCTATTATGCTTCAACTTAAGTGAAGATTGTAGGGGTGGAAATTCTGTTCTCATGCAAAACAAAAAGATCTATTTAAAAGATATAATCAAGGAAACTGCATTTTGCTAAAAGGTAACATAGACAATGAAATAATGTCAAAAAATTTACAAGAAGTTTCTCTGATAAAAGCCACATTTCTCAAATATATAGAGCAATTTTCCAAATGATAATGGGTCAAACAATACAAACAGAGTTTTCAGAAGAAGAAATCAAAGGTATTTGTAGTCATATAAAAATTCTTCAAATAACTATTGATTAGAGAAATGAAAATGAAAACTATTATAAGATACCACGTCATTCCTAATAGAAATGACAAATGCTGGAGGGGAAGAGGAAAAATAGGTACATTAATGAACCATTGGTGGAATAGTAAACTGGTCCAATCATTCTTGAGGATGATCTGGAACTATGCTCAAAGAGTTATAAAAAATGTGTACTCTATGACTCAGTCATATAACTACTAGGTTTATATTCCAAAGATATATAAAAAAGGAAAAATACCTATATGTACAAAAATATTAATAGTAGGTCTTTTTGTGATGGCCAAACATTGGAAATTTATGGGGTCTTCTTCAATTGAGGAATGGCTAAAATGACAAAAGGGGTGATTTCAGAAAAACACATGGCAACAATTATATAAATTGATAATGCAAGCAAAAAGTGAGAAAAACTGAGATATCATTGTGTACAGGAACATCAGTGATGATGATCAGCTGAGAAAGACTTAACTAACCTGATCAATACAATTACCCAAGATGATTACAAAGCACTTATGAAGAAAAAATGTTGTATTCTTCCAAAAAGAGAACTGATGAACCCCAAGTTGAAATTGAAGTATAATTTTCTAGCTTTCTTTATATCTTTTTGGTTACACATATATGGGTAATATGGAAATATGTTGATACCATACTGTTTGCATTCTCACTGTATGGGGGAAGGGCAAAAGAGAGGGAGAGAATCTGCAATTCAAAATTTTAAAAGAAAAACATGTTTAAAATAAATAAATAAAAAATCTTACAATATTCCTTAGCAATTCATTAAAATAAAAAATAAATTAATAATATATTAATATAACATGCTTATGAAAAATTACCATTTTCATTAACACTAAATATTAGTGAGGAGAGTAGTATTGTTTTACATATTTTTGCAAATTTCAAGACGAGGTTAACATATCTTCTCGATTCAATCTGTTGCAATATGTTGTTTTGATTGAAAGATGTGAAGAAAACCTACCTTCACAGAGATATGTAGTTTTTTTTTAAATTTTATTTTATTTTCACGGGCAATGGGGTTAAGTGACTTGCCCAGGGTCACACAGCTAGTAAGTGTTAAGTGTCTGAGGCCGGATTTGAACTCAGGAACTCCTGAATCCAGGGCCGGTGCTTTATCCAGTGCACCACCTAGCCGCCCCGATATGTAGTTTTGAAATGAAGAACTTTAGGAAACTAATATCTATTTTGTATCACTATGAAAATAATTTTGATGTTATGAACCTCATGAAATATTCTTAGGGACACCTAGCAGTTCTGAGATCACACTTTCAGAACATTTTACTTAAACTCTTAAAGACCATTAATATGAATACCTTTAATTGGAATTAATTAAGAGGCAAAACTACCTATATGTGTCCTAATTCAGTTTAATAGCCCCTGTTTTCCGAGGTTTTTTTTTTAAGTTCTCAAAGTTTTAATATCTCATAAGTAATTTTTGATGGATTTATTGTTTCATCTTAATTGTTGGTCTGAATTCACAGATAATTAAACATTTGCATATAACATATTTTGTTATTTCCTTTGGTTTTGAGTGACTCAGTCATAACTGTTTTATTATTTATCAAAGAATTTCATTCAGGGATAATAATTATCATAGCAGAATTTATGAAAAGAAACTCAGAGCATCACATCATACACCTCAAGAAGGGTGGAGTCTATATTTTCTATATTTTTATGTCCTGTATTTAGAAGAAAAGAGGAGACATCATCTTTAGTTCAAATATAAGGTTTTTTTAAAGAAAAAACTATACAGAGATAAAAAGAAGGGTGAAAATAGGAATAGACCCACAGCACCATGTGCTGTGTCTATGATAACTGATGACAAAGAAGCCAGAGGTGCTCAATTTTACTTTCTTATTTTTCCTGCAGAGACAATGATCTTTGGAGTAGCATGGACAGAATAAGGCCACTAAGGAGTAGATAACTAAGAACAGGAAGGAATTAGTAAGAGATTACCTTGCTGTCCTTGATAAGGTCTAATCACAAATGAAATACTAACTTGAGTACTGAAGGAATTGACAGAGGTGATTGTGGAACCAAACCCATCCATTAACCTTTGAAACCTTGTGGAAAACAAGAAAGGTATCACAGGACAGCAGAAGGAAATTGTTCAAATTTTCAAATGTTGGAAAATGGAATCTGTAAACTATGAGTTTGACATTAATACCTGGAAAAAATTCTGGCCTTAACTATTTAAGATATCTCTATTAAATATCTAGAGAAAATAGTGACCACAAAGAATAGTTTTTTTAAATAGCTATGCAAGACTAGCTTTATTTTCTTCTATTACAAGATTACTAGAGCAATAAATGTGGGGAATCTTAGCAGAGTATTTCATAAATCTTCTAATGCGATTCTTGTAGAAAAGATGGAGTGATGTCATTTAGAAGACAGATATATAGATTTAGGGCTTGTTGAATGGATAAACCCAAAGTCATTGCTGCTGTGATGTGAGCTTAGTAGGCCTCCAATAAATTGATCTCAGGCCCCTATTTGGACTGGGTTTATTAAACATTTACATTAGTTACCTGGATAAAGACATTTATGGAATACTAACCCAATTTATAGATATCCCAAGGTCATGGGGGATAACTGACACACTGGATAATAGGATTCCAAAATAAACAAACAAACAAAAAAAATGAGGAGATAGAACATTGGCCCATATCTAATATGATTCAATTTAAAAGGTACAAGTATAGAATCTTGAACTTATTTTGAAAACAAAGCAAAAACTTCCCAAGATAACATATTGTTGTTGCTCAGTCTTTTTTCAGTCTTGCATAAGTATTTGTGAACTCATTTGGGGTTTTCTTTCAAAAAATTCTGGAACAGTTTGCCATTTGTTTCTTCAGATCATTTACAAATGAGAAAACTGAGGCAAACCATGTCAAGTGACTTACCCAGGGTCACATAGTTAATAAGTGTCTGAAGTCAGATTTGAACTTAGGAAAATGAGTCTTCCTAATTACAATTCTGGCACTCTATCCTCTGCATCACCTACCTGCCCTAAAGACAGCAGATAGCAGGTTGAAAAGGAACAAAGCAGAATAAAAACAAAAACTTGGAGTTTAAATGGATTGGAAGTCAACATTATGATATAAAAGCCTAGCAAGCCAACACAATCTTAGACAACCTGAGGCTGGGTATCACTTAGCAGAGCTGTCAAAGACACAGTCTCTTAACAACAATGGAGCTGCAAACTTCCCCAAGTCCTCTTGAGGCAGATGAAAATACAATTGGAAAATATTACCAAAATAAATAAAAATATGATAGAAGCCAATATGTAGCCACAAGGATTTTTATACACAGTTTAGTGGTCCCTGTTTCTATTTTTGTTTTACATCCATTTCACAGCAATAAGTAAATGAAAGTCTTATGTATTCAAGCAATCAATAACATTTATTAAGCACCTACTATGTGCCAGTCATTGTGTATGCACTGGGGATGCAAAAAAGAGTAAAATATATTGCCTGGCCTCCAGGATCTTACAATTTAATGTGAGATAATGTGAAAACAAATACATAAAAAGCAAACTATATACAGGGGGGAAATAAGAGGTTTTGGAAAAGGCTCCAATAAAAGAATGCAGAGAGCTTGGTTGTCAGAAAGGAAAAGAAGACAAAATGTTTCAGCCATGGGCAATAGCCATTGAAAATTCTAGGAGCTGAGAAATGAAATGTCTTGTTTACCCAGCTCCCAGGTGGTCTGTGTCATTACATGGAAGAGTATATTTTGAAGAGTAGGGTTTAAGAAGACTTAAAAGGTAGGAAGGGGTTAGGTTATGAATAACTTTGAGGTCCATACAAAACATTTGTGTATTTGATCCTGGAGGCAGTGTTGGGCCACTGCACTTAGAGAATCAGAAGATGGAAGGATCCAATAATCCTGTATTGTATAAAAGGAATGGCAAGGAGACCAATTTGGTCCAAAGAAGTGGGCTGAAACTGAATAATGAAAAATAAGCTTAAAACGTTGGTTGAAGGGGGGGGTAGCTAGGTAGTACAGTAGATAGAGCACTGGCCCTGGATTCAGAAGGACCTGAGTTCAAATATGGCCTCAGACACTTGACACTTAACTAGCTATGTGACCTTGGGCAAGTCACTTAACCCCAAATGCCTCACAAAAAAACAAACAAAACAAAACAAAACAAAAAGCTGGTTGAAGGAAAATTGTGAAGGCAGAGTATGAATAATTTGGAAAGCATCAGAAAGAGGGAGATAGAAATGGTGTAAGACCTTGAGTGCATGCCATATAAGAATTAGCTGAAAGAAATGGAAAATAGGAGGCTTATGATAAAGAATAAGAGCTAACAAGCATCTAGATGGTAGGTGATACTTGTTCTGCTGCCTCTGGGTGGTAGAACTGGTATCAAGGGGTTAAGGTTGTAAAAAAGCAAAATAGGTTCAGTGTAAGGAAAAACTTTTTTTTTTACAGCTATCTCAAAGTAAAATGAGATGGTTAACAAGGTGTACTTATGCACCAACATATTCTCTCTCTCTCTCTCTCTCTCTCTCTCTCACACACACACACACACACACACACACACACACACACACACACACACACACACACACTCATGAACTCTTCAAGCTAAGATTTGATCAGATTTGCCAGGTATGTTAGCTAGGGAAGTTTTTCAAGTATAGGTTGGACTAGACACCTTCTGAGGTTCCTTTGAACACTGCCATTCTTCTAGGGTACTAGGGTAGTTAATTGAGTGGAACAGTCATTAATATAGTCATAATGAAATGAGTAGCCATTTGTCTATTCATTCTGAACATTCAGTAAATCATAGACTTTCAGGCTATAAGACCAATGAGTTTTTGAGTTTTCTACAAGGCTGTATGAACTCTTAAGGATTTGAAATATTGTCAAGTGCTCTGGAAGGAGTTTTTATGGGAATACAATTATGTGATTCATGGATAGAAGACAAATGTAGGAAACATCATATGAAGCCTAGCTTGTCATAAGGAAGAATGCATGCTGCTTTCCTCAATGTATTATCAGTTGTGTGGCACCACCAGTCCTTGAAGTACAAGCTTGACAAGTCTCATATAGTAAGAGTTGCACTGTAAAAATACTTTACATCACTGGTTGCTTTTCTGAATCAGTGGTTCACTTTCACTTTTCATCATAGTGACAGTCTGTAGCAGCAGAAAAAAAATGAGGTGAACAAATTGAAAAAGGCACAGGAAAAATAGTAACAAAGGGGAAACATGGAGCCTCTTTATGATATGACACTAGATATACCCCTGCATGTGATGATCTCCCTTCCACAACCTCAGTTTATGCCCCAGATCTTATAGTTTGCAACTGCTTTCTGTCAAAATTTTATGCATTCAATCTTATGACTTTAGTTGATTAAAAGTAAGAGAAATAGCACCCTCACCTTAACTATCAAAAGTATAATTGTCTGGTAAGCTTTTTATTTTTTTTTATTTTTCATTTTAATATTAAATAGATCTTAATAATTGTACACATAAACATGACTGAAAGGTATGGATAGGATAAAAAGGAAGATAAATATAAACATGCTATTGTGTGAAATCTTCTGAAAGGACAACTATTTTAAGGAATGAAAGGTTTACTGGTCCACCTCAATATATGGAACTTTCTATATTATGTCTTAGGAACAAGAGTAGCTATCCACTATTCAGGATGCTATAAAGAGAATCAAACCATAGCTAGGAATATTTTCACTTGGACCAAAAACGGTTTGTTGGAAGTGTGACTCACATATTACTGGGAAGGCATATCTACATGTTGACACCATACATCCATCTTTATATGTTATATATTTATTTATTAGGTATTCATTTAAGTAGTTATTGAATATCATTTTATGTAAATCTGAATATGATATAATTCATATAATTGTTTGAATAAAATACCCACAAGTTACAATATCAATTAGACATCAATATGAAACATAAATGACATAAATTGAAAATAGTCCTTGCTTTCATCTGTCAAATGCTTTTATCTATCACTTGTATTGTTTACTTCTTGAGGCCAGAAATAGTATCTTACTTATTTTATTTTCCTTTCTTCATTATTTAGCAAAATACTTTTGAATGATCATAAATAAGAGATGCTTATTGAAATTAATTTGAAAAATTGTCTGTGCTACCTTTGCTTCATGTTATGAGGATATAATGAGATAATGTTCTTTAAATTTAAAGTATTATACAAATTGTGGTTTTCCAAAAGTGAAATGGAGAGTAATGTCTCCTTGTCATGAGAAGACTTCAGGCAGAGAATGATGGACCATTAATCAGAATGTTACTAGAGGCGATACTTGTTCAAAGCATGGACAAGATCACCTGTGAGGTCATTCCAACTTACAGAGTCTATAAGTTTGTGATGGTATCAAATATAAAGGATGGATACCACTGGCAGACTTAAATGATATAATTCAATGAACATTTATTAAGCACTTCCAGTTTACACTAGATCCTGCAGAACCAAAGGCAAATATAAATGAGTCCCTGTTCTCAAAGACCTAACACAGTAAACAAGTGACTGTATTCATTTTGATATTATAATATTTCCCTAAGGAAAGAATATGTGGAGAGAAATTTAAAGTTAATATTTGAATAATAATTTTTTGTTTATTTCTCCTCCTCCTCTTTCTCCTTCTTGTCCTGCTTCTGCTTCTGTTTCTGCTGCTTCTGCTTCTAATTCATTATTGCTTTTGTTACCTGGTGTTTCTTTAGATTAATTAGTTGCTATATCTGTATTTTCTACATTAATTAATATTGCACCAGTCTTGGCAGTAAGAATTTATTATTAAAGAACATTATATATACCAGTAAAGGATTGACTATCTGGCAGTTAGCAAGAGCAAGAGAAAAGCCCGTGCTGTCTCTCAAAAACACAGCACATGGTCTCAAGGAGAGTTTAGAAGACCTAAAACCTACACTGTCCTAAAAGGAAGAGCACTCACCAAGCAAGCAACTCAGACATAGCCAAGGGTTTTATCCTCTTTTAATAGAAGCAGGTCATTATACATTGATCAAAGCTAATTGGTGGGCATCATTCAGTACCATTGGTTGAAATGAATTGAGGGTTGTCTAAATTAAAATGAAACTATATAATTTAAAATTCTAAATGGGGGTTCTAATTTGTCCCCCCCCAGTTTTTGGGCGAAACTGACTAAAATCACTGATAAATGAGTTTAGGTTTTTTAAGGGTTTATTGAAAGATAGTAAAAGAAAGAAAAAGATTGAGAACAGATTTCCTATAACCTGGTCAAAGTTCAAAGTTGTTAGCTTCTGAGAACAATTACTTTCTGAATACCCTTAAGTACCAGCCAGGAAAGTAAGCCAGTAATCCAGTCAGCAGTCATACACCTTGTCCTATTCAGTCAGTTTAAACCAGTCTCCAGGTGGGCCCCTGAGTATCTGTTAAATCTCATCTATCACATTCCATTATCTTGATATATTCCCTCTTTGTTTCTTCTAGGAATGGGGGTGTACCTTGATGAAACACACCCTATGCTAAGAAACAATATGTTAATATCAATATAGAAAAGGGAGAGAGAAAAGTTTTCTGCAGAAGGGTGGTCCCTCATGAACTGGCACTTTGACACTGGCCTGCAGAGGGAGGGCCTTTGCAGAGAGTACATGTTACAGATGGTGTTTATAATAACAGAAGGAAAAAAGAAAAACAACAAAACAAAGCTATTCATTCAAAGTCTTTGAGATCTTGTCTTCTTGGAGTGGTGGGATGTCATCAGGAAAACTGGACTCTGGTCTGGACTCTGGTTGTCTCTGGACTCATTTCTTTAGCTGTTGAACTGCTCAAGTTGCCTAAGGCAAAGTCCATTACCTAGGTGTGGTCCTTCTCTGAGATAGACAAAATAGTCCATCTCCATTTCTTAGGAGTTCCAGGGTAAGGGGAGGATTTATGATCATCTCTGGATCTCCCAAAGAAATCCATCACCATCACCATCATCACCATCACCACCACCACCACCACCACCATCATCATTTTGGTGAGGCAATTGGGGTTAAGTGACTGGCCCAGGGTCACACAGCCAGTAAGTGTTAAGTGATTGAGGCCGGATTTGAACTCAGGTCCTCCTGACTTCAGGGCCAGTGCTCTATCCACTGTGCCCACCTAGCTGCCCCAAAAAATCCATTATTAATAATTATTCTCTTACACTGACATATGTACCTAATGGTGTTACTTCTTTTTTTTTTTTAATGTATGAGGTATTTTATTTTTTCCATTACATGTAAAGATAGTTCTCAACTTTTGTTTATACATGCTTTACAATTTCAGATTTTTCTCCCTCCCACCCCTCCCTTCCCCCCTCCCCTAGACAGCAGGTAATCTGATATAGGTTATATCTATATATATCTATACATATACATATAGATATATATATATATATATATACACTCACATATATATACACATAAAAACATTAATCCTATTTCTGCATTAATCCTGTTACAAGAGAAAGAATCAGAGCAGTGATGCAAAACCTCAAAATAGAAAGAAAACAAACAAACAAACAAAAAAACCAACAGCACCCAAAACAAAAGAAATAATATGGTTCAATCAGCATCTATACTCCACAGTTCTTTCTTTCTTTTTTTTTTCTTGGATTTGGAGATCCTCTTCTATCATGAGTTCCCTGGAACTCTTCTGTACCATTGCATTGGTGAGAAGAATATAGTCCATCACAGTAGGTCACCACTCAATGTTGATGATACTGTGTACAATGTTCTTCTGGTTCTGCTCATCTCACTCATCATCAGCTCACGTAAGACCCTCCAGGTTTCTCTGAACTCTTCCTGCTCATCATTTCTTACAGCACAATAGTATTCCATTGTATTCATATACCACAACTTGTCCAGCCATTCCCCAATTGATGGGCACCCCCTCAACTTCCAATTCCTTGCTACCACGTAAAGAGCAGCTATAAATATTTTTGTACATGTGGGTCCCTTTCCCCCTTCCATGATCTCTTTGGGCAAAAGACCTAAAAGTGGGATTGCTGGGTCAAAGGGTATGCACAGCTTTATCGCCCTTTGGGCATAATTCCAATTGCTCTCCAGAATGGTTGGATCAGCTCACAGCTCCACCAACAATGCATTAGTGTTCCAATTTTCCCACAGCCTCTCCAACATTTATTATCTTCCTTTTTTGTCATTTTAGCCAATCTGATAGGTGTCAGGTGGTACCTCAGAGTTGTTTTAATTTGCATCTCTCTAATCATTAGAGATTTAGAGCATTTTTTCATGTGGGAATAGATAGCTTTGGTTTCTTCATCAGAAAACTGCCTGTTCATATCCTTTGACCATTTCTCAATTGGGGAATGACTTGGATTCTTATAAATTTGATTTAATTCCCTATATATTTTAGAGATGAGGCCTTTATCAGAAGCACTGGCCTCAAAAATTGTTTCCCAGCTTTCTGCCTCCCTTCCAATTTTGGATGCATTGCTTCTGTTTGTACAAAATTTTTTTAATTTAATATAATCAAAATCATCCATTTTGCATTTTATAATATACTCTATCTCTTGTTTGGTCAAAAACTGTTTTCCTTTCCAAAGATCTGATAGGTACACTATTCTTTTCTCTCCTAATTTACCTATGGTATCACCTCTTATGTCTAAATCATGTATCCATTTTGACCTTATTTTAGTATAAGGTGTAAGATGTTGGTCTATGCCTAATTTCTGCCATACTATCTTCCAGTTTTCCCAGCAGTTTTTGTCAAATACTGAGTTCCTATTCCAGAAGCTGGAGTCTTTGGGTTTATCAAACACTACATTACTAGTGTCATTTACTACTGCATTTCCTGAGCCTAGCCTATTCCATTGATCTACCACTCTATTTTTTAACCAGTACCAGATAGTTTTGATGACTGCCGCTTTATAGTAAAGCTCCAGGTTTGGTACTGCTAACCCACCTTCCTGTGAATTTTTTTTCATTATTTCCCTGGATATTCTTGATTTTTTGTTTTTCCAGATGAATTTTGTTGTTATTTTTTCTAGATGTATAAAATAATTTTTAGGTAGTCTGATTAGTATGGCACTGAATAAGTAAATTAATTTAGGCAGTATTGTCATTTTTACTATATTAGCTCTGCCTATCCATGAGCAATTGATATCTTTCCAATTATTTAGATCTGATTTGATTTGTGTGAAGAGTGTTTGGTAGTTGTGTTCATAGAGTTCCTGGGTTTGTCTTGGCAAGTAGACTCCCAAGTATTTTATATTATCTACCATTCCTTTAAATGGAATTTCTCTTTCTATCTCTTGCTGCTGGACTTTGTTGGTCATGTATAGAAATGCTGATGATTTATGTGGATTTATTTTATATCCTGCTACTTTGCTAAAGTTGTTAATTGTTTCAAGTAATTTTTGACTTGATTCTCAAGGATACCTTAAGTATACCATCATATCATCTGCAAAGAGTGATAGTTTTGTTTCCTCCTTGCCTATTCTAATTCCTTTAATTCCCTTCTCTTCTCTGATTGCTAAAGCTAACATTTCTAGAACAATATTAAATAATAGGGCTGATAATGGACATCTCTGTTTCACCCCTGATCTTATTGGGAAGGCCTCTAATTTATCTCCATTGCATATAATACTTGCTGATGGCTTTAGGTAGATACTGTTTATTATTCTAAGGAAAGCTCCCCCTATTCCTAAACTCTCTAGTGTTTTTATTAGGAATGGGTGCTGTACTTTGTCAAAAGCTTTCTCTGCATCTATTGAGATAATCATATGATTTTGGTTGGTTTTCTTATTGATGTGGTTGATTATGTTAATAGTTTTCCTAATGTTGAACCAGCCCTGCATTCCTGGTATAAATCCCACCTGGTCATAGTGAATTATCCTGGTGATCACTTGCTGTAATCTCCTTGCTAATATCTTATTTAAGATTTTAGCATCAATATTCATTAGGGAAATTGGTCTATAATTTTCCTTCTCTGTTTTTGCTTTGCCTGGTTTTGGTATCACCACCATATTTGTGTCATAAAACGAATTTGGTAGAACTCCTTCTTCACCTATTTTTCCAAATAATTTGTATAATATTGGAATTAATTGTTCTTTAAATGTTTGGTAAAATTCACCCGTAAACCTATCTGGCCCTGGGGATTTTTTCTTAGGGAGTTCATTAATAGCTTGTTCAATTTCTTTTTCTAATATGGGTTTATTTAAGGATTTTATTTCCTCTTCAGTTAACCTGGGCAGTTTGTATCTTTGTAAATATTCATCCATTTCATTTAGATTGTCAAATTTATTGGCATACAGTTGGGCAAAATATTTCCTAATTATTGCTTTAATTTCCACTTCATTGGTGGTAACATCACCCTTTTCATTTTTGATACTGGTAATTTGGTTTTCTTCTTTCTTTTTTTAATCAAATTAACCAATATTTTATCTATTTTATTGGTTTTTTCATAAAAACCAGCTCTTAGTTTATTGATTAATTCTATAGTTTTTTTGCTTTCAATCTTATTAATTTCTCCTTTAATTTTCAGGATCTCTAATTTAGTGTCTAATTGGGGATTTCTAATTTGTTTTTTTTTCTAACTTTTTAAGTTGCATGCCCAATTCATTAATCTCCTCTTTCTCTTTTTTATTCATGTAAGCATTTAGAGCTATACATTTTCCCCTAAGCACTGCTTTGGCTGCATCCCATAAATTTTGGTATGTTGTCTCATTATTGTCATTCTCTTGGATAAAGTTATTGATTGTTTCTATGATTTCTTGTTTGGCCCATTCATTCTTTAGAATGAAATTATTTAGTTTCCAATTGATTTTCATTCTACTTTCCCCTGGCTCTTTCTTACATGTAATTTTTATTGCATCATGATCTGAGAAGGATGCATTTACTATTTCTGCCTTTCTACATTTGACTATGATGTTTTTGTGCCCTAATACATGGTCAATTTTTGAAAATGTGCCATGTACTGCTGAGAAAAAGGTATATTCCTTTCTATCCCCATTCAATTTTCTCCAGACATCTATCATGTCTAACTTTTCTAGTAATCTATTCACCTCTTTCACTTCTTTCTTATTTATTTTTTGGCTAGATTTATCTAATTCTGAGAGGGGGAGATTCAGATCCCCCACTAGTATAGTATTACTATCTAATTCCTCTTGTAACTCATTTAACTTCTCCTCTAAGAACTTGGATGCTATACCATTTGGCGCATACATATTTAATATTGATATTACTTCATTATCTATAGTACCTTTAAGTAAGATGTAATTTCCTTCCTTATCTCTTTTAATGAGATCTATTTTTGCCTGCACTTTGTCTGAGATAAGGATTGCTACCCCTGCCTTTTTTACTTTAGCTGAGGCATAATATATTCTGCTCCAGCCTTTTACCTTTACTCTGTGTGTATCTCTCTGCTTCAAATGTGTTTCTTGTAAACAGCATATTGTAGGGTTCTGGTTTTTAATCCACTCTGCAATTCGCTTCCGTTTTATAGCAGAGTTCATCCCATTCACATTCACAGTTATTATTACTGACTGTCTATTCTCCTCCATTCTATTTACCCCCTTTGTACTTTTCCCCCCTTCTTTCACCCTATTCCTCCTCACCGACATTTTACTTCTTACCCCTGCCTCCCCCGATCTGCCCTCCCTTTTTATCACCCCCCTCTCTTTTCTTTACCCTTTTCTCCCTTGCTTTTGTCCTCCCTTCTATCAGTCCCCCCCTTTCCCTTCCCCTTTTGTTTCCCTAAAGAATGAGTTAAGTTTCTTTATCCCAATGAATGTATATGTTATTCCCTCTTTGAGTCAAATCTAATGAGAATAGGGTTGAAACCATGTTCCCCCCTCCTTTCTTTCCCTCTATTGTAATAGGTTTTTTTCCACCTCTTCATATGATATAATTCATCCCATTCCACCTCCCCTTTCCTCTCCTCCCCATAGACTCCCTTTTTATCCCCTTAATTCTTTTGTATCATCACATCAAAGACAATTTATATTTATACCCTCTATATAAAGTCCTTCTCTCTGCCCAAATACATTTACAGTTCTTAAGAGTTATGAGTATTATCTTCCTGTGTAGAGATATACACAGTTTAACCTAATAGGGTAACTTTTTTTTCCCCTCTGTTTACCTTTTTAAACTTCTCTTGAGTCTTGTATGTTGAGATCAAATTTTCTCTTCAGTTCTGGTCTTTTCACCGGGAAAGATTGAAAGTCCCCAATGTCATTAAATGTCCATCTTTTCCCCTGAAAGAAAATGCACATTTTTGCTGGGTAATAGATTCTCGGCTGCAATCCAAGCTCCTTTGCCTTCCGGAATATCATATTCCAAGCCTTGCGGTCCTTTAATGTTGAAGCTGCCAGGTCCTGAGCAATCCTGACTGTGGCTCCATGATATTTGAATTGCTTCTTTCTGGCTGCTTGGAGTATTTTCTCCTTCACCTGATAATTCTGGAATTTGGCTACAATATTCCTTGGAGTTTTCCTTTTGGGGTCTCTTTAAGGAGGTGATAGGTGGATTCTTTCAATGATGATTTTATCCTCTGATTCTATGATATCAGGGCAGTTCTCCTTAATAATTTCCTGGAATATGGTGTCTAGATTCTTTTTCTGGTCATGGCTTTCAGGCAGTCCAATGATTCTCAAATTGTCTCTCCTGGATCTGTTTTCCAGACCAGTTGTCTTTCCAATGAGGTATTTCACATTTTCTTCTATTTTTTCATTTTTTTTATTCTGCTTGACTGATTCTTGGTGTCTCATGGATTCCTTATCTTCCAACTGTCCCACTTTAATTTTTAAGGCATTGTTTTCTTCAGTGAGATTATGCATCTTTTTTTCCATTTGGCTAAGTGAATTTTTTAAGGTATTGTTTTCTTCAGTGAGATTATGCACCTTTTTTTCCAATTGGCCAAGAGAATTTTTTAAGGTATTGTTTTCTTCAGTGAGATTATGCAGCTTTTTTTCCATTTGGCCAAATGAATTTTTTAAGGCTTTGTTTTCTTCAGCTTCCTTTTCCAAGCTGCTGATTCTTTTTTCATAGATTTTTTGTTTTGCTTTCATTTCTCTCCCCATTTTTTCTTCTACCTCTTGCAATTGATTTTTAAAATCCTTTTTGAGCTCTTCCAGGAAGGCCTTTTGTTCTTGCGACCAATTCACCTTCCCTTGTGAGGCTTCAGATGTAGCCAATTTGAGGCTATTGTCCTCATCTGAGTTTGTGTTGGCTTCTTCCCTATTGATACAGAAGCTCTCAATGGAGAGGGCTCTTTTTTGCTTCTTACTCATTATTGCAGCCTATTTATTTATTCTTTAAGTTGAGGTCTGCTCTGGGGGCACCAGGGTCCCTGTTTTGGGCTTCTTGTGCAGGTGTATAGGTGCTGTGTGACCGGGCTTTTACTCTGAGGCCTTTATGGTGTGTGGAGATCCCCCCCCCTGCACTTCCTGTCTGATTGTGCTCAGCCAGCCAGGCGCCAGACCCCGGCGTCTGATCCCGCCGTTCGTGGCCCTCTTGGCCGGTGCAGGTAGGTTTTTCCACTGTCCTTCTTGGCCACCAGATTTTTGAACCAGGTTCCAGGAGCCTCAGTTGTTCGGCTGTGGCCCACAGCTCCTGCTGACTTGCCCCGACCCCCTCGGTGCTGGGTTGCTGCCCTGCGCTGGGCCTCCCTTTTGCCCGAGTCAGACTGACCTTTTCCTGAAGTCTTCTAAATTATCTCTGGTTGGAGGACTGTGTCTCTCTGTCTCTTTGCAGGTTCTGTAGTTTCAGAATCCGTCCAGAGGCTTGATTTAATATTCGTTTTGAGGGAACAGAAGGAGAGCTCAGGCAGCTTGCTGCTTCCTCTCCGCCATCTTGGCTCCGCCCCCGGTGTTACTTCTTTACCAATGCAAGTCCTGTACCAATTCCACACAATTCAGATTTGACAGAAATATAACTTGAATGCAGGCCTTCCTGATTCCAAGCTCATTTCTTTGCCTACTCTGTGATATTTCCTCCTAATTATACTTTATATTCTGACAAAGTTTAAGCTTTCTACTGTAACATATTTACCTTTTTCATTCTATTTTGGAATAAGATTTCTTATTCATTCAACAAATATTTATCAAATTCCTGTTGTGTACAGGGCAGAGCATCTCAAACTCAATGCTTCATAAACATCAAACACTCAACATTTCCAAATTGGAAATAATTATCTTTGTGCCAGGTTTTGAGGAAGATACCAAATTAGGTAAGATATGGTCATTGCTCTGTGGAACTTATTGTATAGGAATAGGGGAACACAAACATATCTGTACCTATTTCATATAATGTAAGCTATACTATGTTAAAACTGCACTAAGATTTGTAGGATAAAAGAAGACTTAAAAAGTCATAACGTAAGGCCAGGTGTGGAGTCATTGGCAACTGGGGCATAAGGTAAGGCTTAGTAGAAAGAAAGGAGTAGCAAATGAATTGTGTTTTAAAGTATCTATAGGAATTCAACAGGCAAAATGGGGAGAAGATAATAAGCTAGGATTTGCAGATGCTGAATTTGAGGTTCCTCCGAGACATAGATGAGAGGTCAGGTCTGAAAACATAGATTTAGGAATTGTCTGCTTAGAGATATTTCAAACCACAGATTTAAATGAAAATGCCAAATGAGAAAGCATGCAGAGTGAAGAATAGTGTCAAGGATACATATTTGATGGCATTCACCTTTAGGGTTTAAGAAGAAGATAATAAGCCAATAAATGAGGCAAAGGTAAGAGGGAAAAAAAAGGAAACTATCTCTCATGCCAAAGCATGAGGGAATATTGGAGGAGGTAGTATAGGAGGAAGCAATGAACCATTGAAAATGCTGCTTAGAGGTAAAAAAAAATATGAGGACTGACTAAAGACCACTTGATTATTGGTTAGAAAGTCATTAACCATAGAGAGTACAGCTTTGGCAGATTTGTGATATAAGCTGGAATCCAAGGAGTTGAGTGAAAATGGGGTAATAATGAAATATATGAATACAGTGTCAACACATTTTTCCAGAAGTTTTTCCAGAAGATGGAGAGCATAAATATCTAGCTGAATGGGAAGAAAAGCTAAAGGAATGAATTAAGGATTGAGTTGTTGTCAAGGAGATTGGGAAACAGTTGAAAAAATCTATTGGTGATGAAATTGAAAATGATTAAAGAGTGAAGAAAAAGGTTTAAAGTATGGAAAAATCAGGAAGGAATGAGATCATAGGTACACTAGAGGAATTTTCCTAATTGGTCAATATGGATAACAATGAAAAACAAAACAAAATAAAACACTGAATATGAATTCAGTAGACCTTGATTTGAATGCTGGCTGCATTACATACTATCCAAATGACCTTTGGCAAATCCTTTACATTTTCTGGGCCTCATTATTTTTTTTTCAATCTTAAAAGTATTTTCCCACAGTTACATATAAAGATATTTTTAATGTTTGATTTTATAGGATTTTGATATTCAATTTTTCTTTCTCCCTCCTTTCCCTCCACTTTCCCAAAGACAGAAAGCAATATGATATAGATTAGTGTTCCAATTTTTCCACATCTTCTCCATCATTTATTAGTTTCCTTTTTTGTCATATTAGTCAATCTGATAGGTGTGAGGTGGTACCTCAGAGTTATTTTAATTTGCATTTCTCTATTCAATAGTGATTTAGAACATTTTTTTCATAAGCAATGGATGCCATTGATTTCTTCATCTGAAAACTCCCTGTTCATATCCTTCAAACATTTCTTAATCAGGGAATGACTTGTATTCTTATAAATTTAATTTATTTCCCTATATATTTTAGAAATGAGGCCTTTATTAGAAACACTGGCTGTACAAATTGTTTCCCAGCTTTCTGCCTCCCTTCTAATCTGGGCTGCATTGCTTTTGTTTGGACAAAACCTTTTTAATTTAATGTAATCAAAATGATCCAGTTTTCATTTCATAAGGAACTCTCTCTCTTGTTTGTTCATAAATTGTTATCCTCTCCATAGATCTGAGAGGTAAACTATTCCATCCTCTCTTAATTTATCCATGGTATCACCTTTTATGTCTAAATCATGTACCCATTTTGACCTTATTTTGGTATATGGTGTAAGATGTTGGTCTATACCTAGTTTCTGCCATACTGTCTTCCAGTATTCCTAGCATTTTTTTTGTCAAATGTTGATTTCTTATCCCAGAAGCTGGATTGGAGTATTTGGGTTTATCAAACATTACCTTAATATAGTCATTTACTTCTGTGTATCCTGTCCCTAACCTATTCCACTGATCCACCACTCTATTTCATAGCCAGTACAAATAGTTTTTGATGACTGCCATTTTATAGTATAACTTTATATTTGTTATGGCTAGCCCACCTTCCTGTGCATTTTTTCATTAGTTCCCTTGATATTCTTGACCTTTTGTTCTTCTAGATGAATTTTGTTATTATTTTTTCTAGCTCTATAAAATAATTTTAGGTAGTCTAGTATAGGACTGAATAAGTAAATTAATTTAGGTAGAAATGTCAGGGTCTTCATTTATTTATCAATAAAATGCAGAGGGGTTGGGGTCAAGATGGCAGAGTACATTTGACCCAATAATGTCAATACTACATCTGTATCCCAAAGAGATCATAGAAGAGGGAAAAGGGCCCACATGTAAAAAATGTTTATAGTAGCTATCTTTGTGGTGGCAAAGAACTGGAAATCGAGGGAATGCCCATCAATTGGAGAATGGCTAAACAAATTGTGGTATATGAATGTAATAGAATGCTATATTGTGCTGTAAGAAAAGAAAAGCAGGAGGATTTCAGAGAAACCTGGAAAAACTTACATGAACTGATGTTAAGTGAGATGAGCAGAACCAGGAGAACACTGTGCACTGTAACAGCAGCATTGTGTGATGATCAACTATGATATACTTGGCTCTTCTTAGTAGTGCAATGATCCAAAAACAATTTCAAAGAACTCATGATATAAAACGTGCTCCACATCCAGAATAAAGAACTGTGGATTCTGAATGCAGATTGAACCATTCTGTTTCTATTTTTTGGCTATTTTTTTTTCTTTTTTAAGGTTTTTCCCTTGTGTTCTGATTCTTCTTTCACAATATGACTAATGCAACAATATGTTTAATGTGATTGTACATATATAATCTATATCATTTTGCTCCGTCTTGGAGAGAGGGAAGAGAAAAGAGGTTGGGAGAAAAATGTGGAACCAAAAATCCTAAGAAAACAAATGTTGAAAAGCATCTTTACATGTAACTGGAAAATAATAAAAATACTTTTATGATAAAAAATACACACACACACACACAAAATATGGCAGTGTACATGTTGGGACCCACCTGAACTCTCCTAATATTCCCCTCCACACAACTTTAAAATAAGGCCTCAAACCAAATTTTGAAGTGACAGAGCTAACAAAAGTATAGAGAGACAGTTTTTCAGCCTAAGATAACTTAGGACGTCTATTGGAAAGGTCTGTGATATCAGTGTGTGTGCAGTCCCAGATTGTGGCAGAAGCACCAGTTATGGATCATGGAGGTGGCTGCAATGGCATCAGCAGCAGCTTCAGAATCAGCCCAGAGACAGTAAAAGTGTCAGACAACTGGTCAGAAAGAGATTATAGGAAATCCTTTGCTAGCATTAGGTACAGCTGACTGGAAAATCTATTCCCCATAAGCAGTTCTGGGTTACAATTGTGATCCATCATGAGGGAGGTAAGACCCTTGTCACAGTCCCGGGATCAAAAGGAGGACTAGCACTAGGAGCTGAAGAAGAGCAAGAGTCCTTTCTGAGTAAAGACAAGAGGGCAGAGTCAAGATGGCAGAGAGAAGCCAGCAAGTTACCCGAGCTCTCCTTCAGTTTCCCCCAAAAAAACATTAAATCAAGCCTCTGGATGGATTCTGAAACTACAGAACCTGCAAAGATAAAGAGAGACAGTCTTCCAACCAGAGATAATTTAGAAGACTTCAGGAAAGGTTGGTCTCACTCAGGCAAAATGGATGCTCAGTGAACATAAGCATGGAGGGGGTTGGGGCAAGTCAACAGGAAGCTGTCAGCAACAGAAAAGCAACTGAGGCCCCTCGATCCTGGCTCAACAAGCTGGTGGCACAGAAGGATACTAGCAAAATCCATCATCACCAGCTGAGAGGGCAGGTTGCTGGCTAGAAGGCCACCCACAGGACAGGCATGACTAGGCCTAGCCATCCCATCACATGCCCAGGGGGGTGAGAAAATCACAAACCATAGAGGCCTCAGTGTAGAAAGCCAGTGACATAGCCCCTATACCCCAGGACAAGAGCTTCAAACAGGGACCTTGGTGCCCCCAGAAGAGACCTCAACTTAAAAAAAATAAGCTGGAATATGAGTAAGAAACAAAAAAGTGTTCTTACCATTAAGAGCTTCTTTGTAGACAGGGAAGAGGCAAACACAAACTCAGATGAGGATAATTCTCTCAAATTGCCTACATGTGAAGCCACAAGAGGGAGGATGAATTGGTCTTAAGAACAAAAAGCCTTCTTGGTAGAGCTCAAAAAAGATGTTTAAAATCAGTTGAGAGAAACGGGGAGAGAAATTAAAGCAACAAAAGATAATTATGAAAAAAGAATCAGAACTTGGAAAAGGAAGCACAAAGATTGATTGAAGAAAACAATTCCTTAAAAAATTCATTTGGCCAAATGGAAAAAAAAAAGGTGCATGATCTCACTGAAGAAAAAAATGCCTTAAAAATTAAAATTGGATAGTTCGAAGTTAATGAATACATCAGATACCAGGAATTAGTCAAGCAGAATCAAAAGAATGAAAAAAAATAGAAGAAAATGTGAAATACCTCATTGGAAAGACAACTGACCTGGAAAACAGATCCATGAGAGATAATTTGAGAATCATTGGAATGCCTGAAAGCCATGATCAGAAAAAGAGTCTCAACACCATATTCCAGGAAATTATTAAGGAGAACTGCCCTGATATTACAGAATCAGAGCATAAAATTGTCATTGAAAGAATCCACTGATGACCTGCTGAAAGAGACCCCAAAAGGAAAACTCCAAGGAATATTGCAGCCAAATTCTAGAATTATCAAGTGAAGGAGAAAATACTCCAAGCAGCCAGAAAAAAGCAATTAAATATCATGGAGCCACAGTCAGGATTGCTCTGGATCTGGCAGCTTCAAAATTAAAGGATTGCAAGGCTTGGAATATGATGTTCTGGAAGGCAAAGAAGCTTGGATTGCAACCAATAATCAAGTACCCAGCCAAATTGGCTTGGAATGGTAGACTGAAAATTAATTAGAAACTAAATAATTTCACTCTAAAGCATGACTGGGTCAAACAACAAATAAAAAAAAATAATCAATTAGAAATAGGTGGAACTTTCCTTAAAATAATAAACAGTATCTACCTAAAACCATCAGCAAGCATTATATGCAATGGAGATAAGATAGAGGCCTTCCCAATAAGATCGGGGTGAAACAGGGATGTCCATTATCACCTCTATTATTTAATATTGTACTAGAAATGTTAGCTGTGGCAATCAGAGAAGAAAAAGGAAGTAAAGGAATTAGAATAGGCAAGGAGGAAATAAAACTATCACTCTTTGCAGATGATATGATGGTATACTTAAAGATCCTAGAGAATCAACTCAAAAATTACTTGAAACCATTAACAACTTTAGCAAAGTAGCAGGATATAAAATAAATCCAGATAAATCATCAGCATTTCTATACATGACCAACAAGGTCCAGCAGCAAGAGCTAGAAAGAGAAATTCCATTTAAAGGAATGGTAGATAATATAAAATACTTGGGAGGCTACATGCCAAGACAAACACAGGAACTCTATGAACATAATTAACAAACACTCTTCACACAAATCAAATCAGATCTAAATAATGGTAAAGATATCAATTGCTCATGGATAGGCAGAGCTAATATAGTAAAAATGACAATTCTACCTAAATTAATTTACTTATTCAGTGCCATACCAATCAGATTACCTAAAATTATTTTATAGAGCTAGAAAAAATAATAACAAAATTCATCTGGAAAAACAAAAAGTCAAGAATATCAAGGGAAATAATGAAAAAAAAATGCACAGGAAGATGGGTTAGCGGTACCAAACCTGGAGTTTTACTATAAAGTGACAGTCATCAAAACTATCTGGTACTGGCTAAGAAATAGAGTAGAGGATCAATGGAATAGGCTAGGCACAGGAGACACAGTAGTAAATGACACTAGTAATGTAGTGTTTGATAAACCCAAAGACTCCAGATTCTGGGATAGGAATTCAGTATTTGACAAAAACTGCTGGGAAAACTGGAAGATAGTATGGCAGAAATTAGGCATAGACCAACATCTTATACCTTATACTAAAATAAGGTCAAAATGGATACATGATTTAGACATAAGAGGTGATACCATAGGAAAATTAGGAGAGAAAGGAATAGTCTACCTTTCAGATCTTTGGAAAGGAAAACAGTTTATGACCAAAGAAGAGATAGAGAATCTTATGAAATGCAAAAGGGATGATTTTGATTACATTAAATTAAAATGGTTTTGTACAAACAGAAGCAATGCATCCAAAATTAGAAGGGAGTCAGAAAACTGGGAAACATTTTTTTTTTATGGCCAGTACCTCTGATAAAGGCCTCATGTATAAAAATATATCAGTAACTAAATCAAATTTACAAGAATCCAAGTCATTCCCCAATTGACAAATGGTCAAAGATATGAACAGGCAATTGTCTGATGAGGAACTCAAAACTATCTATTGCCATATGACAAAAATGCTCTAAATCATGATTAAGTAGAGAGAGGCAAATAAAACATCTCTGAGGTACCACCTGACACCTATCAGATTGGCTAATGTGACAAAAAATGAAAAAAATACATGTCAGAGAAGCTGTGGGAAAATTGGAACACTAATGCATTGTTGTTGGAGCTGTGAACTGTTCCAGCCATTCTGGAAAGCAGTTTGGAACTATACCCAAAAGGCTATAAAGCTTTGCATACCCTTTGACCCAGAAATACCACTTTTTGGTCTTTTTCCCAAAGAGATCATGGAAAAGGGAAAAGGACCCACATGTACAAAAATATTTATAGCTGCTCTTTTTGTGGTGGCAAGGAATTGGAAATTGAGGAGCTGCCCCTCATTTGGGGAATGGCTGAACAAGTTGTGGTATATGAATGTAATGGAATTCTATTGTGCTGTAAGAAACGATGAGCAGGAGGAGTTCAGAGAAACCTGGAAGGACTTGCATGGACTGATGATGAGTGAGCTGAGAAGAACCAGAAGAACATTATACACAGTGTCATCAACATTACGTGTTAATCAACTGTGCTAAACTTTATCCTTCTCACCAATACAACAGTAAAAGAAAATTTCAAAGGACTCATGATGGAAAAGGCTCTCCAAATGCAGAAAAAAAAAGAACTGTGGAATATGGATGCTGATTTGAACCATACTATTTCTTTTGTTTTTGGTGTTTTTGCTCTGATTCTTCTCTTACAACATGACTAATGCAGAAATATGGTTAAGGTAATTATACATATATTACCTATATCAGATTACATGCTGTCTTGGGGTGGGGAGGAAGGGGAGGGAGGGAGAAAAATTTGAAATTAGAAATCTTATAAAAACAATTATTGAAAATTATCTCTATGTGTAACTGAAAAATTTAAAAAATTATAATTAATAAAATTTTTTAAAAATTAAAAAAGAAAAGAGGTCAAACAAAAATAGGAGTGAGCACACCTCTCCTAGGAAAGAAAAACAACTTGAAAGCACTTAAAACTTGCAGACTCCCAGAATTTGCTTTGCAAATAGTAGTACATAAAAGGCTGAAGTTTGGCAGTGTCCCCCCCCATCCAGTTGAACAGATCACAACTTTAACATAAAGTTCAAAGTGAAGAAATAGGGTGAGAATGAGGAAACAACAACAAAAAATAACTTAAACAGCAAAAGCTACTACAGTGGCCAGGAAGTTCAAGACTTAAACTTAGAAGACAATAATGTGGAAAACATCAAAGCCTCAAAGAAAAATGCTTCTTGGTTTGAATGCTACTAGGAATTCCCATAAGAGTTTTTAAAAAGAGATAAGAATGGTAGAGGCAATTGGGAAAATAAATGAGAATGATTCAAGAATATTATGAAAAAAACAATTAACAGTGTTATAAAAGAAGGCAAAAAATGAAGAAAATAACACTTTAAAACCCAAAATTGGACTAATGATAAAAGAGTCACAAAATTCACTGAAGTACTCCTTCAAAAGCAGAATATACCAATTGGAAAAGGAAGTACAAAAAGCTCACTGAAGACAATAATTGCTTAAAAATTAGAACTAGGCAAGTAGAATTTAATGACTTTATGAGACTTCAAGAAATAATACAACAAAGTCAAAAGAAGGAAAACAAATAAAAGAAAATATGAACTATCAGAAAAAAAAACATCCCAGAGAACTGATTAAGTAAAGATAATGTAAAAAAATATTAGATTAACTGAAAACAATGATCAACAAAGGGCCTAGGCAGCATATGTCAAGAAATCATCAAGGAAAACTACCTGGATATCTTAGATACAGATGATATAATAGACATTGAAAAGATACAATTTTCCCCTCCTGAAAGAGATAAAAAAATGAAAACTCACAGGAATATTATACCCAAATTTCAGAGCTCCCATGTCAAGGAGAAAATATTGCAAGCAACCAGAAATAAATAATTTAAATAGTGTTGAGTCATAGTCATAATCACCTGAGATTTAGGAGCTTCCATATTAAAGGGATAAAAGGCTTAGAATATGATATTCAAAAAAAATAATGGAGCTAGGATTATAACCAAGAATAATGTATCTAGAAAAAACTGAATGTAATCCTTCAAGAAAAATATGGATTTTTAATGAAATAGAGAGCTTTCAAGCATTCCTAATGCATAGACCAAACCTCAAAAAAAAAAAAAATATGGCATTCAAACATAAGACTCAAGCATTAAAAGATAAATAGTAAAAAGTTAACATAAGAGACTCCATAAAGAGACTTCCTATATGGGCAGTTGATCCTTATACTTGCTAAGAACTTTACCATCATTAGAGCAATTAGGACTATACACAGACAAAAACAACTGGTGTGAGTTGAACAGGATGGAATCATATCTAAAAAAATGTGGTGAGAAAAAGGGATGCAGTGGGGTAAGGGGGGTAAGGGAGAGATAAAACAAGGTAAAATTTCTCACATGAATGAGGAACACAAGTAAAAATTTTTTAGAGGAGAGGAAAATGGGGGTAATGTGGGCAATGCTTGAACATCAGTTAAACAGAATTGGTTCAAAGAGAGAAGAATATGTATACACCCTCAATTGGATGTAAAAATCAATATTGCCCACCAGTGAAATAGAGAGTAATAAAAGGGGGGGGGCAAAGAAAGACATACAATAGTCAGAAACCAAATAGACTTTTTCTTTTTTTTGTGGGGCAATGGGGGTTAAGTGACTTGCCCAGGGTCACACAGCTAGTAAGTGTCAAGTGTCTGAGGCCAGATTTGAACTCAGGTATGCCTGAATCCAGGGCCAGTGCTCTATACACTGTGCCACCTAGCTTCCCCCCAATTAGACTTTTGAAGATCAACAGGAAAAGGAAATAGAGAGGGAGAGTGGGAGGGAGGGAGGGAGAGAGAGAGAGAGAGAGGAAAACAAAATGGCAGGAAATGCACAGTAATCATAACTGCAAATGTGAATGGGATGAACTAATCCATAAAATGGAAATGGATAGCAGAGTGTCTTAGAAACCAGAATCCAAAAATATGTCATTTACAAAAGACACTCTTGAAAGAGAAACACACACACACACACACACACACACACACACACACACTTAAATTAAAAGGTTGATGTGGAATCTCTTATGCTTCACTTGAGATAAAAGAAGCAGGAGTAGAAATCTCAGACAAAGCAAAAACAAAAATACATCTAATTAAAAGAGAAACTCAGAAAAAATATAGTTTACTAAATGGTACCATAGACAATGGAATAATATTTTTTAAAATTACAGCAAGTTTCTCAGATAAAAGTCTCATTTCTCAAATATATAGGGAACTGAGTTAATTTGTTTTAAAAAAAGTAAGAGCCCTTGCTCAACTCAAAAATGGTCCAATTATATGAACAGGTAGTTTTCATAAGAAGAAATCAAATTTATCTCTATTCATATGAAGAAAGCTCAAAATAACTATTGATTAGATAAAGGCAAAGTAAAACAACTTGGAGGTCCCACCTCTCACTTATCAAAAATGACAAATTCTTCAAGGGAAAAGGGTGAAGCATAATTCATTCTGCCTCAGCCCTTTATTTTAATTGATATCAAGTTGTTTGCCTTTTCAATTAGTGTGGGAAGGGTTAGAGGGAGTGAGAGCATCTGGAATTCAAAATTAAAAAAATAATTTTTTCCCAAGTGGATAAGATAAATTTATATTACTAATTGTGTGGTTATACATAGCCTTCCCTCTTTAAAGCAATTCTGAAGAGAGTGAGATGCAGGCATTGTCCCCATCCATTGATAAAATTAAAAGAAAGTAAATAAACCATTTAAAAGAAGAAATCAATAAAAAGAATGATGTAAGAATAAAAAAAGAAGCAGATATCACATTAGATTATTTGTGGCTCTCTACTTCTATGTCCTCACATTCTATAACCACTGTATTACATGATGGAAGGAAGAGTGATCGGGTAATGAAATTCATAAACTCTAAGGGATATAAATTTCTGAAGTCAACTGAGTTGAGGTGGCATTGAGGTAGGAATAAGGACACTTAAGCCAACAGATGAATTCTGCACTAACTTGGTAGACAGAAGACTGGATTTGAAATCAGGAAAGACTTAGATTTGATTACTTTTTCTAACACCACTTGTATGATAAATTATCTCATCTATAAAATGATAATGGTATCTAAAGTATCTAGTTTAGAGTTATTGTGAAATAATTTTCAAATATAAATATAAAATATAAATGCACCATATAAATGTCACTTTTTCTCACAGTCAATATCATAGGTCATTTTGCTATAAGTGTGGTAGGTAGAAGTGCTTGGGGATGTGAGAAAAGAAGAAATGTTTTAGAAATCCTTATGGGTGATGACAAAAGTGAGTGGCCACAGAGAGAGTAAAAGAATTATTTAACATCAGTAATAGTCCAAATGAAGTTTTATACCATAGCTACTAAACAATGTTGGATACTGTCAATATTGTCTACCTATTATGTTGCCAGTCAAGCTCTTACAATCAGATTTTTAGGAAAATCTGGCTGACTTCCTTAATACAAACATGTTTATTCAGGCTCCCAACTACTCTGAGGATTCCTAGTTGGCGGGACAGTATTAAGATGTTTTGCTATGCAGGTAATATGCAAAGAGAAACAACAACAAAAATTTTGTTTGATTATATTTATCAGCAAAAAAGTAGATGGAGAATGGAAGAGTTTAGCCATATTTGTATTACAACATTCAGATTAAGAGGAGGCCACTGGGAAGATGCAGCTGCAGCCTTGGAGTTGCAACATGGTCCTCCCATGGGCCCAGCCACATGCAGCCTCCAGCTTCTGGCCCTTCTGTGTGGGTCCTGCACCATTGCATCAAGTTGACTGCTTTAAATTTTAAAAAATACCAACAAAGAAGAAGCATCCTATAATAAAACATATAAACCAATATATGGGTATAATAGGAAAAATATTACAATGAATGCTGTTTTGGAAAGTACATTAAGGAGAAGAGAGAAGAATCCAAGTAGGCACCACTTTGGTTAAGATACCAGAAGCTTACCAAACAACCTAATGCATTAACAGAAGAGTAGGCTAACCACTAATGTATGTACTTTGGTAATTTAAATTCTAAATGTGAGTCCTAATGTGTGACTAAAAATCACTGATAAAATGAGTTTAGGTTTTAAGGGTCTATTGGGGGGGAAAGATAGTAAAAGAAGAGAAATAATTGAAGAAACAGAATTCCTGCAAACCTGGCAATTCTTGTTTTCCTCCTCAACTCTCTTGTGTTGCCTCTGCCTTCCACCACCACCACAGTGAAGTCAGTAACCCACCCTCCCCACCAAAAAGAGACACAGAGCTATCCTTGCATGGCCTTCCTTCCTCCTTCCTGTCTCCCCAGCTCCCAGAAAATGGGAGGCTCCTCAAGTGGATTGGCTGGTAGCCTTGATAGACAGTAACCCATGAGCAAAAGTCAATTTCTGATGCCAAGGAAAAGCTGCATGATCCTTAGCCCTCAGAGTACAGTCTCCGCATGGTTGGAGCTTTCCTATAGTAAGTCTCCAGTAGGTGGTGTCATTCCAATCATTACACACTCAACATCCTTTTCCCAACCAGTCCACACATTGTGGCATTGAACAAGCCTCATCCATTAGTTTGTCCTTTGGGATCTACTGAATAGTATTGTTATTTGTACTGCTGTCTCTTTCATGTCCTTTTTTTCCTATCTTCAAGCCAGCATTCTATGGCAACAAGAAGCAGAACTCAACTGTGACCCCCTTCCAAATTTCCAGAGGAGAGAAAGGCATAACAAGGAAGAGTACTACAATGTATTAACATTAGAGGGGCAAGGTGACAGTATGTGGAGGGGGATACACCAACCCAGAATTAAAATCAACTGGCATCCAGCTAGACCATAATAGTCTCTAGAAGTTACTTGTCTCAAGGACTGAGGCTGGTGTTAAGTTAATTCTGCAGTGTAGTAGGGGTCTTAAACACCTTTGAGGGTTAAACCTTGTAGCATCTTCAATAAAATGGGAGTTGGAAAAATGAGAAATAGACAAATGTAAAGGAAAGAAAAAAATCTGAAAATGTCATAGGGTTTTTTGTTTGTTTTGTTTGGGGATTTTTTTGTTTTTGGTGAGGCAATTGGGGTTAAGTGACTTGCCCAGGGTCACACAGCTAGTAAGTGTTAAGTGTCTGAGGCCATATTTGAACTAAGTCCTTCTGAATCTAGAGCCAGTGCTCTATGCACTGCACCACCTAGCTGCCCCCTCATAGGTTTTTTGTTTGTTTGTTTTGTTTTTTTGTGGGGCAATGAGGGTTAAGTGACTTTCCCAGAGTCACACAGGTAGTAAGTGTCAAGTGTCTGAGGTCTCATAGGTTTTAAAGGGAAGAAAATCAAGCTAAGAACTTAATACATAAGCAAATAATTTCTCTCTCTGTTTATTTATGTATTTACATATATATATGTATGTTTATATAAGTGTGTTTGTATATATGTATATGTGTATACATGTACGTATACACAGAGATATATAAACAAGTAAAACAATTCAATATTGCAAGACAATGGAAATTGAACCAATTTCCTTTTAGAACCCTATATATTCCCAAGAGGGCATGAAAACAGCAGGATGTTCCAATGTGATTCAAAACAAATATAAGAATCCTGAAGAAATTTGAAAGTCAGCAAATAGCTTATACAGAAGTAATTAGAAGAATAGAAGAACTTGAACCTTTGGCTGATAGTTTCTTGACCAAACTAAAGAGGTTCTGAGAAGAATAGTGGACAATTTTGATTATAAAAATTTAAGTTTGTACACAGTAAAACTATTCTGCTAAAATTGGAAGAGAAACAGGGAATGCCATCAAGAAGTTGACAATCTGATGGGGGAGACAATATATAAAATACAAATATACAAACAAGCTATATTCAGAATGGTTGTTGTCCTTCATTCTCAAAGAGGACCTACATGACATTATTATGTGAGAGTCAAATTACAGTTTGTCCAATGGTGAATGATCAGTACCAATAACTAAGAGGAAAATTTTTCCTATAAAAGATGAATTTTAGTTGAAACTTAAAGGAAGCCAGCAAAGTTAGTAGGTTGGAATTGAAGAGTGAGCACATTCTAGGCAAGAGTGATAAAGAATTTTCTTGAGCTGAGAAAAGGAATGTCTTGTTTCTGGGATAGCCAGAACCAGTGTAACTAAATTAAAGTACATAGGTGTTTCCATATCTGAAAGGAATCTCCAAGCTCTAACAACATGGTTTTTGTTGTTCTTGATATGCTCTTAAATACCATAAAATACTGTCTTATGAAGATATGCATTTAAAAACATGTTTTATAGTATAAGGTATGACCTTATATTACAAGTTTGCAGGTTTTCTTAGTTTCTTGAAAAGAACAAAATCAGAAGGATAAAATATTTTTGAGGTATATGTTTTTCATTTCATTGGCAGACACTGTCATTGTATTGTGAGCATAACAGAAGGACCAGGATTGACTATTCGTTGTGCCTATCCATGATTGGCACATGAAAAAATCTAAATGGGGAGGACTTGATAGTATTAATTTTGTAAAATTTGCTATCCTCTTTCTGTGTGCCCAGAGACTCAGGTGATTGGCACACTTTATACATCAGAACCAATCAATCAAAATACCTCTGGGTTTTTTTTTCCTGAATAGATTTTGAAATTTCTAAATGCAAAATATTAGACCCAAAATTTATTTACACTTTAGGGGCTATACTGTACCTGTGGTTGTACTCAATTTTTTGTCAGGTATACTTTTTATTTATTTTTCTCCCCTATGCTAAATTCTTTTCTTTGATAATTGATATCTTGATTCAACACAATTTGCCAGGGGAAATTGAATTTTTACTCTGACTGATTAAATATATCAAAGACATTTGCCTGCCTAGTTCCCAAAATGGGCAAAAATTATGAATTACTAACTGCTTTCATGAAGACTTAAATGTGGAACTACTGGGTCTTTTTTTTTTGTTTACAATAACATTCAATAGCCTTTTCTAGTGAAAGAGGGAGAAATGTATATATATTAAGCCAAAATTGAATAGTGAAGAAAATGAGAATGCCATATCTCTTTGGACAATTGTTATTTAAATTTCATATCAAAAGATGGTAGGACATGCAGCAAGCTTTAAATAAGAAGATTAATTTGTTTGGCAATAAACTATAGTGAAGGAATGAAGAAAAGCTTTGTGATTGTTAAAGAGCTTGGTGTAAACTAAAATAATAATTCAAAGTGATTACTTTTTCATAGAAACTTGAACTGATATATTCTGAAGTTTTTGACAGACTAACATATGTTGGAAATAATCCTTTTCTACAAAACCTAGCATTGTGAGAAGGCCTTGACAAATATAGACATGATAGATGAATTCCTGGCATTTCCCCCTAAGTTACATTCTATTGCTCAATGAGATTACATATATATTGTCAAAATGTTATCTCTAGAGCCCTTTTCTGATGTGCATGAAATAATCATTCCCAACTACATAATGTGTGTTCTATTTGGGATATAAATCTTTCAAATATTTCCATTATTTTATGCCAAAGAAAACAATACCAGGTGTACTTTCAACTAAATGAAACAAATAAAATTCTCAGTTTTATAGGACATTTGGAAAATTTTTAATTGATTGTGTTTAGGTTTTGTTGAATACAGAAAAGTGATCTTAAATGCAGAGTGTTATTCAGCTGCCTTATTGTGACTGATATGTTCTTTTAATATATAAAATGTTAGTTTCATTTTACAAAGAGTGTTGGATTTATTTCAAGGATCCATTATTCCATTCATGTCTGAAGTCATTCCAGAGGCAGAGTTCACAACCCCTCTGCAATTTTGTTGACCACCTCATTGAACTGCTGTGCCTTAAAGTCCAGGCAAAGATGATAATGACCACGGATTTTAGCTGAGCTGGTCTTCAGATGATAGATGTCATAGTTCAGTACTCATCCATTCTCAGAGTCTTGGCAGCTTTGGAAGATCTGTCACAATATGTGCTCCACTGACAAAACCCATGGTAATATTTAAATCATGATATTCTATTAGAGTAGGATATTATTGGAAGGGCAGTATGTTTTAGATTACAAAAACAAAATACTGGAGATAACCTCATCAAATTTGTTCATTAAGAATCATATGAGCGGGCGCAGCTAGGTGGTATAGTGAATAAAGCACCAGCCTTGGATTCAGGAGGACCTGAGTTCAAATCTGAATTCAGACACTTGGGACTTACTAGCTGTGTGACCCTGTCATTTAAATCTAATTGCCCTACAGAAAAATACAAAAAAAAATCATATAAGCTAAGGACATTGCTATGGATTATTTGTAAGTGATGAGCATGGTGTTCTAAAATCAAAGAATAGAATAATCAGCAAAATCTTATGACCCTAAGATTCAGAATGACTATATTCTTCTATGTCAGTTACATAAGGAAGAATTCCATTGTAAAAAGTGTCAATTTCCATTTTGATGATGCTCATATAAATAAATAACATACTCTATGTACTCTACTAGCCAGTGACACTTACCTCCCTGCTATTTCTTACACAAGATAGTCCATATTCTGATGAATACATTTTTTTGTAATAAAGTATTTTATTTTTTTCCCATTACATGTAAAGATATTTCTCAACTTTTGTTTATACAAGCTTTCCGATTTCAGATTTTTCTCCATCCCTCCCCTCCCACCCTCCCCCCTCCCCTAGACAGCAGGTAATATGATATAGGTTTTATATATATATATACATAATAACATTAAACATATTTCTGCATTAGTCATGTTATAAGAGAAAAATCAGAGCAATGACGAAAAAAACCTCAAAATAGAAAAACAACAGCACTAGAGACAAAAGAAATAGTATGGTTCCTTCAGCATCTATACTCCATCATTCTTTTATTGTTTTTTCCCTGGATTTGGAGATCCTCTTTTATCATGAATTCCCTGGAACTCTACTGTACCATTGCATTGGTGAGAAGAATCTAGTCCATCACAGTAGATCAACACACAATGTTGAGGATACTATGTACAGTGTTCTTCTGGTTCTGGTCATCTCACTCATCATCAGCTCACACAAGACCCTCCAGGTTTCTTTGAACTCCTCCTGCTGATCGTTTCTTACAGCACAATAGTATTCCATTACATTCATATACCACAACTTGTCCAGTCATTCCGCAGTTGATGGGCATCCCCTCAACTTCCAATTCCTTGCCACCATATAAAGAGCAGCTATAAATATTTTTGTACATGTGGGTCCCTCTCCCCTGTCCATGATCTCTTTGGGCAAAAGACCCAAAAGTGGTATTGCTGAATCAAAGGGTATGCACAGCTTTATAGCCGTTTGGGCATAATTCCAAAATGTTATCCAGAATGGTTGGATCAGTTCACAGCTCCACCAACAATGCATTAGTGTTCCAATTTTTCCACAGCTTCTCCAACATTTATTATTTTCCTTTTTTGTCATTTTAGCCAATCTGATAGGTGTCAGGTGGTACAGCAGAGTTGTTTTAATTTGCATCTCTCTAATCATTAGAGATTTAGAGCATTTTTTCATATGGGAATAGATAGCTTTGGTTTCATCATCAGAAAACTGCCTGTTCATATCCTTTGACCATTTCTCAATTGGGGAATGAGTTGGATTCTTATAAATTTGATATAGTTCCCTATATATTTTAGAGATGAGGCCTTTATCAGAAGTACTGGCCACAAAAATTGTTTCCCAGCTTTCTGCCTCCCTTCTAATTTTGGATGCATTGCTTCTGGTTGTACAAAAATTTTTTAATTTAATGTAATCAAAATCATCCATTTTGCATTTTATAACATACTCTCTATCTCTTCTTTGGCCATAAACTATTTTCCTTTCCAAAGATCTGAAAGGTAGGCTATTCCTTTCTCTCCTAATTTTCCTATGGTATCACCTCTTATGTCTAAATCATGTATCCATTTTTGACCTTATTTTAGTATAAGGTGTAAGATGTTGGTCTATGCCTAATTTCTGCCATACTATCTTCCAGTTTTCCCAGCAGTTTTTGTCAAATATTGAGTTCCTTTCCCAGAATCTGGAGTCTTTCTTTGGGTTTATCAAACACTATATTACTAGTGTCATTGACTACTGTGTTTCCTGTGCCTAGCCTATTCCATTGATCCTCCACTCTATTTCTTAGCCAATACCAGATAGTTTTGATGACTGTCACTTTATAGTAAAACTCCAGGTTTGGTACCACTAACCCACCTTACTGTGAATTATTTTTTTCATTGTTTCCCTGGATATTCTTGACTTTTTGTTTTTCCAGATGAATTTTGTTATTATTTTTTCTAGCTCTATAAAATAATTTTAGGTAGTCTGATTGGTATGGCACTGAATAAGTAAATTAATTTAGGTAGAATTGTCATTTTTACTATATTAGCTCTGCTTATCCATGAGCAATTGATATCTTTCCAATTATTTAGATCTGATTTGAATTGTGCGAAGAGTGTTTGGTAATTGTGTTCATAGAGTTCCTGTGTTTGTCTTGGCATGTAGCCTCCCAAGTATTTTATATTATCTACCATTCCTTTAAATGGAATTTCTCTTTCTAGCTCTTGCTGCTGGACCTTGTTGGTCATGTATAGAAATGCTGATGATTTATCTGGATTTATTTTATATCCTGCTGCTTTGCTAAAGTTGTTAATGGTTTCAAGTAATTTTTGAGTTGATTCTCTAGGATTGCTTAAGTATACCATCATATCATCTACAAAGAGTGATAGTTTTGTTTCCTCCTTGCCTATTCTAATTCCTTTAATTCCTTTCTCTTCTCTGATTGCTAAAGCTAACATTTCTAGTACAATATTCACTCCTGATCTTATTGGGAAGGCCTCTAATTTATCTCCATTACATATAATGCTTGCTGATGGTTTTCGGTAGATACTGTTTATTATTTTAAGGAAAGCTCTACCTATTCCTAAACTCTCTAGTCTTTTTATTAGGAATGGGTGCTGTATTTTGTCAAAAGCTTTCTCTGCATCTATTGTGATAATCATGTGATTTTGGTTAGTTTTCTTATTGATGTGGTTGATTATGTTAATAGTTTTCTTAATGTTGAACCAGCCTTGCATTCCTGGTATAAATCCCACCTGGTCATAGTGCATTATCCTGGTCATAGTGATCACTTGCTATAATCTCCTTCCTAATACATTATTTAAGATTATAACATCAATATTCATTAGGGAAATTGGTCTATAATTTTCTTTCTCTGTTTTTGCTTTGCCTGGTTTTGGTAACACCACCATATTTGTGTCATAAAACCAATTTGGTAGAACTCCTTCTTCACCTATTTTTCCAAATAATTTGTATAATATTGGAATTAATTGTTCTTTAAATGTTTGGTAAAATTCACCTGTAAACACAACTTGCCCTGGGGATTTTTTCTTAGGGAATTCATTAATGGCTTGTTCAAATTCTTTTTCTAATATGGGTTTATGTAAGGATTTTATTTCCTCTTCAGTTAACCTTGGCAGTTTGTATTTTTGTAAATATTCATCCATTTCATTTAGATTGTCAAATTTATTGGCATACAGTTGGGCAAAATAATTCCTAATTATTGATTTAATTTCCACTTCATCAGTGTGACATCACCCTTATCATTTTTGATAATGGTAATTTGGTTTTCTTTCTTTTTTAAATCAAATTAACCAATATTTTATCTATTTTATTGGTTTTTTCATAAAACCAGCTCTTAGTTTTATTGATTAATTCTATAGGGTTTTATTTGCTTTCAATCTTATTAATTTCTCCTTTAATTTTCAGGATCTCTAGTTTAGTATCTAATTGGAGATTTCTAATTTGTACTTTTTCTAGCTTTTTAAGTTGCATGCCCAATTCATTAATCTCCTCTTTCTCTTTTTTATTCATGTAAACATTTAGAGCTATAAATTTTCCCCTAAGCACTGCTTTGGCTGCATCCCATAGATTTTGGTATGTTGTCTCATTATTGTCATTCTGTTGGATATAATTATTGATTGTTTCTGTGATTTGTTGTTTGACCCATACATTCTTTAGAATGAAATTATTTAGTTTCCAATTGATTTTCATTCTACTTTTCCCTGGCTCTTTCTTACATGTAATTTTTATTGCATCATGATCTGAGAAGGATGCATTTACTATTTCTGCCTTTCTACATTTGACTATGATGTTTTTGTGCCCTAATACATGATCAGTTTTTGAGTATGTGCCATGTACTGCTGAGAAAAAGGTATATTCCTTTCTATCCCTATTCAATTTTCTCCAGACATCTTTCATATATAACTTTTCTAGTAATCTATTCACCTCTTTCACTTCTTTCTTATTTATTTTTCAGCTAGATTTATCTAATTCTGAGAGGGGGAGATTCAGATCCCCCACTAGTATAGTATTACTGTCTAATTCCTCTTGTAACTCATTTAACTTCTCCTCTAAGAACTTGGATGCTATACCATTTGGCGCATACATATTTAATATTGATATTACTTCATTATCTATAGTACCTTTTAGCAAGATGTAGTTTCCTTCCTTATCTCTTTTAATAAGATCTATTTTTGCCTGTGCTTTGTCTGAGATAAGGATTGCTACACCTGCTTTTTTCACTTTAGCTGAAGCATAAAATATTCTGCTCCAGCCTTTTACCTTTACTCTGTGTGTATCTCTCTGCTTCAAATGTGTTTCTTGTAAACTGCATATTGTAGGATTATGGTTTTTAATCCACTCTGCAATTCACTTCCATTTTATAGCAGAGTTCATCCCATTCACATTCACAGTTATTATTACTGACTGTCTATTCCCCTCCATTCTATTTGCCCCATTTGTACTTTCTCCCCCTTCTTTCACCCTATGCCTCCTCACTGATGTTTTACTTCTTACCCCTGTCTCCCCCAATCTGCCCTCCCTTTTTATCACCCCCCTCTCTTTTCTTTACCCTTTTCTCCCTTGCTTTTGTCCTCCCTTCTATCAGTTCCCCTCTTTTCCCTTCCCCTTTTGCTTCCCTAAAGAATGAGCTAAGTTTCTTTATCCCAATGAACGTATATGTTATTCCCTCTTTGAATCAAATCTAATGAGAGTCAGGTTGAAACAATGTTCACCCTTCCTTTCATTCCCTCTATTGTAATAGGATTTTTTTTCCCTTCTTCATATGATATAATTCATCCCATTCCACCTCCCCTTTCCTCTCCTCCCCATAGACTCCCTTTATAACCTCTTAATTTTCTTTGTATCATCACATCAAAGACAATTTATATTTATACCCTCTGTGTAAAGTCCTTCTCTCTGCCTAAATACATTTATATTTCTGAAGAGTTATGAGTATTATCTTCCCGTGTAGGGATGTAAACAGTTTAACCTAATTGAGTAACTTTTTTTCCCTCTATTTACCTTTTTAAACTTCTCTTGAGTCTTGTATGTTAATATCAATTTTTCTATTCAGTTCTGGTCTTTTCCTCCGGAAATGTTGAAAGTCCCCAATGTCATTGAATGTCCATCTTTTCCCCTTAATGAGAATACACATTTTTGTTGGGTAATAGATTCTTGGCTGCAATCCAAGCTCCTTTGCCTTCTGAAATATCATATTCCAAGCCTTGCAGTCCTTTAATGTTGAAGCTGCCAGGTCCTGAGCAATCCTGAAAGTGTCTCCATGATATTTAAATTGCTTCTTTCTGGCTGCTTGGAGTATTTTCTCCTTCACCTGATAATTCTAGAATTTGGCTACAATATTCCTTGGAGTTTTCCTTTTGGGGTCTCTTTCAGGAGGTGATAGGTGGATTCTTTCAATGATGATTTTATCCTCTGATTCTATAATATCAGGTCAGTTCTCCTTAATAATTTCCTGGAATATGGTGTCTAGATTTGTTTTCTGGTCATGGCTTTCAGGCAGTCCAATGATTCTAAAGTTGTCTCTCCTGGATCTGTTTTCCAGACCAGTTGTCTTTCCAATGAGGTATTTCACATTTTCTTCTATTTTTTCATTCTTTGGATTCTGCTTGACTGATTCCTGGTGTCTCATGTATTTCTTATCTTCCAACTGTCCAATTCTAATTTTTAAGGCATTGTTTTCTTCAGTGAGTTTATGCACCTTTTTTTCCATTTGGCCAGATGAATTTTTTAAGGAATGGTTTTTTGCAGTCAATCTTTGTGCTTCCTTTTCCAAGCTGCTGATTCTTTTTTCATACTTTTCTTGTTTTGCTTTCATTTCTCTCCCCATTTTTTCTTCTACCTCTTTCAATTTATTTTTAAAATCCTTTTTGAACTCTTCCACGAAGGCTTTTTGTTCTTAAGACCAATTCACCTTTCCTCATGAGGCTTCACATGTAGGCAATTTGAGGGTATTGTCCTCATCTGAGTTTGTGTTTGCTTCTTCCCTATTGATACAGAAGCTCTCAATGGAGAGGGCTCTTTTTTTTCTTCTTACTCATTATTCCAGCTTATTTATTTATTTTTTAAGTTGAGGTCTGCTCTGGGGGCACCAGGGTCCCTGTTTTGGGCTTATTTTTCAGGGGTATAGTTGCTGTTTCACCAGCTTTTTACACTGAGGACTTTAAGTGTGTGCATTCCACCCCCCCACTCCCCCCCCACCCCCCGCCCTTCCTGTCTGAGCACACTGGTGTCAGTAGGCCTGGGTGCCTGTCCTGTTCGTGGCCCTACAGCTGGCAACTTGCCCTCTCGGCTGGTGCAGGTAGGTTTTTCCACTGTCCTGCTTGGCCACCAGATTTTTGAGCCAGGTTCCAGGGACCTCAGTTGTTCAGCTGTGGCCCACAGCTCCTGCTGACTTGCCCTGACCCCCTCGGCACTGGGCTGCTGCCCTGCGCTACACCTCCTATTTTTGCCCCAGTCGGACCAACCTTTTCCTGAAGTCTTCTAAATTTTCTCTGGTTGGAAGACTGTGTCTCTCTGTCTCTTTGCAGGTTCTGTAGTTTCAGAATCTGTCCAGAGGCTTGATTTAATGTTCTTTTTGAGGGAACAGGAGAGCTCATGCAGCTTGCTGATTCCTCTCCGCCTTCTTGGCTCCACCAATGAATACATTTTCATGAATTGTCCTTCATGCTTGAAATGTTCTCTTTCCTTATCTCTGACTCATGACTTTCTTTAAGTTTCAGGTAAAAAAAACAAACTTTTCCTAGTTCTCCTTTAATATTAGCAAATTGTCTCTGGAATTATATGCCATTTACACTATATCTATCTGGTATGTACATAATTCTCCCCCATTAAAGTATAAGCTTCTTAATGGCAGGGATCACTTCTACCTTTATATAACAAGCACTGGTTATGGCACTGTTATGGCGCTGTCTGGCACATAACGGCTTAAAAATACCACTTGTTTATTGACTGACTAACTAATGTAAAACTGATCATCTAAATCACTGACATTTATACAGCACTTTGAAGATTTCAAAGAGTTTTGCATTTTTATTTGATCTTCACAACAGTTTTGTGAGGTTAATACTACCAGTGTCATTGTCCCTATTTTGTAGTTGAGGAAATTATGATTTGAAGAGGTTTATTTTCGTTGCCTAAGACCAAAAAGATAGGAAGTGTCATAAGTGGTATTGGAATCTAGTTTTCTCCTGTTTCTACATCCTGTGTAGAATTCTACATCTCTTCTCCTACACTATGATGCCTCTCCTGTATAAAAGAATGCCTGGGACTATAGAATTTCAGAGTTGAAAAATGATTTTAAAGTAATCCAGTACTGCTTTATTTTATATATAAAGAATCTGAGTCCCAGATTTTTTTACCTACCTGAGTCACAAAGTTGGACAGTGACAGAAATCCATGCCTGTTTTTACCATTGTATCCCATCTTAGATTACTTCTTATTTTATTTCAATATTAATGTTCAGGGGACTATCTTTAAAAAGATCAGCCCCAATCTTGACCTGTATGAAGTTTATAATATATTATAATTCCAGAAAGAGTATAACAAGAGAACTATCACAGTTTGAATTTGGTATAATTATCACATAAAAGATAATTTCTGGTTGAGTATTGCATTCTAAGAGATTTCTTCCATGAATAGATATCCTTGTCAACAGGTAATCTACCTACATCTTAGTTCTTGAGTGAAAAACAAGAACATGGCTAGAAACCCCTTATGTTTTAGTTACTTTTTTTTTTTTTTTTAGTGAGGCAATTGGGGTTAAGTGACTTGCCCAGGGTCACACAGCTAGTAAGTGTCTGAGGCCGGATTTGAACTCAGGTTCTCCTGACTCCAGGGCTGGTGCCCTATCCGCTGAGCCATCTAGCTGCCCCTTAGTTACTTTTTTTAAAGTTGTGATTATTTAGTACATTTTTTTTGGTGGGGCTATGAGGATTAAGGTACTTGCCCAGGGTCACATGGCTAGTAAGTGTCAAGTGTCTGAGGCCGGATTTGAACTCGGGTTCTCCTAAATCCAGGGCCTGTGATTTATCTACTGTGCCACCTAGCTCCCCCTTTAATACTTTTTGAGCACCGCAATAATGACTCTTCTTTACACAAATAGAGCCAGATTTAAAACCATTCTCATGAATGCTTAAGTTCCTAACAAAATATTTAATGTGCTATAGTCCCAAGAAATTGTCTCATACTTTGAAATTCAAAAACCTATTTTGAAACCAGTAATTTTGATTAGGCAATGAAATAGTTCTCAGGAATCATGTATGTATATATATACACACACACACACATATGTATGTATGTATACATATGCATATGTATATATGCATGTGTATATATGCATATGTATACACACATATATATATATATTTATGTAAGAATGTATGTGTATGTGTGTATGGCAGCTAGGTGGGGAAGTGGTTAGAGTACCTTGTCTAGAGTCAAAAAGACCTGAGTTCCAATCTAGCCACAGATAATTATTAACTATATCATCTTTGACAAGTCACTTAAACGTATTTGCCTCAGTTACCTCCTCCATAAAATGACCTGCAGAAGGAAATGCAAACCACTTCAGTTTCTTTGCACAGAAAACCCCAAATGAGTTTAGGAAGAATCAGACACAATTGAAACAACATAACAACATATATAACAATTATACTACATTATAAACATTCCACTGAGTGAAAAAATAGCATCAGTATTTTCACTGAATAATTACATTTCACCTGAATGACATATTGGGCAGTGGGCTTGATATTTAGTAACAAGTTTCCCTAATCATTAAAAGATAGAGAAAGAATGGTGATAGGATCAGGATAGTGGTGTGGGGGATCTTTTGTACTACTCAAATTAAAAATAGGAGAGGAATATATCACAACTTTTAGTCTTTATAACAGCCTTCCCCCCACCTTTATCTCAACAGACTCACTTAGACACTAATGCTAAATCTAAAGTACCATTTTCTTATAAAGAATTATAAGAAAAAATGAAATGTTCACCATATTATTTTTTCTCCATGAAAAAGTACAAGGATAATGTTCTGTAAGAAATGGAACATATTGCACTTCCCCCTAATATTCAACTCTAACAACTATGGTGAAGATGTCCATAAAATAGATTTATAACACAAAGAGAAACCTTACAATGGAAAATAAATAACAAGGAAAATAAAATGCACTATAAATAGAACCACATTACAAGCCTCCTTTGAAATATAGTTTAATACGAACAGAAGTGCATGGAAAAGAAAAGCTATAAAATAGACTAATATTATTACCCTCCAGAAATCATCTCTGTATTTTGGTGTTTGGTCACAGTTGTGCTTGTCCTAAATGGAGTCCATGCCAAAAGGAAGTCTTTTATGAAGGTCTTAAATAGCTGATGCAATCCTGTGCTACCCCTTTAAATTCATTCATAGGTAGGTTCATTTCTGATTGAAAATCTACTTGCACTTAACACATCTCTATTCAATGGATATTAAACTCCCTGAAGGGCATTAAAATGATGCTTATGATTCATGGTGTCATCTCTCAATAGCCACTATATAATATTGGCCCCACAAAATGTTTTATTACACTATTACAAAAACCATTGTGTGCTATCATATTGAAGTGAAATTGCAGCTAAAACAATATGTGAAACCTGGTTCAAAAAGTTCAAAACAACCTATATGATTGCCCGTTTGCTATCTTGTATGACATATATTACTCTATCTTGTATATTTGAGAAGGATGTCTCCAAACGTCAGCATGTTTTTGAATTATTGTTCCTGCCTCCAGTTTGGTGACATTTCTTTCCAAGCTTCTAGTAACTGGAGTTCCTCTATCATCTCTTCCTACACCACATCCTTTTGTCCATGTTTCTCCTCTATGTCATAACATAAAGTATTCTTTCCCTTATACTTTCAAAGAGAGATTAATTGATTTTTAAATTTTATTTTAATTTAATTTTTAATCTGTGGGGAAATATAGATTTGCAGTGCAACATAAAAACATTATAAAGATGTGGACTATTCAGGTGAAATTGTAACAGAAAATTTACCTCCCTAATTTTGTAAAATATGCCACTTTGAATACAACCTGCGTTTGTATTAGATTTTTGGTTGTTGGTTTTGAGGTGGATGTATCATATTGTTTAATAAAATTGAGCTGGTAGTCCACAGACATGTTCAGATCTTTTCAGGCACACTGCTATCTATTTACACCTGTTCCAAGTTATACTCATAATTTTTTTTTAATCTTGAGGAAAATACTTTACATAAATCCCTATTAAGTTTCATATCATTTCATTCAATTCAGCATTTTGGCCTGCCAGGATCTTTTGGAATTTGTTTGTTATTCAGTGTGTAGGTTATCTTTTCCAACCTTGTCATCTGCAAATATTACAAGTATGCTATCTGGGCCTTTGCCAAAACCACTTTTGATAACAATGTTAAATATCAGTGTCAAGTGTAGATTTTTCAGTCAGTTTCTTAGAAAATTCTTTTTCTGTCCAACTTGAAAGTGAATAGTTGGTAACTACTCTCTTTGGATCCACCCATTAAAACAGTTATCCATGTACCAGTTTTTTTCTATTATCTAGCTCATCTATTTCCATTCTTTTCCACAAGAGTATCATGAGGGAAGCTTTATCAAACACTTTACTAAAATCTATTACTTAACAAAAGGAGGAAGTAGAAAAAAGAAACTTTGTTCAAAATAACCAAAAATAATGTGTAAAATATTGATGGGGAAAGCTAATAAGAAATGCACAAAACTTGTTTTTAATAAAACTGCAAAACACTATTTACAAAAGTAAAAATAAGATATATAATTGGAGAGCAATTCATTGTTTATGGTTGGACCTCATAATATAAGAAAAATCACATTTCTCCTTAAATTAATTTGTAGATATAATAGATTTGTATGATTATCAATTAAATTTTAAGGTGGCAACTTTAGAAAATTAATACAATGATCATAGAATTTGTCTGAATATAATAACAATAATAATAATTGTTATTATTATTATTAGTAGTAGTAATAGTATTATTATTATTTTTTTTGTGGGGCAGTGAGGGTTAAGTGACTTGCCTGGGGTCATACAGCTAGTAAGTGTCAAGTGTCTGAGGCCGAATTTGAACTCAGGTGCTCCTGAATCCAAGGCCAGTGCTTTATCCACTGTGCCACCTAGCTGCTGCCTGAATATAATTTTTTAAAAAACAATTTAAAAAGGGGAATCAAGAGGGATAAACATGACCATATCTCAATAACAACATAACACAAAAACCATCAAGGTTCTTTGATACTTGGTTAAAATAGAGTAAAGTTTATCAATGGACAACCCACATTTGATTGAACACAGCAGCATAGTGTTCAGTGCCCCTAATTTGTAAATATTTCTTATCTTGAAAAAAAAGGAAAAATATAATGTAGTTTTGCAGAAATTGGTTTTAGGGCAACAACTTATACCATAGCAAATTAAAAATAGGCACATGACCTAAATATGAAAGGTGATATCCTAAACAAGTTAATGGAGAATGAAAGGAGGTATGTTGTAACAAATATGTCTAGGAGAAACATCCTTGACTAAACAAGGGATAAAGATAATGATATAGGAAAAGATAGGCAACTTTAATTATGGAAATATGAGGAACTTTTGCACAAAATTCAAGGCATGTAGAACAAAAAAAATTAAGTAAATTAAGAATCAAGTAAAAACAAATCCTTACAACCAAGTTCTAATAGAAAATTCTGATATCCAAGATAGTCAACTTTATTTTTAAGAGATACTGATATGTGAAAAGTAGATACTTCCCCCAAGAAATAAGTGGCTTAAGGATATTATTAGTCAGTTTTCAAAAGAAGATATGTAAGTTATCAACAGACATATAGAAGGATGTTTCAAATCACTAATAACAAGAGTAAATCATTTTTTGCAGTGAGAGGACAGATATTGGAGTTCTGAAGATGAAACCTTCCAGAAAAATATATTTTAACTACCATATTGAAAGCAAGATATCTTGTTACATAGATAAGAAAGACATAGTCATTTTATCTTAAGAGTTGAATGGTGCTGTAGAGGAAAAGAATACAGATTCCCAGCTTGAGAGAGAATGGATTAAATGGTTAGCTCTTATATTCAGAAGAATTTTCAGTTTCAACATTTTCATTTTCCATACTTTTTTTCAATGACCTTAATTTAATGTCATGTCACACTCAGAATTCTCTCTACCTCTGAAATTCCATTCTCTCTTCCACATGCAGCAGTAGGCAAAACATCCCAAATGTAATTGAAAACCTAGTTTCACATACATGAAATCTTTTGAGTCTAGGTCCAATCAAAGCATGAACTTTAAAGAGTCTTTGAAAAACCATGGTCACAAACCAATGCCACAGTGATGTATTTGAGAAGTACTTTCAAGAAAAAAAAATACAATTAATTATAATTAAATTCCTTTTCTTCCAGAAGACTTTTAAGATCTTTTATAAATTGTTGTTTACATGCATGTTCAGTGCCAACATATTTCAATTAAATAAAAGAGCATCAATTTTAATTGCTTCCCTGATATGCACATAAAAGCTGAGGTGCTACAAACAATTCATAAAACTTCCTCCAAAAAATAAGATGATGTGATAATCTATTTTAATATGACATTAAACTCTCTGAAGCAATGAGACAAAAAATATGCCAAAATAATAAAGTCTCTGCTAAATGAATATTCAAAACTGTGATAACAAGAAGTGTTTCAAGAAGATGATGCTTCAATCTTTGTTGCTTCTGCTTTTTACACAATACCCAGGTTGGCAGGGTTTTATGAATTATATGATTTGAATGTCTAAAATAAATGAATAAGTTTTCATAATTATTAAATGCTCAGTTTTCATTATATAGTTAATTTCTCTCAAACAATATAAACTTCTCTTCTTATTAGCAACATTATTGTTGTAATCTTGAAAACTCATAATAGTACAGTATTTTGGGAAAATAAATGTTTTGGTAAGAAATTATTAAAATACTTGGAAAAGAACAATTGTTATTTCTAAGTTATCATCATGATGTGGAGGAAGAACAATAATTTATTTTTGTAAAAGACACCATTTTATTGATATTTCTGAAGAAAAATGTATTTTTGACTTTATCTTCAATAAAGCTATGTGGACCAAAGCCATAACTGCACAAGAGTAATCCTTTTGAAATTAAAAGGGTTCATGTAAAAAAAAATTGCATCAACAATAGCAAATGAGTTGAAGAATATTTAAAAGAAAAACAACTGCTTTTTGGATCATAAATTATGTGAGTGTGAAGCTCACATAAACCAGAAAGATTATGTTATGGAAATGAAGATCAGCTCAATTTTATGTGTCTTTTCTAACTGAAGATATGCTATTCAATTCATTACCTATAATGTTCAACCTGTATTATTTTATATCGATGTTACTCTCTTCAGAATTAAAAAAAACACACAATTGATTCTGAAAAGAAGATTGATATTTTGCTACCACAAAGTCCCAATGTAAAATCTTTTGATCCTCAGTGATATCAATGCAAAAGTGAACAGAAGTGAAGATGGTGAAGAAAGTTATGAAAAATATGGTTTAGCACTATGAATGAGAAATTCCAAAGGTTTTTAGTCTACATGGAATTCTAACAAATATAATAGGAATACTGAAATTCAAGAACCAGGCATGAAAATCTCCAAATAACACCCCCAAAATATGAGCTTTATCATATTTTAACTTATAGAAAAAGACTGGTTAAAAATTTGAGAATCATTTCCTAACCAACTGCCTTCAATCAGTTTGAACAAAATTTCTTAGATCGGGGGTTTGTGACCCCATATGGGGTTGCATGACTGAATGTGGGGGGTGCAAAAAAATTAGGCAACAGTAAAAAGTTATGTATGCCTATTTTGTAGACCTATATAGCCATGGTTATAGAAAAATTCCTCTGGTGAAAAATGGTCATTAGTGGAAAAAATGTAAGAAACCCTGAGTTAGAACACTGATTTATTAAAGCACTGATGAAATCAATACCAACCTGGAAAAATAAAAAATTAAATATATGCAAATGAAATCATTCCAACATAATGGATTTAGCAAACTGCTAATACAAAAATATGAATAATGGAAAAATAATATATATATAACTAAACCATTACTATTTTCTAAGTAAATTTAACTTATGTAAATTAATCATTATAACAAGAAGGCAGAAAGAACTTCAAAACTGTTTCAATCAGTGAACACTTTAATTCCTTGCCCAAGCAGATGTGTATGATGGTTTAGCACAACCATGGTTTATATCAATTTGTTTGGAAAATTATAATTAGGTGAATAGTTGAAGAAAATGAGAAGTATCACCTCAAGAAATATTAGAGTGAAAAGTAACTTTTATGGAAATGTGGATAAGGAGTCAAAGGAATAAAAGCAATTAATGTTAATGTCATTTGAAGTCAAAGTGGGAAAAAATAGATGAAAAAAATGTTTTATAATATATTTCAAAACAAACTTTTTTCACTATCAATGATGGTGGAACCACCACATTTCACTCTAACATCAAAATCCCTAATATGCTAGGAAGTAGGAATTACCTGAAGAAAAGAAATATGGGAAGAACAACTGGGTTAGACAAAATATATATAAAGGAGGTTCCCAGAAGAATCATGCTATGATATTATTGAAAAAATTATTCATCAGAAAAGCATGCAGATATTCAAGGCACTGAAAAAATCATGGACTTTTTAAATGCATAGGAAAACTAACTACCAGCACTTACTGATCATCCTTAATAAAATTATGAAAACATAGTAGGTAGAGTTTTAGAAATGATATCTTCAGTCAATAACATGAAGGTGACTTGAGTAAACTTTCTCCTTATATCCACTTTTTAGAATAATTAGTTTCCTTCAGGGTTTGGTTGAAATCCTTCATAAAGTTTTTTTCATGATTCCCTAAATGATTAGTATTTTCTCATTTTTGATATTCATTTGTATATTTGTTTAATATGATTTATATGTGTTATAATTTACTCATCTGTGTCTTGTCTCTTAACTATAGAATTCAAATTGCAGGAAAATATTGGATGTTTTGTTTTTAATGTGTATTACATCAGGCCAAGGACAAAGTCCTTGCACATAGTAGATATGGATTTTTCTTTAATAAATATTTTTATTTAAAGTTTTGAGTTCCAGATTCTATCACCTCTTACCCCCTTCACTACCCCCTTCCTGAGGTGGCAAGCAATCAGATTTAGGTTGTACATGTGCAAGTATATAAAACTTTATCATATTAGTCATTTTGGATAACAAAACTCAAAGAAAACCAACAAAAGATATAAAAAGAAAAGTAGCATGTGTCAGTCTTTGTTCAATCAATATGAGCTCTTTTGAGGTGGATAGCATGATTTATTGTTAGCCATTTGGGATTGTCTTGGGTTATTTTAATGCTGAGAATAATTAAGTCATTCACCATTCTTCATTGAACAAGATTGCTATCACTATGCATGCACAATGTTCTCCTGGTTCTGCTCACTTCACTATATGTCAGTGCATATAAGTCTTCTCAGGCCATTATGAAATCATCCTGCTTGTCATTTCTTGGAGCAGAATAATATTCCATTACAATCATATCCCATAGCTTATTCAGCCACTCCCCAATTGATGGCTATCCCTTTGGTTTCCAATTCTTAGCCACCACAAAAAAGCTTCTGTAAATATTTTCATAAAATAGGTATTTTTCTCTTTTGGGGGATGTCTTTGGGGGTAAAAACCTAGCAGTGGTATTGCTGGATCAAAGGTATGCCAATTTTATAGCCCTTTGGACATAGTTCCAAACTGCTCTCCAGAATTGTTTAGCATCTGAGTTTTCCCACATCCCCTCCAACATCCAACATTTTCCTTTTTGGTTACATTTGCTTCTCTGATAGGTAGTACCTCAGAGTTGTTTTAATTTGCATATCTCAGACCAATGGTGATTTAAAGCATTTTTTATATGACTATAGATAACTTTGATTTTGAGTAGCATATGTTTAATAAATGTTGGTCAAATTAACAAGAATTGATATAACAATGTTTCTTTTTATATTTAATTTTTATTTTTTTCACAATTACATATAAATAAAAATTTTAACATTCACTTATTAAATTTTTGAGTCTCATGTTCTCTCCATCCCTTACTCAACTGCCTTGAGAAGGCAAGCCATTTGATATATAGTACATATGTGCAGTCATACAAAGTATTTCCACATTAGCCATTCTGTAAAAGAGAACATTGAGGGGCAGCTAGGTGGCACAGTGGATAGAGCACTGGCCTTGGATTCAGGAGTACCTGCGTTCAACTCCGGCCTCAGACACTTAACACTTACTAGCTGTGTGAACTTGGGCAAGTCACTTAATGCCAATTGCCTCCCTAAAAAAAAAAAAGACAACATTGACCACCACCAAACTAATAGAATGAAATCTATGCTTCAATCTGTATTCATACTCTATACTTTCTCTGAAGGTGGATTGCATTTCTCATAAGTTATTCAGAATTGTTTTTACTCATTATATTGCTGAGACCTACTAAGTTATTCACGCTTGATTATCATTAAAATATTGATGTTATGGTGTATAATGTTCACCTGGTTATACTAACTTCAATTTGTATAATTTCATGTAAAATTTCCCAGATTTTTCTGAAAGCATCCTGTTTGTCACTTCTTATAGCACAATGGCATTCTGTAACATTCATATACCACAAGTTATTTAGGTACTCTCCAAATGATGGGCATCCATTCAATTTCCAATGCTTTACTATCAGAACAAGAACTACAATAAATATTTGTGTGTGTATACATTGATATAGATATAAGTGTATCTATACACATACATGTATAGATACACATATACATATTGTGAGATTTAAAATTGGATATTAGATCATAAATCTCCCCTACTTAACCTTTCCCTTAATTTATCTCCCAGACTAGTAAATGGAAGAAGCTTTTGGTTTTCTAGATAGACCTTTTATTTATTGTTATGGTAGTCACAAGGTGATGTTGATTAAAAGGATAGGAAAGTAGAAACACAATACAAATCATCTTAAGTCTAAGCTTAGTCTATATTCCTTATAAAAACTCACCAAACCGAAAAGGCCACCTTTGGAGAGAGACCATCTGTGCCACGCCGTCAGGAGTCCAGCCAAGAAGGAAAAAGCCCCACTTCCGTTCTCTCCACCCCGGAAGTCGAGTGTCTCCAGGCAGTCTGATGTGCGCAGCAGGCGGTCTGTTCGTCTCCTCCCCAAAAGGGTGGTCCTTAAAGAAAAACTGGCGTCTTTCAGTTATCCTAACCGACTGTTAAAAACTTTCATATTTTTTTACCACAATATATGCATACACATACACACACACACATATATATATACATCTATATATACAGATATAGATATGGATATGGTGATAGATATGCATATGTTTATGGGTATGGGTAGGGATAGGGAGAGAGAGAGGTTTACTACTCTAAAAGTATATTAGTATCACAATTTTTTTTCATGTACCCTCCAATATTTGTCATTTTCTTTTTCTGCCATATTATCCGACCTGTTAGGTATGAGCTAGTATCTCAGAGTTGATTTAATTTGAATTTATCCAATCAATATTGATTTAGAGCATTTCTTCATATGATTAGAGATAGCTTTGATTTCTTCTTCTGAAAATTGTCTGTCCATATTCTTTGATCATTTATCAATTAGGGAATAACCCATATTCCTACTAATTTATATATATTCTGTGTGTGTGTGTGTGTGTGTGTAAAGGCATATATGTATAAACAAGCATACATATAAATGTATACACATATGCATGCATGCATACATATACATATGATAAATTAGGCCTTTATCAGAGAAACTTCCTGTAATCTCCCCTCCCCCTCAGTTTCCTATTTCTATTATGATCTTGGCTGCATTAATTTTGTTTGAGCAAAAACTTTATTTTAATTTAATGTAATAAAAATATCCATTTTATATACCATAATACTCTTTATTTCTTGTTTGGTCAAAAATTCTCCTTTTATCTACAAATCCAACAGAGAAACGATTTTGTGCTCCCCTAATTTGATTACATCACCTTTTATGTCTAAATCATGTATCCATTTTGACTTTAACTCAACATATGGTGTGAGATATACAGCTAAACCTAATTTCTGTGAAACAGTTTTCCCATTTTCTCAGCAATTTCTGTCAAATAGTGATTTCTTCTACCAAAATTTTGGATGTTTAGGTTCTTAAAATACTAGATTAATATGGACATTTACTACTGTATATTATGCACCTAATTTATTCCACTGATTAACACTAGTTTTTACTTAGTATCAGTTTGACTTAATGATTACCACTTTGTAATAGAGTTTGAAATCTGATACTGCTAAGCCACCTTCCTTCCCTTGTTTTCTATTGTTCTTCTAGATGAATTTTATTAGTTTTTCTAGCTCTATAAAATAATTTTTGAGTACTTTGATTGCCATGGTACTGAATAAGTAAAGTAATTTAGATAGGGCAGAGTCAAGATGGTGGAGAGAAGCTAGGAACTTGGCTGAGCACTCCAGTATTTCCCCCCAAACAACATTAAATCAAGTCTCTAAACAGATTCTGGAACTACAGAACCAACAAAAAGAGAGACACAATTCTGCTACTTGAGATAATTCAGAAGATTTCAGGAAAGGTCTGTCTCACCTGAGTGAAAGGGGAGGGAAGCTCAACACTACTCATCTCAGCTGACAGTTCACCTCAGCAAAGCCTAGTTCAGTGGGCAGACTTGGCACTGTTGCAACTAGATACAGATGAGAGTGGGGCAGCTGAGAGTGGTGCAGCTGAGAGCAGTAAGAAGCTTGCAACAATGAACCCTGTGCCCCACAAGCAGACTTCAACTTTATAAGTTTAAAAATAGCCTAAAACATGAGCAAGAACCAAAAGTGGATCCTTACCATTGACAACTTCTATGGTGAAGGGAAGACCGAAACTCAAACTCAGATGAGTTAGTCAAAATGCCTACAAGTGAAGACGCAAGTGGGAAGATGATCTTACCTCAAGACCAAAAAGCCTTGTTTGAAGAGTTCAAAAAGGCTTTTAAAAACCAAATAAGAGAGGTGGAAGAAAAAGTGGAAAAAGAAATGAGAGAAATGAGAGTTACACTGCAAAAATAAGCACAAAATTTGACTTAGGAAAACAATTCCTTAAAAAACACAATTGGCCAAATTAGAGAAAAAATTGGCCAAATGGAAAAAGAAGTGTAAAAGCTTACTGTGGAAATTAAGACCTTAAAAAATAAAATTGAGCAGATGGAAGCTGATAATTGCATGAGAAAACAAGAATCTACCTAGCAGAATAAATAGACTGAAAAAATAGAAGAAAATGTGAAATACCTCATTGGAAAAACCACTGACCTGGAAAACAGATCCAGAAGAGATAATCTGAGAATGATTGGACTACCTGAAAGCCATGATCAAGAAAAGAGTTTAGACACAATATTCCAGGAAATTATTAAGGATAACTGCCCTGAAATTGTAGAATCAGAGGACAAAATCATCACTGAAAGAATCCACCAATCACCTCCTGAAAGAGACCCCAAAAGGAACACTTCAAGGAATATTGTAGCCAAACTCCAGGATTATCAGGATAAGGAGAAAATACACAAAGTACACAGAAAGAAACCATTTAAATATCATGGAGACACAGTCAGGATTGTACAGGACCTGACAGCTTCAACATTAAAGGATTGCAGGGCTTGGAATATGATATTTTAGGAAAGCAAAGGAGCTTGGATTACAACCCATGATCAATTACCCAACAAAACTGAGCATTCATTTTCAGAGGAAAATATGGACATTCAATTAATTAGGGGACTTCCAAAGCTTCTTGAGAAAAAGACCAGAACTAAACAGAAAATTTGATCCCCAAATAAAAGACGCTAGAGAAATATAAAGAGGTAAGTTGGGGGGGGTGGTAAAGGTTGTTCAATGATGTTAAACTGCTAGCATCCCTATGAGGGAGGATAATACTTTTAACTCTTGGGATCTGTATCTCTGTTAAAGTATTGTTAAATCAACTTTGATGTAATGATATAAAGAAACTTAAGGAGCAGAATTAAAGAAGACTAGGGGGAGACTAGGGGGAGGTGCAATGGTGTTAATTACATCATATGATGAGGCACAAAAAGAACTCATTATAATAGAGGGAAAGAAGGGAGGGGTGGGCATTGTTGCAACCTTACTCTCATCGTATTTGGTTCAGGGAGGGAATAAAATACACTCCCATTTGTATAAAGAAACTTAGTTTACTTTTTAAGGAAACAAAAGGGGAAGGAAAAAGGGTGGTATTGATAGAAGGGAGGGCACAAGTGGGATGAAAAGGGGCAAGAAAAAAAAGGGCAACTGTTAAAAGAGAGGGCAGTTTGAGGGAGGCAGTGCTCAGAAGCAAAATACTGGTCAAGTGAGATGGAATGAAAGAAGGGGAAAAGAGTATAAACAAAGGAAAAATGAAGATGGAGGGAAATAAACAGTTAATAATTTTAATTGTGAATGTGAATGGAATGAACTCCCCCATAAAACAGAAGTTGATAAAGCTAAAATTCTAGCTAAATTGTCTAAAAAATCTAATGAGTGGTCGCCAATAAATTATAAGCTTTAGCAAGAGTTAGACTTTTAAGCATTTATTAAGGAGAATAAGAATTTGGTAAAGAGAGAAGAAAAGGCCTAGATTCCTATCTATTAAAGGGAGAGTGCATTTCTAGCTCCCTTCTCCACCAGTGTCCCCAGGAAAAAAAAGCGAGACAGAGAGCCCAGCTCCCCCTTCCTCCCACCAGCAAACGTCACTTCCTGACGCCAAAGAAAAGTCGCATGGCCTTGCCCTCAAAGACCTTCCTTTCATGGCAGAGCTTTTCTACACTAAGTCTCCAGCAGGTGGCATCATTTCAATTGTTACAGTCCCCACTTTGTTTAAGGCAAGGAGAGAACGGAAGTGGGATCTTTTTCCTGCTCTGCTGGTCCCCTGGTGGCGCTGCACAGACAGACACTGACTGGAGTTTGACTTGACCCGGCTCGCAGTTAGCAGCACGCGCTTGACTCAGTCTCTCTCTCTCCCCAAAGGTGGCCTTGGGCTTTTGGTGAGTTTTATATGGAATATAGACTAAGCTTAGACTTAAGACTATTTGTTTTGTATTTCTACTTTCCTATCCCTCTAATCAACATCACCTGGTAACTACCATACAATAAAAGCTCTAACTAGAAAACCAGAAGCTTCTTCCATTTACTAGTCTGGGAGATAAATTAAGGGAAAGGTTAAAGAGGGGAGATTTATGATCTAATAACCAATTTTAAATCTCACAAAGTGAATAGCAGAGTGGATTAAAAATAAGAATCCTACAACATGCTGTTTACAAGAAACACATTTGAAACAGAGAGATACACACAGAGTAAAGGTAAAAGGTTGGAGCAAAATATATTATGCTTCAGCTGAAGTCAAAAAAGCAGGGGTAGCAATTCTTCTCTCAGACAAAGCAAAAATAGATCTAAGTAAAAGAGATAAAGAAGGAAACTATATCTTGCTAAAAGGTACTATAGATAATAAAGTAATAGTACTGTAGAAATATTTTTAAATTGACTAACTTAATTTGGGGGGCTAAAGCTGACTGGAGGACTAATCTGGGGACTTTTGACTATTTGGCTATCTGACTTCATTAATTTAATATGGGCTGTTTATAAAGTTCCACCACACTGCTCCCAAACTGATAGACTAAAGATTAAGAAGCCTCTTAACCAAATAATCAGAGTTTATTTATGAGATACTATTTAAAAGTAGGAATACAGGGAAATAAAGTGTACAACCTGACTGCTTTCCTGCGGTCTCTTTCCACTGCGTCTCTTTCGCACCTGCTGCACCTTGAACTTCTTGAATACAATAAGGGCCTTGGCTGCCTCAGGGCACGTTACACTTTCCCTGGTTTGTATTAAGGCCTGTAACCTTGTCAGACCCGTCTCTCCTTTTCGTAACCGAACTCTCCTCCGTCCTTGTCCCAGCTCCCCTCTAGTCAGCCTCTCTCCTAGTCCATCCTCGAGTCTCCTCTAGTCTGTCCTCCTCTAGTCAGCCCCCCTCCTTAATCTTGTCTCTCTATCTAGACTGTCCTCGTTCCTTCTTTTTCTAGTCCGTCTCCCTCTAGTCTCCTTCCTTGCTCTAGTCAGCCGTTCTCCCCCTAGTCCGTCTCCCAGGTCTATATATACCTTTTCTTCTCTCCACTCAAATCTCGGGGCTTCCTTCGCCCCCACAGACCAAGCTAATCCGCCAGCCAGAGCTGCGGCTGGTGGGTGGGGGCGGGGTACACTCCAAGTTGCACGTGCCTCAGCACAGGCTATCCGGGATCCACTCAGGTCAGAGGGAGCTGGGGGCTTTTTTTTTTTCTTTTTTTCTTCCCGCCCCCCCCCCCAGCTGTCTGACCTGGCATCTTGTATAGCCCACGGGGCTTTTTCACTCAGCTGAAGCTGAGGAGGAGGGGGGAGACCCTGAGGGCCTAAGGCTTTCTAATCTCAGCCTAAAGGTAGGGTCCCCAAATCAAAATAAATTTCCACAGTACTAAACATGTATGCACCAAGTGGGATAGCATCCAAATTCTTAGGGGAGAATTAAATGTGTTATAAGAGGAAATAGACAGCAAAACTATACTAGTGGGGGATCTGAATCTTGTCCTCTCAGAATTAGATAAATCTAACTTCACAATAAATAAGAAAGAAAGGGGCAGCTAGGTGGAGCAGTGGATAAAGCACTGACCCTGGATTCAAGAGTACCTGAGTTCAAATCTGGCCTCAGACACTTGACACTTACCAGCCGTGTGACAATGGGCAAGCCACTTAACCCCCATTGCCCTGAAAACAAAAAACAAGACAAAACAAAACAAAATAAATAAGAAAGACACTAAAGAGGTGAATAGAATATTAGAAAAGTTGGATATAATAGACATCTGGAGAAAATTGAATAGAGATAAAAAGAAATATACCTTCTACTCAGCAGTACGTGGCACATACTCAAAAATTGGCCATGTATTAGGGCACAAAAACCTTATAGTTGTTAAGGCTAAAATTCTAGCTAAACTATCTAAAATCTAATGAGTGGTCACCAACAAATTATAAGCTTTAGCAAGAGTTAGACTATTAAGTATTTATTAAGGAGAATAAGAATTTGGTGAAGAGAAAGAGAAAGGCCTAGATTCCTATCTATTAAAGGGAGCAAGCATTCCTAGCTCTTCTCTCCACCAGAGTCCACAGGAAAGAGAGCCAGTCAGAGAGCCAGGCTCCCCCTTCTTCCTCCCACAAGCAAATGTCACTTCCTGACACCAAAGAAAAGATGCATGGTCTTGCCCTGAGAGACCTTCACCTCATGGCAGGGCTTTTCTACAGTAAGTCTCCAGCAGGTGGCTTCATTCCAATCATTACATAGTCAAAGGTAGAAAGGCAGAAATAGTAAATGTATCCTTCTCAGATCATGATGCAATAAAAATTACATGTAACAAAGAGCCATGGAATGATAGACTGAAAATTAATTGGAAACTAAACAATCTCATCCTAAAGAATGAGTGGGTCAAACAACAAATCATAGAATCAATCAATAACTTCATCCAAGAGAATGACAATAATGAGAAAAGATATCATAATCTATGGGATGCATCCAAAGCAGTGCTTAGGGGAAATTTTATATCTCTAAATGCTTACATGAATGAAAAGGGGAAAGAAGAGATTAATGAATTGTGAACGCAACTAAAAAAGCTAGAAAAAGAACAAATTAAAAATCCCCAACTAAATACTAAATTAGAAATCCTGAAAATCAAAGGAGAAATTAATAAAATTGAAAGCAGAAAAACTATAGAACTAATCAATAAAACTACAAATTAGTTCTATGAAAAACCAATAAAATAGATAAACCTTTGGTTAATTTGATTTAAAAAAGGAAAGAAGAAAACCAAATTACCAGTATCAAAAATGAAAGGGGTGATTTCACCACAAATGAATTGTAAATTAAAGCAATAGTTAGGAGCTATTTTGCATAGCTGTATGCCAAAAAATTTTACAATGTAAATGAAATGGATATGTGATGAAATAATGGGTTTTAGCAGATACTCAAAGACCCACCTGGAGATTAATCAAGACTGATTGAATTAAGTGAGAGTGATTGACTGCTGATTAAGCCTACTTCAAGTTAATTGGATTGTAATCACACCTGGCTAGCCCTTAAGACGGTATTGTTCTCAGAAACTAGACTGTGAACTCAACTTGAGAACACCTTCAAAGCCAATGGATTTGGATGATGACAACCAATCACCTTGAAGCAGTGTGTAAGGACCGCCTCTGTTCCAGAACTATAAAAAAACTTCCACAGTCAGCTTGAGAAGGAGTTCCTGATTAAAACAGGCTTGTGGAAGAGGACTTCAGGAAGAACCCAACCAAGCTGGAACTCTAGGCTAGGTAGGACTTCTTGTTCATAACCTTCTGAACTCTTTGTAAATATCTGTATGCTTTAATAAATGTTTAATGCCCAAAGACTGGTACTGAAGCCTTTTAAATTTTGGCGACCACAATTAAGATTTTAAACATCACAGATAAATATTTACAAAAATACAAAATGCCCAAGTTAACTGAAGAGGAAATAAAATCATTAAATAGGCCCATTTCAGAAAAAGAAATTGAATAAGTCATTAATGAAATACCTAAGAAAAAATTTCCAGGGTCAGATGGGTTTACAAGTGAAATCTACCAAACATTTAAAGAACAATTAATTTCAATAGTATACAAACTACTTGGAAAAAATAGGTGAAGGAGTTCTACCAAATTCCTTTTATGACAAAAATATGGTGTTGATACCCAAACCAGGCAGAGCCAAAACAGAGAAAGAAAATTACAGACCGATTTCCCTAATGAATATCAATGCAAAAATCTTAAATAAAATATTAGCAAGGAGATTGCAGCAAGTGATCACCAGGATAGTAAATTATGACTAGGTGGGATTAATGCCAGTTAGACCTCTAAGCATTTATTAAGGAGAATAAGAATTTGGTAAAGAGAGAAGAAAAGGCCTAGATTCCTATCTATTAAAGGGAGAGCACATTTCTAGCTCCCTTCTCCACCAGCATCCACAGGAAAGAGAGCGAGACTGAGCGCCAGTCTCTTCCTTCTTCTTCCCACTAGCCAGCATCACTTCCTGATGCCAAAGAAAGGACTCCTGGTCTGGCCCTCAAAGACCTTTGCTTCATGGGCAGAACTCTTCTACAGTAAGTCTCCAGCAGGTGGCGTCATTCCAATCGTTACAGTTCCCCGCTTTGTTTCATCAAGAAACAGGACGTTTCCTTGATGAAACAGTCAAAAATAACAGAATATAATAACCTATGCTAACTAACAATATGTTAATAACAATATAGAAAAGGAAGAGAGGAAAGTTTTGTCCAGAGGGGCAATTTTTTGTCCTCATGAACTGACACTTTGACATTGGTCTTGCAAAGGGAGGGCCTCTGCAGAGAGTACATGTTACAGATGGTGTATATTATAACAGAAAGAGAAAAAGAAAAAAAAAACAATAAAAACAAAACAAAACTGTTCATTTAAAGTATCTGAAAATCTTTTCTCAGATGTCCTCTAGGTGTAGTCGTGGAATGGAAGTCTTTTCAGGGGTTGATATGTGGATCCTGGTAATCAGCCAGGAAAATTTCCTACAAAATTGACCTTAACACAACTTTAAAATAGCTTTGTCAATAATCAAATCAAAGAATGAAAGTTCTCAAAAACATGTCTAAGGGAATTCAGAATCTTAGTTGTTACACATGAAACATATAATAAAACAAAAATTGAAACATTCTTTAAAATTACAATATTACTATAGACCCCCCTTATGGAGGGTAATTGAGAAGACAATTGCTGTGATATTAATTTTTTAAACTGATTTTTATCTTTGTCTCATCACTTTTTGCATCATCTGCCTAATTATCCTCATGCCATTATGAGAAATTTAAAAATCTAATATAATTGGTAACAGGTGTCAAGGCCAAATTCAAAACTGTTATTTATCATGACGCCTGAGATAATTATGGGGGTTACCATAAAAGAACAGAGAAATGATGGGATATGAGCATTCCCACACTTGAGCAATATGTACTGTCCATGCAGTATGCCAGGCTTAAAATAGGTGGATGGAATATATGTCCATGCCACCAAACATATTGGAGGAAACTGAGTCAGACTTTATCAGATGCATGGGATTGAGATGTCCATGGCATCAGGCATATAGGAAGGGGCATAGAAGCCAGGTGTAGAATGAGATGGGTGGGATGAATACTTCCAGCCATCTGTACAATATTGTGGGGAAAAATAAAATAAAATATTAAACCAAGAGAATCCAACCTCAACATTTGTCAAAAGCCGTTCCCTCGGCCATACCTTGACTTCATGCATGTCTCCCCTCATGTGACAGTTCAGTGTCTGCTCTTGCATGTATTCCTCTTGTGATTGGATGGCATCTTGGCCAACTGGCATCTGATAACTCAGAATAAAGGCAATTAATGTCTTAAATGATAAATTCCCATAATCCAAGTCTCATATGGATTTAAAAATTGAGGATAATAAATGATTACAAAAAATGTGAATACATCTTGACTCAGAATATAGTATATAATTATGCAACAATTTCAAATAATACCTTTTTTTACTTAGTATACAATTACTTTTGTGAAAAATCTGAACATATTTAAATACAAGTTAAAGCACAACACAATCCTAAGGAAAACTTTTTTTTTGAAAAAAGAAAACTTTTACAAACATTCCCCTCTTTTTTTTAATATGTTTATCAAAAAATAATACTCCTAGAATCAATTTACACTTGCCATGGCAACCAATTTGCCAAGGAAATGCTTTAAAGAGTTTGATCAAATAATCAGTTGAGAAAAAAAAAAACAAAAACAAAGAACTCAGAATATGGGAGCACAATACTCCTAGAATTAACATTGTATTATGAAATCAAAACCATCTTGCAATGTTTCAAAACTAGATAGACGAATGAATAGAAGAAAATAAACATGGAACAATATAAGACAATGAAATTCAAACTAAGGAAATCTAAATTAATATGAACTTAATAAGAGTATTATAAAATATAAACTTGATCACAAGACTATAAAAAGCTTTTACAAATATTCTCCTTGTTTTAAAAACTAAGTATAAGACACAATCTCAAAAGCATGAAAATTTCTATGAAAAAAAACCCATACCATTAATTTCAAAATGTAGATGTAATAGCATAGAAATCCTATGTAACCTCTGAACTGACATTAATACTCTAAGTGAATTCAGAACACTTTTGATTCTGATATCTAAAATCCCCAATACTCATATCAATACCTTGCTGCTTATTTCTACATTTTTGTAAAATATATACCCTTCCATGGCAAAAGAAGCAGAGTCTTGAACTATATTGATGATTGTCATTCTTATTCAGCTTAAGTTTTTCTTCTTTAACCCCTCTATATTGTCTGTCAGTCTTTTCACCATATAAATGCTTTATAAGATTACTAATTAAAGACAAAAGCAGGTTAGCAAAATTATGAACAAAACGAGCATATCTGGAATTTAAAGGGTTTTCTAAGGTTATCTCAGAAGCACAGCCAGGCTGGGGAAGGGCTGAGCCTGAAGCTGCAAATGTAGTTAGAGAAAGTTGAGCATGCGCATCAGATCTCTGGACTTCCCAGGCAGGGGAAACAATGGGCTTGGCCATGGGAGGAGTAGAGGGTGGGGTCTGTAGAGGAGGGGAGGGACCAGCGCAATTTGAATCAGACTTGATTTTGAACTCAGGCCTGGATTCCTCTTCCCCCACTTTGCCTCTAAGAGCTAGGGGATTAAAAGCTTCTAGAGGGTGGGTCATTGCCTCCGGGCATGCAAAATTAGAGCAACAATTAGTGTTAGAACTGGGAAAAGCTGCAGGAATATCTTCAGGTTTCTCTGAAAAAGTATGGTTGGGAGAGGGGGAAATATTTCCTTGTGTGAATACATTGCTGGCTCTTCTAACAAAAATAAAAAGAAAAATAGAAAATCCACAAAAACAAAGCATTAACGTGATCTTATCTCCCATTTGTCTGGTTAAACAGACTAAAATCAAAAATAGGGTAATTAGGGAGTTTAAAAGGTCCATTTGAAAAAATTTAAAGGGAAAACACAGCCAGTAAACCAGTACTTAGCAGTTAAAGGGAGAGGGTAGGGGAAATTTCTTACCCAACCAGAAGATCAGAAGACTGAGGTTTAGCTTTCCTCTTCGTGGTCAGCCATCTGTTAAGGGCTAAAATTCTAGCTATTCTGTCTAAAATATCTAATGAGTGGTCACCAATAAATTATAAGCTTTAGCAAGAGTTAGACCTTCAAGCATTTATTAAGGAGAATAAGAATTTGGTAAAGAGAGAAGAAAAAGTCTAGATTCCTTCTATTAAAGGGAGAACGCATTTCTAGCTCCCTTCTCCACCAGCGTCCCCAGGAAAGAGAGCGAGACTGAGCGCCAGTCTCTTCCTTCTTCCTCCCACTAGCCAGCCTTACTTCTTGATGCCAAAGAAAGGACTCCTGGTCTTGCCCTCAAAGACCTTCCCTTCATGGGCAGAACTCTTCTACAGTAAGTCTCCAGCAGGTGGCGTCATTCCAATCATTACACCAGGAATGCAAGGCTGGTTCAACATTAGAAAAACTATTAATATAATCAACCACATCAATAAGAAAACTAACCCAAATCATATGAATATCTTAATAGATGCAGAGAAAGCATTTGACAAAATACAACACTCATTCCTATTAAAAACACTAGAGAGCATAGGAACAGGTGGAACTTTCCTTAAAATAATAAACAGTATTTACATAAAACCATCAGCAAGCATTATATGTAATGGAGATAAGTTAGAGGCCTTCCCAATAAGATCAGGGGTGAAACAGGGATGTCCATTATCACCTCTATTATTTAATATTATATTAGAAATATTAGTTATAGCAATAAGAGAAGAAAAAGGAATTAAAGGAATTAGAATAGGCAAAAAGGAATAAAAACTTTCACTCTTTGCAGATGATATGATGGTATGCTTAGAGATTCCTAAAGAATAAACTAAAAACTGCTTGAAACAATTAACAACTTTAGCAAAGTAGGAGGACATAAAATAAACCCATATAAATCATCAGCATTTCTATACATGACAAGCAAAACTCAGCAGTGAGATAGAAAGAGAAATTTCATTTAAAGTAGTCACAGTAGTTAATGACTATAGTAATCTACTGTTTGATAAACCCAAAGACTCCCGATTCTGGGATAGGAACTAAGTATTTGACAAAAACTGCTGGGAAAACTGGAAGATAGTATGGCAGAAACTAGGAATAGAATAACATCTTACACCTAATACAAAAATAAGGTCAAAATGGGTTCAAGATTTTGACATAAAGGGTGATACTATAGATAAATTAGGAGAGGAAGGAATAGTTTACCTCTCAGATCTATGGAGAGGAAAACAATTTATGTCCAAACAAGAGATAGAGAATATTATGAAAAGAAAGATGGGACACTTTGATTACATTAAATTAAAAAGCTTTTGTACAAACAGAAGCAATGCAGCCAAAATTAGAAGGGAGGCAGAAAGCTGGGAAACAATTTTTACAGTCAGCATTTCTGTTAAACGCCTCATTTCTAAAATATATCAGGACCTAAATCAAATTTATAAGAATCCAAGTCATTCCCCAATTGAGAAATGGTCAAAGGATATGAAGAGGCAGTTTTCTGGTGAAGAAATCAAAGCTATCTATTGCCATATGAAAAAATGCTCTAAATCACTATTGATCAGAGAAATGCAAATGAAAACAATTTTGAGGTACCACCTTACACCTATCAGATTGATTTATATGACAAAAAATAAAATAATAAATGTTGGAGAAGCTGTGGAAAAATTGGAACACTAATGCATTGTTGGTGGAGCTGTGGAGTGATCCAACCATTCTGGAGAGCAATTTGGAACTATGCCCAAAGAGCTATGGGGCTGTTCATACCCTTTGACCCTAGGTCTATACCCCAAAAAGACCATAGAAAAGGGGAAAGGACCCACATGTACAAAAATATTTATAGCCGCTCTCTTTGTGGTGGCAGAGAATTGGAAATGAAAGGAATGCCCAGTAATAGGGGAATGTCTAAAGAAATTGTGGTATATGAATGTAATAGAATGCTATTGTGCTATAAGAAACGATGAGAAGGAGGAGTTCAGAGAAACCTGGAAGGACTTACATGAACTGATGCTGACTGAGAGGAGCAGAACCAGAACATTGTACACAGTAATAGCAACATTGTGTGATGAACAATGGGGATAGACTTGGCTCTTCTCAGCAGTGCAACAATATAAAACAGTTTCAATGAACTCATGATAGAAAATATTCTCAAAATCTAAAAAAAGAAATGTGAATTATGAATGCAGATTGAAGCATAATATTTCTACTTTTATTCTTTAAAAAATTTTCCTTGTTGTTTCAGTTTTTTCCTTTGTGCTTTGATTCTTCTTTCACAAGATGACTAATGTGGAAATATGTTTGATGTGACTGTACATATAAAACCTATATCAGACTGCTTTCCATCTTGGGGAGGAGGGATGGAAGGGAGGGTGGGAGAAAAGAAAAATTTGGAACTAAAAATCCAGTGTAAACAAATGTTGAAAACTATCTTTATATGTAATATGTAACTGGAAAATAATAAAATAATTTTAAAAAATTTTAGATAGATTTCTTTTTATTTTTAATATATTGGCTTGGAATAGCCATGAGCAATTAATATTTATCTAGTTGTGTAGATCTGATTATATTTGTGTGGAAAGTATTTTTTAATTGTGTTCATATAATCCCTGGTTCTCTCTTGATAGGTAGATTTCCAAGAATTTTATACAGCATATACATATTTTAAGTGGAATTTCTCTTTATCTTTCCCTGTTGGATTTGGTTGCTGATGACTTACGTGGTTTTATTTTATATTCTGAAACTTTGATAAAGTTTTTAATTATTTCACCTGGTTTTAAAATGGATTCTCCATACCATCATATTTTCTGCAAAGAGTGATAGTTTTATTTCCTCATTGCCTATTGTAATTCCTTCATTTTTCCCTCCTGTCTTATTGCTGTTAGTAGCATTATTAGACTAATAATGAAGATAATGGACTTCCTTGATTCACTGCTTATTTTATTGGAAAGGTTTCTTGGTTATCCCCATTATAGATAATGCTTGCTAGGAGTTTTAGATAGGTACTACTTATGATTTTAAGGAAAGCTCCCTTCATTCCTATGCTTTCTAATGTTTTTAATAGAAACAAGGGTTAATGTTTTGTCAAAACTCTGCATCTATGGAAATAATTATATGATTTCTGCTTGTTTTGCTATTGATACTATCAACTATGCTGATAGCTTTCCTGTTATTGATCCATACCTTCATTCCTGGAATCAGTATCACCTGGTCATAGTGTATTTTTTGTGATATATTGCTGTAGTCCTGTAAGTAATAATTTATTTAAGATTTTTTAATCAAAATGCATTAGGGAAATCATTCCATAGTTTTCTTTCTCTGTTTTTGGTCTGCCTGGTTTAGGTATCAACACTATTTCTATTGGAAAAGTAATTTAGTAGGACTTTGCTAATTTTCTCATATAATATAGTATTGCAATTAATTAATCTTTAAGTATTTTATAAAATTCCATTGTGAATCCATCAGGTACTGAGGATTTTTTTCTTAGGGAGCTCACTGATTCTTTGTTTAATTTATTTTCTAAAATGGTGTTAGGTATTTTATTTTCTCTTCTGTTAATCTGGACAATTTATATATTTGTAAATATTCATCCATTTATCTCAGATTGTCAGATTCATTGATATCTAATTGTTCAAAATAGCTCCCAGTAATTTTTCAAAATATCTCTGAGTAACTTTGATTTCATCTTCATTGATGGTGAATTTACCCTTTTCATTTTAGATATTGGCAATTTTGTTTTCTTTTTTTAATCAAATTAAGAATGGTTTATTTATTTATTTATTTACTTTTTTCAGGGCAATGAGGGTTAAGTGAGTTGCCCAAAGTCAAACAAATAGTAAGTGTCAAGTGCTTGAGGCTGGATTTGGACTCAAGTACTCCTGACTCCAGCACCCATGCTTTCTGCTTTGTACCACCTAGTTGCCCCATTATTTTATTTATTTTTTTTACATAAAACAAGCTTGTAGTTGTATTTTTAGTTTCCATTTTGTTAATCTGTACTTTGATTTCCAGGATTTCCAATTTTGTGTTTAATTGGGGAATTTTTTATTTATTTTTTAAGGTTTTTTAATCATAAACATATTTTATTATTTTCAAGTTACATGTAAAGATAGTTTTCAACATTAGTTTTCATAAGATTTTAGTTCCAAATTTTTCTCCCTCCCTCCTTTCCCTCTCTCCTCCCCAAGACAGAAAGCAATCTGATATAGGATATATATATATATATATATATATATATATATATATATATATATACACACACACACACACACACACACACATACACACACATATATACATATATACATATATATATACACACACATACATATATATATATGTGTGTGTGTGAGTGTAATTACATTAGACATATTTCTGCATTAGTCATATTGTGAAAGAAGAATCAAAACACAAGGGAAAAACCTCAAAAAAGAAAAAAAATGAAAAAGTAGAAACAATATGGTTAAATCTGAATTCAGAATCCACTCTTCTTTTTCTGAATGTGGAGAACATTTTCAATCATGAGTTCTTTAAAATTGTCTTGGATTATTGCACTACTACAAAGAGTCAAGTCTATCACGGATGATCATCACACAATGTTGCTGTTGGTATGTAAAATGTTCTCCTTGTTCAGCTCACTTCACTCAGCCTCAGTCCACTTAAGTCTTTACAAGTTTTTCAGAAATCTGCCTGCTCATCATTGCTTAGAGCAAGATACGAAAACTTGTTCAGCCATTTGATTGGCATCCCCTAAATTTCCAGTTCTTTGCCACCACAAAAAGAGCAGCTATAAACATTTTTGTACATGTGGATCCTTGTCCCTTTTGTATGATCTCTTTGGTATATAGAATTAATAGTGGTATTTCTGGGTCAAAGAGTATGCACAGTTTCATAACCCTGTGGGTATAGTTCCAAATTCCTCTCCAGAATGGTTGGATCAGTTCACAACTCCACCAACAATGCATTAGTGTTCCGATTTTTCCACAGCTTCTCCAATATTTATTTTTTCCCTTTGTTGTCCTATTAGCCAATCTGATAAGTCTGAGGTTGTACCTCAGAGTTATTTTAATTTGCATTTTTCCAATCAATAGTGATTTAGAGCATTATTTCACATGGCAGTAGTTAGCTTTGATTTCTTCATCTGAAAACTTCCTGTTCATATTCTTTGACCATTTCTCAATTAGGGAGTGACTGGCATTCTTATAAATTCCATTTATTTCCCTATATATTTTAGAATTGAGGAATTTTTTTTTAAGAAAAACTGGCTGTAAAATTTGTTTCCCAGCTTTCTCCTTAATTTCTAATTTTGGCTGCATTGATTTTGTTTCTAAAAAAGTTTTTAATTTACTCTAATAAAAACCATCCATATTGCATTTCATACTATTCTCTATCTCTTGTTTGGTCATAAATTGTTCTTCTCTCCATAGATCTGAGAGGTAAACTTTTCCTTTGTCTACTAATTTACCAACGGTATAACCCTTTATGTCTAAATGTACCATTTTTACCTTATTTTGGTATATAGTGTAAGATGTTGGTCTATGCCTAGTTTCTGCTATATAATCTTCCAGTTTTCCCTAAAGTTTTTTGTCAGATACTGAGTTCCTATCCTAGAAGTTAGAGTCTTTGGGTTTCTCAAAGAGTACATTACTAAAGTCATTTACTACTGTGTTTCCTGTGCCTAACCTATTAAATTGATCCACCATTCTATTTCTTTGCCAGTACCAAATAGTTTTGATGACTGACTCTTTATATTAAAGCTTCAGATTTGGCACAGCAGCCCACCTTCCTGTGTATTTTTTTTTCATTAGTTCCCTTAATATTCTTGACCTTTTGTTCTTCCAGATGAATTTTGTTATAATTTTTTTTCTAATTATAAAATAAATTTTATGTAGTCTGATTGGTATGGAATAAAATAAGTAAATTAATTTAGGTAGAATTGTCATTTTTATTATATTAGTTTAGCCTATCCTTGAGCAGTTGATGTTTTTCCAATTATTTAGATCTGATTTGATTTGCGTGAAAAGTGTTTTGTAATTGTGTTCATAGAGTTCCTGGGTTTATATTAGCAGGTAGACTCACGAGTATTTTATATGGTCTATAATTACTTTAATTAGAATTTCTCTTTCTATCTCTTGCTGCTGAGCTTTGTTGGTCATGTATAGAAATGCTGATGATTTATGTGGATTTATTTTATATCCTCCTACTTTGTTAAGTTAATTGTTTCAAGTACTATTTTAGTTGATTCTTTAGGATTCTCTAAGTATACCATCATATCATCTGTAAAGGGTTATAGTTTTGCTACCTTCTTGCCTATTCTCATCCCTTTAATTAAGTTTTTTTTTTTCTTATTGCTAAAGCTAACCTTTCTAGTATAATATTAAATAATAGAGGTGATAATGGACATCCCTGTTTCACTCCTTATCTTACTGGGGATGCCTCTAACTTATCCCCATTGCACATAATACTTGCTTATGGTTTTAGATAAATACTGATTATTATTTTAAGGAAAGCTCCACTTATTCCTATGCTCTCTAGTGTTTTCAGTAGGAATGAGTGCTCTATTTTGTCAAAAGCTTTCTCTTCATCTTTTGAGATAATCATATGATTTGGGTTAGTTTTCTTATTGATGTGGTTGATTATGTTGATAGTTTTCCTAATGTTGAATGAGCCCTTGTATTCCTGGTATAAATCCCACCTGGTCATAGCCTATTATCCTAGTAATGAATTGCTGTAATCTCCTTTCTAATATTTTATTTGATTTTTGCATTGATATTCATTATGCAACTTTATCTGTAATTTTCTTTCTGTTTTGGCTCTGCCTGGTTTAGGTATCAACACCATATTTGTGTCATAAAAGGAATTTGGTAGAACTCCTTCTTCACCTATTTTTCCAAATAATTTGTGGAGTATTGGAATTAATTGTTCTTTAAATGTTTGGTAGAATTAACTTTTAAACTCATCTGGCCCTGGAGATGTTTTCTTAGGGAGTTCCAGGATTTCGAATTTCATATTTAACTGGGTATTTTTAAATTTGTTCTTTTGACTTTTTTAAAATTTCATGCCCAATTCCTTGATTTTCTCTTTCTATATTTTCTTAATGTAAGCATTTAGAATATGTGTTTTCCACTAAGTACTCCTGTGGCTCTGTCACATAAATATGTGTGTGTTGGCTTATTGTTGCCATTTTCTTTAATGAAATTGTTATTTCTGTGATTTCTTCTTTGATCCATTGATTCTTTAAGATTAGAATATAAGGGCAGCTGTTGGCACAGTGGATAAATTACTGGTCCTGGATTCAGGAGTACTTGACACATACTAGCTGTGTGACCCTGGGCAAATCAATTAACCTTCATTGCCCTAAAAAAAAAAGTTTAGATTATACAGTTTCCAATTAATTTTAGTCAGTTTCTACAGTCTTATATTGAATGTAATTATTTCATGATGATCTGAAAATTATACATTAAACACCTCATCTGCAGATAGTTGTGAGGTTTTTATGCATTAATATATTGTCAATTTTTGTGTGGATGCCATGTACCACTGGAAAAAAGCTACAGTTCTTTCTATTCCAAGTCAGTGTTTTCCAGAGGTGTATCATAACTAACTTTATGAAAATTCTATTTATCTCTTTCTTTCTTGTTTATTTTATTGTTAGATTTATCTAGTTCTGAGAGAGGGAACATGAGGTTCCACACTAGTATAGTTTTGCTATATTTAATTAATTTATTTTTTGCTCTAAGAATTTAGATGTTAATGCTCCAAAAAACCTCCAAATAATGCCATAGGACAATTCCTGGAGCAGCAAAACACACAAAAGGATGTCCTGAGATCATTTTACAACCAAAGATGGCTTAGGTCAGAAGGAGGGGGCTGCTGTGCTGGAGCAGGAGTGGAGTCCAGCCCCACAGTCAGGCTGACACTGATCCAGTCCTAGGCAGGCCAAGCCAGGGAAAGAGACCCTCAGAGCCTCTGAATCAGCTTCAGCACCACTATTGTATGGAACTAAGCTCACAGTCTGGTGAGTGAGCTGAATGGGTGGCAGGGGGAGATTACAGGGGTCTATGAGGGTGCTGAGCCTGAACTTGGGTTTTTTACCTCTGCTGTGAACCAGGAATTAGTCTTGAGTATCAGTGGCCCAGCTCATTCAGAGCTACCAATCACAGCACACAAACTTTTGCTGTCTGATTAATTAGCAGGTTGGCCTGTGGTTATATAAAGACCAGAGAACAGGCCAGGTGAGTGAAAAACATGCCCCTCCTTAAATCATACCACCTAGGATCTCCTGAAGCTTGAAACAGTGCAGTCTGGAAACAGTGCCCCATTTTTAGGAGCTAAAAGTCAAGTAAAAGACAGGAAAGATGAGCAGACAGAGAAAAGGTGAGGACCATAGAAAGTTTCTTTAGTGACAAGGAAGATCGAGGGTGCACCCTCAGAAGAGGATAGCAACATCAGGGCTCCTACATCTAAAGTTTCCAAGAAAATATAATTGGTTTCAGGCCATAGAGGCACTCAAAAAGGACTTTGAAGATAAAGTAGGAGAGGTATAGGAAAAAAGGGAAAGACAAATGAGAGTGATGCAGGAGGGTCACGAGAAAAATGTTAATACCTTAAAAAGCCAAATTGGCCCAAATGGAAAGGGAGATATAAAAGCTCTCTGAAGAAAACCATTGATTAAAAATTAGGATTTAGCAAATGGAAAACAAATAACTTTATGAGAAACCAAGATACAATAAAACAAATCCAAATGAATAAAAAAAGAGGGCAATGTGAAATATCTCCTTGGAAAAACAGCTGACCTGGAAAAATCGATCTGGGAGAGACAATTTTAAAATTATTGGGCTACCTGAAATCCATGAACAAGGAAAGATCTTAGACTACACTTCCTGGGAAAACTGCCCTGATATTCTAGAAGAAGAAGGTAAAATAGAATTGAAAGAATTCACTGATCACCTCCTGAAAGAGATCCAAAATGATAACTCCCAGGAATATCATAGCCAAATCCTGAGCTCCCAGGTCATGGAATAAATATTGTGAGCAGCCAGAAAAAAATGATTCAAGTATTGTGGAGCTACAATCAAGATAGCAGAACATCTAGTAGCTTCTACATTAAAGATTGGAGGGCATGGAATATGATATTCCAGAGGGCAAAGGAATTTAGATTACAACCTAGAATCACCTATACATCAAAAGTGAGTATAATATCTCAGGAGAAAAAAAAATGGTTACTTCAGTGAAAGAGAAGACTTTCAGGTATCATGATGAAAAGACTTGAACTGAATGGAAAATTTGACTTTCAAATACAATACACTAGAGAAACATAAAAAGGTAAATGGGAAAAAATAAAGTAAGAGGCCTGTTAAAAGGTTAAATTGTTTACATTCCTACATGGGAATTATGATACATCTAACTCATGGTACCTTTCTCGGTGTTAAGACAGATGATGTGAGATAGGTTAGAGAGAGGACACAGGTAAGAATTGATTATGAAGGGATGATATCTGCAAAGTATTTATTTTTTGTTTCTCTTTTTTGTGGAGTAGTTGGAATTGGGGTGACATGCCTAGGGTCATGAAGTGGGCGAGTGTCTTGTGTGTGAGGCCAGATTTGGTTTGGGCCTCCTGGGTCCCAGGGTAGGTGCTTTACCCACTGTGTCACCTAGCTACCCCATTATTACATTTTTATGGTAGATTTGAGGGTAGAGGAATGACTTGTATGAAATGTTGTATAGTGAAGTGAGCAGAAGCAGTAGGAAATTGTGCACAGTGACAGCAGTATTGTTTTATGAGCAATTGTGAATAGCTTAACTACTCTCAGCAGCACAATGATCCAAGACAATCCCAAAGAGCTAATGATGAAACATACTATCCACCTCCAGAGAAAGAACTGATGTTGATTGAACACAGACTAAAAAATAAATAAATAAATAAATAAATAAATAAATAAATAAATAAATAAATAAATAAATAAATAAATAAGTAAATAAATAAATAAATAAATAAATAAATAAATAAATAAATAGTAATTGTGGATTATACATATGCAACCTATATCGGATTGGTTGCCTGTGGAGTTGGGAGGAAAGGGAGAGAGGGAAAAAAAAATTTGGAACACTAAATCTTTTAAAAATGAATGTTGAAAGCTACATGTAACTGGAAAAAAATTAAATTAAAAATAAAAAAGAATGTAGATGTTATTCCCATTGGTGTATATTTGTTAGTATTATATTTTTTAAATTGCAATAATTTATAATATAATATATATAATATCATAATAAAATAATTAAATTATATGGTATTTTTAGCAAAATATATTTTCTGTGCTTATCTCTTTTAATTGGACCTATTTTTGCTTTTTCTTTGTCTGAGATAATACTTGCTACTCCAGTTTTTTTTAACCTCAGCTGAAGCATGTTACATTCTGATATTCAGCAGAATTTTTTGACTTTTTTTCAACCATTTGGCAAATTCTGTCTTTAATGTGTTATTTTCTTCCGTAGTTTTGTGCCTCTTTTACCAAACTGTTAACTCTTCATAATTTCCTCAAATAATTTTTTTTTTCCTTCGGGGCAGTGAGGATTAAGTGACTTGGCCAGGGTTATACAGCTAGTAAGTGTCAAGTGTCTGAGGCCAGATTTGAACTCAGGTACTCCTGAATCCAGGGCTGGTGCTTTATCCATTGTGCCACCTAGCTGCCCTCAAATAACTTTTTAAGAAAAATTTTCCCCTACGTCTCTTATTTACTTTTAAAATCCTATTTGAACTCTTCCAGGACTTTTTTGAGTGTGTGACCAACTCACAAGTTGTTGCTATAGTTATTGTAGGCACCCTCAAGGCTTGGCCATGCTTTGCTCCTGGAGCCTACCATCACCCAAGAGAGGCAAACCTTTCCTACTATTGTCCAAAGTGATTATGGACTGGAAAATTGTTTTGCCCAACATGTTTTTTTTCCTTCTCCAGAATTCTATTTGAGGTATTGTTTAATATCTGTTTGGGGGTTGTAATGATTGGAATGATGCCACCTGCTGGAGACTTACTATAGAAGAGTTCCGCCCATGAAGCAAAGGTCTTTGAGGGCAAGACCAGGAGTCTTTTCTTTGGTGTCAGAAAAGTGATGCGGGCTAGTGGGAGGAAGAAGGAAGAGACTGGTGGCTCGGTCTCATGCTCTTTCCTTTGGACTCTGGTGGAGAGCAGAGCTAGAAATGTGCTCTCCCTTTAATAGATAGGAATCTAGGCCTTTCTCTCTCTCTTTACCAAATTCTTATTCTCCTTAATAAATGCTTAAAAGTCTAACTCTTGCTAAAGCTTATAATTTATTGGCGACCACTCATTGGATATTTTAGACAGACTAGCTAGAATTTTAGCCCTTAACAGGGTATAAGGAATTAATTGTGATTTGGAGTTTTTATAATCCCATCTTTGCTTCATCATGTTTGGACTGAAAAGATGTGAGCTTTAAAAGCCTAAGAAAAGATGAGTGTGTACTTTAAGAGATTATAGGAACAAATAACACAAAGAATATTTATTGAGTCAAAGTATCAAACTAAAGTACCTAACCCCAACCTAGGAGTTCCCCCATGCCCACATGGGCCTGGCAAAATTATAATGGGGACAGCCCAGGGAGTATGTTAAACCATTTGGAGACTCATCCTGGAAATAGAACCACCCTTCCTGTGAGAGAGGGAGGAAGGGGGAGAGTACTGAGAGAGGGATGGGAGAGGAAGGTTGAGAGAGAGAGAGAGAGAGGAGCTGGTGTGTTTTTTGATCTTCAGACCTAACCAGGAGACACTGAGAAGCTGATTCTCCATGGAACTACAGATTCTAGGTGATAGTAAGTTTGTGTTGCTGAAGTGAGGCTGGGTCGTTAAGCCAGCTGAGCTGGAAACAAGTTTAGTGTTTGAGTTCATTTTTGCCAGACTCAAGCTGTTCTGAGTAGCTGAGGACATAGAGCTTATTTGAGGTCCCTGGGGGACTTTTTACCCCAGAGATTTGGATTCTAACCATCTGGGAAGAGCATCATATATTTTTCCCTTGATCTATCCCCTTTCTCATTGTCCCTGGCTTTATTAACTCCACTTGTTTTGTATTACTGTTCCATTAATAAAACCTGATTTGTTTTTGTGGGAAAGAGGCTGTTAATCTCTTTCTTATCTGTCTGGGAAAAATAACTGAAAAAGATGCAGTTTGGAGAAGGGGAAACTCTGGACCTAGAGGTCTCTCATTATTTTCTGAACCCCGATATTATGGCGAGCCGCCCAATTAACTCTCCCCATACTAAATTTGGCTCTAATAGAGGGGATTTTGGAGAACTCACCATCTTGCCTCCACCTCCTAAACCTCAATTTAAAGGAAAATAATACATTATTTCTCTAAATATGCAAATGGTTTTGTTCATTATAAACAGGTGAGTGAATTAAGATGAAATATGTAAATATGTCTTCTGTCTCTCTTTATTAAAGTGACAGTCACCATAAGAACTTCTCTAAGTCTATGTCTGTTTGACCAGTCGAGTAAAAAAGGTCATCTTTTGTTGAAATCAGTTATAGGAATCTGACATAGAAAAAGAAAACAAATATACTTCTGTAAAATTGAACAAATCCAGGAATGAATAATTACAGATTTCAAATTTCTGAGAAAAACAGATTATAGGGTTTCTAGGAAACAACTTTTTTCAATTTAATCTTATATCTTGCATTTTTTCCTCTGCATAAGGTCTTTTGGAAATGTTTTATGAATGCATTTTGATTTATGTGCTGCACTTTGACACCAACCAATTAGAAGAACAAATGATTTAGCATATCCACACAGCCACCCACAGTTTAGATGAAATGAAGATATGGAGATTAATACTGTTATCAAGGATTTTCCTATGATGTCTTTGAGACTAATAATTTGTATGCTCTCTGAAAATAATGTTGTTAACTTGGGAGAAGTGACTATCCTTTTGAAAAGTATTTTATTATTTTTTGGCTTTCATAGTACTCTCCTTTTAGATTGCCTTATTCTGATGATAATCTAACCCAAGCCCCAATAGGATCACAGAAGCTTATGATAAAGACTTGAATTATGAGATATTTTCAAATCTTGATAAGGTAAGCTCTGTGTCAGTTATCTTGCATTTATTAAGTAAGCTTTATAATTCAGCACCTAGATAATTATAGCTAGCATTTATATAGCTCTTTAAGAATTGCAAAGAACTGTTTTTTTGCAGGAGTCTAAGCAATTTTATTTCTCTTTATTCTGTGGTGTTATACAAAAATGCCATCAGGACAAGGATTTATAGGGAAATAACCAAACAAACGTGGATTAGGTGAATATAATTCATGTCTAAAAACATTTTGCCACTTTCTCCATGATATCTTCTAAATATCCTCCCAGCCCTAACCCCTTCCTAAGGAATTGTGTGTTCACAAGGTCTAGAAACTATTTAGGGTTTATAAGCCACAGACTTCCCTACTGACACTTGAGAAATCCTTTCTGGTCTTCCAAAAAGTTAGTGTATTTCTGGTGTTCCAAGGCCATGCTGAACTAAGTTCATCCACAAATGTATTGTTCACATCACAGTTGTTCAAGAAGTACATTAAGTGGTCCCAGTCCAAGGATTCCCTGTTCATTGTGTAGTCTGTGTTCTTTTAGTCAGATTCACTGTGGTTTCTTTCTTTCTTTGTACTTGTATCCCCAGTGACTAGCACAGTGTCTGACACATACTAATTCCTTAATAAATCCATGGTAATTAATTGTCTAAGGAGCTTAGACATGCAACTTGAGGTTATTGAGTATACTTTTAGTCAAGCTGGTGGACAGGTAATTTGATCAATTTACAAGTGATATCTTTATAGCCCCCAACCACAAAGTAACCCAAATGTTCTGTTAACAATTTTGAGAACATGTAATTTCTCCATAAGTTGGGAGGAAGTGTGTGTTTCAGAATATAGTAAGTACTGTATTGCAACTTGATAATAAAGCAATATGGAAAAAGGAATCAGGATTTTTTTTCTTTCTTCTTTCTTTTACTTTTTTCTGTTCTTTTTTTATTTAGAATTTTATTTTCCCAAATTAAATGTAAAATATTTAAACATCAATTAAAAAAAAACCAAACAAACTTTGTTCAAATTCTCCCCCCCCCCTTTTTAGAACTCAAGCAATTCAATATAAGTTATGCGTGTGTAGTCAGGCAAAACATTTCCACATTAGTCAGGTTATGAAAGAAAACAGACAAAAAAAAACTTCAGAAAAAGGAACTAACAAAAAGATATACTTCAATCTGTATTCAGATACTATCAGTTTCTTTCTCTGTAGATGGATTGCATTTTTCCTAATTCCTTTAGAGTTGTCAGGATCATTGTATTGCTTAAAACAATTAAGTCATTCACAACAGATCATCCTTACAATATTGCTTTTTTTTTGTATACAGCTTTTACTTTGCATCAGCTCATGTAAGTCTTACTAGGTTTTTCTGACAGTATCCTGCTCATCCTCCTTTTAATAGTAATCTACATTTATATAGTACTTTAAAGAGATATTTACTTACAACAAGCCCATAAGGTTGATTTATTGCAACAACAGTAATAAAGAACATTTATATAGTACCTTATACCTGACAAAGAATTTTCTTCATAGTAGCCCAGCAAAGTAACTACCATCCATTTTATCATCATCATCAATCAATCCTCATCAATGATCCTCATCAAGTTAATCCTCATCCTCCTCATCAATCAATCTTCCTCATCAGTCAATCCTCATCATCCAATCATCATCAATCCATCAGTCCTTATCATCTTACATTGCTCTTATCTCTGCTTCAATTTTTTTTCAGTGACTATTGTTAAATGTATTTCCCTCCATCCTATTACCTCCCCATGATATTTGTTCTTATTTTCTATTAGCTTTCACCCTATCCATCTTCAAAAGTTTTTTGCTCTGACTGACCCTCCCCCAATCTACCTTACCTCCCCTCTCACTCTGCTTCCCCTCCTACTTCCTGCAGGGTAAAATAGATTACTCTACAATATTGAGTGTGTATGTTATTCCCTCTCCGAGCCATATCTGATGAGTAAGGCTCACTCACTCCCTGCTCCTTCCCCATCTTCCCCTCCAATCCATAATATTTTTCTTGCTTCTTTTATGTGAGATTAATTTACTCCATTCCACATGTCCATTCTCTTTCTCCCAGTTCATCTCTTCTCACCCCCTTTTTATTTTTTAAGATATCAATATGGGGGCAATTAGGTGCACAGTGGACAAAGCACAACCCTGGTCCCAGGAGGACCCAGCCCAAAATCTAGCCTTAGACAACCAACACTCACCAGCTACATGACCCTAGGCAAGCCACACAACCCTGACCACCCCTAAACAATAATCAAACAAATAATAGATAAATAAATAAACTAATGAATGAAATCAATCAATAAGTAAATAGATAAATAAACAAATGAATAGATAGATGAAGATAAATAATGGATTAATGGATGAATAAATAAATAAATATATAAATGAATAAATAAGTAGATAAAAAGTAAACATAAATAAGTGAATGGATGAATGAATGAATAAATAAATAAACAAATAAATAAATGCTTTTAATATATTATCACTTCATATTCAACTCACACTGTTCCAAGTATACTTCATTTAGCTTTATTAATAATGAGAAAGTTCTTATGAGTTAGAAGTAGGAATATAAACATTTTAACCTTTTAATATCTCTCACTATTTTCTTTTTCCTGTTACCTTTTTATGCTTCTCTAGTGCTGTGTATTTGACAGTCAAATTTTCTATTCAGTTCTAGACTTTTCATTCAAAAAGGCTGAAAGTCCTTGTTTCATTGAATTCCCATTTTTCCCCTGAAAGATTATACAAAGTTTTGCTGGTTAGGGTGATTCTTCATTGTAATGCCAATTCTTTTGTCTTCTGGAATACTATATTCCTGGACGTCTGATCCTTTAATGTAGAAGCTGCAGATCTTGTGTTATCCTGACTTTGGCTCCACAGTACTTGAATTGTTTCTTTCTGGCTGGTTGCAATATTTTCTTCTTGATCTAGGAGCTCCTATATTTGGCTATAATGTTCCTGGAAATTTCATTTTTGGGGGTCTCCTTTAAGAGGTGATTAGTGGATCTTTCAGATTTCTATTTTACCTTCTTTCTTCTAGAATATCGGGCATTTTCCCCTGACAGTCTCTTTGAAGATGATGTCTGAGCTCTTACTTGATCTTGGCTTCAGGTAGACCAGTGATTCTCAAATTATCTTTCCTGAATCTATTTTCAAGGTAAGGCTGTGTTTTCCAAGGAGATATTTCACATTGCCCTCTATTTTTTTAATTTATTTGAACTTTGTTTTATTGTCCTGCTTGATTTCTTCATAAGTCATTTAGCTTCCATTTGCTCAATCCTAATTCTTAAGCAATTATTTTCTTTTGTATTTCCTTTTCCATTTGGCTTTTCAAGCTGTTGACTCTTTTTCATGATTTTCCTACATCACTCTCATTTCTCTTTTCACTTTTTCCTCTACCTCTCTTACCTCGTCTTCAAAGTCCTTTTTGAGCACTTCTGTGGCCTGAGTGCAATTTATATTTTTCTTGGAAGCTTTGGATGTGGGAGTTTTGACTTTGTTATCTTCTTCTGAGGGTGTTTTTTATCTTCCTTGTCAAAAAAGAAACTTTCTAGGATCACATCTTTTTCTGGCTGCTCATTTTGCCTCCCTATTTCTTGACCTTTAACTCCTTCTTAAAATGGGGTACTGCCTCTTGGGTGTACTGTCCCAAGCTTCAGGGGGCTCTATGTGGTATGAATTAAGGAGAGGCATGTTCTACATTCCTCTGGCCTGTGCTCTGCTCTGTAAGTAACCACAAGACTGCTTGCTCTTTAATCCAGGAACAGATTTCTGTTTCACTGTAGTTGCAAGCTCAAGTTTGCCTGCACCTACCCCCCACCTGGTCCACCACTCAAGACTGCAACATGTGTCTAAGCTTGGGAAACACAACAGAGTTCCACCTCAGTGCCAGCAGAGACCCCTGTAATGTCCCCACGGCAAACCACTTGACCCCATCACTGGACATTGAGCTGTGTTCCAGAAGTAGCTACACTGAAGCCAATTCAGAGGCCCCAGAGGCCTAGTTCTCTTTCACAGCCTGCCTCATTCTGGATCTGTGCAGGCACATCCCAGGTCTGAGCTCCACTCTATCCTGGTACAACAGACCTTTCCTACCAACCTTCTAAGCCATTTTTGCCTGGAAAATGATCTCCCCCCCCCATCTTTTTGTTGGTTCTGCTGCTCTAGAAATTGTCTTATGGCATTATTTAAAGGCATTTGGAGGGATTGTGGGCAGATGTCAGGAAAGTCACTACCTTTCCTCCACTATGATTATGTTTTTCTGTTCTTACTTATTAGAGTAGGAAAGGAGTTGCTAGAGAAAATGGAAGAAGAAATATTCCACAAAAGAAGTCTCAAAGTAAAATGTTCAATGGAGGCTTAGGATTCTTGAAATGAAGGTGGAGACTTCATGGAAAAGTAGAAGAATATAGAAGAAAAGATGGTAAAAGGGAGGTTGAGAGAATTTTCAAGCTTTAACACAGGGCTAAGATTCTTCCCATGGTGAAAAAATCTTGGTCTTATAAAGTATCCCCCCACTTCACAGAAAAATAAATACTCTAGGTGTTAACACAAATGAAATGGTACAAAACAATCTATTACTGAATCCAGCAGAAAAAAAAATCATATCATGGTGGGCAGTGCTGTACTCTTGAGAGATAAAGAGGTAGTCATATGTAGACTTGATATGTACAAATGAGCTATACACTGTCATCTTGAATTCTATATAATTTTATATACCTAGGGTATCACCTTTTATATATAAAGCATGTACCCATTTTGATCTTATTTAAGTAAAAGGTATCAGATGTTGGTCTATGCCTAGTTTCTGCCAGACTATCTTCCAGTTTTCCCAACAGGTTTTGTCAAATACTGAGTTCCTATCCCAGAAGCTGGAGTCTGTATATGTATGTATGTATGTATGTATGTATGTATGTATGTATGTATGTGTATGAGTTTGTATATATACATATATACAATCCATATACATATATATACATATACATACATACATATATATACATGTACAAACACACACACATATATATACACACACACACACACACACACACACACATATATATATATATAAAACCGGGATCTTGTTGAGACTTGTCTAACCTTCTGACTATTACTGACTCTTGCTAATTCATTGTAATTCATTGATTGGAAATGGCATTATTTGAGGAAATATATAAAGTATTTTTAGCTACTACAGATTTTATAAGAAATTTTGGGATTATGAAGACAAAATTGTACTTTGAAATATTTTTCACCATTCAAATGTTGGGATTTAGGAAGATAAAGAAGACAATAGGAAGTAGAAAAAATATAGAAAAAATAGGAAGTAGAAAAAATGTGGACATCTGCCCACAATCCCTCCAAATGCCTTTAAATAATGCCATAAGACAATTTCTAGAGCAGCAGAACCAACAAAAAGATGGGGGGGGGGAGATCATTTTCCAGGCAAAAATGGCTTAGAAGGTTGGTAGGAAAGGTCTGTTGTACCAGGATAGAGTGGAGCTCAGACCTGGGATGTGCCTGCACAGATCCAGAATGAGGCAGGCTGTGAAAGAGAACTAGGCCTCTGGGGCCTCTGAATTGGCTTCAGTGTAGCTACTTCTGGAACACAGCTCAAAATTTTGGACTGAAAATTTGACAATACAGAGAGATTTGAACTGAAACATATGGGAAAGTGGAAAAAATCACTAAACTGGATACATTTAATAAAAACAAGTACAGTATAGCTAAATTAAAATAATAAAAGGTGGTTCATTAATTCATGAGAGGATATAATTAAGAAGATGGTAAAAAAGGTAAATGTTTCATATATCTTGGCTTCACTGCATGTGTCAGGAATCACTGAATCCATCCATATTCTAGGTTAGAAAAGATATATGGAGGCAGCTAGGTGGTGCAGTGGATAAAGTACCGGCCCTGGATTCAGGAGTACCTGAGTTCAAATCTGGCCTCAGACACTTGACACTTACTAGCTGTGTGACCCTGGGCAAGTCACTTAACCCCCAATGCCCTGCCAAAGGAAAAAAGAGAGAAAAGAAGATATGTGGACTACAATGATAGCTAATAGTAGTTAACATTTATATAGTGCCTACCATATGCTAGGCACTTTTCAAAGGGCTTTACAAATATGATCTCATTTTATCCTCACAGCAGCATTGGGAGGTAGGTGATATTATTATCCTCATTTTACAGGGAGAGGAAACTGAGGCAAAGTGACTTAAGTGACTTTGACCAAGGTCACAAAGCTAATACATGTCTGAGATTTGAACTTAGGTCTTTGTGATTTCTACCTCAGCACACTACTGTGTCACCTACTATGATTAGTGTACTCAAGTATTTGGAAAGTTTTGATGTGGAAGAGTATAAGTTTGTCCTATTTAGCTATAGAAGGTATAACTAAAAGCAACCTGTACATGAAGTTCTCCATTGATCAAGAACTCATTGCTTCCCTAAGGAAATTCATTACACCTTTGGACAGCTTTGATTTATTAGGAAGTTTTTTTTTTCTTTATATCAAAAGGAAATTGACTCCTCTTCACATATTGGGGTACTTCCTCAGTCCATGAGTCACTGACAGCGATGGTGTCAAAACCAGAAGCTTATTTACTTTTGGGTGATGATTATGTATCATAAGGAATCATTTCTTCCTTTAGAAGTCTAGGCAAACTCTCAGCTTTGCAGTCTTTACTGTGAAACTTGAAGGTGGGCAAGCTGTTGTGCCACTCATATGTTAGACATGTTTACCGAGTAAGAAAAAAAATGCTGTATTTTCTTTGTAAAAATATTTTTATAATAGTATTTTATTATTTTCCAGTTACATGTAGAGATAGTTTTCAATGTTTGTTTGTATAAGATTTCTAGTTTCAAATTTATCCCTCCCTCCCCCCTCCCCAAGACAGCAAGTAATCTGATATAGGTTATATATGTACAATCACAATAAACATATTTCTGCATTAGTCATGCTGTGGAAGAGTAATTAGAGCAAAAGGGAAAAACCTCAAAAAAGAAAAATTAAAAAATAGAAATAGTATTCTTGAATCTGCATCTAGATGCCACAGGTCCTTTTGTTTTGTTTTTTTTTCTGGATTTGGAGATCATTCTCCATTACTAGTCCTTTGGAACTATCTTGGTTCATTGTATTGCTGAGAAGAGTCAAGTTTAACACAATGTTGTTGATCCTTTGTACAATGTTCTCCTGTTTCTGCTCATCTCACTCATCATCAGTTCATGTAAGTCCTCCTAGGTTTCTCTGAAATCTTCCTGCACATAGTTTCTTATAACACAATAGTATTCCATTACATTCATATACCATAACTTATTCAGCCATTCCCCAATTGATGGGCAGCCCCTCAATTTCCAATTCCTTGCCACCACAGAGAGAGTAGCTATAAATATTTTAACACATGTTGGTCCTTTTCCCTTTTTTATGATCTCTTTGGGAAAAAGACCTAATAGTGTAATTGCTGGGCCAAAGGGTATGCAGAGCTTTATAGCCTTTTCCAAATTGCTCTCCAGAATGGTTGGATCAGTTCACAGCTCCAACAACAATGCATTAGTATGTCCCCAATTATCCCAAAGCTTCTCCAACATTTATTATTTTCCTTTTTTATAATATAAACCAATCTGATAAGTGTCAGGTGGAACCTCAGAGTTGTTTAAATTTGTATTTCTCTAATCCATAGTGATTTAGAGCTTTTTTTTTCATATCGTAATAGATAGTTTTGATTTCTTCATTAGAAAACTGCCTGTTCATATCCTTTGACCATTTCTCAATTAGGGAATGACTTGGATTCTTAATAATTTGATTTAGTTCCCAATATATTTCAGAAATGAGGCCTTTATCAGAAGTGCTGGTCATAAAAATTGTTTCCCAGCTTTCTGCCTCCCTTCTAATTTTGGACGTGTTGCTTCTGTTTGTACAAAACCTTTTTAATTTAATGTAATCAAAATCATCCATTTTGCATTTCATAATATTCTCTATCTTTTGTTTGGTCATAAACTATTCTCCTTTCCAAAGATCTGAAAGGTAGACACTTCCTTCCTCTCCTAATTTACCTATGGTATCACCTTTTATGTCTAAAGGATGTACCCATTTTGACCTTATTTTAGTAAAAGGTATCAGATGTTGGTCTATGCCTAGTTTCTGCCAGACTATCTTCCAGTTTTCCCATCAGTTTTTGTCAAATACTGAGTTCCTTTTCCAGAAGCTGGAATCTTTGGGTTTATCAAACAGTACATTACTAAAGTCATTTACTGCTGTGTCTCCTGTGCCTAGCCTCTTCCATTGATCCACCACTCTATTTCTTAGCCAGTAAGTACCAAATAGTTTTGATGACTAACTCTTTATATTAAAGCTTCATATTTGCCTCATCTAACCCATATTCCTGTGCATTTTTTTCATTAATTCCCTTGATATTCTTGTTTTGTTTTTCCAGATGAATTTTGTTATTATTTTTTCTAGCTCTATAAAATAATTTTATATAGTCTGATTGGTACAGCACTGAATAAGTAAATTAATTTAGGTAAAATTGTCATTTTTATTATATTAGCTCAGCCTATCCATGAGCAATTGATATTTTTCCAATTATTTAGATCTGATTTGATTTGTGTGAAAAGTGTTTTCTAATTGTGTTCATAGAGTTCCTGAGTTTGTCTTGGCAAGTATACTCCCAAGTATTTTATATTGCCTACCATTGCTTTAAATAAAATTTCTTTTTCTGTCTCTTGCTGCTGGACTTTGTTGGTCATGTATAGAAATGCTGATGATTTATGTGGATTTATTTTATATCCTGCAACTTTGCTATAGTTGTTAATTGTTTCAAGTAATTTTTAGTTGATTCTGTAGGATTCTCTAAGTAAACTATCATATCATCTGCAAAGAGGGATAGATTTTTTTTTCCTCCTTGACTATTCTGATTCCTTTAATTCCTTTTCCTTCTCTGATTGCTAAAGCTAACATTTCTAATACAATATTATATAACAGAGTTGATAATGGACATCCTTGTTTCACCCCTGGTCTTATTGTGAAGCCTCTAGCTTATCCCACTTAAATATAATGCTAGCTGATGGTTTAGGTAGATACTGCTTAATATTTTAAGGAAAGCTCTACCTGTTCCTCTGCTCTCTAGTGTTTTTATTAGGAGTGGGTGCTGTATTTTGTCAAAAGCTTTCTCTGCATCTATTGAGGTAATTATATGATCTTGGTTAGTTTTCTAATTGATGTGGTTGATTATGTTGATAGTTTTCCTAATGTTGAATCAGCCCTGCATTCCTGGTATAAGTCCCACCTGGTCATAGTGTATTATCCTGGTGATTACTTGCTTCAATCTCCTTGCTAATATTTTATTTAAGATTTTTGCATTGATATTCATTAGGGAAATTCATCTGTAATTTTCTTTCTCTGTTTTGGCTCTGCCTGGTTTAGGTATCAACACCATATTTGTGTCATAAAAGGAGTTTGGTAGAACTCCTTCACATATTTTTCCAAATAGTTTGTATAGTATTGGAATTAATTGTTCTTTAAATGTTTGGTAGATTTCACTTGTAAACCCATCTGGCCCAGGGAGATTTTTTTCTTAGGAAGTTCATTAATGGCTTGTTCTATTTCTTTTCCTAATATGGGCTTATTTAAAGATGTTATTTCCTCTTCAGTTAACCTAGGAAATTTGTACTTTTTATAAATATTTATCCATTTCATGTAGATTGTAAAGTTTATTGGTATACAGTTGGGCAAAATAGTTCCTAATTATTGCTTTAATTTCCATTTCATTATTGGCAAAATCACCCCTTTCATTTTGATACTGGTAATTTGGTTTTATTTCTTTTTTTTAAATCAAATTAACCAAAGTTTTATATATTTTATTGTTTTTTTTTCATAAAACCAGCTCTCAGTTTTATTGATTAATTCTACAATTTTCTTGCTTTCAATTTCATTAATTTCTCCTTTGATTTTAAGTATTTCTAATTTAATATTTAGTTGGGGATTTTTAATTTGTCATTTTCTAGCTCTCTTAGTCACATGCCCAATTTACTGATCTCCTCTTTATCTTTTTTATTCATGTAAGCATTTAGAGATATAAAATTTCCCCTAAGGATTGCTTTGGCTGCATCCCATAGATTTTGGTATGTTGTCTCATTATTGTCCTTCTCTTGGATGAAGTTATTTATTGTTTCTATGATTTGTTGTTTGACCCACTCATTCTTTAGAATGAGATAATTTAATTTCCAATGAATTTTCAGTCTACCTTTCCATGGCTCTTTATTGCATGTAATTTTTATTGCATCATGATCTGAGAAGGATGCATTTAGTATTTCATCCTTTCTATCTTTGACTATGAGGTTTTTGTGCCCTAATACATGGTCAATTTTTGAATATGTGCCATGTACTGCTAAGAAAAAAAAAAGTATATTCATTTCTATCCCCATTCAATTTTCTCCAGACATCTATCATATATAACTTTTCTACCATTCTATTCATCTCTTTAATTTATTTCTTATTTATTTTGTGGCAAGACTTATTCAGTTCTGAGAGGGGAAGATCCAGATCCCCCACTAGTATAAATTTGCTATCTATTTCCAGTATCATTTAGTTTCTTCTCTAAGAATTTGGATGCTATACCAATTGGCATATACATGTTTAGTATTGATGTGACTTCATTAACTATCATACCTTTTAGCAAGATGTAGTTCCCTTCCTTATCTCTTTTGATTAGATCTATTTTTGCCTTTGCTTTGTTTGAGATAAGGAAAACTACCCCTGCTTTTTTGACTTCAGCTGAATCATAATATATTCTGCTCCAACCTTTTACCTTTAATCTGTGTGTATCTCTCTGCTTCGAATGTGTTTCTTGTAAACAGCATATTTTAGATTCTGATTTTTAATCGACTCTGCTATTTGCTTCCATTTGATGGCAGAGTTCATTCCATTCACATTCAAAGTTATTAATACTGTCTATTTCCCTCCATTATATTTACCCCCTTTGTACTTTTCCCCCCTTCTTTCACCCTATTCCTCCTCACCAATGTTTTGCTTCTTACCCCTGCCTCCCCCAATCTACCCTCCCTTTTATCATCCCCTCTCCCTTTTCTTTATCCTTTTCTCCCTAGGTTCTGCCCTCCCTTCTATCAGTGCCCCCTTTCCCCCTTACCCTTTTACTTCCCTAAAGAATAAGCTAAATTTCTTTATCCAAATGAACATATATGTTATTCCCTCTTTTAACCAAAACTGATGAGAGTTAGTTGAAACAATGCTCACCCCTCCCTTCTTTCCTTCTACAGTAATAGTTTTTTTATGCTTCTTCATATGATGTAATTAACCCCATTTCACTTCCCCTTTCCTCTTTTCCCCAAAAACTCCTTTCCTCCCTTAATTTTCTTTATATCATTACATCAAAGACAATTTATATTTCTACCTTCTGTGTATAATCCTTCTGGCTGCCTAAATAGATATAAAATTCTCAAGAGTTATAAGTATTATCTTCCCAGGTATGAATGTAAACAGTTTAACCTTATTGAGTAACTTTTTCTCTCCCTGTTTACTTTTTTAAACTTCACTTGAGTCTTGTATATTAAGATCAAATTTTCTATTAAATTCTGGTCTTTTCATCAGGAAACCTTGAAAGTCCTCAATTTCCTTGAATGTCCATCTTTTCTCCTGAAAGAGCATGGTCAGTTTGGCTGGGTACTTGATTATTGGTTGCAATCCAAGCTCCTTTGCCTTCTGGAATATCATATTCCAAGCCTTGCAATCCTTTAATTTTGAAGCTGCCAGGTCCTGTGCAATCCTGACTGTGGTGCCATGATATTTAAATTGCTTCTTTTTGGCTGCTTGGAGTACTTTCTCCTTCCCCTGACAATTCTGAAATTTGGCTATAATATTCCTTGGAGTTTTCTTTTTGAGTTTTTTTTGAGGAGGTGATTGGTACATTCTTTCAATGATAATTTTATCCTCTGATTCTACAATTTCAAGGCAGTTCTCCTTAATAATTTCCTGGAATATGGTGTCTGGACACTTTTCTTGATCACAGCTTTCAGGTCATCCAATAATTCTCAAATTGTCTTTCCTGGATCTATTTTCCAGGTCATTTGTCTTTCCAATGAGGTATTTCACATTTTCTTCTATTATTTCATTCTTTAGGTCCTGTTAGACTGATTCCTGGTGTCTCATGGACTCATTAGCTTCCATCTGTCCAATTCGAATTTCTAAGGCATTGTTTTCTTCAGTGAAATTATGCACCTCCTTTTCCATTTGGCCAAATTAATTTTTAAAGGAATTGTTTTCTTGAGTCAATCTTTGTACTTCCTTTCCCAAGCTTTTGATTCTTTGTGCTTCCTTTTCCAAGCTGCTGATTCTTTTTTTTTATATATAATTTTCTGGTGTTGATTTCATTTCTCTCCCCATTTTTTCTTCTACTTCTCTCAATTGATTTTAAAAATCCTTTTTGAGCTCTTCCAAGAAGGCTTTATGTTCTTGAGACCAATTCATCATTCCTCTTGAGGCTTCACATGTAGGCGATTTGAGAGTATTGTCCTCATCTAAGTTTGTGTTTAGCTCTTTCCTGTTGACACAGAAGCTCTCAATGTTAAGAGCCATTTTGTGTTTCTTAATCATTATTGCAGCTTATTTTTCTAAAGTTGAGGTGTGCTCCTGGGGCACAAGTGTCGCTTTTTCCACCCTTATTGGCTGTGGGATAGGGCTGTGTTACTGGCTTTCTACTCTGGGGCCTCTATGGCTTGTGGATTTCTCACCACCCTGTTCTTGCTCCAGGTGCTGGGATGGCCATGCCCAGTTGTGTCTGTAGGCATGAGTGGCCCTCCAGCTTGCAGCCCACATCTCCACCGGTGCTGGTGGATCTCACAACAGACCTGCTGTGTCACCAGCTTGATGAGCCAGGATCAAGGGGTCTCAGTTGCTCTTCTGTGGCCAAGAGCTTCCTGTTGACTTACCCAGACCCCTCCATGCTGCCCTGTGCTTAGCTGTGCTGCACTCCCCTTTTGCCCGAGTGAGACCGACCTTTTCTGAAGGATTCTAAATTATCTCAAGTTGGAAAATTGTGTCTCTCTGTGTTTTTATAGGTTCTGTAGTTTCAGAATTCATTTAGAGGCCTCATTTAATGTTGTTTTTGACAGAAACTTGGGAGAGCTCAGGCATCTTCCTGGCTTCTCTCCACCATCTTAGCTCCACCCCAAAAATACTGTATTTTCATTACGTTGAGCTGATGTATGGTAGCCATCAGGGCAATTAATAGACAAAATGGGAACAGATCAATAATCTCAATTCCACTTACTAACTGTTAAAATATTGGAAGATAGTCATCATATTGCGCTTAAGCTTTTTATCTTTCACAGCCTTTCTTACATGGGATGAATATTCAAATTAATGCTATATTCCAATACATAGAAGTTTTTAAGCTGCCTTTAAGTAGAAGCTAACTAATAGGGCTCTTCCCTGTGTAACTCAGTGTCATCATTTTGTAAAAGGAGGCATTGGTTTTATAGGAGAAGTGTAAGACTAGTGAATAGGGAACCCAAATTCCAAACCTAGTTGTTCTCTTTTCACCTGTGTGACCTTAAGTAGCATAGTTCACAACTCTAGACCTAGAATTCCCCTTCTATATAATAGGGGTTTTCAATTAAATTATTTCTGAAGCGTCTTACATTTTTAAATTCTTTTCATATGCTTCCAGTTTGGTGGCTTGATCTAAATGATTATGGGAAAATGTTGTCATTCCTCTTTAATGTTCTAAGAAGACTAATAATAACAAGAGTGATGTTTTGACTTTTACTTGAAGTGAGGCAGAATTGTGCCAAGTTGTTAGCCTCACTCTCTCTTCCAAAGAATTTCAGGGGCCAGACAACAGTCAAGATGACTGGTAATGACCCATGCATGATACAACTGATTACCTGGGCTTCTTTGAGATGTTAGCAAGCTTTAAGTGCTTCATGGAGATTGCTTCAGCCACCTTCACAGTCACAGGAACAAATTATTCTTTTCTGCTATGAGCAAATAAAACCAGACTGAAGAGTTGATTGGTTTCATTTTATTTTTCATATTTTTATTGGTAGAGCCTCAGTAGTAAGACAATCTTGGGCATAGTAACCCCAAATAAATTTTTGATTCTAGTTTTCTGATCATCTTTGGCTGTGTTGTTATAATAGCCTATGACTAAAAGTACTCAAAAATTTTTGCTTGGGAGCTCAGTCTTCAATCACTCAGTAATGAAAACAATTCTGGAATCATTACTCATCAACAGAGACAGTAGGCTCATCCTTTGGAAGAGAAGGCTAAAGTTTCATATTTATGATAGTGGGAAGTTATTCATTAAAATAGAATATTTATTCAAATGTTGAAATATATATCTATTCAATTTGGGACTATAATTAACTACAATCTCTAGAATCAGTTTGACAATTATTGACCATGTTAGTTTCAGTCAGTTTCATAACCTATCCTTATTATTTTGGTACTTAGACATATCCTTCCTTCTGTGAGGGCCAAAATTTGATATATGGAGTGTTATTTGGGTGACTTGCCTTAATATTGGGCTTCCAGAAATAATGAGGGACCTTTTAGGTTCACCCTGCCATCTGAACTGCCCTTTTGTAGATATTTCTCCCAGGCCAATAAGAAAGGATCCTTACACCTTTAATTCACAGAAGGATCAGATTTTATTACTTGGGAATTAATTAAACAACAAAGGTGAAACTAATAAAAATCAAAGATAAGGAAACAGGAAAATAGAAATACAGATAAATACTCTTAACTCTAAACTTAACCTATGCAATCCCCAGACCGGTTCCAATTAATCTAGTTCAAAGGAATTTAGGGTTTTCCGTAATAAACTCACCAACACTTGGACAGTCTACAGTTATGTGCCCACCAGGAGAAAACAGCCATCTGAGAGACAGAGAGGGGGAGAGAGAGAGAGAGAGAGAGAGAGAGAGAGAGAGAACTCTCGCCACCACCAGAAGGGGAGCAGGCCAAGAGAGCAGCCACCAGAGAGGGAGATCGAATTCGGGAAGAAATTCCTCTTCCCTTCAGGGAGTGTACAATCTTTCCTCCCACAAAAGGGGAGTTCCTTCAAAAACTGCCAATGGAGAGTTCTCCTTCTGACCTCAGTAGCATACCTAACTTCAGGGTGGGTGAGCTGTGGTCCCTCCCAAATGAGTCAGCTAAAAACTGCATTAATAATTTTACCACAAATAATTTTTACCACACTTCTCTTTAGTATAAGAAGTCAGTGAAAGTGAACACTATTAGTCCTAAGTTATCAAAAGTCTTCCATACTGTGTACTGAAATGAATTAGTAGAGAGTAAAGAATTTTTAAGATGGATTTCAAAAGTAAAAATAATAATATCCTTTAATAATTTATGTTCCCTCAAGGGATGTTTACTGTCCTCTTATATATTGGGGGGAGGGGGAGAACCATTTGAAAAAAGAAAATATCTTCCCCAAATGCACATCAAGATGTAGTAAAATAAAAGATGTATAATTGTGCGAGGTTAATAGATGACAATCCTAAAAGGGATTATATATGTACTGTCATTAAATATCAGCATACACACCACACACACATACACACACCACCCCTTAGAATGGTTATGTGTTTTAACTTCTTGCAAAAAATACTGTATCTTAATGCTTTCTATCAGCTAGTATGTGACTCCTCTGTTGCTAGTGTTCTTAATACTTCAAAAACTTCACGTTTCCTGAGGCAACATCCGATGGACAAATGGTAAACCTAATGAGATCTGACTCTGATATAATGTTCACAAAGTAAGCTAAGTGTATTTTCTTTAAAAATATAATATTGCCTCAACTCCTGGAAGAGTGACTACTTACTTTCGTGATGTGATATAATACCATGTTTTCTACAAGAATGTATTATATTATGAAAAAAAATCCTTCATAATCTCTGGGATGTCATTAGATTCAGTAACCTATTCAGTTAGAAGGCCAAATATACATTTCAAGTCAAAAAGCGAATAGAAAATCAGGAAGGAAACCCCACATTCAAGTTAGCACAACAAAATAATGGAGAGTGTTTCACCTACAAATGCATTCCCATCTGGCTATAGAATATTTAGATGGTAGTTAAGTTTAGGTCCTGAAACATTTCGGCATTAATGTGAATAATATACATTTAATTTGTATACGATAACACCAATTGGTTCATTATAAGCAAATTTCTAAAGCTAAGTCAAATAAGTGGTGTTTCCAAAGGTTGGGTGCCTGGATAACTCAATGTAATCCCTTTAGGCACCGAAACTTAGAGAAAAGTATAATGGAAGAGGGTAAAGATGAAGTATATCTGAATATACTAACTATTCTGATTACTGAACCTTTTTAAAACTGTGAACTCCTTTAGTTCAGGACCTATTTTTTTTTGCCTTTATTTTTATCTCAGCTCTTCTTTTGTTTCTTCTGTTCCAAAAATTAAAACAGGCTTTCTAAATAATCTTACAGTAATGATTAAATATGTTGAAACACCACGTTAATAAATTATACCAAATTGTGAGAACTGAGAATGATATGTACCTCAGGGTCATATTCTATGCAAGTTAATGCTTTCCCTAGTCTATTGAAGTACTCTGTTTTGGCCGGCCTTTCGTAGCTCAGGACTATTGTTGCCTTCTTCCAATCGTTTTCTTCTATTGAGTTTTCATGCTACTTCCTTCTTGTTCCCCATAATAGCCTCTGTTGCCTTGACTTTTTTTTCTACTTCTACTTCCTCTCTGAACTTCTGCTCCTGATTGGTCTGCATTTCAATATTGATGATTTGTTGTTTAAAATTGTGAGGTATAGTTTTGGGAAGGGCGAAAGATTATCCCTAGCATACATTCCCTCCTAGATGGTGGACAGAGAAAGCCCCAATGGGTTTTGAAAATAGGCATATGGTTTTATGTCATTATGAAGCCCACTTTGGAGATTGTAGACACTACATCTTCCCAAAAGCATATGGTCAGTCTACCTTGTTCATTTTCTTCAACCTTCCTGACTTTGTTTTTTTTGGCTGGGACATTATATGCTATCACTGTCTGGGACTTTCTTTAGCCCTAGGGTTTCCTGCACTGTAGGGCATAGGGTGGTGAAAATTGGATCTCTTTATATTTGTTGATAAAAATGAAGAATGAAACTTGAGGATATTTTCCTCTTTTTCACATTTTAATGATGTGCCTGGATGACAGCTGGTATTGGAATAAAAGAGGCCAAAAATCAGTAGACCAACTGAGCCTTTTTCATAAAGGGTACAAGGGCTCTTTAACTCTTGGGAATTAGTCCTAAAGAGCCCGACATAAATCTTAATCAAATCTCTTCACAAAACCCCTTTCCATTTTTTTTTTTCTATTTTGGGTCAGGATTCTAGTTTCAAAAGAGTTCCTAATAACACAAGCTGTCACATGCTCAGAATTAGCATTCACAAAAATCCACAACCCGGGGTAATCTCTTTGGAACATTCCCTTGTCCTCCAATTCTAATGTAAAACAGCTTTAATTGCAATCTAGAATTGAGGTATTCTGGGGTCTAGGATTAGGAAAGAAAAGGAGAACTGCCAGGCAAAGAACAATTGGCAGAAATGGTTTGAAGATGAAAATAGGATATGGTCAAAAGGCAGTGTGATGGCAATGGAAATAGTACAAGATTTGAGAATTAAAAGATATAAGAAGAAACTCAGGCTTTGCTGTTTACTACCTGTATGATCATGAGCAAGTCATTTAATCTATGTGAGGCCTCAGTTTCCTCATTTGTAAAATGATGGGGTTGGTCTAGAAGACCTCTAAGGTGCTCTTCTAGCACTTATCTATCACCTATAAGATGGGTCTAGCTGGGAATACAAAATAGAGGGCAGGTACAGGAATATTAATACCAAAAATGAAGCCTAGAATCTAATTGCCAAAACAAAGAAGGGGACTTAAACATTAAACCTTCTAGTGACCTCCCAGATTATTTATGTACAAAGTGAAGTAATTGTTTAGGTGATCTCTGAACTCTTACATTCTATAAATATATTTTTGTTGTTGTTTGCTGATCTAGTACTAGAGAACTGTCCACTTTAGAAGCATGTCTAGATGCCAAACATTAGAGTAAGGCCAACCATATTAGCAAACCATAATTAATGTGTATGTGAAGATCAAGACTAATGATAGCAGCAGATTAGAAATTATATATATAGTCAAGACAGAAACATACACTAAAATACTGAAGTCAAGCTAAGGTTCTAGGTGAATTATTGTTAACCAGAATATCAGTGGGAAACTAAGGAGAAGGGCATGTGCCAATCAGTATATCTAGATAGTTCTGACCTTTGACAATAATAGGCATTATGGAAGAGAGAATGACCAAAAAAAAAAAAAAAGATCATTTTCAAGGAGTCATCTGTCATTCACCTTGTGGCCCAGTTCTTTTTTCCATTGCATACTTTAGTTTTTCTCCATCTCCTGTAGCGAAGTAGCAGATCCTAGCACACTCCAGGTAAAAAAAGGTAGCATAGAGGGGCAGCTAGGTGGTGCAGTGGATAAAGCACGGGCCCTGGATTCAAAGGACCCGAGTTCAAATCTGTACCTCAGACCACTTGACACTTACTAGTTGTGTGACCTTGGGAAAGTCATTTAACCCTCATTGCTCTGCAAAAAAAATTAAAAAGATAGCATAGGAAGGAGAAGTCCATAGGGATATGGTGGAAGACAGATGCCCAAAACAATGAAATACATCAGGGATGTCTGAATCTTGCATCCAGGATGCTAGAGATGAGGAGGTCCTACTGGTGTCTTCTCTCACTTCGGTGACATTGTTTGTACAATGTACAGTTAAATCAAATACTATTAAGAAAGCTAATTTCAGGGCAGCTAGATGGTGCAGTGGTTAAAGCATCGGCCCTGGATTCAGGAGTACCTGAGTTCAAATCTGGCCTCAGACACTTGACACTTACTACCTGTGTGACCCTGGGCAAGTCACTTAACCCCCATTGCCTGCAAAAAAAAAAAAAAAGAAAGTTAATTTCAAATACCATGAGTAAAAGGTCCATGACTTTCTCATTTTATGTGCTTGCTGCAGCAAGGGTCTCAACAAGGTAAGTGACTATGTCGTCCTTAGTGGTACTGGTTGAAGCTATATTGCCTGACTATCACGTGACAATTCAACTTTCTTCTTTAATAATAGAACAGATTAAAGCACACTAAAAATATTTATAATTTAGACCCTAGGTTCTTAATTGTGGGTCATAACCCTATATGGGGGTCACATAACTCAATATGGCAGCTGTGAAGAATTTGACAACAGTAAAAGGTTATGTATGCTTTATTATATACCTTTATACAGAGGGGTTACATAAAATTCTCAGGTGAATGGGGTATGGGTGGAAAAAGTTTAAGAAATCCTGATGTAGACCAAGTGCCTTGAACTAGCAGAAATTTAGTAGTCATATTGTTCAACACTAATCTTACAAATGAAGAAAAAGACTGAGAAAGGTGGTGACTTATCAATGACACATAGTAGTTCCAGAACTGGTATTTAAATCTCTCTTGAATCCAAATCTGTTTCTTTTCTTCTATAGCACACCTTTTCTGCAATCCCAACAAGCACTCCCTTGAAGGTCTAGTGATTTCATACCAATCCTTTTAGTAGTCAGAAACTAACCCTAGAATGGAGGGTCTAGGATATGAATTTAAGAATAGTATAATAAAACATTAACTGAGGTGGAAAGTATTCTCTCACCTTCTTTACACGGGTAAGCAGGAGAGTATGGCCTGAAAAATTCTGACAAGGCAAGTAAAAAATCAACGCTGGTACAGGTTTAATATAGGGTAAAAAATGCAAAAGTCATAGAATCCTAGAGGTTACCATACCTGCTTCCTTAGCATCTTCAGACCCACCACCTGAATCAATCCATGACAATGCCTGACAAAACAGGTAGAGTTGACAGGGAAAATACCAAGCCAAAACTCATGATGCTAGTCCCAACCAGCTCACTTCCTGAAAGGAAGGTAATAGCATAATGCATTTCCTTCTCTCTAGTTGATTTAAAGGGAAGTGTTATTTCATTCGTTTGGGGGGAATACCCAGTGAAGAATCTCTCCATTTATGTAATAGACTCTGCACCTTGTAGTCTTAGAGAGTTTGAGGGACATTAAGATTTGGAATGCCCATAGTCATGAAACAAATATATGTCATATGCTTATTCCTTCATAATTTCAAAAGCTACCTCTTTACCCAGTGTTCCATATTGCTTTCTTCCTAGTAAATACTGTCAGTATTTTTCTTCAAGGAATACATTATGCTACCGCCCAGTCTGTCTAATTGCACCTTGACAGTGATGATGGCTGGGTTGCATAAATGGCTCTACCCTTCCTCCTTCAATATACTCTCAGACACATGATAGTTCCTTTGAAAGCTGAAGAGACTTATTTATTGAACAGGCAAGACTAAAATACATATTGACCACTTTGGGGAAATATCTTAAGAGACAGACATGCTGATCTATCCAAATAACTTTTATGCATTGGGAATATTAGTACTAATACAGAAATACTTAAAATCCATTCATATATCAAACAGACAGACAGGGTTGACATTGATTGCATACTTTTACTGCTTTTGATGGGATGAATGCCAAGTTCACAGATGATCTTCTGGATCCCAAGGCCCATGACAGTCCTTTCAAAATAACATGAACACAATTCTAATATTCCCTCAAGTGTTTCTTTTTTTTTTTCTTTTGAAGAATGAACACTTATCAAAAGAAATAAGATTTATCAGGATGGGAATCCTGGGAAGATGGAGGAATGAAAGGTATTCTAAGGGTATTTCTCCACTAATATAGTAAATCATTTTCAGTTAAAGCTCCAAATGCTTAAAACTCAGTATGACATTAACAAGAAAAGCTAAAGGGGAAAAAGTTTTCAGAACAAGTTGACCTCTTGGGTAAAACAAAGAAACAAACAAGCAACTAAAGACCAATTTGCAAGAGCAATTATTTACTATGACAGGACTCCATCCCTTAATTTTCCCTGGCTCCCAGAGCTCAATCTAGGTACAGAAAAACTACAACAATTATATTTAAAGTCATTTGGATAATTACTTTTGGAATTAATCCACTGAAGTAGAAAATGAGCTCCCTGTCCAGGATAGACAGAAGTCCAGTTACTCTGATCTTCTTGTCAATGCCATCAATTTTCTGACATTGATTCAAAGTGTTATTATTGTTATTATTATAATCATGATTGTGATTATTATTATTACACATCAAAGCCAGGATGGCTAATAGTGATAATCATGATTTATAATACTACTAACAGTATAACTAACATTTACATAGTGCTTACTATGTGCAAGACACTTCATTACATGCCTTATATTTATCTTACTTAATACTCACAACAGCCCCTGTGAACTATGTACTACGATTGGTCTCCATTTTACAGATGAGAAAACTGATAAAACAGAAGTTAAGTCATTTGATCAGGGTTACTAATAAGGATTTGAGGCTGCAATTTGAACTCATGTCTGTTTGATTCCATGGCATGGTGCTCTCTCTACTCTTCATCTGGCATCCTACTGTGCCAGCCTATCTGTCTCATATGGTTAAGACAGTTTTTTTTTTTGTTTTTGTTTTTTTACGGGACAATGGGGGGTTTAAGTGACTTACCAGGGTCACACAGCTAGTATGTGTCAAGTGTCTGAGGCCGGATTGAACTCAGGTACTCCTGAATCCAGGGCCGGTGCTTTATCCACCGCGCCTAGCTGCCCCAGTTAAGACAATTTTAAGCAATTTATTTAAGGGACTTGATACTTTGTCATTATGCCATTATCAGGTTGAGTTGAGGGCCTTTTTAATTAGATGAACCCTGAATTGGGAAGAAGACAAGGGAGACATTTTGAAGAAGATGGATCTCAGAGAATAAGAGAGTAAGAAGGGAGACTGCAGTGCTTCATTTAACTTGTTATACAGTACACAAGAAAAGAAGCAACTAGTAGAAAGAGAAAGGGTTTAGTAAAAAAAAAAAAAAAAAACAACCAAATCCTCCTGAGAATACTACTTTCAGGGGCAGAATAACCAACCCCTGGGACTAGTCTAGGGTTTGAAGAAATTATTTTCATAATTGAGGACAAAAGAGTTGTAATTTGGTAATTGAGAGTACAGCTCCTAATACAGTAGCTGTTAGCTTTCTCTGAAATACTAGTACCAGTAAGTCAGGTCATTTTAACCATCTGAGGGACAGATGTCATCAAAACCTGGTAGCCAAAGGAAGAATCGGACAAAAAGTAACAAGAGCAAATGATGAGATAATAGTAGAAGCCATTTTGCGAACTATGTATTGAAAGAATAAAATCAGCAGTGATTTTATACACATGGAAAACATTTAAAGTATAGGCAAACATAAGGACACCTTAACAAAGAACACTGAGTCAAAGTTCTATGAAGAGGATGAAACTATCACAATTTCTACAATGATGCCTGAAAAAAGAGTAGGACAACACCAAGAAACCTCTAGAATCATCGTTGGAGGGCAACTTTAAAAAGTGAATATATCAAAGAAATGAGAATTGTCATTAGATTTCCTAAGGAAGATAATCACACAAGTATATCCAGTGTTTATTTTAAACAAAATAGTAAAGATACTCCCCATTACTGTTTATTTTTTGAAAGAAGGAATTATAGAATTGGTAATACAAAATGCCGAGGTAAAAGAAACATAATGGAATAAACTATTCTCACCACCAAGCTAATATGGGAATGTTTTTTCCAGACTACTCATGTATATATTTATTTTTTAATGGCTTGAGTTCTTGTGGGTGTGGGGTGGGAATGGAGGAAGGAAGAGAAGTTGGAACACAAAGTTTTAAAAAAATTGATGTTAAAATTGTTTTACATATATACTGGAATAGAAATTCTATTAAAAACAAACAATACAATATGGGGGGGCAGCTAGGTGGTACAGTGGATAAAGTAGTGGCCTGGATTCAGGTAGGACCTGAGTTCAAATCTGGATTCATACACTGACACCTACTAGCGTGTGGACCCTGGCCAATCACTTAACGCTCATACCCCCCCCCTCAAAAAATAATTGGAAAAACATAGCAGCCTTATATAGTGAGAAGTACTGAACCTAGCTATCAATTTAAATGTTGCTACTTGTTCAAAAGCCAAATTCCCAGAAAAAAGAAGACTTTGCTTTTACTTTCTTTCTTCCCACTTCTTAAACCTTTACAATCCTCTTGGGCTTCATCTATCAAGTAAAATTTTTCTCTCCAAAGTTTCCACTTACCTAATTGCCAACTGATGGCCTTTTTTAAAATCTTCATTCTTCTTGACCTCTTTGTAGCATTTGACAGTCAACTACCAACTCTTTCTGAATGCTTTGTTCTTCCTGAGTTTTTATTACATTGATTTTCTTTTTACCAATTTAAACAATCATTCTCAGTCCCCTTTGCTAGATCATATTTCAATCATGCTCCCTATCTTTGAGGAGACATGCAGATGCTAAAGTATTCCTGGAAATTAAAAAAAGCAAAAAAATGCTCCCTTCCAAGAAAGAGGTCTTTTTTCTCAAATATATTCATTCTTTATTTTAACTTTTTCCTTTTTAAATTTTGAGTTCCAAATTCTCTCTCTTGTTCACTCCCATACCTCCTCCATCCACAGAGAAGACAAGCAATATGATATCAATCATACATGGGAAATCACACAAAACATATTTCCATGTCAGCAATATCACAAAAAAAAGAAAAAGAAAGGCATCAAGATTGTATTTTAATTTGCACCCAGCATTCATCAGATCTCTTTCTGAAGATAGCATTTTTTTTCAGAGATTTCCTTTTGCTTTGTTTGAATAATTGTGTTGATCAGAGTAGCCAAGTTTCTTCCATACAGTGATCATCATATGCTCGCACAACATTTTATCTTAACGTTTGCACCAAATGATCTCTCCTTCAGGTCTCCTCACATTCATTATGCATCAATTCATATAGGTGTTCCACATTTTTTCAGAACCAACCCATCATAATTTATCATAGTACCTCTAAATGTGTACACACCATCACAATTAAATTGCCACACTTTCTTCATCACAGTTTCCCAATCAATGTACATCCCCATCCATTTCACAGTCTTTGGCCAACTGGAAGAAGGGCTCACTGCATATGTTTCTCCATGTAAGTACCTTTTCTTTTTTTCTGATCTCTTTGCAGTACAGACCTAGTAGTGGTATTGCTGGATCAAAGAGTAAACAGTTTTATAGCTCTTTGGGCATAGTTCTAAATTTTTCTCTAGAATAATTAGACTAGGTTCATAACTCCACACATAGTTTATTAGTTGATCCATTTCCCTCATCTCTTCCAACATTTGTCATTGCTGATACATGTGAGGTGGTACTTCAGATTCTTTTAATTTATATTTATCTAATGAATAGTGACTTAGGAGCATTTTTATATGGCTCTAGATGGCTTTTATTTCTTCTCTTGAAAGCTGTCTTTAGGGGCAGCTAGATGGCGCTGTGGTTAAAATGCTGGCCCTGGATTCAGGAGTACCTGAGTTCAAATCCAGCCTCAGACACTTGACACTTACTAGCTGTGTGACCCTGGGCAAGTCACTTAACCCCCATTGCCCCACCAAAAAAAAAAAAAAAGAAAGCTGCCTTTTGATATTCTTTTTCATTTATCAATTGGGAATGGCTCTTATTTTTGTTATATATTTGACTCAGTTATATATATATGTATATATACATATATAACACACATATACATATATAGACACACATATATATACATATATATGAGAAATTCAACCTTTATAAGAGAAATATTTGCACTTAATTTTATTTTTTTTACTTTGTTGTATATGCTACCTTTTAATAAAATGTAGTTTCCCTATTTGTCTCTTAATTAGGTTGTTTTTGCTTTTTATAAGGTCATAATTAGTACCCCTGCTTTTTTTCTTTGCCTGAATCATATAGATTCTGCTCCAGTCACTTATTTTAATTCTCTGTTTATGTCTTTCTGTTTCAAGTATTTCTTTTGTAAAAAACAAGTTGGATTCTTGTTTCCAATACATTTTGCTATATCCTTCCATTTATGGGTGAGTTAAAAAGCTCAAATTCTAATGCAGAAAGCAACAAGAAAAAAAATCACACATCGAAAATATACATATATACACACATTACATACATACATACATACATACATTCATACATATATAAATAAAGAGTAAATGGAAGGTAAACTTAGAAGGAAGGCAAAGGATAAAGTAAATATGAGCAAAAGATAAAGATGTTAGTAGACATTAAATGATACCTGAATAATGAATGCTCAAAGAAAAAATAATTTAAATAATATGTTAAAATAATGATAACAATGAAACACCATACCACAATATTCTGTGAACATAGCTAAAGAAGTCAATCTTTAATGACAAATTAATATCTCCATAGCCATATAAACAAAAATTTTAAAGAGGACCAATGAACTAAGCTTGTAATTAAATAGACTCTAAATCAAATCCATAATCATACAAGTGTAATCAAAGAAATCTTGAAAATAGAGGTCAAAGGAACTTGCAAATTAAAATAAGACAGAACTAAAAAAATATAAAAACTGAATTGTTGAAAGGAAGAAAAAACTAAACCATTATCTAACTTGTTCAAGAAAAAAAGAAACTATCTTTTAAAAAATCCTTATATACAATTATATAAATGAAAATTTATAAATTGAAGTAAATTGATAAATAACTAGAAAACATGAATTACCCAATTTATAAGAAAGGAATAGTATTTTAAATACTTGCATTTTGTGGGAAAAGAAAGCAAGTAAGCTATAAATAATTTGTGAAAAGAAAGACTGAGAGAGACATATGTGGGAAAGGAAGGGAAAGGGAGGGAAGAAAATGGGGTAAAAGGAAGTTAGCTAGGAAGATTTACAAGTAAATTCTATCAAATTTTTAAAGACAAATTAATATTATGTGGTAAAAATATTCTCAAAAATAGACACTCTACCAAATTACTTTTATTAACCTAATTTGGAAGAGAAAAAGTATATATACAAATAATTATTCACTATAACTATATTGAATTATAACTGACAATACTTCTCAAATTAATTTACAGATTTAGTGTTATATAAATTGTATGCCTGAAATGATACATTATATAACTAGACAAAATTAGAAAAAAAACCCTTTAATTTGAAGAACAAAAGATATACAATCTCAAGAGAAATAATGAGGCAAAAGTGACAATGAACTGTTTCCTCCTCTTTAACTAGAAATCAAACTATTTGGTGGGGCCAGCTAGGTGGCATAGTGGATAAAGCACTGACCTTGGATTCAGGAGGACCTGAGTTCAAATCCAGCCTCAGACACTTGACACTAGCTGTGTGATCCTGGGCAAGTCACTTAACCTCATTGCCCTGGGGGAAGGGGGGGGGGACAAATAAACTATTTGGTCCTGGTTAAGAGACAGTATGTGTACATGCATACATACACATATCTATAACTGAATCTACATCTATATCTACATCTCTCTCTCTCTCTCTCTGGAAAGGGTTTTGGGAAGATGGCAGAGTAGGTCAGAAAATTTGGCTCTGAAAATTTCCTCCACAAAAGAAAGACAGAAAATAATCTTAGAGAATCAGAAGTAAACATAGGGTAAAACGGTTATAATCCTAAAACAATCTGAGAAGACCCCAGGAAAGATTTGACCTCCAGGGGGAGACATTTTGGCTGAGTGAAGTGCAAACATCTCTAGGATGACTATGCAAAATCAACAAACATTAAGTCTTATGGGCAACAGGGTAGAGAAGCAACCCCAGCCTTAGAAACTGTCATCATGGGGTGGGGGTGGGGTCTATCCATTGAACAGAATAAGATTAAAAGTCCTTCCATTGGTGAGGGATGCGAAATACAATTCTGCTGACCAGACTTGTCCAGGCTGTAACTCTGGGGAGAAGGAGCACACACCCACTGAGTACAGTAATGAGTTGGGTACCCTGTTGGCTGTGGACACTTGCTAGAGAACAGAAGCCCTGGTTTCATTTCCAGTGCAGAGAGAACAACTTTTGTTTACCGCCACTGGTGGGATCACAAGAGAACAAGATCATTTAGAGGACAGTGTGACTAGGGGCCCTAGCTCTGGCTTAAGAGTAAAGAGGAGAGTCTAGGTTGGGCCCAGAGACACAAAATAACTGCTAACAACAAAACAAAACAATTTTAAAATGAGGAAGTAAAGGAGAAAAAACTCAACCATATATAGTTACTAAGTGGATAGAAAAGATCTGGGTTCATATTCAGAGCAAGATAATAGAGCTTAAAAGCCCCTCTTCCTTCAATGAGAGATATCAAATGGCCCAAGCACAAGAATAATTATTGAAAGAACTTACAAAAAGGCTTGAGAGAAATCAAAGAAAAATAGGAAAAATAAGAAAAATTTGAGAAAATCTAGAAAATTATGAAAAGAAAGTCAATCATTTGAAATAGAAAACCAAAACATAAGAAGAAAATAATTCCTTGAAAACTAGAATTTGTCAAGGGGAAGCTAATGACATTCTCAAGAAATCATAATCAAGTGAAAAAGAAAGAAAAATAGAAGAGAAATGAAACATCTAAATACAGAAAGAAATAAGTGGGCAAGGGGATAGGAAAGGGGAGAAGATAAGGAAGGGACTTTTAGAGGGGTGGGTAGGTTAAAGATCAGGAGGGCAAGGTATTGGATAGATGTAAAATAGAGGAATGAGGAGGGAGAGGGTAAATAGGGTGAGAAGGATAATGAAAAAATGGATAGCAGTTAAAAATTTGAATTCAACAAAATACTTATTTCAGCAAACATTATGAAATGAGATATACACACAGAGATAAAGGGAAGGAATACAATTTATTATCTTTAAAATAGCAGGGATAGAAATCATGATCTTAGACAAATTTAAAATAGATTTAATCAAAAACAAATAAATAGAGAAACTACACTATGTGTTAGCAATAGTATGCAATATTGTTTTAGACAGTTTACAATAACTATACAGTATAAAATACCTGAGCATAAGCCTGCCAAAACAAACACAGCACCTATTTGAACATAGACATGAAACACTTTTTAATACAAATCAACTCAAATCAAAGTAATTGAAGCAATACTTATTGTTAATGGGTAGGTTAAGACAATATAATTTTTACAATGACAATTTTACCTAACTAATTTACTGATTCAAAGTCATCCTAATTAAATTAACAAAAAAAATTTTACTGAGTTAGAAAAAAATATCAATATTCATTTTGAAGAGCAAAAGGTCAGGAACTTCAAAGAAAGTAGGAAAAAAAAAGATGTATAAGAAGTAGATTCAGTAATATCAGACCTTAAACTATATTATAAAGTGAGAACATTGTTGAAGTATAAAATGAATAATTTCGATTACATTAAATTAAAAATTTCTGGTAAAAAAAAACCTATGTAGGCAAGATAGAAGAAATGCAGAAAATTAGGGGAAAACTCTTTCATAGATAACTTCATAGTATGATGCAATTTGGTTGGAATATTGCTGTGGTTAACAAAATGATAAGTTGCTTGACTTGGAAAAGCATGGAAAGCCTTGGACTTATGAAGGAATATGCTATCAACCTTCAGAGAAACAGATGACAGGTGGAAATAAGTATGGTATAGTTTTAAATATATGTGTATGCAGGTATATGTGTGTATATGTATGGGTTTATAGATATCTATGTATATGTAAATGTATCCACACCTAATTGTAGCATTCTGTAGGGTAGGGAGAGGGAATAGAGGGGGAAAGATAAAGTAAAAAGTACATAGCAGAAAGGAAAATAAAAACTAACAAGGAAGAAAAGAAAAAGCTCCAGCTTTGAAAACAATGTGCAACATTTATTATGTTTTCTTGAAATGGAAATTTATTGTCTTATACTGAGTCCTTTCCTATGTTTTACTGTGTACATGTCAATGTTTTTTTTTCTTTTCTTATTTTGTATTTGTCTAAAATAAACAAAGCAAATGTACCAAAAAAAGAAAAAAGAAAGAAAAGAAATTAATCAGGATCCATTACCAAGTGGTTAAATAGTTAAGGATATATATATATATAATTTTCAGATAAAGAAAATCAACTACAAATGAACACCTGAAATTTTCTCTGAGTAACTAAGAGTAACAAAAATGATATTTTTATTCATGCTTTTAAAAAATAGCATTCGTACTTTTTCCCTTTCCTTTCCCTAGAGAACTGCTTCTTTGTGGGGCAATGAGGGTTAAGTGACTTGATCAAGGTCACAGAGCTAATAAATGTCAAGTATCTGAGGCTGGATTTGAATCAGGTCTGCCTGAATCAGGGCTGGTCCTTTATCCATTCCACCACCTAGCTGCCCCTAGAGAATAGCTTCTTATAATACTCAAAAAAGGAGGGAGAAGCAAAAAAAAATCATCAAAACTAATCAATGAATTAGAAAATAAAGCTGCTCACATATGTAGTATTCTACTCTTATAGACCCTTCCACCCTTGCAGAGGAGTCAAGTATCTTTTTTATATCTCTTCCCTGGAAAGAGCTTGCTCATCATAATTTCACAACATTCATTTTAATCATTGGTGGTGGTTATGCTTTCATTTACATGATTAATTGGCCATTGTCTATGCTTTCCTCTCTCTGCCTTGCTTTAATTTTAATCAGTTAATATAAGCCATTCATGCTTCTCTATTCATCATGAATATATGAGTTCATGAAAATAGCTCTAAATAACAGTAAGAAAAATGCAAAAGAAAAACTCTCCCATATTGGTCATCAGACATATTAATTTTTTTTATTAAACATATTTTTCATCTCTAAGTAACAATAAGTTGTGTTAATATTATTCTAGAGGAAGAGAAAATAAATGGTTCATTTTACAAGTGTAACTTTTCTGCATGTTTCATTGACTTTTAATTCTGTATGCATTTATCATTCCTTATACAATAACTATATTTTTATAAAACATTTTATGTTTAGCATCTTGAGAGATGACATTTAAAATGATTGTACACTCTCAGGTATAGGACACATATATTATTTGCTACCAGGATATGAACATTAAAATAATTATATATAATGGAATTTGTTAGAATTATTTTTACCATTTAGAATAAAATAAGATGGGAAATTTGCAAAATTGGTACTGTTTTTAATAGAAAGTAATAACAGACATTTCATCCTTCATAAAATACTGCAAATTCTAAATTGTTCATGTAGCAAACAAATATTGTTTCACACTAGAGTATTTCTGAATGTCAAGGCAAAATGCCATGTACACTATACTCTTATCTGACTTCGCAGATGATACACCAGAGAAATGTGAATGTGCATAGGAAATTAAAAAAAAAAAGATAGGTTTGCTCAGTGAGCAATATCTCTTTAACAGACACCTTGGAAATTAAATTTGTTCAGACATCTTAAACACAACTTCATTAGCCTACTTTAGCAATACAGTTTAATGATAAAAAACTGTTTTGTATACCAAACCAAATAGGCCCATCATGGGATTGTTTTTCATTAATGAAACATTTGATTGTTGTGTACTTTTGAAGCAATTATTTTTGTTGTGTTTTAGAGAGGGTCTATTAAAGGCTAAACTAAAATACCATTACAAGATACTCTTGAGATAGGGCTTTATAGTACAGCTCTGTTACAGTCCTTTGATGTAGACCAAGAATGAACTATCACAGGCAAGCACTGTTGACTGAATATTCATTTGCATTACTCATTCACTATGAATAATTCATATGAAGCTAGTTGTTTTTTAGTAACGCTCTAAACATTGAAGTGGACTTTTTTTGCCCTTTCTGTGTGTCTGAGTAAGGGAAGTTCTTTTACTGAAATTCTAGCTAAAGAATTTGGAACCACAAAATCTTAGAAATTCAGAGTACAGTTAGAACTTAGAGACTACTTATTAAAGCTTAACCCATGAATAAATTAATTCTCCAATATCCCCAATAAATTGTGGCCTACATCAAGTTTGGATGGTAGCATGATTGGGTAATTTTATTTAACATGTTTATAAGTATAATCTTTTTTAAAAATTCTGACTTTTTAATGTTATAATTCTTTTTTTATATTTCTGCTATCTTGGTTAGTCTGTTTATGTGACTTCTGTAAATGATACTTTGAGAGGAGTTCTGATTTTTATGTATGATTAAAATATTAAGGGAGCCAAATTCTTTATATTTTTATATCATACTCTGAAAATAATGTGGAAAAGAAGTATAGTGGCATGTCTGCTTCATTAGTTGAAGATATATATTAGGCAGTATGTATAACTAGAGAACAGATAAGACTAGTGCCATTTAAGAAACTTGGCCTAAGGAGAATACATTTCTATCTAACTAGATGTCTGCACTTTAGTTTTTCTATCAGTCTTTAAAGATAACAGATTAGATAGATAGATAGATAGATAGATAGATAGATAGATAGATAGATAGATAGATAGATAGATAGATATAGATAGATAGATAGATAGATAGATACAGATGACATAAATATAGTTATATGTTTTCCCCATATAAATCTTTTATTATTTTCCAGTTACATTTAGAGAAAATTTTCAACATTTGTTTTTATAAGATTTTGTAGTTTCAAATTTTCTCTATCCCTTTCCCTCCCTACCCTCCTCCCCAAGACAGCAAGTTAATCTGAATATAGGTTATATATGTACAATCACATTAAAGATGAATAATCATAGCAAAAAGGAAAAACTCAAAAAAGAAAAATACAACAACAAAAAACAATAGAAATAGTATGGTTTGATCTGCATCCAGATTCAACAGTTCTTTTTTTTCTGGATTTGGAGAGCATTTTCCATCATGAGTCCTTTGGAACTATCTTGGACCATTGTATTGCTGAGAAGAATCAAGTCTATCACAGTTGATCAACACATAATTGTGTTGATACACGTGTACAATGTTCTCCTGGTTCTGCTCACCTCATTCAGCATCAGTTCATGCAAGTCCTTCCAGGTTTCTCTGAAATCTGCCTGCTCATCGTTTCTTACAACGCAATAGTATTGCATTACATTCATATACCACAACTTGTTCAGCCATTCCCCAATTGATGGGTATTCCCATAATTTCTAATTCTTTGCCACCACAAAAAGAGCAGCTATAAATTTTTTGTACATGGGGTCCTTTTCCCTTTTATGATCTCTTTGGGAAAAAGACCTAATAGTGGTATTGCTGGGTCAAAGGATATGCAAAGCTTTACAGCCTTTTGGGATAGTTCCAAACTGCTCTCCAGAATGGGTGGATTAGTTGACAGCTCCACCAACAATGCATTAGTATTCCAATTTTTCCATAGCTTCTCCAGCATTTATTATTTTCCTTTTTTGTCATATTAGCCAATCTGAGAGGTGTCAGCTGGTACCTCAGAGTTGTTTTAATTTGCATTTCTCTAATCAATAGTGATTTAGAGCATTTTTTCATATGGCAATAGATAGCTGTGATTTCTTCATTAGAAAACTGCCTGTTCATATCCTTTGACCATTTCTAAATTGGGGAATGACTTGGATTCTTATCAATTTGATTTAGGTCCTGATATATTTTAGAAATGAGGCCTTTATCTGAAGTACTGACTATAAAAATTGTTTCCCAGCTTTTTGTTTCCCTTCTAATTTTGGATACATTGCTTCTGTTTGTACAAAAGCTTTTTAATTTAATGTAATCAAAATCATCCATTTTGCATTTCATAGTCATATGTTTTTTAAAGAGTAATTACCTCAATATTTTAAACTTTGTTATTATGCTTACTAGAATCACTAACATGATATTCTATAGAAATAATGAAACTCATGCTTTTCATTTATAATTATTGCTGGTTCTTCCTTATTTTTTTTTTGTTTTTTTGCAGGGCAATGAGGGTTAAGTGACTTGCCCAGGGTGACATAGCTAGTAAGTGTCAAGTGTCTGAGGTCAGATTTGAACTCAAGTACTCCTGAATCCAGGGCCGGTGCTTTACCACTGCACCATCTAGCTGCCCCTCTTCCTTATTTTTAATTAACAAGGACTTATAAATCTCTTGCCTCATGGTCCCTCTCAACATGTTGCTATTCAAGTGGCCAACAACTTCAGATCTATTTAATTTCATTGTTATTTTTATTAGTGACTGTGCTTTTTAAAAAATTATCACTGAAATCTTTTTTAGAGAACTGCAACACAATCATAAATTACAACTGTCACTAACTATCATAGTTACTAATATTCCATGTGTAAGTGTAATGTTCAATTTTTTGAGAACATTATTGCTTTATATTTCTTTCCAGTTAATTTATGTAATGGGTAAGAATGAACTTTATTCCAAAAGATTAAGATTCAGGGCATGTTTCTACCAGTTATAGCAGTATGATTGTTGGCAAATACATCTTCCTAAATCTTAGTTTTTCAATTCTGCCATGTCTAATCAGTGGGTTGATACATACTGGAGTACTTTTCTTCTATGTTCATTATGACCATGTCTGCACAGTTTCCAAATATAGCTTATTATAATGTAATTGTAGACAAATGGTTGCCAGCTCCTGTACAAGGACTGAAGGTAACAAAATGTTTCTGAGACATGAACCTGTCTTTATTTAACCCCAAGGAAAATATTGACTATACAAAGGATTCATAGAAGTCACAAATATATACTAAAGAGAATTATACATAAAGACCAATAAACCTAAATAAAGAAAACACAAAAGGCACTAAAGGCTTCACTGGAGCTCTAAAACAAATTTATAAAGACAACCACCTTCCCCCAAAAGTGGAATTATAATATGGGGTTGTTGAATAAGCAAAACTACTTCTCACTGGACCTATACCAACAAATAATTTACTGAAATAGTATATGAAGTATTGCTAGGTCCAGATCTCTTGCTTCCCCAAGTCACATGTTGCCTTCACTGATCCTTAAGTCATGAGGATATTGTGATTCTTTTCCTTTTTCAAGGAACAAACTGTTCATAATCTCTCTCTCTCTCTCAACATAGACAGACATACAGGACTCCAAACTCTCAAACTTATAAAGTCTTAAAGTTTGGGGTACTAGGAAATAGATGAGAGAGAGATGGTAGGTAGATAATGTATCACAAAGAAAATTCTAAGGCCAGCAGTGCCTTTGAAACCTCTCTGCTCTAGCTAGAAAGCTAGATTCTAGGATGATGTTTCTTAGGAAATAGAAATGCACCCACCTCTTCATGGGAGTTTGGGTTTCAAGAACATAGTCTTTGAGTTTCATATTTGGACTAGGAGTATATGTACATGTTTACTTTTGCTGTGTGCTTTTTTGTTTTTGTGGTTTTTTTGGTGAGGCAATTGGGGTTAAGTGACTCACCCAGGGTCACACAGCTAGTAAGTGACAAGTGTCTGAGGCCAGATTTGAACTCAGGTCCTCTTGAGATCCAGGGCCAGTGTTATACCCACTGCACCACCTAGCTGCCTTGCTATGTGCTTTTATAGGAAGATTATCAAAGCTTCAGTATCTTCCATTTATTTGGGCTTGGAAAGATTACATTTAAGGATGCATTTAAGTACATGTCTACTTTAACCATGTCCTTCTGACCCAATTCACTATCAACTGCCTCCATTGGGTGAACTAGTTAGAAAGAGTTGTGAGCAAGTTGGGAAACCTCCCAAAATCCTGCAGTAACACAGAAGAAACATTCATAGGCAAAGATGAAGAGAGTAAGAAGGACCAATAACTTTCTCTCTCTCTCTCTCTCTCTCTCTCCTCTCTCTCTCTCTCTCCTCTCTCTCTCTCTCTCTCTCTCTCTCTCTCTCTCTCCTTCCATCCCCTTCCCTCTCCCTCTTCCTCCCCCTCTCCCTCCCTCTCTCGCCCTCATTTTCATTATAGGTAACTGCAAAAGAGATTTACCAACAAGATTCCATTCTAAGTCCCAGATATCTAAATATATGGATTTTTATCTATGTTCTTCAGTATCTTTAGAAGAACCAATTGCTTCCATTCGATTATATAATACCCATTAATTCAATAATGATATTTATGCAGAGTTCTTTAAGATCTACTTAGCAAACTCTAATGGTCTCTGTAAATTTCCAATCTCAGTTCTCCCAAATGCCCATTGGACATCTCAGACTGGATGCTACTTAAATATCTTTGGATGTCATGTTCAAAAATGAACATCATTTTTACCCCCAAGCATTCCCCTTTTCCTAAAATCACTGTTACTATTGAGGATTCATTCATTGTTTCAATCATGGCATATAATTCTCACTCTCGTTCATTGCACTTCATTTCATGCCTTCTCCCACCACAATCACTAATAGTTGAGTACTTCATACCATTCTTTTTTTTTTTTTTTTTGACGGGGCAATGGGGGCTAAGTGACTTGCCCAGGGTCACACAGCTAGTAAGTTTCAAGTGTCTGAGGCTGAATTTGATCTCAGGTCCTCCTGAATCCAGAGCCAGTGCTTTATCTACTGCACTACCTAGCTGCCCCCCATACCATTCTTTATATATATCCCTGTCCTACCTCTGCCACTACTACTTCCACTGCCATTTCCTGGTGCACACCCTCATTTACCTTCCACCTGCAATACTACAACAGTCTGTTTTGAATTTTCCTGTGTCAAATCCCTCCTCACTCAAGTCCATTCTCCACTCAGTTGTCAAATGTACCTTCCTAGACCAGAGGTCTCACCATGTGTTCTCACCCATCCCACCCACCTTCCTTATTCTGTTATCTTTAGGGATTTCATATAGCCTCCTAGAAAAAATATTAAACTCGTTATATAGATTTTACAAGCCTTTAATAATGTGGACCAATCTGACTTTTCCAATTTTCTTACATTTTATTCTTCCTGCCTACTTGTATTTTGCCATTCAATGGCCTCTTTGCTATACTAGCACACAGTACTCTATCTCCAAACTCTGAACATAATTTTCTCCTCCCTTATCTCTACCTCCTTGCTTCCCTGGCTTCTTTAAGTCTCAGCTAATATCAAACCTTTTGTAAGAAGTCTTCTCTTTAGTCTTAATGCCTTCCAGTTTATCATTAAGTAGCATCTTCACTCATACATAGTTTTTTGCTTTCATTTCCCCCCATTAGACTGTGAACTTGTTCAGGGCAGGCACTGTATTTTGCCTTTCATTGTATTTCCGATGCTTAGAACAGTCCCTGACACATTGCAGGTACTTAATGATTTCTAGGTAATTGATTTATATAGGCTATCTCTTTTAAGAAAATATGTATTAGCTATTTTTTTTCCAAGATCATGATTGCTACCCCTGCTTATCTAGTTCAGCTGAAGCAAAATAGGATTTGCTTCTTCTTAATTTAACTCTTAATTCAACTCTCCCTGTCTGTAAGATCCTTCTCTACTACCTAGAAACATGACCATGTCTCTCTCATCCTGAAAAAAAAAACCTCATTTAATCCTGCCATTCCCACTACTTATATCACTTTTGTCCTTTATGGCTAAATTCCTGGAAAAGACCATCTACAATATATGTCTCCACTTTCTCTCCTCTCATTTTATTCTTATAAGAATTCTTCTCACAGCTTCTTATAATCAGGATTTCCAACCTCATCATTCCACTGAAACTGCTCTCTCTAAAGTTACCTTTGATCTCTTAATTGCCAAATCCAGTGCCCTTTTCTCAATTTTTATTCTCAAACTCTCCTTTGACACTATTGATGACTCTCTTCAACTTGATATGCTCTTCTCTATGGATTTCAGGAAAGCATTCTTTCCTGGTTCTTCTTATACCTATTAGATGACTCCTTCTTAATCATCTTTGCATGATTTTCATCCAGATAATTCCATCTGTGGTAAAATAATGGGATTTGGCAGACTGATTGGAATGGGCCTCACCTGTCCTGTCCTGAGTGACATATGCTGCTGATGTCAGCAGGAGAAACCACTCTCTGATTGTGTTTGAAGGACCTCCCCTTTTGGGGAGGGAGAGTAAACACTTGCTGAGGGAGCTCAGTCTTTTTCCAGTCAGTGAGCTGCAGGAGTACACAAGAGAGAGGTTTTTTCCTGGCAGTTTGTCCAGTGAGCCAGGCTGCATAGCTGTTTCCTATTGAAGCTACGGACCCCAGGTGGTGAGTTAATAAATGAGCCTAGGTCTTTGATTTAGCTGAGCTGGAAGCAAGTTTGGGGATTGTATAGGCTTTTGTTAGAGTTAGGGGGATTATCCATTTTTCTTTTCCCTTTTCCTTTGTTCTTGACTTTATTAATTTCACCTTTGCTGTGTACTTTATTCCCATTAATAAAACCTGATTCATTTGTGAAAAAGAGGCTGTTAAACCCCTGTCTTATTGGCCTGGGAGAAATATCTAAAAAGGCAGTTCAGATAGAAGGAAGTTTTGGGCTTAGAGGTTCCTCATTATTTTCTGAACCCCAATATTATGGTGAGCCACCCAATTAACTCTCTACATATTAAATTGGCCCTCACACTTCTAAACAAAAGTGGCTCAGAAGATTCTATTCTAAGACCTCTCCTCTTCTCCTCTATAGTACTTCACTTTGTTATGTCATAAACTCCCATTGATTTAATTATCATTTCTAAGCTGGTGATTCTCAAGTCTAACTATCCTGCTGTAATCTTACCTCCAAGTACTCATCTCCAATTGCCTTTCAGCCATTTCAAACTGAAAATCCAATAGACATCTTAAATTCAATATATCGGCTAGGTAGGTGGCACAGTGGATAAAGCACCGGCCCTGAATTTAGGACCTAAGTTCAAATCCGCCCTCAGACACTTGATACTTACTAGCTGTGTGACCCTGGGCAAGTAACTTAAGCCTCATTGCACTAACAAAAACAATTCAATGTGTCTCAAAATTATCTCATTATCTTTCCTTCTAAACCCACCCCTCCTAAATTTCCTATAACTGAAAATTACAACACCATCCTTCCAGTCCTTCAGTTTAATAATCTAGGGATCATTTTCCCTCTTCACTATTTTTCATCTCTCCATATACTATCTGATGACAAAATTTCACCTTTGCAACATATCTTGAATATTTTCCTTTCTCTGATACTGCCACTACTCTAGTTTAAGCCCTCATCACCTTACCCTTGGACTATTAAAATAACCTACTGGTGGGTCTCCCTGCCTCATATCTCTCTTCAATATAATCTAATCTCCAGTCATCCACCAAAGTGATTTTCTTAAAGTAGATGTCCAGCAATGTCACCTCCTTATTCAAAAACTTGACATGCTCCCTTTGGCCTCAAGGATCAAACAAAAATTTATTCTTTGGAATTCAAAGCCCTTCATACCTTTGTAGTTTTCTTGAACTTTGCTCCCATCATGTACTCTTTTATCCAGTGACACTGGCATCCTTGTTTCCCCTTTAAAACGATACCCCCTTTTAGCTCTGGGCATTTTCCCTAGTTGTTCTCCATGGCTGGAACACTCTCAACTAAAATCCCATCATTTACAGAACGTTCCCAATCCCTCTTAATTCTGGTGCCTTCCCTCTGCTATTTATCTCCAATTTATCCTGTATATAGCTTGTTTGTACATTTGCTTGCATATTATCTCTCCTATTAGATTGTAAATTCCTTGAAAGAAGGGATTATCTTTTGCCTCTTTTTGTATCCAGAACACTTATCTCAGTGCCTGGAACAAAGAAGGTGTTTAATTAATATTGATCTATTTCTTATTGAATTCTCAACCCTGCTGAAGGGTAAAAACTATTAACTTCTGCTCTTTACTATTCCTGGACATGACAAAACATGGTTTCAAATGTACAGCACCTCCAAGCTCTTTTATGTAGATGCCAGTTGGCTTCCCATAGGACCAGGTCCCCTCTACATTATGCTTTGGATATGAAACTGTGTTCTTGGGTCAGAATGACAGAATTACGAGATGACTACTCTTTCCACTCCCTACACTTTCTTAGGTCTGAATCTGCTGGACTAGGGACCCTTTCTTGCCTTTGTACAAACTCCTGCAAAGTCCCTATGCTAGAAATTTCCATGCAGTATCTTTCTGGCCATACCTCATCTCCAGTGCCTGCAGACCTTTGTCTCTCTCCTTATTCTGAATGCAGATTGAAAAATAATCCATTGCATTTTTCTCGTTGGATTTTCAAATCATTACTCTGTCTCATATTCTTTCTAGTATTCTATTAGACTAGTTGTCATAAAGATCTGGACTATATTGTTTTTCCTACTGAACCATTGGTTTTTTTTTTTAGCAACAAACATTTATTTTATTTTCCATTTACATGTAAAGGTAGTTTTCAACATTCATTTTCATAAGATTTAGAGTTCCAAATTTTTTCTCCCTCCCTCCCTTTCCTTCCCCCTCCATATGATCGCAATCAGGTTATATATGTACAATCCACAAGTGTTCTTTTTATCAGTTCTTTCTATAGGGGTGCATAGTAAGCTTCCTCATTAGTTCCTTGGGATTGTCTTGGATCATTGCACTGCTGAGAGTAGTTAAGTCATTCACATTTGCTCATTGAACAATACTGCTGTCACTATGCACAATGTCCTCTCAGCTCTGCTCACTTCACTATACATTGATGTTCATTAGTCTTTCAAGGTTTTTCGGGGGTCATCTTGTTTGTCATTTCCTGTAGCACAAGACCATTCCACTACAATCATATAACACAGCTTCTTCCATCATTCCTCAATTGATGGACATTCCCTTGATTCTCAATTCTTAGCCTCCACCAAGAGTTGCTATAAATGTTTTCTGTACAATTTTTCCCCCTTTTCTCTTTTTCATGATTACTATTGTTAACTGTTTCCCTTCCATCCTATTCCCTTCCCCATGATATTTATTCTATTATCCATCTTCTTTCATCCTATCACTCTTCAAAAGGGATTTGCTTCTGTCTGTCCCCTCCCCCACTCTGTCCTTCCTTCTTTTGCCCCTCTCTCTTTATCCCCTTCCCCTCCTATTTTTCTGCAGGGTTATAGAGATTACTCCACCCAATTGAGTGTGTACATTATTCCCTCCTTGAGCCAATTCTAATGAGATTGAGGTCTTTGAGCCCATTTTGATGAGTGTTAGGGCTCATTTACTGCCATATTAAATAGATTGCTCTACCCAGTTGTGTGTGTCTGTTAGTCCCTCCTTGAGGCAGCTCTGATGAGTTTAAGATCTTTGAGCCTTTTCTGATGAGTGTAAAATTCATTTACTGCCCTGCTCCTCTCCCATCTATTCCCCACTCCATAAGCCTTTTGCTGTTACTTTCATGTAGGATTTCACTTCTGCCTATCACCCTCCCCCAGTGAATTCCCTTCACCCCTCAATTTAACCCTAAAGATGTTATCATATAGCTAAGTGACACAGTGGACAAATCATCACCCCTGGAACCAGGGGGATCCCAGCCAAAACCCGGCCTCAGACACAAGACAGTTGCCCACTGTACAACCCCAGGTAATTCCCCAGCTCCAATTTTTTTTATGTTTCTCTAGGGTCTTGTATTTGAAAGTCAAATTTGCCATTCAGTTCAGGTCTTTTCATCACAAATATCTGAAAGTCTTCTTTTTCATTAAAGTCCCATTTTTTCCACTGAAATATAATGCTAAGTTTTGCTGGGTAGGTGATTCTTGGTTGTAATCCCATTTCCTTTGCCCTTTGGAATATTATATTCCATGCCCTCCGGTCCTTTAATGTAGAAGCTGCTAGATCTTGTGCTATCCTGACTGGGACTCCACAATACTTGAATTCTTTCTTTTTGGCAGCTTGCAATATTTTCTCCTTGACCTGAGAGCCCTGGAATTTGGCTATAATATTCCTAGGAGTTTTCTTTTTGGGATCTCTTTCTGGAGATGATTGGTAGATTCTTTCAATTTTTATTTTAGCTTCTTCTTCTAGAATTTCAGGGTCATTTTCCCTGAGAATATCTTGGAAGATGGTGTCTAAGCTCTTTCCTTGATCATGGTTTTCAAGTAGACCAGTAATTTTCAAATTATCTCTCCTGGGCCTATTTTCTAGGTTGGCAGTTTTTCCCAGAAGATATTTCACATTGCCCTCTACTTTTTTATTCATTTGGATTTGCATTATTGTGTCTTGGTTTCTCATAAAGTCACTGGCTTCCATTTGTTCAATCCTAATTCTTAGGCAATTATTTTCATCAGAGTGCTTTTGTATCTCCTTTTCCATTTGGATTTTCAAGCTGTTGACATTTTTCTCATGTCTTTCCTGTATCACCCTCATTTCTCTTTACATTTTTTTCCTCTACCTCTCTAACTTTATCTTCAAAGTCCTTTTTGAGCACCTCTATGGCCTGAGACCAATTTGTATTTTTCTTGGAAGCTTTAGACATAGGGGCCCTGATGTTGACATCTTCCTCTGAGGGTGCACCTCGGTCTTCCTTGTTACTGAAGAAACTTTCTATGGTCCTCACCTTTCTCTGTCTGCTCATCTTGCCTTTCTTTTACTTGACTTTTAGATACTTAAAGTGGGGCACTGTTTCCAGGCTATAGTATCCCAAGCTTAAGAAGTCCCAGGTGGTATGATTTAAGGAGAATCAGGTTCTTCCCTCACCCGGCCTGTTTCCTGGTCCTAGATGTCCCCAAACCAACTTGCCAATCAAGCAGCTTTGTGTGTTGTGGCTGTTAGCTCCAACAAGCCTGTGCCCCTCCCCTCACCTGGGCCACTGCTACTTGAGCCTACCACCTGGTTCTCAGCAGGGGTGTAAAATCCAAGTTCTGCCTTAGCACCAGCATAGACCCTGCCCAGGGCTCAGCCCACTCACCAGCTTAGTTCCAGACAACACTGGCGCTTCAGCTGATTCAGAAGCTCTGGGGGTCTCCTTCTCTGGTGAGGCCTTCCTGGGAGTGGATCTGTGTCAGGGTGACTGTGGGGTTGGGCTCAATTCCTGTATCAGCACAGCAGCTCCCTCCTTCTGACCTTCCAAGCCATTCTTGGTTAGAAGATGATTTCAGCACATTCTTCTGTGTTTTTTGCTGCTCCGGGCATTTTCCTATGGCATTATTTGGATGTTTTTTGGAGCGTGTCATGAGTTTGGGAGTTCATTGCCTTTCCTCTGCCATCTTGGCTCCACCCCACCTACTGAACCATTTTTATTGGTCTCCACCTAATAATGTTATCATGAAAATTTAGTGAGAAAAATATACTATTTGTTTTTTGAATTGTTAAGTGAAATATGCCAGTGATTAATTTTCTGTTATCATCATAGTCATCATTGTCATCATGACCACCACCATCATCATATTTAATCTTGACAAGTAGATAGTAATAGTGAATAAAGTGCTAGAATTAGAATCAGTAATACTTGAGTTCAAATCCCATCTCAGAAACAGACATTACTCTCTTGTATATGCAATACACATGTATACACATGTGTTTGTGTGCGCATACATACAAACCTATACATGTGCATGTACATGTATGTATATTCGTGTGTGTACATATGCATATGTATTTACATGTGTGCATATGTTTATCTATCAATACAGATGAGTTTCATGTTATACTACTTAATCCATGTTTATATGACTTTAAAATACATTTCATGTTATACTACTTAAACCAAAGGGCTGTTGTGAGGATATCTGTCTGCCTGTCTATGTATCTATCTATCATCTATGCTCCCAGCATCCCTTTGTTTTAAGTAGTAGAAACATGAAGCCTATTTCACAGTGAAGGAACTGAGGTTATAAGAGGTTAAATTAATTGCCCACATTCAAAAAACTACTTATTAATGGGCTTGTTATTCAAACCCAGATGTTCTGACTTCAAATAGAGTTTTCTTTTCCTTATATAATGTTATTCAGAGTTTGGGAAGGGCAAATGAGAAAATTCCCCAGCAGCCTCTTATTTGTATATGGTGATCGTCCACTGCTGTTTCCATCTACACACAATTCATTTATAGAAGAGGTAAAAGGGGCTTTGATCATTGCTACTTGAAACCACACCTAGGTCTAAGCAAAAGGGAAAATCAAAGAGGAGGACATATTATAAGGACAATTTTCTCCTTTTTAAATAAGGAATATGCATTTCCTAGACTGAAGTACAATTTTAGGGACAAGATTGTTTCTATGGTTTCCATTAAGTGAAGGTCAGGTATACATTTGAGAATACATTTGGAACATACTTTTTCAAAGATACTTTTTTTTTAAAAAATCATGGAAAGCTATTCATAATTTGTTAGGTAAACTCATTCCCTCTCTTGGATTTATGTCCCTCTTCAAATTCTTAATCACAAACATCTGTGTACAGGTGTTGAAGAAGATAATGTAGGTTGATGAGATACATTTATTAAGCACCATGAGAATGTTAACAATAATTATAATTTTCATGCTAATAGAACATTCATGTTTGATGTTTAAATAATTTCATTATCAAGAATAATAGGATTGACATTGACAACTTTCTTAATTACTAACTCTGACAGGAGGCCAATGCTAATTAGAATTTCAATTAAAAAAAAAGAAGTATTACACTGTTTGTAATCAGAATAAAATGGCTCCAGTGAAACAGTTTAGATATTGACTGAGTTGCCATTTTAATTGCTAGTATATGTGGAGAGGAAAAAAAAAACACATTTATATGGATTTTAAACTGCTGACTTAAAAATTGTATTATGAATAAGTGGTTTTCAAGTAGATTATCACAGTGTCTCCTATATTTGACAGATATCTTAAAAATGATTTTAACATGTCAATTATATTTTACAATAAAAGGTCTCAGAGATGAAAATATTGTAAATACCTTAGAAATAATAGTATTTCACTTTATGTGATAAAAAAGCTATAGCACTAAATATTTTGGTTGCACAAATTTCTTAAGATAATGGTGTCATATCTTAATCATACTGGTCACTGTTCAGACAGAATCAAATTATAGTTCCAAGACTGTCTTACAGCTTATCCCTTAATTATAGAGAAGGAATAACCAAACAACAACCCTCTTATCTTTGCAACCTAATCATAATTTTTTCACAAAGACATGTCTTTGATTAAGGTAAAATATTTACCTTCTCATAAAATATTCACAGATCTTTGCAATATGTGGTCATGTTGATAGATGATATTAATATAATCTTTATAGTTTGGCTGAAACACTATAAACCTGAAGGCTCAGTCAACATGGATATTGTCAGCTGGACAATTAAAACTATATGGGAAAAGGAAAAGATAATAGGAAAATCTATATTAATTTGTAAAAGAAAGACAATATTTGAGTTTTGTATTTCCAGCAAATTAGAGGAAACAGAAATAAACAAGTTCCATAAAATAGGCTTCATAAAAGACTTATTCAAAGGCTTAAAACACAAATCAATATTTTTGTTTTTGTTTTTTACTCAAAGTGAACAAAAGCATCTCCACTGTGTTTGTACTGATTTAGTTATTTTCTTGATCATGAAAATCTAAAAGGTCCATGTAAATATGTCCTCTAGAGGAAAATGTAGACAATTATTCTGTATACTTTTAGTTAAGCTTATGTTGTGAAATAATTGTCTGCATTACATACAGCCATTTTTATAAAACCTTTTAAAAAATTTTATATTTCCTACGGTAAAAAAACAAATTGTATCACTACTGTTTTACTATTAAAAAGCAATCAAGGATAAAACATTCTCAAAGACACAAAAATAACCCATTTCAGGTTGATTCAAAATAATATAAGGAACACTGTTTTCTAAAGCTAAAAATGCACCTCATGCCCAAATTAAATTTGAAGCCTTTGACTTTAGAAATTAAATCTAGGAGGATAAATGCTTAGAACTCTATAGTGACTCTCTCCATAAACTACTTTAAATCTCAAACACCAGTACATTGAATTGTGAGAAAATTAATCTCAGTTCACAAAAAAAATCACTAAATCTGATCTCACACAATCTCTAAAGTCCATATGATTAAACGTTTAAATGCTTTGACCAGTGTCAAATGAATAATGCAGAATTCTCTGCACTTTAAGAAAACCCCATTAAGACATCTATGAGATCAGCATACGTGGGATTAATGTGTTCATGAGTACATTCTTCGTGTCAATTGAGTATACATAAAAACAAAGTTAAAAGCATTCACTAAGCTTTTATGTCTGAGCAAAGATCTGATTGTTATTTTCACAAAAGATGCAAATGGTCACTCAAAGTTCTATCATTGAAAATGATTATCTAGTAGGACATATGCCATAGATTAAAGACAACAATCTGGGTATCTACATAGTTTTGATTAGTTTCTCATGATTTTTTAATAACACATGGATTTTGCTTGCAAGAGTTTGAAACTCCTCTACATAAAATATTTTAAATTTAAGGGCCATTTCTAAGTTAAATCTAAGGTTAAAAAATCATATAGTATAAAAAACCTGGAAAGGTTAAACCAGATTATCCCACATCACAACAAAGACAAACTATATAGAATAACTCATATACATCCAGAAAATGTTTTAAAAGAATTATTGTCTTAGCCTAATGCAAATACTATGACTAAATATAATAAATTCCTCTATATTAAAATAAAGCCAAGTCTTTCTTCTGCAATCCTTTTTAAAATCCTTACTCCTCCATAGAATAACAACCTGAGCTCACTTACTCTCTTTCTCTCTCTCTCAACAGAATAGGCTGCCTTAGTCTCGAATAACTAGAAATCAGTCTTTGATTGAATGTTGGAACATTCTTCATCAATCAAGGGAAGAAAAAACAAATAAGGAAAAATTCTCATAGTTTTCCTTAGACCACTAACTATCAGATGAGACTTTGTATTCTTATATCTGATCTGGTTCCTGCCATGTTTTACCTCACCCCATGTTCCTGATGTCTAAAATCTAATGAGTGGTCACCTTAAATTAGAAGCTTTAGCAAGAGTTTATACTTTTAAGTATTTATTAAATTATAAGATGTGGATAAAGTATGAGATTTGCCTGCTCTCCCTATCCTGCCTCTCTCTGCTGCCAAGCCCCCATTTGGCAACAAAAAAGCCTCACTCCTCCCAGAAGCTTCCCGTGAAATAGCAAACAGGACCATCCACTCACACAGCTCCAAGCTAATTGGTTGGTAGCACTGATTGACAGGACCCACAGGGTGGCAAACGTCACTTCCAGATGCTAAAGTCACATGGTTTCTTTTCAGGCAAGAGCTCACAATGTCCCTCCCAGCAGGGGGTGTCATTCCAATTCTCACAAATTTTAACTCATTCAGTCATTATTACAAAATTGCAGGTATAGTAAGTGGGTTGCTCCATGTGGTAGATATTTGAAGATTTTAGGATTAGTTGAGAGAAGAGAACAAAGAATTATCAGATAGGGTGATGAATGTGGATAGTTAAGAAAAGGAATATTAGAAAAAGTTACATCTCTACTTATGTGTTAAGTCGATTTTAATCCTATCTCAGCTCATGATAACTTCTCTGGGGTTTCAAATACAATATAATCATTAAAAAAAAATTTAAAACCTACCTAGATAATTACTTTTTTAATACCACCATACATTCCATTCCTTTCTTTTTTTTTCTTTTTTCTTTTCTTTTCTTTTTTTTTTTTTTTTGCAGGGCAATGAGGGTTAAGTGACTTGCCCAAGGTCACAAAGCAAGTAAGTGTCAAGTGGCTGAGGCCAGATTTGAATTCAGGTCCTCCTGAATCCAGGGCTGGTGCATTATCCACTGCACCACCTAGCTATCCCCTATATTCCATTCCTTTCAAGGAAAAGAGTATGAGCATAGTTTTGTTCCCACCTGCATCCCTAATACAGGATGCTATAGATGATATCTTATCAATTTGAGATCTTATTCAGAAGATTAACTGAAGTAGAAAAACATATTAGTAGGCCATCATTAGGTGTGGGTATCTAGGTGGTACAATAGACAGTGTGCCAAACCTGGAATCAGAAAGACTCACTCTCCTGAGTTCAAATATGGCCTCAGATACTTACTAATTGTGTAACCTTGGGAAAGTTACTTAACCCTGTTTGCTTATTCCAACATCTGTAAAATGATCTGAAGAAGGAAATGACAATCTACTCCAGTATCTATGCCAAGAAAATCCCAAATGGCTCATAAAGAATTGGACATGACTGAAATGACTGAACAAAACCATTAAGTGTCAGGAAAGCAGCATTCACATATTAAAATGGGAAATAAGGTCAGTGATTCAATAAAAGATGTGAAATCTGGGGCAGCTAGGTGGCTCAGTGGATAGAGTGCTGGCCCTGGAGTCAGGAGAACCTGATTTCAAATCCAGCCTCAGACACTTGACAACTTACTATCTGTGTGACCCTGGGCAAGTCACTTATCTCTAATTGCCTCACAAAAAAAAATACTGATAAAAGATATAAAATCAAGATTTGTATAAACATTTTAAACAAGGTATAATAAATAGAAAGAGAAATGGGGATACTTACCAATATGAAAATAATGAGGCAGTTTGTAGCTGGTGGGAAAAGAAGAATCCTAAAATGAAACTGTTTCCTTTTCAATAGGTATTAATTTTGAGGAAGAAAATAGAGTTTATAAACAATTGAATGAGATAAAGATAATGATGTAATTATCTTGTTGAAAAAAAAAAAGGGTTTTTTTGGGGGGGAATGAGGATCAAGTGAGTGTGCCTACATATTGTAGGCGTTCATCTCCCAAGGGAATCACAGATACAGATATAGTAAGTATCTTGGCTGGAGATGCTATGGGGTGATTTGAATAATGCCTAAAATCCCATCTGCTTAAAAAATAGTTCCTCCACTTCTCTGGACACAGATCCTCAAATTTATGGGCTTGTTAAAGATTTCAAATATTCCAAAGTGATATTTACCCTCAATTTCCAGAGGTGGAGCCAAGATGGCAGAGTAGAGGGATAATTTAGGCAAGCTCTCTCAACATCCCCCCCCAGAGAACTATAAAATAACATCTCAAGGGTGCAGCTAGGTGGCCCAGTGGATAGAGCACTGGCCCTGGATTCAGGAAGACCTGAGTTCAAATCCAGCCTCAGACACTTGACAATTACTAGCTATGTGACCCTGAGCAAGTCACTTAACCCTCATTGACCTGCTAAATAAATAAATAACATCTCAAATTGAATTCTGGAGTGGCAGATTGAACAAAAAGGTCAGAATGAGACTCATTGCAGCCCAAAACAATTTAGGAGTTAGTAGATAACTGTGACACAGGAGTAGAGACTGGTGTAGAGCCCACATGGATGAAACACCAGTGGTGGGACTAAGTGGTGGTGACAGAAGCAGCAGCTTCACTAGTTCTCAAGTCAGAGACAATAAGAGGATTTGACAACTAGTTAGTAGGAGATTACAGGTTAACATTATGCTAGCCCTGGTTGCAGAACTGGATGCTCTTTGGCAAATCCATTGCCTATACCCACTCTGGGTCATAGTTCAAGGGCAAAGAGTAGCACTTTTGATCTAGGAGAGAGAAGGGTCCTTGAAGGAGTAGTATTGCTTTGGGTCACAAGGGAAGAGGGACTCTGAGGAACAGTATTAATTGCAATCCTATGGGAATAGGGGCCCTTCCTGGGTAACAACCAAAGCACAGACCCCATGTCCCCCCAGACTGAACCATCTTAGAAACACCAAAAACTGACACACCTCCAGAACTAGCTCTGAAATAGCATTGTAAAAAATACTGAAGCTTGAAAGAGTGCTCCCTCAATATTATCCCCCTCCCCACAGAGAACAGAATTCAACTTTATAAATTCAAAATTTACATATATATATATATTTATGTAGGGTGAAGAAACGAACAGTACACACACACACACATGCACACACATGCACATGCAAGAATCTAACCATAAAAGCTACTATTATAAGAGGGAAGATCAAGACACAAATGAAGAAGACAATGCAGTAAAAAAAAAAAAGTTAAAAAACAAAAGCAAAGCTGAAAGGAGATAAAAGTGAATTGGCCACAATTGTAACAAGAATTCCTGGAATAACTAAAAATAAATTTTGAAAATCAAATGAGAGTAGTGGAGAAATAAACAAATAAGAGAAAAGGAAGAAAATTATGAAAAAAACAACAATTGGTTGTTCTTTCTCAAAGAGGACCAAAATGGTACCACTATGTTGGAATAAACTTACAGTGTATCTGACTGTGGCTAATCAGACCAATACCATGCGTCAGGCACAGATAGTCCATGTGAACATTTAAGGTAGATTCTATAAATTTATACATCTCACATTCATTTTGAGCTGCTGCAATTTTGCTTAGCTTATAGAGCAAAGCACCTTCTTTTATCCAGGCATACTGGGTGGTCCTCTGCTAACATTTCCCATGTCATACAATCAATTCCAAAGCTCTTTAGAGAGAATTTGAGAATGTCCTTGAATCATTTCTTCTGTACACCATGGGAGACATTTCCTTGTGAGAGTACTACATCAAATAATCTTTTAGGCAAGCATACATTTGACATTCAAACAATGTGGCCAGTCCATATGAATTGTACTCTTTACAGTAGAGTTTGAATATTTGGCAATTTAGTTTGAGAAAAGACATTACTGTCTAGTACCTTATCCTGCCAAGTGATCTTAAAAGTCTTCCTAAGACAATCCAAATGGAAGCAAATCAATTTCCTGGCATGGCACTGGTATACTAAGTGTCATAGGCATACAATGAGGTCAACAAAATGGCTCTGTAGGTCTTGAGTTTGGTAGGCATTCTATTATTTTTCTCCCACACTTGACTTCACAGCATTCTCAACACTGAGCTAGCTCTTGCAATGAGTGTGTCAAGATCATGATCAATGTGTATATTGCCAGAAAGTATACTGGAAAGATAAGTGAACTTATCCACAGTATTCAAAACTTCTCCATTTGCTGTAACCAGTGGTTTCGCATATGAATGGTGGTGTGCTGGCTGGTGTAGCACCTGTCACAGGACAATATATTTCATTTACCCTTATAGAGATGGACAATGGAGGCACTCAAACTCTTGGGAGATAACCTCCTCTCGTGACATAACCCAGAAAATTTTAGTTAGCTTTTATAAGGGCAACAGACTGACTACCTTATAAATCTCAGCTAGAATAGAATCAGCAACAGGTGCTCTGCCACAAAAGAGGATCCTAATAGCATTCAAAAGCTCTTCTTCTGTAGGCAATTTGGTGAGTGAGGGATTGATTTCAACTTGAGGTATATACTCAATGGCTTCAGCGCTGATTGATAATAGTCTGTTGAGAACACTATGGATGTGTTCAGACCATCTTTCTAGGATCATGTCCTAATCACTAATCAGTTTGGCTCCATCGGTGCTGAGTAGTTGAGAGATACCATCTGTCTTTGTCCATAAATAACCTTCAGCATATCATAAAAGTAATTTGAATTATTATTATTAGCACAAAAATTGAATTTAAATGAGGAAAGGTTGCATGAATTCTTTGTCCTCACTCTTCCTTCCAGAATCATCAGTCTAGTGGCAGGACAGAATTAAGACGATAGCTTAGGATGAAGCGGATGACTTTGTTGTCTTCCATGTCTAACCAAGCTCTAAGAGCTTCACAGAAGTTAGTTGGTTCAGCTACCTTCATGGATGTTGGAACATACTGTCATCATCCAGCCATTCCTCCACATGCTTGGAGTAGATATCTCCCCCACAATTCACTAAAGGGTTTTAGATACTTTGAATCACTCAACTTGGTTTAGCCCATCTGCTGAAATGCTTTACTGGGGTGTGGTTACTGTATATGCTACAGCTTCTTGGAGCCACAGGTAAGATTTAGGTGGATAAGCTAAACACCAACAGTGGAAAGTGACCTGGAAAAGGGCCCACAGCCCTCACACCAGACATACTAGTGTTCCCTGAACTCACTCTATACCACCAAAAGACAATTAACTACTTGAAAATAAGAAACAAAGTAATAATGGAAAATCATGTTTAAAATATATTTGGCCAAATGGAAAAAGAGGCATAAAAATCTAATGATGAAAAGAAATCCTTTAAAATCACAAATGAGCAACTAGAAGCTGATAATGCCATGACATATTAAAACATTTTCAAAAATAAGAAAAAAATAAAAAATAAAATGTGAAATATCTCATTAGAAAAAACAGACAAAAATTACTGGCTTAGAAAATAGATTAAGGAGAGATAATTTAAGAATTGTTGGACTACCTGAAAACCCTGATCAAAGAATTAGTTTAGATATCACATTTTAAAGAAATTATCAAGGAAAACTGTCCTGATGTCCTAGAATCAGAAATTAAAATAGAAATTGAAAGGATCCACCAATCACCAACTGAAAGAGATCCCAAAATGGAAACTCCTAGGTATATCATTGCAGAATTCCAGAGGTCTTGGGTCAAAAAGAAAGTGCTTCAAACAGACAGAAAGAAACTATTCAAATATCATCAGGCCACAGTCAGCATCACACAATATTTATCAGATACATGATTAAAGGAGTGGAGGACACAGAATATGTTATTCTGTGAGGCAAAAGAATTTGGGATTACAACTTACCCCTCAAAATTGAATAGAAGCCTTCAGGTGAAAAAGAGGCTATTATTAATGAAATAAATGACTTTTAAATAATCCTCTTGAGAAAACCAGAGGTGAATAGAAAGTATGATTTTCAAATATAAGACTCAAAAGAGGCATAAAAAGGTAAACATGAAAAATAAATCATAAGGGACTCAATAAGGTTAAACTATTTACCTTTTTAAATGGGAAGATGATATAAGTAATATATAAGAACTTTTTTAGGGCCAACACAAAAATTCTACATGGAAATAGGGCACAGGAATGAATTTATTATTTTGGGATGATGTAAAAAAATGATAGGTGAGAAGGATGAATGTCCTGGAAGAAGGGGGAATGGAGAGGAAGAATGAGGAATATAATATCACATAAAAGAGACATGCAGGGAGGAGCTTTTAAAATGGAGGGAAAAGGGGCAGCTAGGTGGCGCAGTGGATAGAGCACTGGCCCTGGATTCAGGAGGACCTGAGTTCAAATCCGGCCACAGACACTTTACACACTTACTAGCTGTGTGACCCTGGGCAAGTCACTTAGCCCCAATTGCCTCACCAAAAAAAAAAAAAATGGAGGGAAAAAATGGTTGATAAGTGGCTGGTAACACTTGAATTTTATTCACAACGAAAGTAGTACAAAAGGGGAATATTTCTCTCTCTCTCTCTCTCTCTCTCTCTTTCTCTCATTCAGTCACTCACTACCTCACTCTCTAATGGTAACAGAAATCTATCTTGCCAAAAATAAAAAGTAGGAGGGGAAGGGGATAAAAGAGGAGTGAAGAGGCATAAAAGAAAGTGTAGATAAAAGAAGGCAGTGGTCAGAAGCAAAGCATATTTTAGAAGAGGGACAGTATAAAAAGATAATGATAAACAAGAAAATAGAATGGAGGAAAATATAAATACAGTAGTCATAACTTTGAATATGAGTGGTACGAACTCACACATAAAGCAGAAGAAAATAGCAGAATGGATTAGAAGCCTAAATACAACATTTTGTTTACAAAAATCACACTTAAAACAGATTAAAATAAAAGGTTGGAGCAAAATCTATTATGGTTCAGCTGATGTAAAAAAAACAACCAAGGAGTAGAAATCATAATCTCAGACAAAACAAAATGAAAAATTGACCTGATAAAAAGAGATAAGGAAGGAAACTATATCTTGCTAAAAGGCACCATAGAAAATACATTAATATCAATATTAAACATATGTGCAAACAATGACATGACATCCAAAATCTTAAAGGAATAGTTAGATGAATTATAGGAAGAAATAGAAAATAAAACTATACTGATCAGACACTTTAACTTTTTCTTCTCATAACTAGATAAATCTAATCATAAATAAAAAAGAAAGAAGTCAAAGAAATGAATGGAATCTCAGAAAAGTTTGATTTGATAGACCACTGGAGAAAACTATGTGGCATAGAGAGGAATATACCTTTACCTCAGCAGTGCCTGCATCTTCACAAAAACTGAACAATAGGTCATAAAAACCTCAAAACCAAAGGAGAAAAACAAAAATATTAAATTCATGAGTTTTAAACCACAATGCAATAATCATCACTTACAATAAACTACAATGGAAGTACAGATTAAAATATAATTGGAAACTAAATAATCTAATCCTAAATAAGGAGTGGGTCAAAGAAAAAAAAATCATAGAAGCAATAAAAAAGTTTCATTAAAGAGGATGACAACAATGATACAACATTCTAAAATTTGTGCGATCCAGCCAAAGCAGCACTTGGGGAATTTTGTAAATCTGAATGTTTACTCCAACAAATGAAGGAAAGAGCATATCAATGAATTGGGCATGCATCAGCAACAACAACAATAAACTAGAAAATAGACCAAATTAACTCCCCCAATTAAGCACCAAAATGGATGTCCTGAATATCAGAGAAAATAAAAATAAAATTGAAAGCAAAGAGAAATAATAAATAAAACTATGAGCTTGTTTTAAGAAAAAAAGTAGACTAAACCATGTTAATTTGATTTTTAAAAGGAAAAAAAACATTTTGCTATCAAAAATGATGAAATTAATACAATCATTAGGAATTATTTTGCCCAATTTTATGCCAGTATAACTGACAATCTAAATGAAATGGGTTAATATATAGAAAATCATATATAATAAGTGCCCAGATTAATAAAAGATGAAAAGGAATGCTTAAATAATCCTATCTTAGAAAAATAAATTGAAGCCATAAATAATCTTCCTAAGGGGAAAAAATCCCCATGACCAGATATAAACACAAGGGAACTCTACCAAACATTTAAGGAAAAATTAATTCTAATACTATATAACCTATTTGAAAAAATAAGTATGGAAGTAGTCCTATTAAATTCTTTTTAATGACACAAATATATTTTTGCTAGCTAAAGCAAGGAAAGTAAGAAAAATAAAAGAAAAATAGCAAAAAATTTCTTTGAATATCAAAGCCAAAATTTTAAATAAAATACTAGCTAGGTGATTACAGCGATATATCACACACTTCATTCATTATGACCAGGTGGGATTTATATAATCAGAATTAGTTTAATATCAGGAGAGCTATGATTAAAATTGAGCACATAAATAACAAAGATTCATATGATTTTTATCAATAAATGTACAAAAAAGCCTATGATAAAATATAACACCCATTTTCATTAAAAAAAGCATAGCAAGCATTTTAGTCTTTCTTAAAATAAGTAGTATCTGCCAAAAATCAAGAGCAGTATTAACTTTAATGAATATAAACTCGAAACCTTCACAATAAATCCAGGGGTGAAGCAAGGTTGTCCATTATCATCACTGTTATTCAATACTGTATTAGAAATACTATGTATAGTGGCAGCTAAGTGGTGCAGTGGATAGAGCACTGGCCCTGGAGTCAGGAGGACCTGAGTTCAAATCCGGCTTTAGACACTTAAGACTTACTGGCTTAACCCCAATTGCTTCACCAAAAAAAGAAAAGAAAGAGAAAGAAAGAAAGAAAGAAAGAAAGAAAGAAAGAAAGAAAGAAAGAAAGAAAGAAAGAAAGAAAGAAAGAAAGAAAGAAAGAAAGAAAGAAATGCTATGTATAGAAATAACACAAGAAAAAGAAATTGAAGGAATAAAAACAGCCAATGAGGTAACAAAACTATCACTATTTTTCAATTTGCTAATGGTATACTTAGAAAACTCCAAAGAATCAACTAAAAAAACCTAGTTAAAACAATTAAAATGATAGCAAATTTGCAGGCTATAAAATAAACCCACAGAAATCATCACCATTTCTAGATAATACCAAGAAAACCTAGCAGGAAGAAAAATAAATAAATTCCATTTAAAATAACTATAGAAAATATAAAATACTCAGAATTTTCTTGCCAATACAAATTTAGGGATTATATTAATATAATTACAGAACACTTTTTATACAAATAAAGACAGATCTCAACAATTGCAAAAAAATCTACTTTTCATAGGTAGTCTGATTCAATATAATAAAAATGACAAATCTATCTAATTTATTGATTCAGTGACATATAGTGGTATACCATTCATTAAACTGCCAATAAATTATTTTATAGAGACAAAAGAGCTGAAAGAACAAAAATCTAGAATATCAAGGGAACTAGTAAAAGAAAAATTCAAGGAATGTGGCCTAGCAGTACCAGATCTCAGACTAAATTACAAAGCAGTAATCCTCAAAATAATGCGGTCCTGATTAAGGAATATAATAGTAAAACAGTGAAATATATAAAGTACATATACACAGTAGTAAATGACCATAGCAATCCAGTGTATAATAAAAACAAAGATCCAAGCTGTTGTGACAAACACTAATTATTTCACAAAAAATTTTGGAAAAACTGAAAAGCAGCTTGGCAGAAATGAGGTAGATAAACATCTCATACTGTATAACAAGATAAGATCAAAAGGAGGACATGGTGTAGACATAAAGTATGGTATCATAAACAAATTAAGGGAGCATGGAAAATTCTATCCCTCTGATCTATGAATAATGCAATAATTTATGACTAAACAAGATATATAGAGCATTACAGGATGTAAAATGAATAATTTTGAGAATTTAAGAAAAAAAATTTTGCACAAACAAAATCAATATAACCAAGATTAGAAGGAAAGCAGCATGGGGCAGCTAGGTGGTGCAGTGAATAGAGCACTGGCCCTGGATTCAGGAGGACCTGAGTTCAAATCCGGCCTCAGACGCTTGGCACTTACTAGCTGTGTGACCCTGGGCAAGTCACTTAACCCCAGCTGCCCAGCAAAAAAAAAAAAAAAAAAAGAAGGAAAGCAGCAAATGATGGGGGTGGGGGGGGCGGGAATTAACGTCTCATTTCTCAAAACATGGCGAGGTGAGTCAAATTTATAGTAATATAAGTCATTTCCCAATTAAGGACAGGTCAGTGAATATGAGCAGACAATTTTCAGAAGAAGAAAGCAAACCTATCTATAGTCATGTGAAAAATGTTCTAAATCACTTTTGATTAGATGAATGCAAATTAAAACAAATTTTATGTCCCATTGCTTACCTATTAGATTGGCTAACATGTCAGAAAATATAAATGACGAATGTTGGAAGGTATATGGAAAAATTGCGATAGTAATACTTTCATTTCATTCTTTTTTCTTTTTTCTTTTGTGGGGTAATGAGGGGTAAGTGACTTGCCCAGGGTCACACAGCTAGTGTCAAGTATCTGAGGCTAGATTTGAACTCAGGTCCTTCTGAATCCAGGACCGCTGCTTTATCCACTGCACCACTTAACTGTTCCCCCCTCCATTATTTTTTTCATTGAAAATATCATTGAACATTTTTTCCAAGTTGTTCTTACTTCATGCTAGTGAATCATTTTCTCATTCATCTATATGAATTGCATCTATCCAGATACCATATACTTTAGCAGAATGGAAGCTTCTTCAAAGAAAATACTATTTTTTGTTTTGTCTTTATGTCTCTGTCACCTAGTATAATATGTAGAAGACTTAAATACTTTTTATATTGAATACTATTGAAAGGAGTGGGGAGAGTGGCTTAAAACTCACCAAAATGTCTGCCTGCTCCTTACTAGTCAATATATTAGAGAAAACTTACATTTCCCTCAAGACATCATAGTGTAGTGGAGAGACCTTCACTGGAAATTACAAAATCAGTTCACAGACCTGTCTATCAGATCATACATAAAGATCTATATTTCAGTTTTCTCTTCTATAAATTGAGACAATAATGCTTGCATTACTTATCTCAAAGAACTGTTGTGAAGGTTAAAAGAGGTCATCTGTTTAAATTACTATCTAATGGTGTTAGACAACTAGAAGAAATAAAAAAAAATATTCCTTATCTCAACTTTTTTTTAAAAAAATCATGCATATGTATATACTTTTCTTCAAGATGTAGATAGGGAAACATCATGGTATAATGAAGAAATAGCTAAACTAACATCAGAGCCAGAAGGTATGAGTTCAAGTCCCACTGCAGACATATACTGAATTTGGGCAAGTTAGTTCATTTCTGAATACTCTAGGTCATAGGTATTAATTGGTTCCAGTGATTCTGGGCCTTGCCCAAACCAGATTTTTAAAAAATGTTATTACTATCTGATTTTAATGGATTAATAAAAATAAATATATGAATAGATCCAGTTTTCTAAGTCAATTTATGGCCTGCAGGGATCTATAGTTTAGTGGTCTCCATTTCCATTTTAGTTTGACACAACCGCTTTATGTATCTCTAAGACTGTAAGGTGCTAAGCAGTGCTGGTAGAGGGAATTTCCTCATCTGGAAGTTCCTGGTATGAAAGGTGTCACAGATATTGTGACAGGTATTGTTCCTATTCCTTTAGATGGCAATTGCCTTATTTTTTTTTGATATTTCACAAATGTTTTTAGCTCTTTACAAAAAGTTAAGGAAATGATAGTTAAAGTTATGAGGAAAGGAGGCTAAGTAAGCATCTGTGGGTGGAACTAAATATGAAAAATGACTCAACATGACAGAAGTGATTATCTTCTAGTCACCAACACATCTATAGATTTTTTTTAAGTTGTGCAATCATCAAAAAACAAATGATGAAGTTGAAAATTTCTTAACAAGCCTCATGTTCTTCTGTAAATCTGTGTAGTTCTTACTAGCTTAGCAAACATATCTGCTAAAGAACAGGAGGGAGAAAAAGTTTTACCAACAAATTCCTTGGCACCATCACATGGTTCAACATCAGGAACTTGTATAGGTTTTAAAATAGAAATGATATTGAAAAAAAATATGTTTGGCCACTATACCATAAGAACCATGGACACTTTCCATTTGACTTGTACCACAAACTTCCTATTTGTAATATCTCATATAATAAGAATGTGTGCACATTGAGAGCAGGGACTGAATTGCTTTTATATCATTTAACTCCTGTTCTTAGCACAGTGATTAGCTTATATTCCTTTTTCCAGCTTTAAAAAAAAAAAAGATACTAGTGGATAGAGCACTGGCCCTGGAGTCGGGAGTACCTGTGTTCAAATATGGCCTCAGACACTTAACACTTACTAGCGGTGTGACCCTGGGCAAGTCACTTAACCCCAATTGCCTCACTAAAAAAAAAAAAAAAGATACTACTGTTGACAATTTGAAAAAAGAAAATCTAAGAAAACAGTGAAATTATTTTTTCTTTTCATCATGTTATCTATTAGAGAAAGAAGAGAAAGCCCAGAGAAGGATGCCAAAGTAGCAAGAATAGACATCTTTCCTTTACCCCCAATCTTATTAATGTATTTCATCTCCATCTCCATTACAGAATATGGCAGTTCTTAGTTGTATATATATATATATATATGTATATATATATATATATATATATACACACACACATTCATACATATATGCACACATATATACAAATATAGTCATATATTTACATACATACTATTTATAGTTTTAAGGAGAAACAAATATTAATGTGTTTTTACAGGTTTTTTTTGTTTTAATATAAATGGGTATTGTCATTTGTCAAAAACTTTTTTTCTGTATCTATTGATGTGAACTTGTGATTTTGGTTGTTCTTATTTTAATTAACCAAACATTTAATTTGGGCATAAATACAAACTTTTCAGACTGTATAGTTTTTATGGTATGTTGCTGTCTCCCCTTTTCTAATATTTTGTAGATTTAAGAAAAAAAAAATTATTTGGGATTAGTTTTCTTTTTTTGTTTTGACTCTTTCTCACCTTTATATCAAAACAATATTGATACCATAGAAAATACTTGGTAAGTTCCCTTTTTTTGTTTTTTGTTTTTGTTTTTGTTTTTGTTTTTTTGCGGGGCAATGGGGGTTAAGTGACTTGCCCAGGGTCACACAGCTAATAAGTGTCAAGTGTCTGAGGCCGAATTTGAACTCAGGTACTCCTGAATCCAGGGCCGGTGCTTTATCCACTGCACCACCTAGCTTCCCCCGATAAGTTCTCTTTTTTATATTTTTTTTATTTTGAAATTTGTGTAACATGGAAATTGATTGTTCTTTTAATTTTATTATTCATTTGTAAGTCCATCTAGTCTCATTATTATTTTTTGCTATTTCTCTCTCTTTGGAGAAAACACATTTATGACTTGTTCTTTTTGGGGGGATGATTTTGTTATTAAATTCTATATAGCTTTGTTAATCTAGGTATTTTGCATTTTAGATTTATTCATCAATTTAATTTAAATTGTTGATTTATTGATATATTTGATATAGTGGGAAATGGGGTATGGGTTGGGGTTGGGGTTCTTGGGAATTCCTCTTTAAAGAATTACACCCTCTTGCACACAAAACTTAGTTAGAACAAGGTGATAGTTTATTTAGGAGCAAGGGAAGGGAAGGGTGGGGGGAGGGAAACCATGAAAGAAATCCTTAGACTTTTCATGGGGAGATTTGGCATAAGGCACATGGCTCAGAGGTACCAAATCTCCTCGAACAGGAGACCGGAAGGTACTTTTATAGAGGACTGATGGGGGTGGACCATCTGCCCATGAAAAGTTCCTTTAGTGAGAGAGGACCATCCCCCACTGGTGGTAGCTGGGGGAATTGGGTGAGCAGTGGAGGACCATCCCCCACTGGTAGTGACTAAAGGAATTGGGTGAGGGGTGGCTACGGATCCCTCTTCAGAACACAAAGGCCGAAGCCACACCCAAACTTATCTCCCCAGGATAAGGGAGACCGGAATGAAGGGTAGGAATCCCAAGCTAGCTCAGTCCGATTTGGTTCCTCTAGGCGTTATCTGTCCTCTGGTTTAGTTTCTCAAGGAGAAGATTCCTCGGTGTGCCCCAGAGAAATTCTGGGGTGCTCTGCGCCCCATGACATTCCCCACTTCTCTATATATAAGGAAAGGGGACGAAGATTCTTCTGAAACTGCTTCATGCTGACCGGGGGTCGAAGAATCACGGCGCAAGGGAGGGGGAGGGGAGAGAAGTGGAGAAGGCCTGGAATGCACGGAGTTGTGAGGGGCCCAGAGAGTCCAGAGGCAACACGTAGGCACAGTGCCATGAATCCTTGAGCCTAGATGGAACAGACTTAAACAAAAAAATTAAAACTGACCAGAGCAAAAGGGAAAAGGGGCTTTATCAGATTAGGAGTCAAGTGGGACCTTTTTGCAGGACAGGGTGTGGCCTGCTTTACAGGAGGGAGTTCAAGCCTAATTCTGTGATAGGCAGTGTCTGTCTACATTAAGGGTTCTTTTATCCCATCCCCACTTTGTGCCTTGATTGTATGCTAGGACCTGAACCAGAGAGTAAGACAGAGGTCGCCCCAAAACCATTCCTAGGCTTGCCTCCTATATCCAGCTTGGCCATAGGCCTGACACGATGCTGGTCAGGAGAGCAAGCTGCAGAGCCCTGGATTTTTGCTAAGCCGATCTCTCGGGTGCTGCCCTGGGGACAAAGAGGTAGGAGAGCTGACCTCACCTTCGTGCGGCGTCCCCTACTTCTGTGTCCCGGTTTACTGCAGCTGCCAGAATCTCGGCCAGCCAGAGTTCTGCTGGTAGCAGATGTGGTGATGGCTGCTGCTATTATATGAGCTTGGTCTATGGAGCGGGCACGAGCCATCTTTTCTCTCTCTTTGGCTACTGCAAGGTCCCTGTTATTAAAAATCTTAAAAGCAATGTCAAGGAGTTGTGAGGATGGGATCTGGGGACTCCAGTCTAACTTCTGGAGCTCTCTCCTAATGTCAGGAGCAGACTGGCTGATAAAATGAATATTGAGGACAGTAATTCCTACATCTCTTTGGGGGTCTAGGTTAGTATATTTCTTCAGAGAGTCTGCTAAGCGGCTCATGAAGACAGCAGGATTTTCATCAGACCCCTGTGTTATCTCCCTCACCTTTCCATAATTGACTTGTTTCTTAACCCCCCTTCTCATTCCCTCAACTAGGCAGGTGATCATGTGATTTCTACGAGCTCTGTCTTCCCTGTTATCATAGTTCCATCTCGGTTCTATGACCGGGACAGCTGTAAAACCAGGGACCCCAACCCAATTTCCAACCTGCGAGTGTTCATCCCCAACTTGTACCGCCAGGTCCCAAATCTGTTTTTTTTCGTCAGGGGTACAACAGCTGGCAAGAATAATTTGCAAATCGGTCCAGGAAAGGTCAAACTCCAGTGTCACAGACTTAAAGCCATCTATGAACTTTGTGGGGTTCTCTGAGTAACTCCCCAATTTCTCTTTAATCTGAGATAACCTGCTTATAGAAAAAGGGGCACGCCTTACTGTTGTGCCCTTCCCAATGGGAAATTCCCTTAATGGAAGCAGGGAAGTAGTGGGAGACGCTGGTAAGGACCTGGGTTGGGGAGATAGCTCAGGTGGAGACAGAGGATTGGGCGCAGGGCCCAGTGGGGGAGGGGTGACAGCCTTTGGCTGTGGAGTAGGTGGGGGAGGGGAAACAGTCTTTGGCTGCAGCATGGGTGGAGATGGGGAAAGGGAGATAGCCATAGGTAACTGCAGATTAGGTAAAGCAGATGGGGTCGGCTGAATGGAAAAAACAGGAGAAATGGGAACATATTGGAGTTCCCCCCGATTGTAAATGGGGTAGAGCAGGATAGAAGGAGACTGATATCCACTCCCTGTGTGGCACAGGGAATTGGTTCTGAGATCAGCCGGTGGGCAAGGAGAGGTCTCAGTCATAGAGTGATATGACTGTGGTTGACCCATAGGTACGGAAGCAGGCGGAGAAGGAATGGAACGAGAAACAGGTAGGGAATGAGTTTGAGGAGGAGGGGAGGCTGAGGTCTCAGAGTAGGTGCCCGAAGGGTTAGCGAATTGCTTGGGCTTTTGGTGATTCTCAACCGGCAAGGGGACCTCATCCTTTCCCTTTGACTTCTGGCTCAAACTCATAAAAGCCGATATGTATGGAATTTCTGTCCATCTCCCTTCACGCTTGCAAAACTTGTCCAATTGCAAGATGGTATTATAATTAAGGGTGCCGTGTACAGGCCAATTTCCTTCACTTCCTAGAGGATAATGTGGCCATAAATTGTTACAAAAATGTATCATACATCTCTTTCTCAGGTTTTTAAGTTCCAGTCTAGTCCAATCTCTTAGAATGCACCCCAGAGGTGAATTTTTCGGAACACTCCCTTTCTGTCCCATAACTACTGTCTAAGGAGAATAGTCTGAACCAAGAGCAGAGAGCTGGTAAGGGATAGACACATAAGCATAAATGTTCTTACCCAGAAACGTGTAGTCTGAGAGTCCGAGCGTGGTTCGGACATCTAGGAGTCCCAGGCTGCTCTCTGCTGTCGTGCAGACGCCGACCGTCTCTACCTCTCTGTGACTCAAACGGGAGGTTGAGTCCAGTGGGAGAGGGAGAAGAGAAACCCAGAAGGTAGGGCCTTACCTCCAGGTTCTGTGCCAAGCGTGGTCCAGACGTCTGTTTGAGCTTTCAGCGAGGGAGGGAGACTCAGGCTGCCCTCCACTGTCGCATGCGAAAGCTGACCCTCTCTCTACCTCTCTGTGACTCAAACGGGAGGTTGAGTCAGGCGGGAGAGGGAGAAAGGAAACCCAGAAGGGAGGTTCCCACCCCCCAGTTTTATGTGCTAAGAGGAAAGAGGAAAATCCCACGCCCCACGTTGGGCGCCAGATGATATAGTGGGAAATGGGGTATGGGTTGGGGTTGGGGTTCTTGGGAATTCCTCTTTAAAGAATTACACCCTCTTGCACACAAAACTTAGTTAGAACAAGGTGATAGTTTATTTAGGAGCAAGGGAAGGGAAGGGTGGGGGGAGGGAAACCATGAAAGAAATCCTTAGACTTTTCATGGGGAGATTTGGCATAAGGCACATGGCTCAGAGGTACCAAATCTCCTCGAACAGGAGACCGGAAGGTACTTTTATAGAGGACTGATGGGGGTGGACCATCTGCCCATGAAAAGTTCCTTTAGTGAGAGAGGACCATCCCCCACTGGTGGTAGCTGGGGGAATTGGGTGAGCAGTGGAGGACCATCCCCCACTGGTAGTGACTAAAGGAATTGGGTGAGGGGTGGCTACGGATCCCTCTTCAGAACACAAAGGCCGAAGCCACACCCAAACTTATCTCCCCAGGATAAGGGAGACCGGAATGAAGGGTAGGAATCCCAAGCTAGCTCAGTCCGATTTGGTTCCTCTAGGCGTTATCTGTCCTCTGGTTTAGTTTCTCAAGGAGAAGATTCCTCGGTGTGCCCCAGAGAAATTCTGGGGTGCTCTGCGCCCCATGACATATTGTTGAACAAAAAAATTTCTAATTTTGTACTGAATTCCTTCCTAATTGGTTGTGAAATATTTCTTTAAATTTTTGATACTATAATTTTGTTTTTCTTTTTAAAAATAAAATTAAATCATAGTTAATTTTAAAAATATTTTTAGTTTTATTCATGAAATAAATGCTTTTAAACTTATTTTTCAATTTTATTTATCCCTTCTTTGATTTATTGGTTTCAATTTTGGTATTTATTTTTTTTAAACTTGATTTTCTAGAGTTTTTATTTTTAAGTAATGTGAAGAGTTAATCTATTTTTTCTCTTATTCGTTAATGAAAGTATTTAGATTCTATGACCCTAGTTCTATCACTTCTAATGAGATTAGGATATTTGATATCAATATATGGCCTTCTGCTAGCTTTCTTATCTTATATTTTTGAAAGTATTCTAATTCTTTGTGTTCTTAATTTTGATGCCATATAACTGTGTTGCTGATAAACTTTATTATTGTAAAGGGGAGGAAATGGGCTGGGGGTTGGATCAGGGGTTGGGGTTCTTAGGAATTCCTCTTTAAAGAATTATACCCTCTTGCACACAAAAGTCTTTAGAATAAGGTGGTAGTTTATTTAGGGCCAAGGGAAGGAAAGGGTGGGAGGAGGGAAACCATGAAAGAAATCATTGGACTTCTCATGGGGAAATAGGCACAAAGCACATAGCTCAGAGGTGTCAGTCTCCTCGAACAGGAGACTGGTAGGTACTTTTATAGAGGCCCATGGGGGTGGGCCATCTGCCTGTTGAAAGTTCCTTTAGTCAGGGTGGACCATCCCCCACTGGTGGTAGCTGGGGGAATTGGGTGAGGAGTGGAGGACCATCCCCCACTAGTAGTGACTAGAGGAATTCGGTGAGGGGTGGCTCTCTCTTCAGGACACAAAGGCTGCAGCCACACCCAAGGGAGACCAGAATGAAGGATGGGAATCCAAAGCTAGCTCAATCTGATTTGGTTCCACTTATCTCTCTAGGTGTTATCTGTCCTCTGGTTTAGTTTCTGAAGGAGAAGATTCCTCGGTGTACCCCAGAGAAATTCTGGGGTGCTCTGACACTATTTCTAATGTTTTTGGTCATTGTCCCCCCAAACATTTGCTATTTTATTGTCCAGAATTTTTGTCTTCATTTGTCATATTGACTAAAGGTTTATTGATTTTGTTAATATTTTGCAAGAAACAGCTTTTTGTATATTTACAAATTTTGTTCACCATTTTGATGTCTATTTTGTCTGTATCTCCTCTAATTTTAATAACTAAATATTTGTGCATATTTGTTGACTTTTTATTTTGAAAATTCATATTCCAATGGTCAGTCCTCTCTTTTTCTATTTATTATTATGATGATGATGTGCATAATGTATTTTTGAAATGCGGTGCACATTTTTAGGGATATATTTTCTCCCATGAGGTCTGCTTTAGCTATATCTCAGAGGGTTAAACATGTTGTTTCATAATTATTACTGTTTTCCTAAGAATTTTGGTTTTAATGACTTGTTGTTTGACCCATTAATTATTTCAGATTCCATTATTAATTTCCATTTCGTTCGTGTCATTTGTTTGTGTTCTTGGAACTGATTGTTAGTTTTATAATGTTAAGGTCTATAATGTATGTTTACTCTTTATTCCCCTTTATACTTGTTTACAACATTTTTGCCCTAATAACTATTCAATTTCTTTAAAAGTTTTATGTGGTGCTATGAGGTACATGTTTTATATCAATTGCATTTAGCAGATAAGTCTTTTAGTTCTATTTCAATACGATTTGTCTAAATCTTAGAGTGATACTAACATATTTCTATTGTTTTATCACTGTGACAAACACTATTGACTGAGAACTGACAGAACTCCATCTGGTTTCATTCCCAGGCCAATGAATTGCCTGGCACTGAACATTATAATTTCAGCTCCTGATTATTTTGTAAAAGCCCCAAACTCTTCCCCTCCCTAAGATTCCCAAGCTTTCTTTATGTACTTTTGCTTGTTATGTAAAACAAGTTACCTCCCAAAGGCAATCCTGTCACTGTTTTGGTACCCCACATAAATCCTGTTCAGAACCCCATTCTTTGGAGATATTGCTAGCACTTTCTATGATGGTATCATCAATTGTAACCCCTTTGCCCCAATTAAAGACCTTAATTGTTATATTGATTATTTTCATCAATTTTCAGGTTTACAACTATTTGTAGCTCATTGTGATTCAATTAATTAAAAAGTAGAAAAAGATAATGGATAGAAAAGAAACTATAGGCCAATGTCACTGATAAATATCTATTCTAATATTTTAAATAATATTCTATCTAACTGACTACAGCAATTCATCTAATAAATCATTCATTATAGCCAAGTTTCATTTATACTAGAGATTCAAGAATAATTCAATATTAGTGTGGCAATAAATTTCAAAGAGCCATAATTTCTGGGTAATTTAATAATTTTATTAACAAGGTCATTATATGTGTTAATAAACAGATGGTCATTTGGCTGCTTCTCTTAGACTAAAGACCTCTATTGTTGGTGGACTTACAGTTTATATGTCCTCCTGGACATATAACATAATGGGAGAAGGACTATACTAAAATGAGTGCCTTGGGGTATGTGACTTAGGTCAAAGAAGCATGAATTTCCATATCACCTGTCTTGACAAAAAAAAAAGAGAATAAACATTTTATCAGACCTGTCTGAGCAAATACAATGAGCAGAAACACACCCATTAGCCCAAAATTCGAATTTCTTTTGCTGTCCAATTAGATCTTGGCCTATATAAATATTTAAAGGAGATTTCTTATTCTGGTTGATTTCTGGGTAAGGAATTAAAAAAGGGAGAAGCTGTGATCCTAATACAATGATTAGTTACAAAGACAAGAGAGAAATATTTTTTCTCAAATTATAAAAAAAAACCCAAACTTTTAACATAGTCACATGAATGCATCAATACTAAAAAAACACAAGATTATCAAAATTGATATAGAAAAGTATATGAAATAATATAAGCTAAATGCCATATAATAGATAGGCATAGAGGGATATTTTATTATAATAAAAAGTACATAAAACTAAAAGCAATTATATTATACAATAGAGATGCAGGATAGCTTTCCTAAGAAATATCAGAGTAAAGCAAGCATGCTAACTCTGTCTGCTATTACTTGATATAGTTCCATAAAGCTAATAAATGGTAATAAGAAAAGAGAAGGAAATTAAAACATAAAGATAGGCAAAGAAGAGATAAAACTATCCCTACTTGATGATGAAATGAGTAGTTACTTAGAAAACTCTTGAGAAGTAAATCAATGGAACTGTGTGGACAGAGAAAATCAGAAATAATGTAAATCAATAACCCAATAAAGGATAAACATAATTTGTTTAGAAAATGACTCTCTATTTGAACATAACCATTAGGTAGGGGATAATTTTTTGTTTGTTTTTGCAGGGCAATGAGGGTTAAATGACTTGCCCAGGTTTACAGAGCTAGTAAGGGTGTCTGAGGTTGGATTGGAACTCAGGTCCTCTTGAATCCAAGGCCAGTGCTTTATCCACTACACTACCTAGGTGCCCCTGAACATAACCATTAGGAAAAATGGAGGTTGGTCTATTAAAAATTAGATTTAGACCAGCACCTTATATCATATTGCACAATAAATTCAAAATGAATATGTGACTGATATTAAAGATAATAACATAAAAATTTAGAGAATCAGAGCATTTGCAAGTGGAGGTAAAAGTTGTATCCTTAACCCAACAAGAGATAGAAGTGATTATAAAAGATAAAATAGAAAATTTTGATTACATGAAGTTGAAAATCTTTTTGCCAAAATAAAATTAATGTACATAGATTAAGAAAAGAAGTGTCATGGGGTAGGACTATCAAAGTTTGATCTGGCCAGCTGACAGGATCTTCTTGAGACATACCTTGAAGCAGGAGAGAGAGGCCAATTAGGCATGGCTGGTGCCTTTGTGGAGTGAGGGGGATGGAAATGGTTCAAGAGATCAGGAGATCAGAGTCACCTCTTGTCCAGCTTTCCCCAACCACCACCAGTGGGGGATGGTCCTCTCTCAGGTGTACCCCCAATAAGGGAACTTTCCACAGTCATATGATCACACCATCAGACCAACATCAGTACTCTATAAAGGTATTTGCCTGTCTCCTGCTCGAGGAGATAGGTATCTCAGAGAACCAAATCTCTGTGCCATGCATTTTCCCCATGAGAAGTCCAAGGATTTTTCTCTTGGTTTCCTTTCCCTAGCACCTAAATAAAATATTATTTTATTCTAATTGAATTTGTACAGAAGAGGGTATAATTCTTTAAAGAAGAATTACTAAGAAGCCCTACAACAAACCAGCCAGTCAATTTCTCCCATAACAGAAGGTACTGAAAGAGAAAAAAAATCACATTTCTCAAATAAGATTTCCATATCATTTATATACATAGAAATGTTTGTGTTTATGCATGTATATATATATGTATGTGCACATATGTATGTTTTATATGTATAAGTGTATTATATAGGTATAAAACCAAAAACTATTTCCAAACACTCATGGTCAAAAGCCATGACCAGTTTTCAAAAGAAGAATGCCAAACTTTTAACTATGATGAAGGAATGCTTCATGTAATTAATAATAGGAAAAATGTCTTCTGGATGACTGCCTAGATAAGACTTTTTTAAAACCAGTCTCCCACTACCCTACCACCACTTCTCATGCTATTATTTGAGTATAATGCTTACAATATTCCATTGCCCTTCAGTGTAATACTTTATCAACATTTTAAAAAAAATTTTAACCTAACATTTTCTTTGTATCCTATTTCTTTTTACTTGAGAAATAGAACAAACACATGATGACCCTGGGCAGTTCTAGGTCCTTTTCTATCACTTTATTTATTTCAGTTATAATCTAGGAAACTAGAAAGAATACATACACACGCATGCAGAGAGAGAGATTTTTTGTTTAATCAAATTTATCATCTCAGCCTTATTTGGTGGGCCTAAAGTATACTAAAGTCATACTTTTGTAAAACCAATTAACTCAAATTTGTGTTTTTTCCTTATTCCAATATTTCTATAGTTCTCCCAATCACCCCTGCTTTAAATCTTCACATTATTCTTTTTTCTGAATAGAATTTTATTTTCCAAAATATATGTAAAACCAAAATTTTAACATTAATTTTTTTAAAACTTTGTCTTCTAATTTCTCTTCCCCGTCCATTCCCACCCCCAATTCAAAATAACTTATACATGAGTAGTCATGGAAAAATTCCCATATTAGTTAGTTGTGGGAGAAAACAGTCAAAGAAGCCAAAACTTCAGATTAAAGAATTGTCAAAGAGGAAAAGAAAAAAAAAATGTGTTTCCATTCTTCACATTATTTTGGCTCCTTCCTTTTGTTTTACCTCATGACTCCAATACAATAACTCACCAAGATCTGTTGATCTTTCCTTCTTAGAACTTTTTTTCTTCGCAATACTTCTTAAGGTGTTCCTAGAATCAGTGGCTAAAATGTAGTAGATACAACATTTTGCTAATAATAAAAATTATAAATTAACTACCTTGTCTAAATGTTTCATTTTATCTGTCATCATAAGGCTTTATTTCCTAAGATTTATTGCCTAGTTTAGACATTGATTTCTACTAATTATCCATCTTCATCATTTAGTAGACTAAGGTTATTTGCTTTCAGAATATATGAAATAAATATTTTTATTGTGTCAAGAGATATAGAACCTTTTAAAAATTGACAAGATTTGGCTGGGGTCGAGTCAAGGGAAAAGATATATAGTCCTCAAAGAAGTTAATGTTAAATAATACCATGTTTCGGGGCAGCTAGGTGGCACAGTGGATAAAGCACAGGCCCTGGATTCAGGAGGATCTGGGTTCAAGTCTGGCCTCAGACACTTGACACTTATTAGCTGTGTGACCCACTTAACCCTCACTGCTCTGAAAAACAATAATAATAATACCATGCTTTTCCTGTCCTTTTGTGATGAGTAAAACTAAATGCGTGGTCACCTTATTCTTGTCCCCAGTGTGGGGAAAGTTAGCTAGGAATTACTTATAAATTAGAAGCTTTAGCAAAAGTTTAGGCATTAGGCATTTATTAAAGTATGTTAGAGGTTAGCAAAGAGAGAACACATGTCTGTGAAAGAATAGGAAAGCCTAGCTAGGATCTAGAGGAGACAGAGAAGAAAAAGCTGCCTCCACCTAGCAGACCCAGGCCACCAAGAGAGAGTTCCTGTCTCTCTGTAAGCAGAAGCTCCCTGTTAGTCAGGAAGAGAAGTGGTCCCTACACACAGCTCCAAGCTAATTGGCTGGTAGCATTCAAGTCCATTGATTGACATGACTTGAAGGCAGTACATGAATTGTGAGGAAACTTCCTGATGCTGGGTTGACTTTAGAAAGGTCAACCCATGCTCTCTCAGCATGGGGCCCCCTGGTAATAATATTCTCACACTTTTTCAGATCATCTTAAACTTAAAAGAAAAATCAACATGCCAGATACACAACTTAGGTTAGATTTAACTTAGGTTAAACTTTGCCTTCACAAGATAAATAAAGGTATTTTGATAAAACTAACTAAAAAATATATAGTTCATTGATAGACCTTAGGATACCCAAAACACCGATAACAGTGTTAGAATCAGAATCCATTGTCTAAAAAGAAGTTTCTAATTCAGACTATAAAAGGGCATAACTGAAGTATGAAAACTAAAAATAATACAACAAATTACTAAAAAAAAAAAAAAAGGTTAACATTAGGATAGTTAGATAAATGACTGAAACTTATATAAAAAAACTTGAAGTTTATTCCAGCATTCAAGACCCTCCAAAATATGGCAACAACTTACCTTTTCAACATTATCTATTACTGTGTAATCTAGTAACATCAAGACAACTCAAAAGGATGCATACTTTTGTTATTTTGTAGTTATCTCTTCTTGGAATGGACTTTTCCCTTAAGTTTATTGAAATCTGACCAGTATTTCAAGATCTAGCTTAAATACTATGTCACCTCTTCAGTGAAGCCATTACTATTTAAGTCAGTCTGAAATATAATTATCTTTTATTTCTGATACTACATAGCATTTTTGTACCTTTCACCATCACTCATCTTGTTATAGTTTGCATTACACAAACTTGTATATATTTTACTTGAACTATGATATTTCAAAATGATAGAAATCATGTCTGATTTCTTTATATATCTTCCTTTGTGATAGTAATACTAATGATAACAATAACAATAGCTAGCATTTGTTAAGTTCTTAGTATGGGTTCAGCACTGTGTTATGCATGTTACAAAAATTATCTCATTTGATTCTCACAACAATCCTGAGAAGTAATTGGTAATATGATCTCTACTTTATAGTTAAGAAAACTGAGACCAATAGAAGTTAAGTAATTTGCCCAAGGTCATGTAGCAAGTAAGTATCTGAAGTCAAATTTGAACTCAGGTCTAATTGATTCAAGGCTCAGCACTCTATCCATTGTGTCATCTAGCTGCCTCATGAATAATGATGTCTAGTTCCATGCTGGATATATGATAGACATAACAAATAATTACTGTACTGAATTCCTCCTGATCCTCGATGTGACATCCATCTCTGTACACTTACATAATTCTATCTGCAAACCTGAGGTGGAAGGAGGGGGAAGATACATATTTCATTAATAAGAATTATAAGATCCACAAACCAAAGGGATGTAGCAAAAGAACAGGGTTCTATTCTCAGTTTTTGTGTATTTGTTCCATGTTTCTCAAGCCCCTAACTTTGCAATGAGGGGGGTTCTTTTAACCATACTGTTAAATAGCTCTTTTGCATAGCTATTTTATATGGTTTAATGCATCCTTATATTCGTTGAAGTACTACAAACATACATAAAAGTTGTTGTGAATAAGGAAATAGCATGCAATTTAGATCTGAATTTTATTGGAGTCAAGGAGGTTATTATTATTGGGAAGTTCAAATGAAAGCAGTTATGCATGCTTGAGTCTGGACAAAATATAAATCTAAATAATTAGATAATATATGGAATATGGAAGGTAATTAAAAGTAGCACCCTTTAACAGCCAAGTCAGTGATGAAAAAAATGACACTCTCCCTCCCCCAGGCCCTTTAAAGTATCACATACCTTATCACATCATTAGAATGGATGCGACATTAATCCCCAAAGGGATTTCTCAGAATGAGATGAGAAATAATTAATCTTATTTGATTTGTTTTGATCACACATTGCAGATTTCCACCAGAAGAGAAAACTGGAGGAGGAAAAGTTAGGTTGGTAGGTAGAGAATCCTTAGCAGCATCAGACAGGGTAGTGGATAAGGAGTAGGTGTTCAGAATATAAAACTGTGACTTAACTAGAGAAGTGAAAGAGAAATCTAAAAAGCAGTCAAAGGAGAAAGAGATTATTTTTTAGCTTTTAAAATTCAAATATGTAGGTGTCACACCACCACTACCCTGTGGGGCTGATTTTTATGTAGCAATCCAGACACGAGACAGACTTCCCTGGATAACAGATGAGTGATAGATGTAGGATAGCTGTTTTAATGTTGAATAGAAATATAGTTAAATGGAGAGAGAGAACTGTTTTTCTTTTTCTTCATATAAATATTTTATTATTTTCCAGTTATATTTAGAGATAGATTAAGATTTCTGGTTTCACATTTTTCTCCCTCCCTCCCCTCCCTCCCACCTCCCCAAGGTAGCAAGTAATTCAATATAGGTTTATATATCTCTATATATATATATATGTATATATATAATCACATAAAACATATTTCTGCATTAGTCATGTTATGAGAGAAGAATCAGAGCAAAAAGGAAAAACCTCAAAAAAGAAATCAACAACAAAAAACAATAGAAACAGTATGGTTTGATCTGTATCTAGATTCCACAGTTGTTGTTTTTTTCTAGATTTGGAGAGAATTTTCCATCATGAGTCCTGTGGAACTATCTTGGACAATTGTATTGCTGAGAAGAATCAAGTCTATTACAGTTGATCAACACATAATGCTGTTGATACTGTGTACAATGTTCTGATTCTGCTCATCTCACTCATCATTAGTTCATGCAAGTCCTTCCAGGTTTCTCTGAAATCTGCCTGCTCATCCTTTCTTACAGCACAATAGTATTCCATTACATTCATATACCACAACTTGTTCAGCCATTCCCCAATTGATGGGCAACCCCTCAATTTCCAATTCTTTGCCACCACAAAAAGAGCAGCTATAAATATTTTTGTACATGTGGGTCCTTTCCCCTTTTTTATGATATCTTTGTGAAAAAGACCTAATAGTGGCATGGCTAGGTTAAAAGGTATGCACAGTTTTATAGCCCTTTGGGCATAGTTCCAAACTGCTCTCCAGAATGGGTGGATTAGTTGACAGCTCCACCAACAATACATTAGTGTTCGAATTTTTCCACAATGAGAGAGAACTGTTTTTCAAAAGCTGTTACGGGTTTCTTTTCTAATTATAATATGTCCTTACCAGAAAATGATTGCCCTGTGACCATTTTTATTACACCAAGATTCAATTCATCCAATCAACTAGTTCCTACCCATTAGTGCCAACACAATAGAGTTTAAGAATAGTAGATGTGGTACATGGATTTGAATTCCCAATCTACCTTGTATTAGTTGGATGTGGTTTTGATCAAGTCATATCTACTCTCTAAGTCTGAGCTCCCACTTTCATAAAATAGAGAAAATAGTACTGGTGCAATCTACCTGAAAGAGTTGTAAAGTAGATGATTTCTTAACCTAATGGTGCAATGGAAACCTCACATGATATAGAACCAAGGTTCAAATCTGATCACTGACACTGACTCTGTAATCTTAGACAAGTCTCTTAGTTTCTATGGTTCTTAATTTTCTCATTTGTAAAATGTGGAGGTTGGATTAGAATACTTCTATGATGCCTTGCAAATTAAAAGTGGATTGTTCATCATGGATTAAGAGCTGGACAAGATTTCAAAATTCACTTAGTCTAATCATGTTTGCCAGATAAAGTAACTGAAGACCAAAGAGGGTAGATGGCTTGTCTAAAGTCATTCCTTTACTAAAAGGTGTAGCAGGTATTTGAAGCATATGCTTTGACTCCAAATCCAGTTGGTACACTTCCTACTATAATCTTCTGTCTCTATTTTCAAGGTGATCTTGTAATGCTATATTACTGCTAGCTATTGTCATTTTGAGCATCTAGGTGGTGCAGTGGATAGAGTGCTGAACTTGGAATTAGGAAGGTTTTTCTTCCTGAGTTCAAATCCATATTCAGAGACTTACTAGCTGGGTGACCCTGGACAAGTCACTTAACATAGTTTCAGTTTCCATATCTGCCAAAAAAAAAAAAAAAGCTAGAGGACAAAATGGCAAACCGCTCCAATATCTTTGCTAAGAAAAACCAAATGGAGTCATGAAGAGTCTGTAAGGGGCTAAAATTCTAGCTGAACTATCCAAAATGTAGTGAGTGGTCGACAATAAATTATAAGCTTTAGAAAGAGTATTTAAGTGTTTAAGTATTTATTACAGAGCATTAGGATCAGCGAGAAAGGTAAAAATCTAAGTATTTCTAAGAGACTCTATCATCCGACCCACCATGGCGAGGTCAGGCACCAAAAAAAGACAGAACCCCTCTGCCAATGTCTGCTTCCTACTTCGTGTCCCACTCCCAGAAATGGGAGGCTCCTCAAGTTGATTGGCTGGTAGCCTTGATAGACAGTACCTATGAGCAAACATCACTTCCTGATGCTAAGGACCTTGACCACATGCCTTGCCCTCAGAGGCCTTCTCCTCATGTCGGAGCTTTGCTATAGTAAGTCTCCAGAAGGTGGTGTCATTCCAATCATTACAAGTCAAACATGACTGAAAAGTGGCTTGACAACAACTACATTGCTATTTTAAATAAACCTTAAAATGCTATGTAAACTGAGTTGTTGAATCAGCTTACAATGTATCTATCGATCATATGGTAAAAGGAAGGTATTTTGTCAGGTGCTATGTGGCAATAGAATTGTATGATACTGTCCCTGTACCTATTACTAAAAAGGCAAGTTTTATCCACAACAATGAGGAACATAATATTCTGTAATATATGGAGTGAAATATGCTACAGATATAATATTCAGTGAGTCAATGAACATTTTTAAAGTACTTCCCATATGCAATGCAGTTTGATAGGTATTGGGTAAGATTCAAAAGTAAGGTTTTTCCTTCAAGGAGTTTACAATTAGATTGGAGGGAAAATATGGATAGGCCTTGATTTGGCAAAGGATTTTGTAAGGTGCTGTTGTGGATTGTTTTAAAAAAAAATGGAGTCACATGATAAGAGTGATATTTTATTAAGATATCTCTTAGTAAGAGGGCAGGTAAATGGCACAGTGTTATTTACTGGGCCTGGTGTCAAGACCTAGGTTCAAATATGGCCTCAGACCCAAGTTGTGTGACCCTGAGCAGATCACTTAACTCTTTTTTGCTTTAGTTTCCTCAAACTATAAAATGAATCAGAGAAGGAAATGGCAAACCACTGAAGTGTCTTTACCAAGAAAACCCCAAATGTGGTCCAAAAGAGTCAGAAGTGACTAAAACAACTGAAAAATGACAACATATTAGAAGACTGTTGCAATAATATAGGTGTTGAATTAATAGAAATGTGACAACAGGAATGGAATAGATGGGGCAGATATAAAGGATATTTTAAAGGCAGTTAAAATTGACAGTTTTTGATGAACTAGGGACTTAAGGACAAAGGAAGAGACAAAGATCATGGTAAAATTTATACCCTAGGGTATAAATAGAAATGTGGGTATTGAGCAATACCACTTTTGAGAAGAAAACAAATTATTTTTCTAAATAAGTTAAATCTTGATGTCCCATTGTTTAGAACCAGGTTGTTATTTTTCTAGTGTCATTGGAAAAGCCCAATTCTTCCAACGTTAAGCATATATAATAAGAATGGTTATAAAGAACTCAGCAGTTTCATTTAAGTAACTGAGAGCTCTCAACTGGCATCCCATTTATTTTATTGAAACATGGGACATTTGTTTGAATTTATTCCATTATTTTACAGATAAAAAAATCTTATACCAAGAGAAATTCTATGACTTATCAAAGGTCACACTAATAATGAGAATAGCTAGGATTCACACGTAAGTTTTCTAACTATAAATTCAATATTTTTCTTATTAAGCTATACCATGCAAGTCAATTCAATTGAGTAAACATTTATTGAGCTTCACCTGTATATAAATTACAATCCTAGATCCTCAAGGAAATACAAATATGAAAGTCACTCTCCTTACAGTACTTAAATTCTAACAGGGGAAATAAGATTTGACAATACATAACTAACTATAAGAAAATATAAGTCTTGAAGAGAGGTGTAAAAAGTTTTATGAAATTACATTTTAGTAAGGTATAATGAATACTGAATTTGGATGTAGAAAAACCTGGGTTCTAATCTTGCCTCAGGTACTTAGTAGTTGGGAAAATCATTTGATCTATCTTGCTTCAATTTCCTCATTTCTAAAATCAATACATAAGAGTAGATGTCCCCTAAAATAACCTCCAGCTCCTTATAAATCATATTAACCTTTTCATCTGAAAGAATCAGAGAAATCTCCATGGAAGAATTAAATTTGACTTTGTTTTTGAAGGCCGATTAGAATTCCAATAAGCAGATACAAGTAAAGCACAAGGAAGAAAGCAAGTATGTTGTATTTTTCTTTAAGACTGATTTAGTACTATTTCTTTGGGTTGTTAGGCTACAACTGAAAATAATTGCTCATATTTTCCCAATTTTATTTCTTAGATTTGATGGTATCTCTTAAAATGAATGTTTCTCTTGTGAAATCATCAAGAACAAGGGAGAAAGAGACCTCAGCAAAACTTGAATATATAAATGGAATTTATGACAGTTACAAAATGTTATTCTTTATAGTCAACCAAAAAAAGAAAGGAAAGAGGGACAGCTAGGTGGCACAGTGGATAGAGCACCAGCTCTGGAGTCAGAAGGACCTGAGTTCAAATCTGACCTCAGACACCTGACATTTACTATATGACTCTGGGCAAGTCACTTAACCCCAATTGCCTCATGAAAGAAAGAAAGAAAGAAATGAAGGGAAAAACCAAAACATGCATTTATTAAGTGCTTGTCATCTTCCAGGATCTGTGATAGGGACTTTACAAATATTATTTCATTTTATTTTGAACAAACCTGTGAGGGTAGATGTTATTATTTTCCTCATTTTATAGATAAGGAAACTGAGGGTGAAAGAAGATAAAGGGCACACAGCTAGGAAGTGTTATACTTGAATTCTTGTCTTTCTAATTCCAAATGTAGTACTCTAATAAGCTGCACTTAAATGGCTTTGCAGGTATAAGGGATTTGCATAAATTATAGCTGTGGCGCCATTGTTGCTGGACAAAACAGGCACTATTTCACAGTAAAGCTAATATTCCCTTATTATTCAGGTTCACTCGATTGCTTAGAATCCTGAGGAGTGACTGGTAGGTACTGAAGGATATATCTGTTACCCGCACATTGAGATTTAAGCTTTGTCAAAATTTTAGTTGAGTTAAGGAATAGTGGTGAATGAAAGAGAAATGGGGTTTCTGGTTCATCTCATGACTTTAGATTTGATGGGGCCCTGCTCTTTCTGGCCTTTCCTGGGCATGAAGAAATTTCTCCAGAGCTTAGAATCTCATTTCTCAAGAAGGTAGTCATTGTCTCATAACAGGAATCATTATAAAGCAAAGAACAAAGCTACCATGTTCAATTGTGACCATATTTTCAAGTGTTCTATAGGTACAGTGATCAGGCTAATATTCATTGCAGTTGTTTTCTTCAAAATTTAATACTCTGGGGGCAGCTAGGTGGTACAGTGGATAGAGCACCAGCCCTGGAATCAGGAGTACCTGAGTTCAAATCCGACCTCAGACACTTAACACTCACTAGCTGTGTGACCCTGGGCAAGTCACTTAACCCCAATTGCCTCACTAAAAATAAACAAACAAACAAACAAATAAATAAATAAACAAAACATTTAATACTCTGTTGTGTCTTGTTTCTATGAGATGATCAAGGAAGAAATTTCTGGAAGATGACAAAATACTAACAAAGGGACTCCTTGAATTGGCCTTTGGATTTGGAATAAGTTGGGACTGCTTTAGCTTTAAGAATCTGTATTTGGAATGAGAAAAAGATCATCTCTCTGGAGTTTCTTAACTTGGAATATGTGAATTAAAACAAAACATCGAAATATAATTGGTTTCCTTTACAATCTTATGTATTTGATTCTATGCATTAAAAAAATATTCTGAGAAGGAGTTTATAATTCTCACCAGACTGTCAAGTGAGTCCATGATATACGCAAAGCTCAAGAACTTCTGATTCTAGTCTTTCCCCAAATAAGAAAAATCTGTTGGGATTCCTGGAAAGTAAAGGAATGCTAGGGATCTTTTATAGGTTTTAGTCTTTTATGAGGATATTTGGGATTAATCTAAGTGGAATCCTGCTGTGGCACGGTGCATGAGTTATGAGAATTGACTTAAGTCTAAAGTGTCTTCTTGAATGAATCTATGAACCTGACCAGATTTTGTCCCTGAAGTTCAGGGGCAGTCTGAAATGAATGAATACAATGTTTCATAATAGCTGATATTTATATAGCACTTACATGCCAGGTACTTTGCTGAATGCTTTATAATCATCATCTCATTTTATCCTTACAACAACTCTAGAAGTGAAGTGCTATTATTATCCTCGTTTTAGAGATGAAGAAACTGAGGCAAACAGTTTAAGTGATTTGCACAGAGTGAAATTGCTAGGAAGTGTCTGAGGTCCAATTTGAACCAAGGTCTTCCTGTCTCCAGGTCCAGCACTCTATCTACAGTATTACCTTGCTGCCTCAATTTAATGCTGCTTTAGAGTTTAAGGTTTATATTGTTGTAGAGAAGGGGTGTTAGAAAGAGTAATAGAGAGAGGGATAAAGAACTGAAATGGCAAGGAATCTTAGAGGTCATCTTGTCAGGGAGGTTGATAGTAGCATGATAACATGAAAATAATACTACCTCTGGAGTCAGAGGACCTGAGTTCAAATTCTGTCTTTCATATTTTCTACTTTTGGGGCCTCGTCCCAGTTACTTAAACAGCTCATTTGCATCATCTGTAAAATAATAGAGTTGTTCCATATAGCCTCTAAAGTCCTTTCCATCTCTAGATCTAAGATGCTATGACTTTCACAAACAGTGAAGCTGATAAGTGCCAAAGGTGAGATTCTTACTCCAGAGGCAGGGATGGATTTGAATTTTTCCACTGATACATTCTGTGTTCTCTTTGGGGTATTTTGTGAAGATTGACCTACTTCTAGGCCCTTGCTGACAGAAGTGAATTCATCTTTGATAATTGATGTACATGCCTAAGTACTGGGACATTTCTATTTGTACAATACCTGTTTTGGTCAGTTTAATTTAGGCAAGGAATGCAAAGCTGTCCTGATTACAATCATACAAACAAATTTCATCTGATCTAGGTATTTAAAATTAGCAAATTTGCCTAATCACAACGCACTCGTGACTAATAAGGGAGGTTCCAGTTTGGGTCACCAAATGACTTAAAGACTCTAGGGTTCCCTTCCCACTTCATCCCTATGAATCTACTGAGCAAAAACAATCAGAAATCTGTTCTTTTGATCAAGGTATCCATCCCACAGTAGGTCCTTGTTGTCACTACCCAACCTTGCCTATGAGACTGAAGGGCCATCTGGCAGCACACATGCATGTCTGTGAGTAATAAACTACCTACATGATGCTTTGAGTGCTTGTGTTCCTTCCTGGTTTCTTACCCACTATCCTCTCACACATTTATTTTTAATAACAGATGAGAATTTAGGTAATCCTTTGAGAACTTTTCCTATGTTCAATTATATAACTACAAAATTTGATTCTCCCCTTTGATTCACCAATATTACATGGGTGTTTGGAAGAAAAAGTGGTTGAGATGGGTGAAGAGTGGGAAAATTGAGGGTTATATTGACTGAACTTTTTCAGTCTAAACTTATTTATACATTGGACAACAATACAATTTCCCACCTCTGCTTCCCAGAATTCCATTGATTTTTGTTAGTGATAGGAATAAGGACCAGTCCTATGATTTAATTGGCATAGGGAACTTTGGGATGAGAAAACTCCCTACAGGTCATCACCTTCCTTATAATGTTTATGCTAACAGTATCATTTAGAGGGTAGGTGACTTTTCTGGGGTCACATAACCAGTACATATGTCAGAAGTGGGATTTGAATCAAGATCTTTCTGGCTTTGAGACTCATTCCTGAGCCAACACACCCTTTGGTGCAAATTATAAATAAATGCTTTGGTATTATTGTTAAAGTCTGGCACACTTATTTTGAGGTGGCTGCAAACCAAACTCCGCATATGCCCAGAAATAAGAAATAAGAGCTGTAAGTCTCAGCAGGGAGTTTCTACTATGGATTTTTTCCCTTGTCTGCTCAAGCAAATTAGAACTACACACTGGAAGCTTATTCTAGTGACAACTTGGCTCTGTGATACTGACTTGTCAGTGGGACATCATGGGAAACGCATATCTATGGAAAGAAGAAAAATTGTTTGGCTGACTTTAGAAACATTTTTAATATCTTGGGTTTCTAAATTACCCAGCACAATTGAGCCTTGGGGGTTTGAATGCAGTTCATACCTGGTAGTATGGGACGTAGTGAGTGAAATAAATAAACAAGTGCATGAGCATGGAAGTCTCCCTGTTCCCTGCTGTTAAAGAGAATAAAGAAATATCATTCAAAGTTCTTTTGAAATGTTTCCTGTGTAGACAAGACAGGAATAAAAAGCATATCGTAACCTACTATAAAAGATGGCAGGGTACTTCCATCAGATCATTCATATCCTTCTAAACCATTTTCTGCTATAGTGCATATGTCAAAACTTCTCCTTTGATATGTAAAAATTTAATGGAAAGGTAGAGGGTATAGAATGAGATAGATGTTGTGACACTGATTGGCCAAACTAAGAAGGAAAAGAGTAGGCTTCCTATGAGTCAGTCAGTCAGTCAGTCAGTCAGTCAGTCAGTCAGTCAGTCAATGAACATTTATTCACAGCCTACTGGTGTTCTGTTTCAGTCATGCCCATCTCTTCACGACCCCATTTGGGGTTTGCTTCACAAAAATGCTGAAGTAGTTTGCTATTTCATATTCATACTCATTTTTACATGTGAGGAAACAGAGGCAAATAGGATTAAGTGACTTGCTCAGTACCACACAGCCAATTAAAATGCCTGAGACCAGGTTTGAAATCAGGTCTTCCTGGCTCTGGTCCCTATGCTTTATACATTGCACCATCTAACTGCCCCTAAATGCCTACTATGTGAGAAGAACTATGCTAACTGCTGGGAATACAGAGAGAGGTAAATAAACAAAAACAAAAACAAAAACACTCCTTCCTCTGGAGGAGCTAACAATTTAAGGAGTCAAAGAGAGAGGAAAAATATTTTAGGAAGGAGGAAGTAATGCTAAAGAGATGAAGTTTCCTCATTCTATCCATCAATTGCTATCCAGTGTTGTATTTTTATTTAATTTTTTTTTTAATTTTTAGAGAGGGAAACAGTAAAAAGAAGAAAAGAAGCTGGAAAAATGAGAATCTCACTCAGATCCTCCTGTTGCTGAAAAGGGTGAAAACACAAGCAACAAGAAAAATGAATTAGTTGAATATCTTTAAGTTTGGGGGGTTATTTAGTCTAGAGGAGAAAAGATAAAATGATATTTCATTTACTTTTTGATTAGAGTACTATGAGACTGCAATAGCTTAAAAAGAAAAGTAGTATAATGAAAATAATAAATAACAATATATATATATACATACATATAGACATTATATATGTTGGAAATGGAATAAATAATATCTTGTCCTGTGTTTTATGTGTTCTAATAATGAGAGGGGAGATACCTATCCAAACGAAATTTTTACAGAATAATGATAACTGACAAGAAAGTTACTTCTATTACAGAATTCTTGACCTTGGAAAATAAAAACCATGGTAGAATCATGGCTGGGTGAAATAATATAAATACTTCAAACTTCAACTGTGAAGGATAATGAATGAGTATTTTAATAAATACAAGAAAATCTACAGAGGAAAAATGGATAGACCCTTGTATCATAATAAATTGTTGAAGAAGGAAAATGAAGTATTTTTTTTTTCATGAAATGCACAAATTGGCACAAAACATTAGTTAAAGGGATTTGTCAAGAGTCTCAAAACTACACAGGGATGAGTTAAGGCTAAAGAAAGTAAGGCTGTTTATTTTTAATGAAAAAAGTGGCTATAAATATGTAGCACTGTAAGAAAGTGCCTACTACTTTACTACAAGAAAGTTGTTGTTTTATTTCTTCTTCTTAAAGGAAGCGTTTGTTAATAACTTGAGTTAACAAGCTGGCTACATTGTCACTGTCAAGTGTTATTCATGGAGAAAATGAATTTTGTCCATGAGAGTTTCATTCTAATAGATGCTTGACTGGCTGCTGTTAAACATGATAAAAGATTGTTTTTTATTGCTGCATCAATTTGGATTTCATAGTAGTAGTTTTGGAGGATTGCTGCCTCATTTGAAAAAGTAATGTGTGGACAGGGAAGAAGAATGTTGGATAGATGATTATAAACTCTTTGAAGTTCCTGCCTTTGAGATAGGACATCTTTCAATGGAAATATTTTCCAGATACATAAGTATATTTCAAATTTTAAAAAAAGTAATAGTTGCTCTGGACAACAGCAAGATTTGGGGGTTTTAGTTATTTCACTCAACAGTAGTGAAGTGTGTGAAATAGAAGCCAAAATAATCAATATGAAATAGGACTGAATTAATAGTATTCTTGTATCCAGAACAAAGCATATTAATTTAAGTCCCATTACATTAAATTATGGGTAAGCCATATCTAATGTATTGTTCAGGAAACCACACTTTAAGACAGTAATTAACAAATTTGAAAATATCAAACAAGATAGTAAGGACATACAAACACTTTTTGAAAGAAATAGTTTTAAGAAAAGAAGCATTAGGTTAACAAAACATTTGTCTTCAAATATTTAAAATACTATAATCTCTCAAAAGAATTAGTCTTGTGTATAATGATGATGGGGAAAAACAAAGCTGGAAAGAGTAGAGACACTGACTCACATAAGTGAAGAACTTGATCAAAATTTAAAATTCTTTTTTTTTTTTTAGCAACAAACATTTATTTTATTTTTTCCAGTTACATGTAAGGATAGTTTTCAACATTCATTTTCATAAGATTTAGAGTTCCAAATTTTTCTCCCTCCCTCCCTCCCTTTCCTCCCCCCTTCCACAAGATTGCAACCAGGTTGTATATGTACAATCCACAGGTGTTCTTTTTATCAATTCTTTCTATAGGAGAGAATAGTAAGATTACTCATTAGTTCTGTGGGATTGTCTTGGATCATTGCATTGCTGAGAGTAGTTAAGTCATTCACATTTGCTCATTGAACAATACTGCTGTCACTATGCACAATGTCCTCCCAACTCTGCTCACTTCACTATACATCGATGTTCATTAGTCTTTTCAGGTTTTTCTGGGATCATCCTGTTTGTCATTTCCTATAGCACATGACCATTCCACCACAATCATATAGCACAGCTTTTTCCATCATTTCTCAATTGATGGATATTCCCTTGATTCTCAATTCTTAGCCTCCACAAAGAGTTGCTATAAATACTTTTTGCACAATTTTTCTCCCTTTTCTCTTTTTCATGATTTCTATTAACTGTTTCCCTTCCATCCTATTCCCTTCCCCATGATATTTATTCTATTATCCATCTTCTTTAATCCTATCCCTCTTCAAAAGGGATTTGCTGGGGGCAGCTAGGTGGCATAGTGGATAGAGCACTGGCCCTGGATTCAGGAGGACCTGAGTTCAAATCCAGCCTCAGACACTTAACACTTACTAGCTGTGTGACCCTAGACAAGTCACTTAACCCCCCCAATTGCCTCACTTAATAAAAAAAAAAAAGGGATTTGCTTCTGTCTGTCCCCTCCCCCACTCTGCCCTTCCTTCTTTTGCCCTTCTTTCTTTATCCCCTTCCCCTCCTATTATCCTGCAGGGTTAGAAAGATTATTCCGCCTAATTGAGAGTGTACATTATTCCTTCCTCATGACAATTCTAATGAGATTGAGGTCTTTGAGCCAATTCTGATGAATGTTAGGCTCATTTACTGCCCAGATTAAATAGATTACTCCACCCAATTGGGTGTGTGTGTTAGTCCCTCCTTGAGACAACTTTGAGGAGTTTAAGGTCTTTGAGCCTTTTCTGATGAGTGTGAAATTCATTTACTGTCCTGCTCCTCTCCCATCTATTCCCCCACTCCATAAGCCTTTTCCTTTTTCGTTCATGTAGGATTTCACCTCTGTCCTTCCTTCTCCTCAGTGCATTCCCTTCACTCCTCAATTTAACCCAAAGGATGTCATCATAGGGCAGCGAAAACCCGGCCTCAGACACAAGACATTCACCCACTTTATGACCCCAGGTATGTCCCCCAACTCCAATTTTTTTATAATTCTCTAGGGTCTTATATTTGAAAGTCAAATTTGCCATTCAGTTCAAGTCTTTTCATCACAAATATCTGAAAGTCTTCTTTTTCATTAAAGTCCCATTTTTTCTGCTGAAAGATTATGATGAGTTTTGCTGGGTAGGTGATTCTTGGTTGTAATCCCATTTCCTTTGCCTGCTCGAATATAATATTCCATGCCCTCCAGTCCTTTAATGTAGAAGATGCTAGATCCTGTGCTATCCTGACTGGGGCTCCACAGTACTTGAATTCTTTCTTTTTGGCAGCTTGCAATATTTTCTCCTTGACCTGAGAGCTCTAGGATTTGGCTATAATATTCCTAGGAGTTTTCCTTTTGGGATCTCTTTCTGAAGGTGATCGGTGAATTCTTTCAATTTCTATTTTAGCTTCTTCTTCTAGAATTTCAGGGTCATTTTCCCTGAGAATATCTTGGAAGATGGTGTCTAAGCTCTTTCCTTGATCATGGTTTTCAAGTAGACCAGTAATTTTCAAATTATCTCTCCTGGACCTATTTTTCCCAGAAAATATTTCACATTGCCCTCTATTTTTTTATTCATTTGGATTTGCGTTATTGTGTCTTAGTTTCTCATAACGTCACTGGCTTCCATTTGTTCAATCCTAATTCTTAGGCAATTATTTTCATCAGAGAGCTTTTCCACTTGGCTTTTCAAGCTGTTGACTTTTTTCTCATGTCTTTCCTGTATCTCCCTCATTTCTTTTTCCATTTTTTCCTCTACTTCACTAACTTTATCTTCAAAGTCCTTTTTGAGCATCTCTATGGCCTGAGACCAATTTGTATTTTTCTTGGAAGCTTTAGATATAGGGGCCCTGATGTTGACATCTTCCTCTGAGGGTGCCCCTTGGTCTTCTTTGTTACTGAAGAAACTTTCTATGGTCCTCACCTTTATCTGTCAGCTCATCTTGCCTTTCTTTTACTAGAATTTTAGCTCCTTAAAGTGGGGCACTGTTTCCAGGCTGCAGTATCCCAAGCTTAAGAATTAAGCCATACCAGGTGGTATGAATTAAGGAGGATTAGGTTCTTCACTCACCTGGTCTGTTCCCTGGTCCTAGATGACCCCAGACCAACTTGCCAATCAACCAGCTTTGTGTGTTGTGGCTGTTAGCTCCAACAAGCCTGTGCCCCTCCCCTCACCTGGGCCATTGCTACTCAAGCCTACCTCCTGGCTCTTGGCAGGGTTGAAAAATCCAAGGTCTGCCTCAGCACCAGCATAGACCCCTGTAGTCTCCCCCCTGCCCAGGGCTCAGCCCTCTCACCAGACTGTGAGCTTAGTTCTAGACAACACTGGTGCTTCAGCTGATTCAGAGGCTCTGGGGGTCTCCTTCTCTGGTGAGGCCTTCCTGGGAGTGGATCTGTGTCAGGGTGACTGTGGGGTTGGGCTTGATTCCTGTATCAGTGCAGCAGCTCCCTCCTTCTGACCTTCTAAGCTGTTCTTGGTTAGAAGATGATTTCAGCACATTCTTCTGTGAGTTTTGCTGCTCTGGGCATTTTCCTATGGCGTTATTTGGATGTTTGTTGGAGTGACTGTGTCATGAGTTCATGAGTCTTTCCACTGCCATCTTGGCTCTACCCCAGAAGTCTAAAATTTAAAATTCTAAAAATCAAAACAGGCTACATCGTTATTAATAGTAATATTGTAAAATATCTCAAATTTACATAGCATTTTAATTTTTGCAGAACATTTTAATTATATTCTCTTTTACACTTTACCTCAGAGCAACCCTGTGAGATAGGAGCAATCATTGGCTTATTTTATGCACACGTAACTAAAATTGGGAAAGCTGTACAGGATCACACACCTTAGTAAGTATCTGAGAAAGAGTCAAAACCTAGAACTTTTCTCTCTCATCAGAATACTCTTTTTTGCTGTTTTGTAATTTTGGAACTTTGTTCTTAAGAGCCTTCTATTCCCCATTCCACCTCCACTGTCTTCCCTGTAGAATTTTCCTATCTACCCTTTCTTTGAACCATCACAATTTAATTAAAAAAAACACTTATTAAGCAATTTATATTGGCAAAGTATCTATGTTGGTCCTGGGGATATTAAGACAAAATGAAATAATCCTGAAGGAACAGATATTTTTTAAAAAAAATTTTGTGAGGCAATTGGGGTTAAGTGGCTTGCCTAGGGTCACACAGCTAGTAAGTGTTAAGTGTCTGAAGCTGGATTTGAACTCAGGTACTCCTGACTCCAGGGCTGGTGCTCTATCCACTGCAGCACCTAGCTGCCCCAGGAATAGACATTCTTTTTTTTTTTTTTTTTGTGAGGCAGTTGGGGTTAAGTGACTTGCCCAGGGTCACACAGCTAGTAAGTTAAGTGTCTGAGGCCAGATTTGAACCCAGGTACTCCTGACTCCAGGGCCGGTGCTCTATCCACTGTGCCACCTAGCTGTCCCAGGAATAGACATTCTAATGGGAGGATTCAGTTTACACAAAGATAAATAAATAAAAAAAAGTTAGGCAAAGGAATTTTAAGAGGAAGAGAATACTAATAAAGGGGATGGAAGAGAAGATCAAGAAAAAACCTCTAAAGAAGGTTTGCAATTGAGCTGTGCATTGAAGGGAAGTGAAGGCTAGGAGGGAATATATTTGAGACATGGGGGAACCACCTGTTTAAAAGGTACTGAGATATTAGAATGTCATGTATGAGAAACAGCTAGCTGACCTATTTGACTAGGAAAAAAGTGAGTGTATAAATGGGACTGAAAATGTCAGATTGATCTATAACATTAAGGGCTTTACATGCTACCACAATGAGGATTATGTATTTTATTCTAGTGGCAATAGGAAACCAGAGAAGATTTTCAAGTAGTGTGCTGATTGGTGTTTCAGGGATAACATTTTGACAGTTGTGAAATTGAGAGGGGAGACTCTAGAAATAGAAAAAAAAACAGTCAAGAAGCTATTGTGATAGTGGAACATAAATATAATGAGGACTTGAACTGTGGCAGTTTCTGTGAGTAGGAAAAGAGGAAAAGGAATCAAGAGATTTTGTGGTAGGAAAGTTGATAAGACTTTCCTCTCTCTATGTCTCAATACTTCACTGACAGTGGCTCAAAGATCATACCTCACACTTCTTTCAGTACCACTGAATTTAGTACATCTGTCCTAGATGGCTTGAATTTATCAAAAACAATTAGGTGCCCTATGATTTTCTCCACTTTTGGGGGTTTAGGGGGAAGGCAGGTACCAACTTTTTTTTTTGTCATTGTATTTTGGTCTTAGAAATTTATTAGAATTTTTTCAGTACAGAAGAGAATACATTTAGAGATGTTTTGATGCATTGCTAAATCGCAAATGTATGTATGTATATATACATGTATATGTATGTATGTATAAATATACGTACACATACACATATACTTCTTAAAATATATGTATCAGAAATGTACAGTTTCTCATATAAACGTTTTTTCTTCTTAAAATGTCTTGAAATGATTGTTCAAAATAAAAAAAAATTATTATTTTAAAAAATGTTTTCATTAATCTTTGCTTTCTGTTTTTATAAGGAAGCCTTAAACATAAAATCATTTAGTTTTTTTTAAATCATATAATTTTACAAATTTCACGTTGGTAGACTAACGATTCCAGTTAATAAGTACTTCTATTGGAATTGAATTCATTAGGCAAAGATCAGGAAGGTTAGCTGCCTTCAGTTTCTGAAATGGTTAAAACTTGACAATAACCTTTATTTATTAAGAAGGTTTTCTTCCTTTGAAAAATAAGATTTAATGGATTATTAAATGTTTAGTCCAAATAATAGCAAAGAAGATAATAAGAAATGAAATTGGGGCTCTTGGAAACTTAAATATTTAAAAGGTTAACAAAACATTTTTACTAGAATGGGGGTGGGGGAGACTCCAAGTGCTTCTTGAGAAGATTCTGTTGCTTTTGGTTACTGCAAAAGTTATCTTGAAGATATGAGGAAAACAGAATTTCCGGGAGTAGTGCCTAAGCAGCCAGAAAATAAGCCAAAGTTGTCATTTTGGCCTTGGAGGTGCTGTAATAATGCTACTTTCTGGCTACTAAATGGAATTTATGGTAGCTAGCTTTCAGCACATCCCAAGTCTAATGATAATGTTTTTTAGTGTTCCCTGAAGCACTACCAAATCCAAGGGCTTTTAATCAATCAATAAGCATTTATTAAGCTCCCTCTCTGTTCTAGATACTTTGCTAGGTGTTGAAGTGTTTTCTGGGTCATTATAGAAAGATTAAATTGTTTTCAACATAATTTTCACATTAATTTGCTTTTGCCCAGATCTGTGATTTCATTAACTATGGTTAACTCTCTGTTTCCATACTCTCTATTGATGCAGATTGAAATCTTATATCTAATTTAATGTTCTTATAGAAAACTGGGCATGCTAAGATGGTGTCAAAGTCCCCATCAGAAAAAGGATTTAAATTTAAACCTACTTGACTTTTTCTCCATCCCCCTTTCCACACTCTTCTGGATTTTTTCCATTCCCAGAACTTCTTCATAGTGCAAGATCACATCAGCTCTGGCACTCACACTCCTCAGAACACTTTCACCATTTGCTCTTCATTCTCTCCATTTGGTGGATGGAGAACTGGAAGCTCCTCCAGGAATCTCTATTTAAGGAAGGTCCCATACAAACTACTTCTTTTCCCCCCACAAGTTGAACTCCACTTGCTAATTATGCCCCCCAGTATAAGTATACTACCTTTACTGTTCCCCTTGCTTTTCAGCTTTTTTGTGTTAGCATCCCCAATTAGATTGTAAGATCCTGAAGAGCTGAGAACTGATACAACCATTCTGGAGAGTAATTTGGAACTATGCCCAAAGGGCTATAAAGCTGTCAATACCCTTTGACCCAGCAATACCACTATTAGTTATTTTTCCCAAAGAGATCATAAAAAGGGAAAAGGACCCACATGTACAAAAATATTTATAGCTGCTCTTTTTGTGGTTGTAGTAATTGGAAATTGAGGGGTTGGTATATGAATGTAATGGAATACTATTGTGCTGTAAGAAAATGATGAGCAGGCAGATTTCAGAGAAACCTGGAAGGACTTGCATGAACTGATGATGAGTGAGATAAACAGAACCAGGAAAACACTATACACCATATCAACAACATTATACATTGATTAACTGTGATAGACTTGATTCTTTTCAGCAATACAATGGTCTAAGATAGTTCCAAAAGATTCATGATAGAAAATGTTCTCCAAATCCAGAAAAAAAAAAAAGAATTGTGGAATCTACATGCAGATCAAACCATACTATTTCTATTTTTGGTTGTTGTTTTTGTTTTTTGAGTTTTTTTTTTCTTTTTGCTCTGATTCTTCTCTCATAACATGACTAATGCAGAATTATGTTTAATGTGATATAACCTATACGTGATTACTTGCTGTCTTGGGAAGGGGAGAAGAGAGGGAGAAAAATTTGAAACTAAAAATCTTTAAAAAATCAATGTTGAAAACTATCTCTAAATGTAACTGGAAAATAATAAATTATTTAAATGGTAAAAAAAGGAAGAAGAAAATATTCCAAAGGACAAGAACTTTTCCCCTATCTTTATATCTCCAACTCTTAGGAAAGCTCCTGGAACATAGCAGGCACGTAATAAATGTTTGCTGATTGACTGACTACAAAGTTGGCTCTTTGGCTATAAGGCAACATTGCCTGGACATTTTTGTTTTCATGTTATGTGTTTATAGAATCATAGATTTAGCATTCAAAGTGACTTTAGAGTTTTACTAATAATCACTTTTGCCATTATTTTATAGATGTTTAAACTGAGATGCAAAGAGAAGGGATTTGATTAATGTCACACAGCTAGTAAGTAGCAGAGGTAGGATTTCATCCAAAATTTTCTAACACTAAACTCTAAATACCTTATCCCTTATTTGATACTAATTCTTCAAAAATTAATAATCTACTTAGGCTATGTATGATATCAATCAGAATATTTGCTTACCTACCCCAATTCAAGTGTTTAATGTGCAATGACCCAATTATAAATAGGACATCACAGGTTCATAGAGTTGTAAAGGAACTTATTGGCCATCAAATACAGTCATTCCTCTTTTTACAGATAAGGAAACTGAGGCACAGAGACATTAAATACAGAGATATTCTGTGAGGGACAATCTAAAGTAGAATTTGAACTCAGGTATTTCTCTTTATGAGTTCAGTAAATTAGTCACTATACCACTATACCTCTGTACCATCTCACCCATTGGAATCTATTTCTAACTCCTATCAGGTTGCTTCAAGATATTTTTTTTTTTGCCTTACCTTCTTTATTCATAAAGCTTATGTTTACAAATTCATTGATATGTAATGAAGCATTGCTATTCTGAGGTCTTCAACAGAGAAGTCTCTTTGGTAACCTTGAAACAATATCTTTCAATGTACATTTATTTCATTTTTAGTAAAAAATATCCTTCTTCACCTGTTTATGGCATTAAACTCTTCATTTATAAACAAATGTAATGATTGGAATGATGGCACCTGCTGGAGACTTAATGTAGGAAAGCTCCTCCATGAGGAGAAGCACCTGGGGGCAAGCCATGCGGCTTTTCTTTGGAATCAGGAAGTGACATTTGCTTGTGGGAGGAAGAGGGAGGAAGAGGCTGGCTCTCTCTGTCTCTTTTGTCAGGACTCTGGTGGAGAGAGGAGCTAAAAATGTGCTCTCCCTTTGATAGATAGAGGAATCTAGGCCTTTTTCTCTCCCTTTACCAAAGTCTTATTCTCCTTAATAAATACTTAAAAGTCTAAACTCTTGTGACCACTCAATGGTTACCAATAAATTATAAGCTTTAGCAAGAGTTTTTAGCTCTGGTCTCCACTAGAGTGCTGACGGAAGAGACAGAGAGAGCCAGCCTCGCCCCCTCTTCCTCCCACAAGCAAACGTCACTTCCTGATGCCAAAGAAAAGCTGCATGACATAATCATGGTATTTCAGTGGTAAAGAGAACCAAACCCTTACATTGCATTATAGATAATTTTCTCTCTATAATTGTAGATGTCCTATATCAAAACTATTTTTGTACATGTATTTTCAACATATATTAAAAAAAATCCTTTTTTCTACTCAAATTAGGCATTAATTTTAATCTGTAACAGGTATGATATTCCAGGATGAAAGAAGATGGATAATAGAATAAATATCATGGGGAAGCAAATAGGATGGAAGGGAAACAGTTAACAATGGAAATCATGAAAAAGAGAAAAGGGGGAAAAATTGTACAAAAAATATTTATAGCAACTCTTGGTGGAGGCTAAGAATTGAGAATCAAGGGAATGTCCATCAATTGAGGAATGATGGAAAAAGCTGTGTTATATGATTGTAGTGGAATGTACTTGTGCTATAGGAAATGACAATCAGGATGATCCCCAAAAAACCTTGAAAGACTAATGAACATTGATGTATAGTGAAGTGAGCAGAGCTGAGAGGACATTGTGCGTAGTGACAGCAGTATTGTTCAATGAGTAATTGTGAATGACTTAACTACTCTCAGCAGTGCAATGATCCAAGACAATCCCAAGGAACTAATGAGGAAGCTTACTATGCACCCCTATAGAAAGAACTGATAAAAAAAACACTTGTGGATTGTACATATATAACCTGATTTTGATCTTGTGGAGGGGGGAACAAAGGGAGGGAGGGAGGGAGAAAAATTTAGAACTCTAAATCTTATGAAAACGAATGTTGAAAACTACCCTTACATGTAAATGGAAAATAAAATAAATGTTTGTTGAAAGAAAAAAAAATATGATATTCCATATCCTTTGATAATCAATATAAATCTTTTCCTCTTTGCAAAAACACTTTTTACCCCCCAAGAAAGCATCCTTCACTAAATAGCTCCATTAATCTTAAAGAAATCATTTACCTTACATATGTCTCTATGATCTCATCAATATGGGCAGCCTCATGAAAAGTATACATCACAATCCATTCATACCTTCCTATCCATTTTGCTTCTTGTCCATGTGCTTCCATTATCCTCCAGAGGAGGTCTACCAAACTTGATCTACAGCTTTTTATATATAGGATACCAGCTGAGTACTCATGATTTCCACTGGGTATCCCATACTCCCACTGCATTTCTTACCAACCTCTATTTCCAGCCATACATCTCCATGTTATATCCCTTATGTGGATTTTCTTGAGCAATTCTTTATTGCTAATGTGTTGCAGTCTATTCATTCCCACTATGCTCCTCTCAATTGCCCTTTGAATGATCCACAGCTTTCACTCTTTGAGCATGATGCCACAAATATCATAAACTCTTCTGCCCCACAGCCCTCCCAATGAATTAATGCCATCCCACATACATACCTGATGGGAAAATTAATTTCAGTTTTTGTCAGGTACTAAAATAAAACACTGCATATTTTACCATATTGAATTTATGATCCATGGATAAATCACTTTTATTTACTGTTATACAAGTTGAAAAGCTCTTCACCCTATATAAAATTTATTACTGGGAAGATAAATAATAGAGGTGTCCATGGAATTTGAGCCTAATAGGGAAATGAATAAGTTCTTAAATTTATTATTACATGAGGCAGAAAGCCAATCCAACATTTTAAAAATTGTTTTGCGCATTAGGAAATGATCAATGTTTGTGTTTTTAATGACCAATCCTGTAAGTACAGATAATTAGGAGAACTGGAGAATTAAACCTTTTTTGTTTAAGTATTATAACAAATATGCCTAACACTTCTATTATACTTTAAGGTATGAAACAGACTTTGCACATCTTGTCTCATTTGATTCTCACAACTCTCTGAGGAAAGTGCCCTTGTTTACTCCTTTCATAGATGACAAAAGTAGAAGTGGAAGACATTGTGACCCACTCAATCATATAGCTTACATTTGAGGTAGTATTGAATTCAAATCTTCCTGACACTGACTCTAGCCTATAAAGAACCTAGGATAGCATTACATTTAAAATTTCCTATCTCAAACAGGAGCAAGTTAAAGATTAGTCTATTAGGTATCAAAAGCATATGGGGGGGGCAGCTAGGTGGCACAGTGGATAAACCACTGGTCCTAGATTCAGGAGGACCTGAGTTCAAATCGGCCTCAGACACTTAACACTTACTAACTGTGTGACCCTGGGCAAGTCACTTAACCCTCATTGCCCTGAAAAAAAAAAGAAAAGAAAAAACAAACAAACAAACAAAAAGCATATGGGACTCATCTGAAGTAGAAGGGTTTTAAGAGTTCCCAACACTAAAGTTTCCTCATCCTTCTGCCAACCTAGTAGTGAACTTCTACAAAGCTAGCTGTCCTAGTCCTTGAAAATTCACATCAATGTGTAGTACACCACTGGGCCAATATTCAGACCTTTCCAGCCAGATAGACCATACTAGAATTTTTAACTCTACTGACCTTGCCATCAAAAATACAGTTACCTCCAGGCAGGCATTGGAGAAATATTTTAATGGAGGACACAAGGAGAATAATGAAAGATATAGCCTTTGTGTGTTAAAATAAGAGAAAAACTCCATTTAGTATGTTTATGAGGGAGATGATATACCTCATGGAATATGAATGTGTGAATATTTGTGTGATGCAATGAAAAACTAATATTTATGCAGTATTTAATGTTTACAAAGTACTTTTATACATTCTCTTTTCCCTTACAACATTCCCATGAGGTAAGAAAAATGTTATAATAATTTTTTTTAATTTTTATTTTTTTAAAGTACCAAATATTTTTATTTATAGTTTTAGATTCCAATTTTTATTTCTCATTCCCTCCCTCCCGTCCCCCTTCCATGAGGTGGTAAACAATCAGGTATAGGTTATATATGTATGATTATGTAAAACATTACAATATTAGTAATTTTGTATAAGGGAACTTGAATAAAAGAAAAAAATGAAAGAAAGTGAAAAATAGCATACTTCAGTCTGTGTTCCATCAATATCACTTCTTTCTTTGGAGGTGGATGGTATGTTTCATCAATAGTCCTTTGGGATTGTTTGGATCATTGTATTGTTGAGAATAGTCAAGTCATTCACAGATCTTCATCAAAAAATATTGTTGTCTCTGTGTACAATGTTCTCTTGGTTCTGCTCAGTTCACAATACATCATTTCATAGAAGTCTTTCCAGGCTTTTCTGAAATCATCCTGCTTGTCATTTCTTATAGAACAATAATATTCCACTGCCATCACGTACCAGAGCTTGGTTAGTCATTCCCCAAACGATGGGCACTCATTTGATTTCTAATTTTTAGCCACCACAAAAAAGAATTGCTATAAATATTTTTGTTCAAATAGGTCTCTTTCTCTTTTTGGAGACGTCTAGGTATAATCAATTTTTGACACATGAAGGATTTGAAGTTCAGAGTGGTTAAATAGTAAGTAGGGGAACTGAGACTTGAACCCAAGTCTTCTGACTTGAAATTTGTGTGCTTTGCTTTATACTGTAACTGCTTCCTGTGGCAAGATGCATTATAGTATGGTTTATTATTTATATTTATCTATTTATAAATTATAAATTAATTATATTGTTTATACATCATTTATACATTTATTTCAGTTGTCAAACCCATTTTGGAGAGTATTCATTATTGACATGTCTTTCTTTAAAATACCACATGGTGTGGGAAGAAATATAGATAGAAGGACATATGGTCATCATTCTCAGTCTTGACACATCCCATCAGTTAGACATTAACAGTAGTTTTCAGTTAATGGAGAATATAGAACAACTTGCAGTCCACACTCACACCTTCAAGGCTTTATGGCTAGCAGCAGGACTATTCATTGCCATCACAGTCTCCTCTACCAAGGGAAAGGTCTATAGAAAAATTCTAGCTTTGCTTTAAGATGAAACCAGTAGCATGTCACAGACAAAAGAACACTGGGATTTTAGTTCAGCTCTGAAAGTCACTCAACCTCTCTGGCTTCAGGGTCCCTTATTTGTATAATGAACTAAATGATAACTAAGTATTCCACTTCAAAAATGATAGCTAATCCTTAGTAGGTCCAATGGAGGTAACAATAGCAATATATAACAATTTGCTTTACCAAGCAAATCTCATTTGATCTTCACAACAATCCTGAGAGATAGCTGCTCTTAGTCTCCCCATTTTATATATCAACAAACTAAGGCTTAGCAAGGTTAAGAGACTTCCCCAGGTTTACATAGCTAATATGTATCTGAAACCACATTTGAACTCAGATCCTCCTGCGTTCAGGTACAATGCTATTTTCACTTTGGGTAGTAGCTCTCAAGAGGCTATTGATCCTAAGAGGAAAGAGGTATTTGGTAGATGGGAAGTTGCTAAAGATTTGAAAAATCAAAATGATTGTTGATAGTGTTAACAGGTGAAAAAGTCATTAGGTGATTCAGGAATAAGTCATGGAGCCAATTATTTTTATTGTATTTAATTTTATTTTCCATGAATAAGGAGATTCACACATACACCCCCAGCAGTTTATCAGAAAGAACTGAATATTGTCAGATTTCCCCAATAAAGAAAAGAACTCTCCTATTCCTTTGCCTGCAGGAAAGTTTCCAAATCTCATGTTTCTTAATTGAGCTTGTTTTCTAGGCAATCAATTTGATGTTTCAGTGCTTTTCTGCTGTTACTCCTGTCAAAAAAAGAAGGCAGTGTCCATTGATTGTTAGTTTCACATCATTTTTTTTTCTCTTAGACTCTTTTGGTCCTGAACCAAAGCTTTTCCAATTACAAGAACAGCAACCTGGATCACATTCAACATTTTGTATTGGTGTCACTGGCACCTATGTACATGCAGTCTACTTTTAGGGAGTGAAATGAGCAAACTGCCTTTGGAGATTTATTTGCTACTGTTTATGGTCTGCCTCATTTGGCCAGTAAGAAACTTTTTTATATCTTGAACTTTATAAAACCTCTTAGAGGGCGACCTTGTTAACCAACATTTCCTGAAATATAACTTTTTTCAGAACACGGATACTGTTTGAAACAAGAATCATTCTCTTAAAATTATATATATGTGTGTGTGTGTGTGTGTGTGTATAAATATATACATATATGTGTGTGTATACATGTATACATACACACACACACACATATATATAGTATTTCTTTGGGGATACTTTATTTTGATTGATAAAAACCAGTTTTTCATTATCACCTAGAGTTTACTTCTTATTTCCATGCATCATCACCATATCACTGTCATTTTTTTAGGCTGACATATATGTTCATTAATACTGAGGTTCCTTTGCCCTTTTATTTTCCTGGAAGGTGGCAATGTATTATACATACTTAACACTGTACCAGGCAGAATAACAATTATATTCCTTAGACATAAATACCCCAAATAAATCTTTCCAGCAAGGTTTACTAAGTTTTGGGTATAGAATCATTGGCTAGAGTGGATTTTCAAAAGCATTAGAGCAGAGGCAGCTAGGTGGCACAGTGGATAAAGCACCAGCTCTGGAGTCAGGAGAACCTGAGTTCAAATCTAACTTCGGACACTTGCTAACTTACTAGCTGTGATCCCCTAGGCAAGTCACTTAACCCCAATTGCCTCACCCCCCCAAAAAAAAGCAATAGAGCATAGTCATCTTTGCCAATCTTTAATCCTTTGTCCCTTTGATCTTCAATCTAACCCATCATTCCAATCTCTCTGTCTTCCTCAGCATCTGCATTTTTGACTTCCATTCCTAAAGCTGCAAAGCATAGCTAGAAAAAAAAATCATGGCAACATGCTGACTGGGGCCACTACAAGTCATCAAGTAAACAATTACTTATTAAGCATCTAATCTGCGCAAGGTACTATGCTAAACTCTGGATTAAAGCACTTAGAGAAGTATAGAATCATATTAACTAACTTCATATGGTTACTCACTCCTTTTCAACTAAGCGGTTTTTTTTTCACTTCTTGTTAATTTCCTATTGGATTTCCCACTGCAACTAAGGCAGACTCCTTAAATCCTCAATTTAACCACTACCCTTTCAATTCTCAGCAGATGTTACTTTGCCTCCCACTTTAGCAAGAAAACAAGCCACATGACAATTATCCCCTTTTCAGTTTGGCAATCCACACCCTTTTTTGTGACTGAAAATCTCTGTATTGCTTTACTCAACATTCTTTTCTTATTTTGGTCTCATCCCCTAAGAAGTATCCCTTTTTTTTTAGATAAACATATCCACTTGTGTCTCTTTTAACATTCAAGATGTTAATTCATTATTATTTCTGCTTTCTCTTCACATTCCTTAGCTCAGTGTAAGTCAACACACCACTATGCCCAAAGCAGTCTGGCAAAGTGGTCAGAGGATTGTCCTCATAATTACATAGATGTGGGAGTCCTGGGTTCAAGTTCCATCTTGAGCACTGACTATGTAACCCTGGGTAAGTTACTCAAGCTCTCAGTGATTCAGATAATTCTTTGAGACTATAATTTAAAGAGAAAGTGCCTCACCAGGAGCTCCTCACACTGATGAAATCATAGGTCTATTTTGGGTTTTGTTTTGTTTTAAAGCACAAAACAGTCTAGCATGATATGGTATGTAAATGGTTGGCCTTAGAGGCAGGAAGATCTGGGCTCAGAACTTTTCTCTGAAACATATTAATTGTGTGACTGTGGAAAATTCAGTTAGTGATTCAATGTCTTTAATAAAAATTTTAAGGTGATAAATTACATAGGAGATACTGATCTGCATTGGTGTGTCAGTTCAGTCTGGTACAGGCAGAGTACCTGAAGTGGTGTCTTTCTATGTGGAGAATCTGGGAAATCTTTTGGGAGAATAATGATAATGAGAAGTGAGATTTTACCCTAAAATTTATCTATATTAATGAAATTGCTTATCGCTCCTCCATCTCTTCATGTTTCCCTCACCTCTTACTGTGATAAATGCTGGGAATACAAACACAAAAATGGGACAATGAAGCATTTCCTGGCTTTTGAAAATCTTACATCATATTTGGAAGATACGTACAGAAAAGTAATTTAAAAGTAGTTTGAGGCACTATAGAGAACTGTGAACTGGATTAATCAGGAAGACATGATAGGAATTACCCAGGTTATCACATTAAGCCCCACATGCAAAGATGGAAAATATTCCAATGCCCCATTGTACAGATAAATAAAAGATCACACTTTTGTGAGTAAAAATGTAACTATATAGAAAACAAGATTGCAAAACAGCAAGAGCTTTGATTCATTAGGATCTAAGATTGGAAATGTCTAGTCTTATAACCCAATACTTACTTTTATGTCAATATTTGGACAATTGAACAAGTGATTTGCTCTTTTTGGACAACTGTTTGAACAGTTCCAGTGCTTAAAATGAAAGAAAAAGATAATCCCAGTGAGCTGGTTATAGCTCTTCCAGATTCCCCCTGTATACTGACAACTTCAAGATGCCTGCAAATATGACCATGTCTCATTCTTCTTTCAAAACACAAACAAACAAAAAACCTACTTCTTCAGCCATCTCTGAATCCTCTATCTCTCCTTTGTTCTGCCTCTAAACTCTTTGTGAAGGTTGTCTACAATGGGTGCCTCTATTTCCTACTCAGTTTCTTAATTCTCTACAATCTGGCTCCCAACCTCATCACTCAAAAGGAAACTGTTCTCTCCAAAGTTACTAACAATCTCACAATTGCCAATATAATAGTTTTTTTCTTCTTTCTCATCTTCATCCTTCTTGATGTCTCTTCAGCCTTTGGGACTATTAATTTCCTCATCTCCATGATACTCTCTTCTCTTTAGGTTTTTTATGAAACTGTTCTCACCTGGTTTTCTTCTACATACCTGATCCTCATCATCATTAGTATCCTTTGCTAGGTCATTATTTAGGCCATTCCTAATAAATAGTGAGTGTACCACAAATCTCTGTCCTGAGCCCAAATCCTCTATCTCTACACTATTTTCACTTGGTGATCTTGTAAGCTATTTCCACAAATTCAGTTATTTCTATGGTAATGATTCTCAAATCTATTTATACAGTACTAACCTCTCTTTCCTATCTACAATCTCATAGCTCCAAGTGCCTATATGACATCTTGAACTAGATGTCTTATACATATCTACAATCTGACATGAACAAAACTGGAACTCATCATTTTTACCCCATACCTAAACTTCTCTATTATTGCAGAAGGTACGAGTATCCTCCCAGTCACCCAGTTTTGTAACTTGAGCATTATCTTCAACTCCTCACTCCCAAATCCCCACTCCAGGAAAAGAAATTAGTTGTTTTGGTAATGATACTTTGATTAAAAAAAAATCTTTTCTCTGACACTAAAACCAACTTGGTGCAGGACTTCATTACCGCATACCTGGATTATGGCAATAGCTTGCTGTTTAGTGTCCTAATGTCTCTACAATCTATTCTATTCTTCATTCAGTTGTCAAATTGTTATTCCTAAAATTCACATTTAGTGATTTCATATGCATTTTCAATAAACTCCAGTGGCTCCCTATCACCTCTGTGATAAATTACAAAAAAAAAAAAAATTTTTGGACAATCAAAACCCCATTGTTTCATTTACTTATTTGTTTATTTAATCATTCATTCATTCATTTAATTATTTAATCAGTCATTTGTTTATTTCTTTGTTCATTTATTTATTTATCCATTTATTAATTCAATCATTTACCTTAGTTCCTTCTTTTGTTTGTATATTCATTTATTCATCCATTCTTTCATTACTTTATTTGTTTGTTTATCTTTTATTTATTTATTTTGGATCATGAAAGTATTTTTATTTTATTTTCTAATTACATTTAAAGATCATTTTCAACATTTTTTAAGGAGAAAGTAAGGTCTTAATTTTTTTAATAGTTTAGAATTTTATTTTCCAAATTACATGTAAAAAAATTTGACATCAATTTTTTAAAATTTTGTGTTCCAACTCCCCTTCCTCCCTCCCTTCCCATTCCCCACCCCCAAGAACTCAAATAATTCAATATGAGTTATGTATGTGGAGTCATGGAAAACATCTCCACATTAGCTAGGTGTAAGAGAAAAACAGATAAAAACAAAACTCCAGATTAAGGAAATATTAAAAAAAATATGCTTCAATCTGTTTTCAGATAACATCAGTACTTTCTCTGGAGATGGACTGCATTTTCATAAGTCCTTCAGAGTTATATTGCATTGCTGATAATAACCACTTGCTTCCCAGAAGATTATCTTACACTATTGCTGTTCTTTTGTATACAGTATATTTCACTCTGATTCAGTTCATGTAGTTCTTTCCAGGTTTTTCTCATAGCATCCTATTCATCATAACCTATATATAGTACCTTAAATTTGACAAGGAATTTTCTTCACAAAGCCAGCATAGTAGGTACCATACATTTTGCATTATAATCAATCATCATAACTGTTTCCCTCCATCCTATTCCATTCCTATGATATTTAATCTATTTTCTATCTTGTTTTACCTTATCCCTCCGCAAAAGTGTTTGGCTTCTGACTGCCCAATCTCCACTGGCCCTCCCTTTTTTCACCCCTCCCTCTTCATCCCTTCCCCTCCGATCTTTCCTGCAAGGTTGGATAGATTACTCTACCCAATTGAGTGTGTATGTTATTCCCTCCTTGAGCCAACTCTGATGAGATTAAGGTCTTTGAGTTATTTCTGTGTTCAAAATGTTCTTCCTCCCTCCTCAACTCTCCCTATGAAATCAAGCAATTCAATGTCATACATATGCAGTTAAGTAGAACATCTTCACCTTCCTAGAAAGTGTTTTGCTTTTTACTGCTCCCTCCACCAATATTCCCTTCCATTCTCTCCCCACCTTATCTCTTTCCCCTCCCACTTTCCCTCAGGGCAAAAATATATTACTATACCAACTTGAGTGTGTATGTTGTTCCCTCTTTGAGCCAATTCTGATGATAGTAAGGTTCACTCACTCCTCCACTCCTTCTTCCTCTTCCTTCCCCTCTATAAGCTTTTTTCTCCTTTCTTTTAGGTGATCTACTTTTACCCAGTCTACCTCTCCCTTTCCCTTTCTTTGAGTGCATTCCTCCTACCCCTCAACCCTATTTCTAAGATGTCATCATGGGCACCAGTCCTGGACCCAGGAGGCCCTGAACCCAAATCTGGCACAGACATAAGACACTCCACCCTGTCTGCCCCACAAAAACCAAGGACAAACAAAAATAAATGCTTTACAGTTATAAACCCTTCATATTCAGTTCAGACCTGTGTCCTCTGTGTAAGTGTATTCCTTTTAGATACTCTAATACTGAGAAAGTTCTAATGAGTTCAAAGTATTTTCTTCCCATATAGGAATATAAAGAGTTTAATCTTTTCATATCTCTCATGATTTCTTTTTACTGTTTACCTTTTATGCTTCTCTAGGGTGTTGTATTTGAAAGTCAAATTTCTAATTCTTTGCCACCACAAAAAGAGTAGCTATAAACTTTTTTGTACATGTGGGTCCTTTTCCCTTTTGTATGATCTCTTTGGAATGTAGACCTAATAGTGTTATTTTGGGGTCAAAGGGTGTGAACAGTTTTATAGCCCTTTGCCCATAGTTCTAAATTGTTCTCCATAATGGTTGGATCAGTTCACAACTCTACCAACATTGCATTAGTGTTCCAATTATTCCATAACTTCTCAAACATTTATTGTTTTCCTTTTTTGTAATGTTAGCCAATCTGATAAGGGTGGGGTGATACCTAACAGATGTTTTAATTTGCATTTCTCTAATCAATAGTGACAGAGTATTTTTTTTTTCATTTGGCAATAGATAGCTTGGATTTCATCATCTGAATACTGCCTGTTCACATCTTTTGACCATTTCTCAATTGGGGAATAACTTGTATTCTTATAAATTGGATTTAGTTCCCTACATAGTTTAGAAATTGGAAAAAAACCTGTTTCCCAGCTTTTTGCTTCTCTTCTAATTTTGGCTGCATTGTTTCTGTTTGTACAAAACCCTTTTAATTTAATGTAATCAAAATTATCCATTTTTCTTTTCATAATATTCTATATCTCTTGTTTGGTCATAAATTCTTCTCCTCTCCATAGATTTGATATTTAAACTATTCCTTCCTCTCCTAATTTACCCATGGGATCACCCTTTATGTCTAAATCATGTACCAATTTTGACCTTATTTTGGTATACCATATAAGATGTTAGTCTATGGGGGAAGCTAGGTGGCACAGTAGATAGAGCACTGTCCCTGGAATCAGGAGGACATGAGTTCAAATCTGGTCTCAGACACTTGACACTATTTGTGTGATCCTGTGCAACTCACTTAACCCCAATTGCCTAGCAAAAAAAAAAAAAAGGATGTTGGTCTATGCCTAGTTTCTACCATATTATACTCCAGTTTTCCAGCAGTTTCTGTCAAGTGTCTGTCCTCCTTTTGAGATATATCATACGTCCCACAGTTTCACAAACCCTCTATGAGAAGTCCTTTAATCTTCGTATTTAGCCTTTACTCATCCAGAGCTTCAATTCCATATTTCTATTTCCTGCTTGACTTTTCCCACCTGAAGTCATAATGTCAATTACAGCTCAACTGTCAAAAAATGCACCTAGTCCGCCACTACCCATGAATCACCTCCCCTTCTGACTCCCTGTTTCATAATTTCACCTTGTCACATGACTCAATTTCAGAAGCTTAAGGGCTTCTTTACATCTCCCTTTCCTTTAGCCTCCATAGCCAATAAAATGTCTCATGGCATGCTTCTCCCCCTACCCTTCAATGTCCCTTTGTTGTTTCTTAGTCCTAACTTTCACACATCCTTTTGTACACTGCCCCTAGATTAATCTTAGTTTTATCATATCATTCCCCTGCTTAAAAGTTTCAAGTAGCTTCTTATTGCCAAACAAATAAATTCCTTGGGAAATCAATGTTCACAGTCTGTCCCACAGCATAACTTTTGCTTGCTTTTTTGTTTGTGTGTGGATAACAATATAAAGGGTAGAATATATTAGATCAGAGGATCACAATCTTTGCTATGGTAGGTTAAGGATAGAAACTCCCAGCTCTTTGTAACCAATATATTTCTTTTTTTCTTTTTCTTTCTTTTCTTTCTTTCTTCTTCCTTCCTTCTTTCTTTCTTTTTTGCAGGGCAATGAGGGTTAAGTGACTTGCTAGTAAGTGTCAAGTATCTGAGCCCAGATTTGAACTAAGGTCCTCCTGAATCCAGGGCCAGTAGTTTATCCACTGTGCCACCTAGCTGTCCCAAACAATATATTTCTAATTTGAACTTCATTGCTCCTTCACTAGTATAGTCTATCCACATGGGACTATCTCCAGTCATCCTGATCTATATCTTCCCATTTGGACCCAGATGACTCTGAAGGAGAGAGTAAGACTGGAATCCATGCACAGCCCTGCCTCACTGAAATAAAATTCACTGTAAGTCACAATTTTACCTCCCTGATGTCATGGTACTCTTTGATAATGTAGGACAAACAGCAATCAACATTCCATGATTAATAGCTGTCCCACTGGGGACCCAACTGTCAAGCTCCAGTTGGGCGATACAGCTCCTCTTTTACTCTTCTCTCTTTCTCTCCCCTCTTCCTCTCTTCTCTGCCTCTGTCTATATAGTGAATCATACCCTTACCTGCTGGTTAGGAATTCCTATTCCTGCCCAAAAGAATATGTGTTTGAGTTGCTGAAATCGGCAATATTGTCTTAGGGTTTTTATACTACATTTCTTTTTTAAGAACTGTGCTTTAAACCCAAATCACTACCATTGTCTGGCCTCTTGATGGCTTAGACTGAGTGTAAATATCAATTATTTTTTTCACCAGAAATGCTGAGGGTCTTCCCCTCCCAGATTAATTAATTAACTAATGAGTTAATTAACTAACTAATTAATTGATTGATTACCTAATTAATTTGTATTTGTCATTTTTGAATAGCCAGTTCTTAGCCTCATTTTTTTATCTTACCGTAATCACCAAATGGGTCTAGTCCCAGTCAAACTGAGACCTGGAAAAGACCTTAGCTTAAAAACATCAAGATTGAGGCAGCTAAGTGGCACAGTGGATAGAGCACCGGACCTGGATCAGAGGACCTAAATTCAAATCCAACCTCAGACACTTAACAAGTACTAGCTGTGTGACCCCAGGCAAGTTACTTAACCCCAATTGCCTCACCAAAAACAAACAAAAAAACAAACAAAAAAGTCAAGATCTCCCAAATCATCTGGTGCTATCTCCAGTTGTCTTGATCTATATCTTGCCACTGGACCCAGATGGATCTGGAGGAGAGAGTGAGGTCGATGACCTTGCACAGCCCCGCCTCACTTAAATCCAATTCACTAGGGGGAAGATAGGTGGTACAGTGGATAAAGCACCAGCCCTGGATTCAGAAGGACCTGAGTTCAAATCCAGTCTCAGACACTTGACACACACTAGCTGTGTGACCCTGGGCAAATAACTTAATCCTCATTGTCCGACCAAAACAAAACAAAAAATCCAATTCACTGCAAGCTATTACATTGCCTGCCTAATATCATGGTCCTCTCTAAGAAATAAGGACAAAGAATAATAAGTACAATGTACTCTTTCCCTACAACCCACCTTTTTTCTGTTTTTTACCTTTCTATATCTCCTTTTTCCTCATTCAAAAATAGCTTTCTTTCTATTGACTCATAATCATGGTTTTTAGACTGTTCTAAAATAAGACTTTTCTCTTCTTTTCTCCTTTCTCTAATTTCATCTCATTATTTTCATCTCTCCTCTGTACTTAATCTTTGTCATTTTGCTACAGGTGCTAGTGGATGGTGCTTTGTTTTACAAAGCATTTTTGTAAATTCTATTCATTTAGTCAATAATCATTTAGTAAGCACCTTCTTCATGCCAGTTTAATTAGCAAGTAGAAATTCAGCACATTAGGTTTTCATTTTTGACACAAAGATAAACCATATCCTAACCACACACCAGGTTAAGGGCAGGTAGGAAGTATAGGCTCCTAAGGGAACCTGAAAAGAAGAGTGTGAAATAAGAAAAAGGAGAAGATTGAAAATGATTATAGGAGATGATGGGCAACAGTGAGCAGCAAATTGACAGTGAACATGAGAATATTTCAAATGAAGAATAAACAGGGTGAAACTGAAGTCTGAAAAGTCTGTAAGACCTGTAAGAATGAAATTTAAATTAGAATCCTTAGCAAGGTTTCAGATTTTTAATTCAGGTGTTTTTTTCATATCTTTAGTCTGTCAAATGTCTAATTAGTTATTTTAAAAATCTCTACTCCCCTCCCCATCCTCACCCCCCATGGAAACCAGCAAGGAAGAACAAAATGAAAGAACTAAGGGTATTGGAAGCCATCTGTAATGGTGGCTCTCAAAATGACCTTTGCTGGCCAATTTCCATCCTGCTCCATTCTCTTTGATGTGAAGCTAGAAACCCTTATACTAAGGCATAATTGATATGCAGAAAAATGTCATCAGATTATCTTTAGGGGATATCTTAATTTATTTATTCAGCTGTGCATGATGTTTAAAAGCTTTCTTAAGTCAAACTTTTTAAAAACCAATAACAGCATTTACATTTTATTAAATTTCAAAAGTTTTTTCTTCAAATAAGCATATATTGACATCAAAGTGTTCTTAGCAAAATTTCCAAGGCATTGTCATTTCTTAGTTTTCACTGGTGAATATTGAGCATCTATATATCCAAACTTATATTTTAAACATATTAAGAATCCTAAAAACAAACAAGTGGATTTATAATGTTATTAAAATATTCATAAGTTTATAGATCTGGAAGCAGAAACAATATCAGATGTAATTTTACCTAACACTCTCATTTTAAAAGAAAGGAAATTGAAGCCTGTGGACATTAAATAACTTTCCCAGTCACATGGCTTAATCATAAGTGGTAAGATTTGAACCCAAGATCTCTGACTCAAGAGTCAATGATTTTACCATTATTGTGCCTGTGTATTTGGTAGCAAGTTTCTGAGAAATAATTTCAGATCAGGAGAAGGATCAGGAGGAAGAGGAGAAGGAGGAACAGGAGAGGGAGGAGGATAGTGAGAGGAACAGGAGGAAGAGAATGAGGAAAGTAGTAGGAAAAATGAAAGAGCAAGAAGTGGGAGGAGGAAGGGGAAAAGGAAGAGGAAGGAGAGGAATAGTCATTCACATATCTATATCTATATCCATATCTATATATCTATATAACATAACAACTTTTCATGTTGTTGTAGATACATATGTAGATGCATTTTTAGGAACTGAAAGCCATTATGTAGTACAAATATGCCCTCATTTTACAAAAAAGGAATGGAGGCTCAGAATGGTTAAATAACTTGATCAAGCACACACAGTGAATAATTGATTGAGATTTGAATGAAAGGCATCTATTTCAACACCAATTCTCTTTCCATTATTGCATATATTCCCCTGACTCCAAAAAAGGGTCGCACTTGCAAGTTAGTTAGATTTTAAATACTGGCAATTCAAAGAAACTGGGGTGCTTAGTGTTGCCTTATCAAGGATGTAGCTATGGCAATTGTGACATGGTATATTGCTTTCTACATCTGTATTTGAAAGACTAGCTGTTCAAAGGTAGTTCATTTTATTTATAGATTTTGTTTGTGATTCAGATAACAACTATCAGGTGAAAGGGAGGAAATGGTGTTGTATATATAGATTCAGAGTAAACCTGTTCTGCTGAGGCTCTTCTTACTACCTGCATGCCTTTGGACAAGTCACTTCACTTCTTTGTGACTGAGTTTCCTCATCTATAAAAAAGGAGATCTCAAAGGTTTCTTCTGGCTTACAATTCTATAGTAATACAAAGGATAGTCCCTGGTTGTTTAGGTACCCCAAATTATAAAAAATAAGGTATAATTAATTATTAATCAGTAAATGATAACATTTGCATATTTTAAGATGAACTATAGAACAAGATTTAAAACAAAAATATAGCTTACTTTTCTTTGCTCTCTTTTAAGAACATTTCAGTTCTAGAAAATTCCTTGGGTCTAGTTCTTATGTCTATTCAACTCCTACCTGCTCCAGTGACTTCAAAGCTGGAAGCAACCTAAAAACGCCCTCATGGTTCTATTTGCTCTAATTGCTGTATAGATAGCACCTTTCTTATCTGAGAGATGGTATTAATTTGCATCCTTAGCACTCCCAAGTAGCTCTTAAATATATGACCTATAATGTCTCTCCAAGGCAATCCTTAGCTTTCTCTGATGTGTGACTTGATTTTTTAAATGTCGTCTTATCATTTACTCTTCTCCTGGCAAAGCAGAAAGGAGAAACACCTATAATATAACACCGGATCTACGGAAAATCCCTTAGTGATCTCCTTCCAGTCAGTAACAGATTACCCTACCAAAGTATCTTGCATATGGTTCTCCTCTTTTTTATGGTTTATTATGTGTGCAAAGGTTGATTGGAAAAACATATTAAATTATGCCCTTTAAGTAACAAGCAACTTTACCCACCTGTTTTAAACTGGGCTTCTTAAAGGAAATACACATATTTTACTTCTTAATAAGAGTGAACCAACAACAAAAGCCCAATAATTTGATTAACATTAATTATGAACAATTATGTAACTATACAGCAGTTTTCTATCACATTAATCCAATTTAAAAAAAATATTTAATGTCTAACTACCATACCACTTGTAATTTGTTGAACAGATGTTTGAATCAAAACAATTTGATTTAATAAACATTTACTAAGTACCTGCTATGTGCTAACCATTGGGTATACAAAAAGAAAAAAAAAAGGTTGCCCTGAAGGAAATTTGATTCTACTGGTTGGGGGGAAGAAGGAAGTAGAAAGAAACAACATATAGAGAAATAAATAAATGCAAAATAATTACAGAGAGTGGCAGAAAACACAATTGAGGAAATTGGGAAATATTTCCTGTAGTACTCAAGTAATGTCAAGTTAATGCAACAAGGATTTGTTAATCTCATACTACATGCTAAGCATTGTGCAAAGTTATAGAAAGATAAAATAGGTTCTTTTCCTTAAGGAATTCACATGCTAATGGGGAGAGAAAATGTAGAAACAGCAATTCTGTAACCTCAGAGGGAAGGCTCTAAGATTAAAGAGAACTGGGAAATATGTTTTGTGGAAAGTGAGATTGTAGATGAGACTTAAAGGAAGCCAAGAGAAAGAAATAAGGAGGAAGAGAATTTTAGACAATGGAGAAAGTAAAAATACAGAGTCTGGAGATCAAGTGTTTTGTTTTGTTTTGTTTTTTTAGTAGGTAATAGCAAAGGGGACAAAATCACTGAATCAGAGTATGTGGAGGGGAGAGAGGTATAAGAAAACTAGAAAGGTAGGAAGGGAACAAGTTATGAAGGACTGTAAAGTAAAATAGAGAATTTTCATGGTGGTATCAGGGAACAACTGGAGCTTATTGAATAGAAGACTGAAATAATCAGATTTGTGCTTTAGGACAGTTTCACTTTGGTAGTTGGATGGAGGATGTAAGGGGAGATGAGGCAAGGGGTTGATCTTAAGGTTATCGAAATAGTGTACACTTATACTAGGGTTCTGGCAGTGGAATAAAAGAGAAAAGAATTTTTATTAGAAAAGATCCAAAGGTAGAATCAGCAGGACTTGGTAACAGATTGAATATGAAAGGTTTGAGAGAAAAAGGAATAAAGGATGACACCAAGATTGTAAGTCTATATGATTAGAAAGATGGCAGTAACAAGAAAAATAAGAAAAAAAGGATGATTTGTGGGAAAGATTATGAGTTCAATTTTGGACACATTGAGTTTAATATATCTATGGGACTTCCAGTTTGAGATGTTTAATAGCAAAATGGATAAGGGAGACCAGTACTCATGAGAGTATAAAGAAGGCTAAACAGATTTAAGAATTACCTACATAGAGATGATAAATGAATCCATGGGAGCTAATGGGATCACCAAGTGAAATAATATAGAGGTAGAAGAGAAGAGGGCCCAAAACAGAGCTTTTTTTTGTGGGGGGGACACAATTAGCAGACATACTGTATAGAGATTCAGCTGAGAAGACTGAAAAGAAAATGTAAGATAAGTAGGAGGAAATCAGAAGAAAACAATCAGGAAAACTTAAAGTGAGAGAGTATCAGGGAGACGTATCAAAGGTCAACAATGTTAAAGGCTTTAGACAGATCAAGAAAGATGAAGATTGAGAAAATGGTGTAGATTTGGCAATTGAGATCATTGGTGTTGTGGTGTGAATGTAGTGGAATATGATTGTGCAGTAAGAAATGATGAGCAGGCAGATTTTAGAAAAAAACCTGGAAAGACTTACATTAACAAATATTGAAGGAAGTAATCAGAACCAGAACATTGTACACAATGACATCAATATTGGGAGATGATCATTAAGATAGGAAATGCTCCCCACATACAGAAAAATAATTATCTTCACTTTTTGTTTTTTGTTTTCTGTGTTTCTTCTTTCTTGTGGCTTTCCCCTTTTGTTCTTATTCTTCTCTAACAACATGACTAATATGGAAATACGTTAAAATGTTTGTACTGTATAACATATCAGATTGCCTGTTGTCTTGGAGTGGAGGTAGGGAATGGAGGGAGGGAGGGAGAAAAAATTGGAACTAAAAATGTTACAAAAATGAATGGTGAAAACACTTTTCATGCAAATAAAATCAGATCTAAATATTGAGAAAAATATAAATTGCTCATGGATGGACTGAGACAATATAATTAAAATGACAATTCTGCCTAAATTAACTTACTTATTCACCACACCACACCAATCAGACTACCTAAAAATTATTTTAGAACTAGAAAAAATAACAAAATTAATCTGGAAGAAAAAAAGGTCAAGAATATCAAGGGGACGAATGACAAAATATACACAGGAATTTGGGCTAGTCATACCAAATCTGAAACTATAATGTAAAGTGGAAGTAATAAACTATTTGGTACTGGCTAAGAAATAGAGTAGTGGAATGGAATAGGCTAGGCACAGGGGATGGAGTAGTAAATGACTATAGTATAGTATATTTGAAAAAAACTCAAAACTCTAGCTTCTAAGATAAAAATCTCACTATTTGACAAAAATTGCTGTGAAAACTGAAAGATAGTATGGTAGAAACTAGGCATTGCCCAACAACTTACACAATATACCAAAATGAGGTCAAAACGGGTACATGATTTAGACATAAAGGGTTATATTACAGGTAAATTAGGATAGGAAGGAATAGTACACCTTTCATATCTATGGAGAGGAGAAGAATTTATGACCAAACAAGAGAGAAAATATTGTGAAAAACAAAATGGATGATTTTTATTATGTAATTCAGGGGTCATAGTTCCAAATTCTCTTCCAGAATGTAGTCCCTTCATTTTACCAATGAAAATGGATGAGGACCAGGTTCATATACTAACTGTTTAGTGAATTTAGACAATTAGCCAAATAAAATTTCAGTAGAAGGAAAAATAATTGTGGTCACTAAAATAAATATTTAGGTTAAAATCAGAAAGGTTGTTTCTAGTTAAAAAAGCAAATATATTTCATCAAAACGGAATAGATTTTTATTATAGAAATCATATATTAAGTATTAAATTAAATACAATTTAAAAGTTCTATTACTGCGAGAAACTAGTATTATTTTAATGTAGTTTTAGGAATGATAGATTTCTAGGCATTTTTCACTGATGTGAAAATGTCAGTTATAAAGACTTTCTGATTTATATAAAAACCATATACCAGAAAATAGCCAAGTTGACTGAGGCCTAACAAAGTAATGAAGCATTAGCTATTAAAGAAAAAAAAAGACAATTTAGTAGATTCATATATATACATACATATATATGTGTATATATATATGTATGTATGTATATATATATATGTGTGTGGGTGTGTGTGTATGTATATAGACACACTATTTACAGAATGTGTTGATATATTGTATCAAAATTTTATTGCCCTTAAAAAACTATAAAGTTGTGGGGGAGGGGAGGAAGCACCATAGGCTATCTCCTAACTTTCTGTTCAATAAATAGGTTTAAGAAAACAACAATACAAAACTCTAACAGGTCAACCATTTTATAAATGTAGTTTGTCTACAGTAGTCCTAAATTGCCTTATTTCACGAGCTACTCTCTTTACCCTATTGGATTGATCTGTTGGAGTCTTTAGGGGAATAGTCATTTATAATGTAAAACAAAAGGAATTTATAGTTTCTTTCACATATCTGGTTTGCTTCTTGTTTTTTCTTGTATATTGACCATTAGGAAGAGGAAGATTTTTTTGCATGTATTTTCTGTGTCTTTCTATGTATATGTATGTATGTGAAGACTTTTATAAAGCATTGTCATTTAACAAAAAATCATTTTAAGCCTCGTCCCCAATGACTCTTGAGAGGTCACAATTTCTATTGCTTTCAGTCTCTAGTCATTAACCTGGCAAACCTTAATGCTGGGTGATCCATGAGGCTGACACCTAACCCCTCTTTTGGCTTTAACCACGATGTAGCAAAAAGTAAGTTAGAGTAAAACAATAGAAAAAGAGCAACTATTAAGTCCTGTGCCATAGGCAAATCACAGGAGTATAGAATTCTACAGTACACCACTGGGTGCATTCTCTGATATCTCTTACAATTCCTGGATGAAGAATCTGCCTGAAGTATCAGGTGTTTTGATTGCAATGAAGTTACTCTACTCATTACACACTTAGGAAAATAGGATTTAGAGCTAGAATACACCTTAAAGATCATTTAGCTCACAGACTCATGCTACTGATGGGAGTCTTGCAGAGTTTTAAAATGTTTTGCCCAAAGTTTCATTGGTAGGAAATTGGAGAATTGAAACAGCCCCAGGTTCTCTGTCTCTCAATACTGTGCCCTCTCCCTTATGTTGCATTGCCTTTCATTGAATCATTGGTTCATTCATCCATATGTACTTAGCTTCTATTATCCACAGAATCTTCCTTAGGTATTTCTGCATATAATAACTGACATTTCATATTATATGTCACAGTTTACAAAGTGTCTTAATACATTTTATCATTTGATCTTCAAAGCAAGCCTGTGAGATAAGTGCAACAGTCCTTCTTGATTTTTCAAGTGAGGAAACTGAGGCTGGAGGAGGTTAAATTACTTGTCCAGGTCTATTTTGTGTTAAGGAAATCCAAATCGGGCTCACTAGCAATATAATACTGAACTGCCTGTCACAAAATAATAAATAACAAACTGTACTCTAAAAGAATTTACTATTTAGCAAGGGGAATAATAACAATGATGATGATAATAACTATATTGCATACATACTATATATTTTATACATATGACTTTAAGATTTATAAAATGCTTTATGGATATTGTCCATATCATTTTGATCCTCATAACTGTCCTATGAAGATCAAGTCCTTCACATATTACTCTCATTTTAAAGACAAGAAGACTGAGGCTGAGATGACCATGTTTAACCATAAAAACATAACAAATCAATAGTAAACCAAGGTCTTTCCTGAATCTAAATCCAACACTTCTCTGGAAATATATTAATTATATCCTCTGACCTACTTGTAAATAGTTGGATGAGGGTTTATGAACTATAATTTTGACTAGAGGTTGATCTGGGAGAAACTAGAAACTGGGTACCTTTTCTTTCTTTTCTTTCTTTTTTTTTTACAGGGCAGTAGGGTTAAGTGACTTGCCCAGGGTCACACAGCCAGTAAGTGTCAAGTGTCTGAGGCCGGATTTGAACTCAGGAACTCCTGAATCCAGGGCCGGTGCTTTATCCACTGCGCCACCTAGCCGCCCCTGGGTACCTTTTCTAAGAGCACTTTGTGTGTGACAGGAGGTGCCCCAGGTACTACAATAATAGTAGTTCACATTGTTATATTCTGTTATAATTTACATAACATTTTCCAGAAAATGTGATACAGATAATCATTATTCTCTTCATTTTATAGGTAAGGAAATGGAAGATCATAGTATTTAAATGAGTTACCCAAACTTGGTAATTGACAGAATGGGAAACAAACCTAAATTTCTTGACTAAGTGTTCTTTCCACAACTTCATTCTGAAAGATGATTAAACTAAGGCAAAATGAATTGATTACATACATAAAGTTAACATTCAACTGATGTAGTAGAGTACCTATTGTTTTTCTATATACACAGTGCCTTCAAATGTCTCAATGTAATGATGGACTTACGGTTTACTGTTCTAAAATCCAGAGGTAACAAAGACCTGAACCATTACGGTGACAATAAGGAATGAATAGTAAGTGATAATACAAAAGAAAATATGGAAGTAGAATAGACAAGACTTGCCTACTGACTGGGTTTTTTTTTTCTGCTGATAGTTTACCTTCCTGAGGATAATTCTTTTGGAAAAATTTGGAGTGGGGAAGAGGGCCATCCTGTTAGGATGACTTATCTACTTATAACTCAACTTCCTCTTGTACCAGGGGCTCAACTCAAGTATGTGTCAACTCAAAACACAATGCCTTCACCTTTGGAGCTACTTTTTTGAGCTTCCAGGAAAAGAGAGTCATTAACTTTACTTAAGGAGATGGAAACTCCATTTAAAACCTTGTTATTCTTCCAATTCCAACAATAAATTTGGCAATCCTTTTCTGTGTCCAAAGTTCCATAGCTGTTCCCAGGTTTATATTTATATAAAGCAATGTAAAAAATAGTTTTATGAATAAGTTTTGGAGACCTGTCTCCTGTTATCCCAATGAAAATTGCTGAGCAGATGAGAGCTCATGATCTCACGTTTTCCACTCTAGTTAGATGAGATCACATTATCCCCTGACCAAAACTGCTTCTGCAGTCTTCATATATTATGCCACATGATTATAGAATGATTAAATGAGAGCGGGAAGGGAACTGAGGGACAACCTAGGCTTATACATTCTTTTAACAGATGAGGAAACTGACACTCAAACCAGAACTGTCAAACACATGGCTAGCAGCTCCATTTAGCATACAATATTCTGGAATGCACATGTAATTAAAATGTATAGATTAGTGACCCTATTTCTATTGGAATTTGACACCACTGGGATAAGCAACTTACCTTGTCCATGATTATATGCCAGCAAGAGCCCAAGGCAGGATTTGATTCTAGGTTATACTGATCCTAAGTCTAGTGCTTTATTTACTATGCCACATTGTCTCATGAGTACATACATGCACATAGATTGCTTTTTATTTTCTTAACTAATAAATGCACAAAATGATCATTTCCAGATAGAAAGGAGCATATTATATTTCTATATGACTTTTAAAAGATCTTATTTAAAAGTTCAAGAAATTCAACTTCATATTTCACTTACTTTATAATTGTTAGATGTATAGTAAATGTATATAAGATAATTTTCTGAAGTAGCATGATAAATACCTTGAGATGAGAGGGCCATATGGTTTTTAAAAAAGAAAAAAAAAACACCTCAAAGTGACAGGTTTACAATTGTGCAAGTTTAGTAAATACTGGTTGTAAAATCAGCACATTAAACAAGTTTTCCACATAGAGATGCTTCCTGCTGAGTGAGATGGCTAGGTGTGTGCACATTTTATTTGAATTTATACTGGGTTGTATATCCCACTAAATGAAATATGTGGCAAATTAGGAATTTTAAAAGGGATTGTAAAATGACTCAGGATTTTAGGATTCTATATTAAATTTTATTTAGGACAAGAAATAAAGCCCTAAATTATAGACAATTGCTTCCTATCATTGAGATGTATGTGCCTGGGTTACTTTTTCTCAAAGAGGCTTGAAGGCACAGTTAATAAAATTAGTTTAACTCAAGAAAGAATGTATTTTATCAGGGTTTTTAAAAGTCCCTTCGATTGTGGTTTCCTTCATTTTTGATGATAAAAGTACTTTATTATTTTCCAGTTACATGTAAAGATAGTTTTCAACATTTGTTTTTATAAGATTTATACTTCTAAATTTTCTCCCTCCCCACCCTACCAAGACAGAAAGAAATCTGATATAGGTTCTATATGTACAATCACATTAAACATATTTCTGCATTATTCATGTTGTGAAAGAAGAATAAGAACAAAAGGGAAAAACCTCAAAAAAGTAGAAACAATATGGTTCAATCTGCATCCTAATTCTTCAGCTCTTTTTTTTTTCTTTCTGTAGAGAGCATTCTCCATCATGAGTCCTTTGGAATTATCTTGGATCATTGTATTGTAGAGAAGAGTTAAGTCTATCATAGTTGATTATCACATAGTGTTGTTGATATTATATATAATGTTCTCCTAGTTCTGCTCATTTTACTCAACATCAATTCATGTAGGACTTTCCAGGGTTTTCTGAAATCTGCCTGCTTATCATTTCTTACAGAACAATAATATTCTATTACATTCATATACCCAACTTTTTTAGCCATTGATAGGCATCCCTTCACTTGATACCACAAAAAGAGCAGCCATAAACATTTTTGTACATGTGGGTCCTTTTCCCTAGTTGTCTCCAATTGTTTTTTTCAAGGCAATGGGTGTTAAGTGACTTGCCCAGAATCACACAGCTAACAAGTGTTTCTGTCTGAATCTGTCCAGTAGAACTAAATACAAAACTTTATTAGACAGATAGTAACTGAAGCTTGAAAGAACCTATCTTTCCCTAGGCTTCCTTTAGTGCTGAAAACCTGGACTTATTATTTTGAATAAAAGTCCTTTTTTGCTGCCATGTCAGGGTCCTTACTGTTTTAGTGTTCTCACAGTTCAAAATCTACACCCTCCCAAGGGCTAATACCTTGGGGCAGGAAAGAGGTAAAGAAATTTCCTTGCCCTGATTCAGCTAGGGTTAAGGGTTGGAAATAGTCTGTAGAAAAGGGCAAGAGAAAAATATTTTATGGGTTTTGAGTTGCCCTTTGATGTATCATCTGGTCAGGAGATGTAGGGTTGTCTAAGGACAGAAATGAGGCTGTTTTGACTAGCCTGAGGCTTGTGGCTTAAGTGGTGTCACACTAAAGAAAGATAACTCTTCTCAGAGGCAGCATAAAGAATGATTGGGGGGAAGAAACGGGGTGGAGCCTCAACTGCAATTGAAACCTAAAGGGCCATAACAAAGAGATGCAAAAAGACAGAATCATACAGCAGAGGGAGGTATGGAGCCAAGGATTTCAAATCACAAAATCCCAGGAGAAGGGACTTTGGGAGATGGCTGCAATAAAACTAAGCCAGAGGGCAGCTAGGTGGTACAGTGGGTAGAGCACGGGCTCTAGATTCGGGAGGACCTGAGTTCAAATCCGGCCTCAGACACTTGTCACTTACTGTGTGACCCTGGGCAAGTCACTTAACCCCAATTGCCTCACTAAAAACTAAAAAATCAAATCAAATAAAAGACTAAGCCAGCAGGAAGAATATTCTACAATTGTAATATGGCCACACAAAGGTTATGTAGGAGTGGTGGGCTAGATTTCTGGCATTTGCACTCCAGTCCATATTCCAACTATATTCTATACTAAGGAGAAAAAAATTTAGACTCAATCCCTTCCTCATCTTGACACATGGATGTTCTGGTAATTTATTATCTCAACCCACTAATTGTGTTGAGAATTATATCCTTGTATATTTTGTGCATATGAACATGATCTATTAGTTGATTTTTTCTTATTATTTTACTTTGTTATTCTGTTCCAATTAAGCCTTGCCCTGTTTCACTTACATATTCTTCTTAGTCCTGTTGATAGAAAATACCCGAGGCTACAAAGTGGAACAAGACATTATTGCTAGCAGTATCCCATTCATGTCTCTTTAGGTGAGGGCAGGCTCATACTTATTTTCTGATCTCCTGTATCACTCCCAGTAAGAAATCACTCTCTTTTAAAATCATGTTAGCAGAATAAGACATAAAGTGAATATTTGACTATGACATCCTCAAGCCTTAAGCAAAGTTTTGAAGTAGATGAAAAATTGTCTTCAATATTTTTTCATCTTTATCTCCTCTCTTCTCTCTCTGTCAGTCTTTGTCTCTGTTGTCCCTTCTCTCTCTGTTCTGTCTATATGTCTGTCTGTCTCTTTATTCTTCTCTTACCAATATTATGATTTATCAGAAGCCAGTATTTCTTTTCAGAAGCTAATAATAAATCATGAGAATCATTTTAACACAGTGAATGGAGAGGTAGCCTTCAAGTGAACAAACCCTAGATTCCAGGCCTGTGACTGACACATACTACTTACCTGACCCTGGACAGTTCACATAAATTTTCCAAGTCACTTTCTAAAAGGAGGGGTCAATCTTCAGGGATTAAAAAATAAAAGTTCCTCACTGTGACCTTGTCACTATCTCACATGAAATCTAAAAATAAAAAAATAAAAGAAGAGTAAAGGAAAAAAAGTCAGAACAATATTCACAACTCTGTAATTTGTTTTTCTTTCTTTCTATTTTTGTTGGCTAGAGTGGGAATATGTGCATATTCTAATATCTATTTAAAGCCAAATTGTAATTTGTAACCATTTTGTACATAGTCTATAATCATATATTTAAAAGAATGCCATAGTATTCAGTATGACACTGAAGAACAAAGTGAACTCATATTTAATTCCTCCCCACATCAAGTATCCTCTTTTGGTTGAAATGGTTTAGTGCTTAATACAGCCACCATTCTTAGGATAGCCTGCCAAGAAGCTTCCTGCCCCACTAGGCACAGGATGGTGTTGTCAGAATAACTCTATATTATGCATCAAGGAAGCCTTTGCTGCTTGGCTTTGCAGATTTTTCTAAAAGTAAGTAGAATTAATATTATAATGTATGTGCCTGGTGGAAGGGGTAGATTGTCTCTTTGTTTTTTGTTCTTTTTAGCCTGGCATCAAGATCATGCACTTTAAGAATTGTTTAATGCAAATTAAACTGAATTAAAATATATATATTTAGAAGTCTATATAAAGTCAATATATTTTAAAATGTTGCAGTTTAACCTGTTTATATATTGTTCTTTAGCCATCTCACTGAGGCCAGACAGAAATCTAGCCAATTTATCTTTTGGCACTTCCCCTTGCTTCTTTCATACTCTTTCAACAATGAGAAATATCTGTTTTAATTTCCTTCCCTTTCAAAAAAATGTAATAACACACACACACCACTTAAAATTTTATAAAGAAAAGATTTCAGGTATCTTAATCTGATGCCCCTAGGTTTTTGAGGGAACCCTGAAGTCCCTAGAGTTATAGGCACACCCAATATTAAGTATGGAGGGGGCTAAATTTGTGGCATTTTAGTTCCCATTCCAATGCTCATCCTCTTGTTATTCATTTCTGGGAAATTAATAAATTTCTTCTACTAAGGTATTGATGTAGTAATGGCTGGAGTGTCATTCAGGTAATATCTGAATTTTGTAGTTGCCATTTCATTAAGTTTGGAATTTATCTGCCGTGAGACAAAGAAATACAGATGTATATTTGAGAATCACAAAGACCTCTTCTACTGCAATCTTTATTCACTCATACATGCAGTTGTAGGATTTCTGTCTCTGCATATGGTCTCTGAAATACATGCAATCAGTATGAAATTTAGTGTTTGGTTTCTTTTAATCATAAAAGTATTTTATTATTTTTTCTAGTTACATGTAGAGATAGTTTTCAACATTTGTTTTTTATAAAATTTCTAGGTTCAAAATTTTCTCCCTCCCCCTCTCCAAGCAATCTTATTTAGGTTATATATGTGCAATCAACATTAAACATATTTCTGCATTAGTCATGTTGTGAAAGAAGAATCAGAGAGCAAAGGGGAAAATCTCAAAAAAGAAAAAGTAGAAATTGTATGGTTCAATTGGCATCTAGATTCCAATAGTTCTTTTTTTTTCTGATTTAGAGAGCATTTTCCATCATGTGTTCCCTTGGAACTATCTTGGACCCTTGTATTGCTGTGAAGAGGTCAAGTCTATACTGTTGATCAACACACAATGTTGTTGATACTGTGTACATGTTCTCTCTGGTTCTGCTCATTTCTCTCAGCATCAGTTCATGTAAGCCCTTCCAGGTTTCTCTGAAATCGGCCTGATCACATTCTTACAACACAATAGTATTCCATTATATTCATATACCACGACTTGTTCAGCCATTCCCATAGTGTTTGTTTTTAATGACAAATGTTTAGTATAATGTTTATGTAAAATTATATATAATTTTTATACTGTTTTCTGTTCACTTTAGTAAGTTTGTCCAACTAAGAAAATAATCTTGCTAATATTTGTAAGAAATTATTTAGGGCATGATTTACTCTGCAGTTCTGATTTCTGCATTATTCCTTACCCTTTAACACCGACCCAGACTCATCAAGTGACATAAAATTTTTAAATTATTTTATCATATTTTTTTTCTTTGTGCAGGGGCAATAAGGATTAAGTGACTTGCCCAGGGTCACATCAGCTAGTAAGTGTCAAGTGTCTGAGGCTGGATTTGAACTCAGGTCCTCCTGAATCCAGGGCTGGTGTGTTATCTACTGTGTCACCTAGCTGCCCCCCTATTTTATCATAATTTACTGCAGTGTTGTTTTATACTTTAAATATAATTTAAATACAAATATTTAAAAGATAATTTTACTTTGAATTTTTTTCATCCTATCTAAGGATATTGTATTTGCTTTAGATTTAAAAATGCATTGAATCAATTGACACAACTTGGTCCTTCAAGGTACGCTTAAAGTCCAGTGTTTCTATTATGATGCAAACTATTTCTATAAAAATGAGGATATATACTAATATAAAACTGAAGATAGAGTGTTGGATTTGAAGTCAGCAAGACCTGAGGTCCAGTCCTGCCTCAGACAATTACTAGTTATTTGACATTGGACAAGTAACTTAATCACTCTCAGCCTCAGATTACCCATTTGTAAAATTGGAATAATAGTAGCACCTACCCAGGGTTGTTATGAAGATTAAATAGACAAGTAAGGCAAAATGCTATATAAATGCCAATTATTATTATTGTTATTGTTGTTGTTATTGCAATGCCAATAACTAGGTTTATATCATCCTTTAAAATCCACAAAGCATTTTCCAAATAATATTTTATTCTCACAACTCATGGAAGTAGGTGCTATTATTATCCCCATTTTAGAATTGAGGAAACTGAGGCAGATAGAGCCTAAGCATATAGCTAACATTTATAGAGAGCTAACATTTATATAGTACTTACTATTTTCCACCCCCCCAAGAAATCAAGCAATTCAGAATAAATTATACATGAGTAGTCATGGAAAATATTACCACATTAGCTAGGTTGTGAGAGAAAACAGTCAGAAAACAAACCTTCAGATTAAAGTATTTTCAAAAACAACAAAAATTTTTTTTAATGGTTTCCATCTGTTTTCAGATACTATCAGTTCTTTCTCTGTAGATGGGCTGCAATTTTCATAAGTCCTTCAGGGTTATATTGGATCATTGCCTTGCTGAAAAGAACCACATGCATCCCAGAAGATCATCTTACACTGTTGCTGTTATTTTGTATACAGTACATTTCACTCTGCTTCAGTTCATGTAGGTCTTTCCAGGTTTTTCTGATAGTATCCTGTTCATCATAACCTATATATAGTACTTTAAACTTGACAAAGAATTTTCTTCATACTAGCCCAGCAAAGTAGGTACCTTATGTTTGCCATTATAATCAATCATCATAACTATTTCCCTCCATCCTTTTCCCTTCCCATGATATTTACTCTATTTTATATCTTCTTTTAACCTATTCCTCCTCAAAAGTGTTTTACTTCTGACTGTCCCCTTCCCCACTCTGTACTCCCTTTTTTCACCCTTCCCTCCTTCTCCTCTTGCCCTACTACTTTCCTGTAGGGTTAAATAGATTACTCCTCCCAATTGGGTGTGTATGTTATTCCCTCCTTGATCCCACTCTGATGAGATTAAGGTCTTTGAGCTAATTCTGTGTTCTAAATTTTTCTTCCTCCTTCTGTCCTCAACCCTCCATATGAAATCAAGCAATTCAATATGTCATACTTGTGCAGTAATGCAGAACATCTTCACCTTCCTTGAAAGTATTTTGCTTTTTACTGCTCTTTCCCCCAATGTGCCCTTCAATCCTTTCCCTCTTCTTCCCCCACCACCTCCCTCCCCTCCCTCAGGGCAAAAATATATTACTATACCTAGTTGAGTATATATGTTATTCCCTCTTTGAGCCAATTCTGATGATATTAAGGTTCACTCACTCCCCCACTCCTTTCCCCCCTTCCCTTCCCCTCTATAAGCTTTCTTCTTGTTTTCTTCTTGTGAACTACCTCTCCCCATACTATCTTTCCCCTTCCTCTTCCCCTAGTCTATTCCTTCTATACCTTAACCCTATTGTAAAGATGTCATCATGGATTAGCTAGGTGGCATAGTGGAAAAAGCACCAGCCCTGGACCCAGGAGGCCCCAAGCCCAAATCCGGTCCCAGACACAAAACACTTCACTCTGTTTGCCTCATGAAGAACAAAACATAAATGCTTTACAGATATCATCCCTTCATATTCAGTTCAGATGTGTCTTCTCTGAATTCCTTATTGAGAAAGTTCTTATGAATTTGAAGTATTCTCTTCCCAAGTAGGAATGTAAACAGTTTGATCTTCTAATAACCCTCATCAAGTCTTTTTCCTGTTTACCTTTTTATGCTTCACCATGGTCTTGTATTTGAAAGTCAAATTTTCTATTCAGTTCAGGTCTTTTCATCACAAAGGCCTGATAGTCCTCTTTTTCAATGAAGTCTCAATTTTTCCTCTTAAAGAGAATAATCAGTTTTTCTGGGTACATGATTCTTGGCTATAGTCCCAGTTTCTTTGCCCTCTGGAATACCATATTCCATACCCTCTGGTCTTTTAATGTAGATGCTGCTAGATCCTGTTTTGTCCTTGTTGGAGCTCCACAGTATTTGAATTTCTTTTTCCTAGCTGTTGCAGTATTTTCTCCTTGACCTGGGAGCTCTGGAATTTGGCTCTGATATTCCTGGAGGTTTTCCTTTTGGGATTGCTTTCAGGAGGTGATCAGTGGATTATTTCAATTTCTATTTTGCCTTCTGCTTCTAGAATAGCAGAGCAATTTTCCCTCAAAATCTCTTGGAGGATGGTTTCTAAGCTCTTATTTTGGTCATGGTTTTCAGGTAGTCCAATGATTTTCAGATTATCTCTCCTGGATCTGTTTTCTATGTCAGCTGTTTTTCCAATGAGACATTTCATATCGCCCTCTATTTTTTTATTCAGTTGGATTTGCTTTACAGTGTTTGGTTTCTCATAAGGTCACTAGCTTCCATTTGTTCAATCCTAATTCTTAGGCAATTATTTTCTTGAGAGAACTTTGCTATTTCTTTTCCCATTTGGCTTTTCAAACTGTTCACTTCTTTCTCATGACTTTCTTTCATTGCTCTCATTTCTCTTTCCATTCTTTCCTTCATCTCTCTAAATCTTCCTTCTACCTCTCCTACTTTCTCTTCAAATTCCTTTTTGAATGCTTCCATGGTCAGAGACCAATTCATATTTTTCTTGGAAACTTTGAATGTTGGAGCTTTGACCCTGTTATTATCTTCTTCTTCTCGGGGTGTATTGTGGTCTACCTTTCTCCCAAAGAAGTTTTCAATGGTCTGTTGCTTTCTCTGCTTACTCATCTTGGCCAGCTATTTCTTGGCTTTTAACTCCTTCTTAAAGTATAGTGCTGCTTCCAGGACAAACTGTTTGATCTACAGCATGGCCCAGTGGGTGATTGGACTTCTTCTCAGCCTGCCTGGCCTGTGAGTAACAATGGCTGCTTTCCCTTTCACCGGGAAACAGAAGTCTGATTGAATTCTGATTCTTTATGGTTGGAAGCTTGGGGTGCCAGTGCCCCTCCCCCACAAGGCCACCACCACTCAATTCAGCCCACTGGTTCAGAACCAGGGCCCTTCACCCCAACTCCAGCAGAGACTTCCTCTGCTTCACACTGATCTACCACAGAACCCCCTCACCAGTCAGGAATTGGAGCCTCAGAAGCTGCTGGTGCTAAAAAGTCTGATGGGCACTGTTAGCCCTGTCTGTTCCTGGCTGGATCCGGACTGCATGCTGAGTTGTTCAGCCTGGTCAATAGGTGATTGCAATTGCCCTCTTTTGCTGAAAAATAGTCTCACTCTGATCTTATGTGCATTAGGCTGCTCTGGGGTTTTTGTTTTTGTTTTTGTTTTTTTTTATCGCATTATTTGGAAGTGAGTGGGTGGGTTTATCTGGAGCTTGTGGGAGTCACAGCCTCTCCCAACTTTTTTTTTTTTTTAAACAGATAAGGCCTATACAAAGTTTCAGCAGGACCAACATATCCAGCAGGATAGATTGAAGACAAGCCTGAAGCAAGACTAAGCACTTAATTATAGTGAACTATAAGGGACAGTATGAATTGGTGTTAAATGACTAAGGTGGTACCTCAGAGTACTTCTTTTACCCATGCAAATAAGATGTATCATGTAGAACTGGTTGCACTTTCTAGAAATTTTTTATTGCAATCATTGCTCTATCAAAATGAGTTATGATGTAGAGAGAATACTGGACTAGGATATAGGAAAATAGGAAACTTTGGTTTTTAACTTCTTCCCCCACACACACACACCTTTTACTAACCATGTGACTCCTGGTAAGTGAGACCCTAAATAACTCTAGACCACAAGTTTTCCATCTCTAAAATAAAGATAGATGAACGTTCAGGGGTTATTTATCCAGGGTCCATGAATTCGTATTGTTATTATTTTGGGATAATGGTATTTTGGTATCATTCTCCTTTGCAAGGCTGTACATTTTTGTTCATTCATTCACTTATTTTTGCATTTAAAAACATTATTCTGGAACAAAGGGGCATAATCATTTATTAAATGTCTACTATGTGCTAGGTACTGTGCTAAGATTTTTGCTAGATTTACATAGGAGCCCCAAACACACACACACACACACACACACACACACACACACACACACACACACACACACACATACATACACACAGAAAAAGCTAAGAATCTCTCATGAACTTTAGGTACATATACTGAAAATTATAAAATTCCTAATTAAACTGAGAAAATCATATAGATGATCACTCTGACTCTACCATATGTGGTATTTTTTAAACACCAACTTTATGAAAAAATGACAGGCAATTCTCTAAAACTTTAAGTTATAACTGAGTCTGATCTACATTACCCTCACATTGAAGAAATCATCAATACAACCTCCCTCCTTCCCATGCAAATAGGATATTCTGTTCACCTAAAACAACAAAAACAACAAGAACAAAACTCAGATTAAATGATTGGAGATAAAGTGAGGCATTTATTCTGGATCAAGAAATTGCAACTCAGAACAATGCACAGTCTTTTTAGACAGGGATGCTTAAAGAGGGGAGTTACAACAGGGATTATCTACATTCAAGATGGGTGGCTAGGTAGATAGAATACAAAGTAATGAATTTTTTGCCACTTTATTTTTGGAGTCATTTGAAATACTGAGTTTGGGCAGGGAGGTAGTCTACATGATAGAATAGTCAAACTGCAGGAAGGGAGGTATAAAAGGAGCTGAGGGATTTCAAAAACAAGGTTGCATAACTATTCTTGGAACTATCTCTGCTTAGGAGCAGGGAGGTTAGAAACTGCTTGTCAGAATAGGGTAGGGGCCTACAGTTTCCCAGAGATTGACAATTCTATCTCTTACAGGATATGCATAATTCAGGAAAATGAGTGTGGTTGGGTCAGTGATGTAGGGAAGTTTGTTTTCATATAATTACCTTAATTGTCCAATTTATTTGAACATATAGACAAAATTCTCGATGTCCATATAAATGTGAACTTTCCCTCCATATATTGTCCCAATGAATTAATCATAGAAAACTTGTAATACCTCATTTGAACAATTTAATTAAAGCATTTGGAATGAACAAGTGAGTAGGACTATTATGTTTAATGTTTCTATAAAGTGTCCTTTCTCTTTTTATCTATCTATCTATATCCTATCCATCCACCCACCCACCCATTCATCCATTTCTCTCTCTCTCTGTCTCTTTCATCTGTATATCAAATAGGATATACAGATTAGATAGATAGCTATATGATACACAGATATAAGTGTGTGTATATATATATATATCCATATATAGATGCATATAACAGTAATGACTAAATATTGAAATGTGATTGTTTTTATCATTCATGTGATTCATGTAGTAAGGAATAAAGACTGGGGAGAGTTAGATGATTAATTGCTCTAGCGATACTTGACATTCATAGAGCTTCACTATATTCAATAACCCTACTTTTCTAAAGTTATCTCATATTATTCCCTTTTATACATTCCACAACTACCTAAGTTTGGTCTTCTTCATTAATATTCACTATATTGTTTTATCTCCATGCCATGCTCAGGATTTGTTTTTTTATATACTTAGGATATTTTCTCTCACACTTCACTTGTAGAATTATAACACATTCTGTTAAAAGTCTTAACTCAAATTTCCTAATCTTCCCATACCATCTTGGAAATGACTTTATGCTCAAAGACCTCACATAGCATTTAGTTTTATAATATATTTCTGCAATATTTTAAACAATAGTATGTACTGTTTAATCTGTACTCTAAATTCATTACTAGAATAGAAATTATTTTAGAGAAATAATTTTTTGTCTAAACTTTTTATTTTCCTCTATTGTTCCTATTGTAATACTCTGTAAACAGTAGTCAGGTAATGCATTTTTGTTCATTAATGTTTTTGTCATGCAAAATATATTTCGATCTTAGCCATGTTACACTATTGGTGGAGCTTTGAGCTGGTTCAACCACCCTAGAGAACAATTTGGAACTATGTCCAATAGGCTAAAAAATTGTCTATATCCTCTGACCCAGAAATATTACAACTAGTGCTTCTTATGGTCCAGTTATTTTTTGCAGTTTGCCAATTTTCAAGCCTATTTTTTCACTTTGAATTTTTTTTTCTAAAGTTAGACTCTGTTTACCTTTGGGGGAGGTGGCAGTAGACACTGTCCTCAAATTCAAGCTTTTTTATCTTACTGTTTTCAGAGGTAGTTCTGGAGATATGTAAGATTTTTGTGTTTCCAATGTGGTGTTAACCGAAGAGAGGTGTCACTGCTTTCCTAGTCTGAGCTATAGTTCTTATCCAGTATGTGCCCCTGATCTCTTACTAGCTGAAAGCACTATTGTTACTCTAGGCCTTTCTCTTCTCATATTTTAAATACGATAAGATTTTTTTCTATTTTGGGTGCCGTCATCCTATTTTATCCAAGCTGCTTCCTTAAGAAGATTACAGTTGGATTTGTTTTCTGTTCATTAAAGGAGAAATCAAGACTTGATGACATAGCAATCTTTTTAAAATTTATTATTTGGGGCCCTTTATTGAGTGAAGTACTTGAAATTACAGTGGTATATGAGATGTAAAGATGACAAAGAATTGCAATCCACATTTTATTTAGTTAATTAAGAAATAAGTGTTCTGATGACAATGCAAGAAAGAGGGTGGTAGCATACATATATCTTTGCTCAATAACTCTTTTAAAGATCTCAGCCCTATTGTTTGTATGTGTGAATTTTATTATTTTGTAATGTGATTTTGGGGGGGGGGGAGTCACAGATTGGCTCAACCTTTTATTCAGGATTCGATAAGGAAATCACTACAAATTGCTTCCCTAAAGCTCCATTTAGAATTCCAGTCGTTTAGTCACAGGCTACCTAGGTCAAAACTCCTTTATGTAGAAATATGTTATTAACTTGCTGGCCTAATTTGCAGGGACTAATCTGACTTGGAGGACTAATCTGGGGACTTTTGACTAGCAGGCTATCTGACTGCTATTAACTTAATATGGGCCATTTAAAAGTTCTACCACACTACTCCACTTCCAAAATTGATAAGAAAAGATTAAGAAGCCTCTTAACTAAATAATCAAAGCAGAGTTTATTTATGAGATACTGTTTAAAATTAAGAATACAGCAAAATAAAATGTACAACCTGACTGCGTTCTGGTGTCTCTTTCTACCTGCTGCACCTGGAACTTTTTTTAACACAATAAGGGGCGAAGCCACCTCTTGCCTTAGGGTATGTTCCGCTTTCACTACTCAGCTCCTTTCACTAACTCCAACCCCCCTTTCACTTTATGGATCCCCCTAGCTGTCTGACTTTCCTCTCCATACTTCCACTGCTGAACCCCTGTGTTTCTCTCTCACCGACCTCTCTTTCTGTTCTCCTAGTGCTCCAGTGTCCTTCTGTTTTCTTAATCTTTGCTTTCTTCAACCTGCACCCTGTACTGACCACTTCTGTGCTCTCCGCTGCCTTCTGTTCTGTCTGTCTGTTCCATCAGTCTGCCCTCTACTGCCTTTGCCGCCCCTCTAATCTTGTCAGCACCCCTCTCTGTTCTTCTAATCTTGTCAGTTCTCCTTTCTCCTTATTGGCCTTTGTCCCTTCTTGCTCTTAGCTTTTTCTCTTTCCCCCATCTCTTAGTGCTCCAGCCTTTCTTCTCTCTTCTTGTTCCTCTATCAGATCCTCTTTGTTCTTCCAATTTTGTCAGTGCCCCCCTGCTGTCTAACTCCCAGGTCTATATATATATATCCCTTCTCTCCACTCAAATCTTGGGCCTCTTTGCGCCCCCACACACAGCAAGCTAATCCACCAGTCAGAACTGCGGCTGGGGCTGGGGGGACACTCAAGCATCACGTGCATACCACACCCAAGGCTCCAGGGGCCTGTGCTCCCTTCTGCATGCCCAGGGACCTCGGCATGGGCTATGCCAGAGCCTAGCCTGGACGAGCCCGGGGATCTCTCGGATAGATCTTCTCAGGGTGGAGGGAGCTGGGTCTCCCTCCCCCATCTGTCTGACCTGGCATCTTGTACAGCCCATGGGGCTTTTTGTCTCAGCTGAAGCAGAGAGGGAGGGGCACCAGCCCTTCCAACAGAAAAGCCTTGAGGGCCTAAGGATTTTTAATCTTAGCCCAAAGGTAGGGTCCCCAAATCAAAATAAATTTCCACACTTACCTAGCCATAACTCTTTGCTCCTTCATATTCATACATGCCAACCCCATCCCATTTGTGGACCTATATCCTGGCAAGTACCAGATAGATAGATAGATAGATAGATAGATAGATAGATAGATAGATAGATAGATAGATAGATAGATAGATAGATAGATAGATAGATAGATGATAGAGAGCAAGATAGAGATAGAGATTGAGATTGAGATATAGTTATTAATATATTAATAATAATTAATAAAGGATTTCTAGGAAAGATCCAAACATCAGTCTAGTTGCTCTTTCTCCCTCTCACCACAGAAATTTTAGTTTTTGCCTGGGATGAGACCAGGGTAACAAAGGAAATGAAGATTGATTCTTTTGTTTAGCTAGGAGAAGAAACACACCTAGATGGAGGAATGTACCCTTTTGTATACTCTTTAGACCACCCCCAAGTCATGTCAATCAATGGAACCAAATGATGCTATAACCAATTAACTTAGATCAATGCATGATGACCTGCCTCTATCTAAAGAGGATAAAACCCCTGACCACATCAGGATCAGTCTCTTTTGCTCTCTTTTTTGTTCTTTCTCATTTTGATCTTGGCTTGATCTTGGCTCAGAATGTGGTTGCTTGATGCACCATCTTCCTCTTAGTCGTTGAGATCACTTGCTGTCTCTCTGAGAGAAAAATGATTCTGGGATTTTTCTCCTGCTTATGATAACTGCTACATGGTCAATTCTTTACTGGTATAAATAATATTAATTAATAATAAATGTTTACTGCCAAAACAAGTGCAATAACCATTAACATATAAGTATCAATAATTTTAGAAATACAATTTAGCAACTTAATTTAGAAAACACATATACCTTTACACATGAATTAATCACAATGGATCAAGAGAAGCAGTAGACATGCTTCTTTCCCTTCAGTTTTACTTTCAGATTTTCACCCTACCACTATCCCTCAGCAATTCCTTTTCCTTTGAGATTCATTCTACCTCTTGGCTATTATTTATTTGCTCACAAGTCATTATTCTCATTTTTCAAAGAGTTCAGCATCTGACTTATAGTTTTTTTCCTTCCCCAATGCTCTACACTTGTAATTTGAAATCTTCACATTTATTTTGGGGTGCTGCCAAATACCCTTACTTCCCAATTCATCACCCTTTCTAACTCCCCTGATTTGTCATTTACTCAAACTAAGCTACATAACATTCTGATAAGACTTTTGTTCATATCATAGGCCCCAAATGTTCCACTTCAACTAATCTAATGCTTTGCTATGTTACCATAACTTTTTATCTTATTCTCCATCCCATAGATTGAAATTTATTGCACCTGTACCTGTTTTCCCAGGACATTACCATTGAACTTACCTCACTTTCTACCCTTCCAAATTTAATTCTTTCTGATTTCAGGCCCAGTATTTTATCTACTGCAACCCCCCCCCAAATCTATCTCTCCTTAAATTCTCCATTTTTGTTGGATTTTCCAATCTCTTGTGGTTACAGCATCTTAATCACATTTGCCTCTTCCCTTATTTATAAACATTTGCTGAATCTTGTTGAAACTACTTATAAAAGAGAATTTGCATTTCTTTCATTCTATCATCTTACAGAATTAATAACCTGTTTCAGGACATCATTACTTCTCACCTGGACTATTGAAACACCCTCTTGATTATTGTCCCTGCCTCCAGTCTTTTTTAACAATTTTCTAAATTTCATTTTATTTTCAAACAAAGGTCAGCCTTCTTTCCCTCTCACTCCTCCCGGCCACCTCCCCCCACCCCAATCAAGAAAAATACAATCTCTGTATACAAGGCTATATAGTCAAGCAAAACAAAACTCAAAATTTCTCATTGACCAGGTTTATATGTGTGTGTGTGTGTATGTGTAGAGGTATATGTGTATATATAGGTATATGTATATGTGTATATATGCTAACATATACAAACATATACACATGTATGTATATATGCATATGCACATATATTCACACATGCGTGCATGCATACACATATAATCATCCTTGAATTCATAACACCTCAAGAGGTGGATAGCATGTTTCATCATATATCATCAGGAACTGTGGTTGGTCATTGTGTTGATCAGAGTTTCCAAGTTTTCTTTTTGTTTAAATTGTTTTAATCATCCAAGATCCACCTTCTTGCTCAGTGAGAAGACCAAAAACCAAGACAAAAGCCATTACTCACATACATAATAAATCAGAACAAATTTCTACACCGAGTCCTAAAAATATTTGTTTCATTTTGCACTGAGTCCTTCACCTCTCCATTAGGAGGTGGATAGCATGTTTTATCACTGGTTCCCTATGATCCTAGTTGATCATTATGCTAATAAGACTTCAGCACAATAGTATTCCAATTCATCTACATTGATAACTTATATGTTATTATATTATAATAACCATAGTTCTGAATGCACCTTCCTGGCATGTTTGTAACAGTGATTTAATTTTTCTTTTATTATCATTTGGTTTTGGGGGGATGGAAAGGTTGAAAAATAAAGAGGGCAGATTTTGGCTACTTAAAAAAAATAATACTTTTTTAAAAACTAGGCAAAAAATGTACACATTCTTTCTGTGTCAGTTACAAAGAAGGGAAAAATATTCTTTCTCTAAAGATTGGACCCCCATTATACATAATCTGTAGGTTTGATTTTTTTTTAAAAAAAAGTACACATATAATTTCCCATTAATCTTCTATTTACTGGGAATTCCTTTCTGAAATCCTCCCCCTTTAAAAAAAAACTTTTTTCATGGAAAAATATGCTATGAGAGTCCACTCTAATGAAGTGATATTCAAAATATAAGCATTAGTCTATTGAGAAACAACTGCCTTACTTGCTCAGCTGTCTTGAATTTTGTACTGCTTTTCTGACTTAGAAATTATACATACATTTAAGAACTTAAGAAAAATAGCCATCGATCTTTAAAAAAAAAACCTTTAATTTTTGTTCTAGGAATTATTTTGCTTTATCTGATGATCTAAAATTTTTAAAGCTCTTAGGTATGATTATTATAATCTCCAAACAATTTCCATCAACCCTTGAATAAAATGAACAACTGTTTTCATCACTGACAAATCTAAGAAACTCAAAGTGCATTAGTTTCTTCATGTGTAAAGGCGGGATAATAAAACAAATTGCTGGGCATTTGGAAACTAAAATACTATACAACTGATGATGGCTGCTGTTTCTGATGATATAATGATCACTGTCTTATCTTCATCATCATTGTAATTACTATTGTTTCTAAGCTACTCTGGTAAGTACAAAGAAGTCTACGAAGCATTCTATAAAGTCATAGATCTAACTATTTAAAAAAAAAAGAAGTCATAAAAACTTTTAAAAAGTATATAACAATACAAAAGCTAAGGTCATTACACCCCAGTAATACACTCATTTAGTTATGAGTATTTTACAGATGAATTTCAAAGTTATCATTTCCAAGGCCTCAATATTTTTCAGGATATAATCTGGAGGTGTAACTACAGGGACAGAATGATACTTCTTTTAAGTTTTTCTCTAAACTAATGTCTGAGCAATCTCACAATCTTCAAAGTGTTTGATGATTTTTTCACTCCACAGTTAGTGATTGATCAGCTTGAATCATGTTACCTAAGAGAATAGGATAACATTTCCCCCCTCATCATGCACAGTCTCTTCCCTCTTTTACTAATTATCTTTTTAGTCTTTGAAGGCTCCACACTTGCTCAAATCAGATTTCTTTTTCTCTGAGGTGGGACATTGGAGCACTTGGGCTTTCAAAATAGACTCATTTATGCTCTTTTAATTCTGCTGATGGTTCATTGAAGATCATTTCTTCATATTCTCTACTTCCAAACACATTTGCAATCTATGTAATAGCAACAAAACAAACACCCGCACCCCCCAAAAAACCACACACCTTTTGGTCAAATATAAGCAAACAAGGAATTATGCAACTAATAATTCTGAGAAACAGTATAATTTGATAATTAAAAGGTCAACAACAAGGTTCAATTCCTGCCTCTGGCACTAGCTTTATAATGATGGACAAATCACTTTACCTCTTTATGCTGCGGTAAGATTATTGGAATTTGGCTGACTGATTGGATGAGCCACACCTGGCCTGCCCTGAAATGATGGATTTTGCTGATGTCAGAAGGAGAAACCACTCTCCACAGGCAGTTTTGAAGGACCTCCCCTTTCGGGAGAGAAAGATTAAATGCTTGCCGAGGGGAGCTTGCTCCCTTCCAGAGTCACTTTCCTCCTGGTGGCATGAGCAGCAGTAGGATCAGATGAGTCCTTCAGGCACTGGCTATAAACTGTTTTTTTTCCATTGAAGCTATGAGCCCCAGGTGGTGAGTTCACATAAAAGCCCTGCTTTCTTTTGAATTAGCTTAACTGGAAGAGAGTTTGGGGATTGTATAGACTTAGGTTAGAGTTAGGAGGATTATCCATATTTCTTTTTCCCTATTCCCTTATCTTTGATTTTTATTAATTTCACCTTTGCTGTTTATTTTATTCCCATTAATAAAACCTGATTCATTTTTGGAAAAGAGGCTGTTAGGCTCCTTTCTTATTGTCCTGGGAGAAATATCTAAAAAGGGAGTTGGGGGGGGGAGGGAGCTTTGGACCTAGAGGTCCCTCACTATTTACGGGATCCCAATATCACAGTGAGCCACTCGATTAACTCTCCATATATTAAATTTGGCCCTCACAGTGCTCTAAATAACTAATTTGAAGTGCTACTCTTTATTTGTGAAGAAAGTTCCTACACATTTAATGTCCTACACCAATGGTGTCTAACCCAAATAGAAACCGAGATCCTAGTGCATTGCATATTGACTTAAAAAAGCACAAATTAACATTATCTACATTGTATTGTGCTTTTGTTATTTTATTAAGTTTTTCCCAATTACATTTTAATCTGGTTCCTGCTGTACTCAGGACAATGGCTGGCTGCATATGGCATGTTTGATACATCTGCTCAACTGGAATCAAATCATGGATCTGGAGCAATGTCAGAATCCTATTGTAAAGTTGAACCACACACACACAAAAGTGTAGAAATGAGTTTTGCTTTGTATATATGATAAGTAAATACCTTTATCCTGTTAATTCAAAGACAATAATTAGGAATAGTGCATGTTAACCCGGTTTTTTTTCTCCAGTAAAATGGTGTGGATAGCTTAACAATTTAAATAAATTAGGAGATCTAGTTAGACTAAGCATTTCTTAAGCACTCTGTGTCCTATCTTTCATACATAAAATTAGAGCATTAATTTCCTAACATGAGAAGTAGTATTTTTAGATGTTTGTGCATGTGATTATAACTGTTTCTCAAAATTTACAGTAGTTCCTTTTGTCGTCCTTCTAGACACGTGATCCATGTTTACAAAGAGACTGATCAGGGATAAAGGTCATGCAATAAACCATGTAATAAAAGAATAATACATTACTGAACCAAATTTGGCTTAGGTGAATAGAATAGGAAAGGAAGTATTTCCTTAATCAGGGTCTAGAAACTGTTCATGTTTTTGAACCACACAGATCTATGTAGAATTAGATTGTATGACTCTTTTTGTCAAAAACCTATTAATTGAGGTTCATCCTATGTCTCATTACAGGGAAAATTGTGTGTGTGTGTGTGTGTGTATGCACACACATGTATACATACACATATACATATCATAGAATGTATACATGTAATTGTGTACATATACATCTTTCTATCAATATATTGATCTATCTTTATAAAATAAGTTTTTCCTGCAGTGTGCTTAGTATGGCACTGAATAAGTAAATTAATTTAGGTAGAATTGTCCTTTTTTTAAATATTAGCTTGGCCAAATCATGTACAATTGTTATTTGACCAATAGTTTATGAGGCTGAATTTGAACTCAAGTCTTCTTGGCTCTAGGCCTAATGCTCTAGTCTACTGAGCAATTTAGCTGCCCCTTCCATATTCATAGGTATCTGGATATAAAAAAACAAACCCCATAGCTAAACCCAGATTTGGTAAATTCTGTAACCTTGTAAGGTGGTTGCATAGCATTAGTTCTTCTCTTTTTTTCTTAAGGCTCTCCAAATAAGCCCATGGAATTTTCAGTCAAGTAGACCCAAGTTTTTATCTTTATTCCTTGGTATCACACACTCTTATTCCCTACTCCCTTCCACCCCCCATAAACAAATATTTCCATCTTTCTCCTCACAAAGGATCCCTGTGAAATCAGGAAATCTTTAGATTCAAAACATATTATAAGAATGCATGTACAAAAAGGTCAGTGATGAGAAACAGATATCTTATGAATCAGTGAAGTTGACCTGTCTATTTCAGGCCAGTAAAGAAATTAGTTCTCCCCAACCTTGTGCCATTGAACATCTACCCAAAATAAATACCCTAAGGATCACCCCAATATTTCTTGAAGCAATAAAATAAAATCTATTTAATTATTTCAATGGCAGAATTTTGAAATTAGCCAGCTTAAAATATCCTTATTCCAAGGAATTATTCATTAAGCATTAATTGAATTTCTGATCTGACAAAGTCTGATATATACTATCAAACAGTCTTTAAATATACTGTGAAGGTTTTCGGCTCCATAATTCAGGGATTTGTAGGCTAATCAATAGCATAGCAATCAATACACCTGCAGCATATCCTTGTTAACTTCCCTGATTAATTGGACTATGAGTAATTGGGGGCCATGGTAATTCTAAGGTTTTACAGTTGAGGTAGGATTTTAGCAACTGTAAAGAAAGAAACAGAGAGAGAAGAAATAACACAGTATACTGAAGACTTAAAATACTGTTCAATGTATAAAAATATATTTTTAAAAGTCAGAGCTGATTAGTACGATATGTTTGGGGGGCTTGCAACTTGGTGTGGAAGGCTAGATCAACCCAAAGAAGTGGAGCTATAATGAATCTTATTAAAAATATATATATTAGGGAGAGAGAGGAATATATGGCTAGTGAACAGATCTCCATGATGACTGTCCCATTGGAATAAAAGAAGACCAGGACTTTTACAAAACAAGGGATGGAAGGCATTACAAAGCATTGGGGGTGGGGGTGCAGCTAGGTGGTGCAGTGGATAAAGCACTGGCCCTAGATTCAGGAGGACCCGAGTTCAAATCTTGCCTCAAACACTTGACACTTACTACCTTTGTGACCCAGGGCAAGTCACTTAACCCTTATTGTCCCACAATACAAACAAACAAACAAAAAACAAAACACACAAAGCATTGGGAGAGAAATGCAAACAGGTTTTGGAATAATGAGGCATCAGCAAGATATGCAGCACCCATCAACATCTTGCAAATCATCTTGCAGATCTTGGTATTGCTTATCACTGTACTGAGGTCATGCTCTGCCACACCTCATATGGGGCTTGAATATTTTGTATTTCTTGAGGTCCCACTGTATTCCCATAACAATATGAACTTACTTATATCTGGCTTTCAGCAAACATTTATTAAGTGTATTTTTGAAAGATAATGGGGCAAACACTGTGAATATATATATATATGTATGTATGTATGTGTGTATGTATGTATATGGAGCCATGGGCAGCTAGTTGGCACAGTGGATAAAGCACTGACCCTGGATTCAGGAGGACCCAAGTTCAAATCCAGCCTCAAACACTTGACACTTACTAGCTGTGTGACCCTGGGCAAATCACTTTACCCTCATTGCCCTGCAGAAAGAAAGAAAGAAAGAAAGAAAGAAAGAAAGAAAGAAAGAAAGAAAGAAAGAAAGAAAGAAAGAAAGAAAGAAAGAAAGAAAGAAAGAAAGAAAGAAAGAAAGAAAGAAAGAAAGAAAGAAAGAAAGAAAAAAGAAAAGAAACTTAAGTATATGGAACCAGCCCTCAAATATGTTATTCGAAGTATCAATGTATCTATATGTAAATATAATACAAGATTAAGGTAAGATAGAAGCAAAGGATAGGTCCATACAAAGTACTTAAGGATCACAACATGTGGTGGATGCTGTTAATCATTTTAACTATTACCATACTTTCCCTCCACTGGGCTTGTATAATCTTTTGAACGGCATACTTAACATTCTATAATGTAACATATACTGCTTTCAATTCTTTGTATCTTTCATGACATTTGCCATATACTGTGTAATTTTGGGAAAGTCGTTTTTTTTTCTCTCTGAACCCCAATTTTTTCATTGCTAAAATGTCTGTAATAACACTTGCATTGCATATCTAACAGAGTGTTTTAAAGAAAGTGCTTTATAAATTTTAAACTTATTTAAATGGAAAAATTATCATTAGTGGTACATAAACTGGAGGCAGTTTATGAACGGCATCAGAATCACATTATCATATTAAAAATCAGTAAAAAGAGTGGGGAGTGAGAAGATAACTATATGATGGGGAATTAGTTGAGCCAGATTATCCTAAAAACATTTTTAGTCAAAACTGGAAGGAAGTTAACAAGTAGCCTTGAAATGGAATGGATATATTAGCATTTCGATAGCAATCCATTGTAATTAAAAATAATGCAATTATCACATTTGGAATTCAGTAACAGTACAAAGTGCAACATGAGGAAGTAGAAATTACACTTAAGGGTATTTCAGGAAAGGTATAGGCACCTGAACAAATACATAAAATAAGTTTCTACTAGAAGAAATAAAATTTACAAAGCACTGGGGAGTGAACTTTTCAAGATATCAAAATGAAAGGAAAGATAAAAGATAGTATAAATTGTATAAAGGTAATATAAACTAAATGCCATAGTTACCAAGACTTTCTTTATTATAAGCCTAAAAGACAGGATTTGCATAAATATCAAGTCTATTATTGAAGAAAACATCAAAACAGAAAAAGTCAAGATTTTATGAGGGGAAAATTAATGGTGAGGTGTATATTTGAAGACTCAGTCAACTGAAAGGTCCAGATACTATATGATCACACTATACACACACACATCCATACATGTACATATGTGAACATATTAACAGTATTGCTTTTAAAAAAAACCATGAAAAGTAACAGATTTAACTATGAATAAAATGTAACTTTGGTAGTACTTCTCAATTAAGTTGACACCCATGAATAGGCAAAGATGGTAAAGTAATCAAAGAGATAATTTTGTGTCCCTTCCAACTTTGTATCAGCTTCAAATCTGTTAAGCCTTACCAGCTAGTACCCTTATCAAATTAAAGAAATAAGGTTAGTTTTATGTGACCCATTTGTATTGTAGTGATACTAGCTCTTTGTAATCAGTGTCATATCCAATATTATTACAAATCAATTCTTTAATAATATAGTATTTTGTCAGTAATCCAAGACAAACATAGTGCTGTGGTTTGTTGACATGACTCTCCTCCCCACCCCACTTTAAATCAGGCAAGTATTTTCCCTTCTAGACCCTAATATTACCACTTCTATCATTCTTCAAAATCTTTCAAAAATAATTTCTTTTTCTCTTTGACACTATGTTATTATCTGGCTCTCCCACCCACCCCCAACAAAACTGGGCAGCCCATATGTCTTCATATCATAATCTGAACAGTAATTATTATTGTTCCTATTAAAATATACAGGAATGAGAGAAGTTAGCAATTCAGTAGACAAAATCTTGGAACTTTAATAGATCAACATTGCTGAAGAAATAAAACATGCAGCCCCTAATGGGGTTTAGAGACAGAGAGGAAAGTGAATAAATGTTCCCTGTTTGTCTCCTAGTCTGTAGGAAAAGAGGAGTGCCTACTTCATTTGTCTTGCATTCATCTCACTAATTCTTATCTAGGCAGTTTTTATTAAGAGCACTAACAAAGAACCTGCTTCCTAATTTCTTTACTGCTTATCCTCTCTCTCTGACAATTTGTAGTAGCATAAAACCTGCTTCCCAAACCCTACATCAGATTCCACCCAGTGCCACTAAGAATGATCTGTTGACATCAAATGCTAAGGATCTGGAAGTGGGCATTCTCTAACTCAGAAAACTTAATAGAGGTAATAAAACAAGGCTTACCATGTATGTCATAGTAGGGCACAAAAATTATTTTTTTTTCTAATTCTTCCTTCTCAGTTCCTCACAGAAATTTAGCTAAAAGGCTAGAAGTCTCTTGTAATAAGTAATTTAAGAACCTCTGAAGAACATGGGCTTTGGAAAATGAAAAGAAACATCCAGTAAGTTGTGGGTTTTTTTTTTGGGGGGGGGGTACAACTGTCAAGTCACCACATGGATTGCTAAAATTAAACTGGCCTATGTGAAATCCTGCTCAGCTACCTAGACTTCCCTTTGCTTTCTTTCTCTTTGTTTTTGTTGCCTTCAATCATTAGCTCCTTTTATATAATCTCACTTATCCATCCTCTGAATTTAATTTCCCACTGCATTTCCAACCTCTTATATTCCCTCTCTTGCTTGGTGTTTTACAAAGTTATCTTAACTCAACAATTTGCCCTTCCCCCTACCTAGCCCATCGAGATCTCTTGTTCCAGCTTTCTTGCTGTTCAACTGTTTCACTCATGTCCTACTCTTTGTGACCCCACTTGTTGTTTCCTTAGCAAAAAATACTGGAGTGGTTTTGTGTTTTCTTCTCTAGTTCATTCTACAAATGGGAAACCTGAGGCAAACAGGGTCTGAGGTAAAATCTTGACTTTGACATTTACTAGCTCTATGACCCTGTGTCAGTCATTTAGCATCTTTCAGCATCAGTTGTTTGCAAACATAAAATCAATGTATAAATACTACTATTATTATTATTATCTTTTTATCATGATGATTATAATTATTTAGAGATACTGTTCATTAAATAAGATATAAAAAGAGTAAGTGACTTTTTCTTACTATACATGAATTCCAAAAACCAAATGGCAAGGCTCTTCCAATGTGCCTCTAACATTGAAAGTGAGGAAATATAGCAAAGCCTCTTAAATAATCCTGGAGCATAATTGGACTCCATGTGTAATTATATGCCTTTATTTCCTTGGACACTCTGCTGTTTCCCATTTTTGGTTATTCTCAGATGAATGCTGAGAACTAAACATTAATTCAGATTTACAGTAAAGAAATTAGAGAAGTGGCTACTTAATTCAACTCACATTTATTAAAGAATTTCTGAATATAGAGGACTGAGCTGGGCATGGTTGGGGGTGGAGGATGGTGAGGGAAGCTAAAACAACCAAACAAAAGACAAGGCTTAGATAAGATCTGATCCATGCCTGAATGGAGCCTGTTGTCTAAAAAGGAGATATGATAAATACACTAATAAATACTATATTACCAAATATTTTTTGCTAAAATAGTACAATAAGGAATTCAGGGTATAGGAAACAGCGAGCAAAGACTGAGATTGAAGGAATAAAGTGTGTATTGGGAGTGGTCGGCCTTCTTTTTTTTTTTTCCTGGATTGTAGCACCTGTAGAAGGGAATGATAAAACTAATACCACAAAGGAAGGTAGAGTCGTACAAAACTGTGAAGAACCATGACTTCCAGACTTGGGAAATAAAACTCTGAGTTTGAAATTCTGACCACAAAATTATTTTGTAAATTCTAATCTTTAAAAATTTCTAGTGGGGAGGTGGGATGGGAGGGGGCAGTTGTTAACATATAGAGTGTTAATATTATAGTGGAGTAGCAGAAGACTTGGTTGGGAAGCAGTAAAACTAAGTTTTGGCTCTGACTCAGCTTCTAGGTTGATTGAGCAAGACATTTAATGAGGAACTTGAGCTAGATTCAATTCAGTAAACAAATATTAAGTAACCACTTTATTCCACACATTATGAGGTAGAAAGACACGAGTAAAGTAGTCCCTTAGGTGATGTATTAAAGTTTCTTGATCAACAATTCTATGATTCTAAATGATGCAAAAATAAAAAGGGAATAGATTTTTATAGGCAATGAGGTATACAGGAATTAATATAGTATAGTTGAAGCTCACAATATTGTTCTTAATAAGAATTCAAGTATTTATAAGTCTGATAAGAAGGGTGAAATATTCAAAGTGGCATGTGAAGGGGCAGCTAGGTGGTGCAATGAATAAAGCACCAGCCCTGGATTCAGGAGGTCTTGAGTTAAAATCCAACCTCAGACACTTGATACTTACTAGCCATGTGACCTTGGGCAAGTCACTTAACCCTCATTGCCCCACCCAAAAAAAAGATGTTCAAAGTGGCATGTGAAAAAATATAGTTTACAGCAGAAGTGAAAAGGGTTGACTTTAGAAGAATGGTTTCCCAGGCAAAGGAGCCAGTGAAGTCTTAGTTTCAAAAATAAATAAGCAATGGGACATAAGCCTCCAGTACCAATAATTGACATGATGAAAGAAAAGCAAAATCCAGTTAACATTTTTTTTGGCAACATACAAGTCAGACATAATTGCCTGTGAAGTATGCTAATGGTCAAATGGTAATCTTTTTTTGTCCTGTGATAAATGAGGATTACATACACACATATAACTGTACATATATGTGTTTATACATACACATACATACATGTATATTATATATATATGTATATATATATTCACTTGGATGGTATACCTAATTATTCTTTCATGACAACAGATCACCACTGGGGAAGTGACTTCTTTCAGGACTCTTAAGTGACACCTTGATATCCTGGAGGACTTCTGCCAACTTTTTAATATGAATCCCATTCTTAGTCTTACTCACTGGAGAAAGAGTTTTAGCTGTTGAGATTTTTTGGCAAGGAAAACAAAAACTTTATTGTGCTCAGGAAACGGATAAAAAGGACAGCAATTGATTTTTATGATCCTCTAATCTTATTAAAAGTTTAACCACACAGAGAGGAAAAGGGCTTTAATTATAATGACTTCCTTACTGGTAAAGTAATAGCATCAAAGGAGCTGCCCTGTTTTTTCATCCCAATATCTATTCAGGATTATAAACAGAACTCTGAAAATTTGGAGTTAATCACTCAATTATACACATACATATACGTAGATACATACACACATACACACACACACACAGAAGGGTAATTGAAGAAACTACTGATATTCTGGACTTGGGCAGCTGCTAAAGAGCTGGACTTGTACTCTGGCTTCTTGCTAAGGGACATGTGCATTGCTGGGAGAACACAGGGAACTCTGTTGGTTTCTAGTGATTAGGGCTTCATCAGGTATGATACAGGTCTGAGAATCAAGAGGTTGTTCTTTTGTTGGGATGAGCTGACTCCTCTGCCATCTTTAAGAGGATTGAGGATAAATAGCTTTATTCTTCCTTTCTAACTTTTCACTTCTTTTTCTTCCTTGGATTTTTAGAAAGTTGGGATATTAGATGGGTTTTCACTCACCTTTACTCTGTCCCTTAATGTACCTGAGAAGAACTAGCATCTACAAGACTTTTACAAGCCTTGTTCAAAGGTCTCGGCAGCCAGTCATTGCCTTGGGGTTCCCTATTGCTAGATCCCCAGGTATAAACCTGCAAGTTTGCTTGTGCTCCCTGCAGCAAGATATAAGTAGTTGGTTAGGGAATAACATTCAATAAGAAAGCCTTAATACAGTATTAAACTTTTCAAGTATATTTCTATCTAGTGGAATCATCTATTCTCTATCTAGCATATAATTTATTTCCTTTAAAGGTTTAGGTATTAAAGAAAGTTGCAGAAAGTTATTTTACCATTCTGCAGGATATTTTCTATTCCTGTACAATTTTTTCTGGCATTTTCCAGCATCGTCTCTATGATATCTTTGCATTGAATTAATGGACGATAAAAATATGTGTTGATTTGATTTAGAGGGGCTTACCAAGTGCTTGATTGAATTCCTCTATTTTCTCATGTGGAACAGATTTTGAGACATAGGCTCGACTTATCTCAGCAAGAATTTTTATTTTTATTATTGTTATAAATTTTATTATTACTTTATTATTTATTTTATTTTATTATTTTTAGGTTTTAATATGTAAGTATAGCCTTGTTAATGAGCATCACTTGTCTTACAGTCTGTAAACAGTCAGAGATTATGCATAGTATGAAATGGAGAGAAGGGCCCCCTTCATTTCATGCCATAAGTCACTTTCGGTAAGTCTACTGATTTACTAAATGGGCATTTCTCAAGACTTATTGATGTATCTGATGTTATATGTATATGCTGTAAGAGGAAATGACCAAATATCCAGTGAAGTGGTTTTCTCCTATCTTTTGTTTGCATAAAAAAGAACACCAATTTAAGAACCATCTTTCCATTTTAGTTTTGACTTACTTTTGACTTCCAGTTTTATTTATGTCTGTGAAGATTAATATAGTTCAACTTTGTTAGTTTCATGGTTTTCCATTATGAAAAATATATTACCACCTTGCAAAACTATATTGGTGATGACCCTCTTACTATGTAAACTGCAATTCTAGTAGCAGATATTCTACTGCTTTGTATTTTTTTTACCTAATGTCTCACTAGCATAATATTTGACAACTCACCATTACAAGATCTAACATTATAGAAGGCATCATTGCTATATTTTTAAGGACAAACTTCTCCCCCCTCTATAGATGAGGGAGGTAAAATGAAGAACTTAAACTTATGTTCTCTGCTCAAACTTTTGATATGAAATTGAAAGGGGTTCTAAAGATTTAGATATATCACTGTTATCTCAAAGCTTTATGCACACTGGGATTTGGGAAACATCTCTCTCATCTTTCAATTGAGTTATTAAATCAAAATAGAATAAAGAAAAAAGGAAACATCAATGAAACAATGCATTCTTATTTTTCCTTTCCCGGAATAGCTTTCTCTTAAATTAAAGTTATTTTGAAAGATAACAGACCATGGAAAATACATGGATAATTAAAATCTCCCTTAATCAATAATTTAATCTATTTCTTCATCTATTTATATATTAGCTGTAGGCTAGTCTTACAAACATGCAAAATGAGTAGTTACCAATTGAAATGACTTGAAGAATAACAAGAGTATTTCCATGTCACCAAATACTTTCTCCTTCCTGGCATACTACCTATAATTTCATCTTTAAATTATAATTGGGTGGCACTCATTCAACCTTTTCACAAGTTGGGGAGTCTATTTCTGGAAAAGAGGAATGATGTATAAGGAAAATATCCTGATTCTTAATTTGAAACATGTTTATAACTGGTATAACTAGTTCTAGTCCTTTCATTATCTTATGGGATGAACTATTTATTGGCTGAAACCCTTGTCTCTGGTTCCCTTACTGACTAGCACTGGAGAAGGTGAGGATTAATACTTAATTGATTAGAGAGGCAGGAAGCCTTTACTTCCCACCAAAACCTCTGAAAAAAAAGCCAAAAGCTAATAACTCTTCTATTGCTTCTGTCTCTGTTTTTATTTTTATCCTTCTTTTATAAGAAAGTGATTAGAGATTGCTATGATCTATTGATATTTGAAAGATCATGAGAGTGATCAGAGAGAAAGTCTCATAATTGAGTTAATGCTAGGATTTTCTAGAATCCAAACAATAAGGTGCAAAGTCCCAAGTGACTTGCCTAGCCCAGTCTATCAGTCATGAAGACATAAAATCATTTGTTCATCTGCCATATTGGATTTGGAAAGGGCTGGGTGGGGTTAATACTTTATACAAACTGTTTTAAGACTAACCTAAAATAAAAGATCAGCTACCATTGCAGAGAAGAAAGAAGACGTACAGCCTAGTCCCCCTCCAAAACTACTCCATAAAGACCTAAAAAATGCAACTGACAGAATCTTCATTGGGAAATGGAAGGAAAAATTACAATGAGGATTTTTTTTAGCCCAGTTCAGATTAGGTCTGAAGTGGATTGCAGACATGGAATAGGGCCTAGCCAAAATGAAACTATATAGAAGCTTTTAGCATATGGATTGAACTATTAATATACATTTGTGCAAGAAGAGGTTACAAATCTAGCATGTAGGGACCTGGAGCTGTGCATAGAATTGGACAAATTGTAAAATAGTTGTTATAATCTCAGATCTGGATCACAGATTCAGTGCACACTGAGGAGGGGATCTGCACTAAGGTGTGGAAAATCAAGGTAAGGAGCAGTGGTGAGTCTCAGTATGTGTATTTTTCAAAATTTTCAAACTAGCCTGAATTCCAATTGAAATACTGCAGTGGAATATTAAGGATAGTTAACCTAGACTAAAGGGTAGCCTTTGCTTCCATCGCATTTAGCTTTCCAGATAGCTGATAGTGGTTGTGACTAATAGAAGCCTACTAGAGCTGCAACTAGGGCCAAACCTGTAATTATATTTCACAGTCCCAAACACACATCAAGAGTTTGAAAATCCTAGATCAAGATGGCAACAATCAGATTTTCCCCCATCAGATCTTGTTGGGTACACTGAAGGCTTTAATGTCCTAACCCAGTCTACCCATTAGATCCTTAGAAGAATATACAATTCAATACTCAGAGAAAGCAGTATTGGAACCAAAAGGAATACAAAATAAAAACAAAGCAGGCCCAGGAATTACTTTTAGAATTAGCGCTAGAAGAATGAGCAAACAACCAAACAAGAAAAATCTCATTATTGAGAGATATTGTGGTTTCAGGGACAACAATATCCCAAAACTAGAATGAAAGAATTACAACCAAACATCTACAAACAAAGCCTCAAAGAATACTGCCAATTGAGTACACATTCAACTAGATTCCTAAAATGAAATGAAGAAAAAACCAGGGCCAGGGGTGAGGGGAGCTAAAATAATTTTTAAAGTGAAAGGAGTATGCTAGAGGGAAGTAATTAGGAAACAAGTACCAGCTACAGAGGAAAGACATAAAATTAGAGGTAACAGTTTAACACTAGAGGTATATAACATTATCCAATTTGCAGACTCTTTAAAGATTAGAATTTTTTAAAATACTAGAAGCACAGAAATAAATAGATCTTTCCTTTATATTGGAAGTTGTATCTATATAAAATCAAGAGTGATCATATCTTTTATATAAATCAGAGACCTTTCCACTAAGATCAAGGATAAGATAATAGTTTATCAATAAGTCAAAAATATAGAAATATAGTATAACAAAAAGACAAAGAAAACAAATTGAAATATCAATCAAACAAAAAGAAAGTGAGATTATATTTTTTGGCAAATAACATGATGGTTTAAATAGGGAATATTAGAGAGTCAATAATATTGAAACAATCACTAACCAGAAAATTCAAAGTATATGACATAAATCTGCAGAAATTATTATAATTTCTGTCTATTACCAACAAAAAAAGGAAGAAGAGATAAAAAGTGAATTTACATTTAAAACAGCTCCTGAACTAATATAATACTTTTATTTACCTCCCAAGAAAGATGCAGAAACTAAATAAAACAAGTAAAAACACCTGTTGTATCAAAAAAAGAGACCTAAATAACTGAAGAAATATATCAGCTCATAGGTAGTATGAACTAATATAATAAAAGTAATAATAATACCTAAATTAATTTCTTATTTAGTGACATAACAATAAGACTACTAAAAATTAAATTATAGAGTTAGAAAAAATCATAAAATTCATCTTGAAGAACAGAATTTCAAGAAACTCAAAAGGGAATCATGAAAAAAAATTAAGGACCAGCATTATGGCATCTTAAACTGTACTCCATAAAAGTAATCATCAAAATACTTTGGTAATAGTTAATAAATAGAATGGTCAATCAGTGTACTAAATTAGGTCTAGAAGTAAATGAACACAGTAGCCTATTGTTTGATATATCCAGAGATACCAGATACAAGGCTAAGAACTTATTATTCAACAAAATCTACGGGGAAAACTGGAAGGTAGTCCATCAAAAACTAGGTAGAGATCAATATTTCACATCATATTCCAGAATAAGCTCCAACTGAGTACATGACTTAGATATAATGTGACATTATAAATAATTTTCAGGAAGGAGAAAGAGATGGCTTTTCAGATTTATGGAGTGGGGATTTAGTTTGTAACTAAACAAAAGATAGGGAGGATCACAAAAGATAAAATGGATGATACGAATTTTATGCAATTTTAAAACAAAGCCAAAGTAGCATGAATTTAAAAGAAAATTTGAAATGTTGGTGAGGATCTTTGCGGCAAATTTCCCTGATAAATGTCTCATTTTCTAGATAGATAGGGAACTAATAGAACTTTATAAAAATGAAGTATTTTCAATCTTAAGTGATCAAATCCTAGTGATGATTTTTCAGATGTAAAAATGTAAGCTATTAATAGACATGAAAAAAATTTCTGACTCACTAATAATTACAAAAATGAAAATTAAAGCAACTCTGAACTGTTTCACACCGATTAGATTGGCAAAGTTGATAACAAAGAAAATGGTTGACAGGACTGTATGAGAATGTACAATAATGTACTCTTGGTAAAATTAAAATTGAACTAGTCAGTCTAGAAAGCAAATTGGTACTATATACTTACCCTTCAACCTAGTGATATATCTACTAGGTTTATATTCCAAAAAAGGTCAAAGGAAAAGGAAAAGGACACACACACACACACACACACACACACACACATGAAAATAGTTTGACTTTTTGTGTTAGTAAAGAACTAGAAACTATAGGGGTATGCTTCTTTTGATGAATGTGTGAACAAATTATGGTTCATGAATATGATGGATTATTATTGTACTATAAAAAATAATGAAGGATGCAGATTATGATTTCAGAGACACCTTGGAAGACATGGATAAACTCTTGCAGAACAAAGAAAACATAAACAGAAGAATACTTTGTACCATAACCAAACTAAATGTCAGACAATTTTGAAGGACTTAAGAACTATAATACTTAATATAATAGCCAACCATTCTTCCTGAGGACCCTAGACCTGGATCATAGTAGGAACTTAATAAATGTTTATTGATTAATGAAATATGCTATCCACTTCTTGACAAAGAGGTGATAGATTCAAAGTGTAGACTGAAGCATCTCTCTCTCTCTCTGTATGTATTGTGTATATGTATATGTATGTCTATTCACACACATATATTTATGTATATATATGGAAAAAGCCAATGTAGGAATTTTGCTTGATTATGCATATTTGTTACATGAGTTTTATTTTGATTTTCCTTAATTTTCCATTGGAGAGAATGATAAAATACATTTCTGTTTTTTAAAAAAAATACATTTTAAAATGGCTGAGCCCACTCTCTCATGGGCCAAAACTGATAGTGTGAAAAGTGAGTCTCTAGATACCTCCTCCAGGGGTTGAAGGAAAGCATTTGTATTTCTGTTCTACCTGCACCTCTCTAAAGCTAATTGATATAATTTGGTTAAGTGAATTTAGATGTTAATCCCCTGTTGCTAACAGCTGTGGAAACATTGGCGAAGGGTTCTTAGCATTAGAGAAAGTCACACTATTCCTCCTCAAGATTTTCTCAAAAGTCTGGATGGGGAAATATAACTCCTTCCTCTTAAAGTATAATTCAGGTCATGATCATAAAGAATTTCTTTGGGGAGAGATGGAGGCGGGGGGGGGGGCGGCATTAAGGTTTTACCCTCTCTTGGAACTTTTATTTTAAATACTAACATTCTTAGAAGATAGCATTTTACATCATGGCCTAAGTCTGAATCAGTTCATCAGTTCCATTTCCATAATGATGGATAGTTGAGATCAGGGACTTGCAGATATAAAACTTTTAATGGTAGGGAAAAATCAGAAAAGGTTAAATACATTAAGTAATTCATGGGTGGAGTTGTAGGAAGGGTTGCAGAACAGTAGCTGGGATGATATTGCACTTTGGGGTGTTGGCAATTTAGGATTATTAAATAGTACTAAGCACTAATTTTTTTTTTAAAGTCCTTGGATCACAGTATTTATTGACCACTGGAAGACATCTGTAATCAGATAAAATAATTTGGCCTGACCCATCTACATGCACACACACATACAAACATGAGAGAGAGAATAAGCAGATGTAGAATTCTGCTTTTAATAGATATACATACATGCACACACATACACACATGCATGCATACATATGTGTGTGTATATATATATATGTATATATATATATATATATATTACTCCCCATCATTATAGAAAGTAATCAGATAGTATAGATGGTATAGGTATACAGCGAATTGGGCCTAGTATTAAAAGGAAGAAGCAGCTAGGTGCCATAGTGGATAGAGGACCTAGTGTAAAGTCAGGAAGACCTGAGTTTAAATTTTATCTCTGACTCTATCTAGATGTGTGACTCTGAGCAAGTTAATTACTTTCTGTTTGCCTTAGTTTCTACAACTACATAATGGAGATCACAATAACACCTACTTCACAGGGCTGTTGTGAGTATCAAATGAAATAATATCTATAAAGTTTTTAGCATGATGTCTGGCATATTGTAGATACTTAATACATAATTTTAAAAAGAGGAGAATGAGCAAAATTGATCTACGGGAAATTATTAAAAATGTATGAGGCTTAATGACCTGAAACTAAACATGTAATACCAGACCTATTCTTTTTTTTTTCCAGACCTATTCTTTTGAGCACCAATATTCTAACACTGTTGTTGTGTTTCAGTGATACATAGAATACAATAATCTCTGAAGTGTTCAAAGTAAATGTCATATAAGGAGGTCAAAGTTAATTTGGATGCTTTGTGGCATGTGGGAGTAGGTTTCAAAATTTATATGTATATATGTGTGTGTGTGTGTATATATATATATATATATGTGTGTGTGTATACATATAAAGTGTATGTGTATATGTATGTGTGTGTGTGTGTAATGAAAAACTTTGAAGGATAGGAGTAAAGGATATCTTCGAGGAACTATATGATTGAAGGAAAACACAGGCTCTTTTTGAAGTGATGAGGTACTCAGAGGAAGAGGGATAATAGGTGGAAATCCAGGTTGATTTATGAGTGCCATTTGAATGTCAAGATAAAGAAAGAAAATAAGACTTCCCATACATTGAGTTGATACCATAACATGAACTTTTGGTTATCAAGGGCTGTCAAGGATGGGTTACAGCATTTTTGATAACAGATAAGAATAAGTGATGGCAGGTAATCTGTAGGGTTCTTTGTCCTTCTGGCGTCTAGGGTTAAAAAAGCTTGGAAACCATTATTTTATTGGAATCTAATTTCACAATTTATTTTCAAATTTCAAAGTGATTGATGTCACTATTTAAGGATGTAAAACAGCTTCACTTTTCCTGATCATAGATTTAGAGCTTAAAGTGACCTCAGAGGCCAAACTCAATTCACTTGTAACTTCAATGACAACACAAGCCTGCTACTTCCCCTTAATTGATTGATTGTCTACTCTACTGACCACAGTAGCCTTCTCATCTGTCCCCAGGCCACCTCCCTCAACCCTCTCAGCTGAAGTTCTTGCCTCATAATTCATGGGAAAAAATAAAGCTAGTGGTTATGAGCAACTTCTTCTCCTTATTTCATATTTCCCTGACATTATTGACCACTATCTCCTACTTTTTACTCCTTTATTTGCTGAAGAGTTGGCATGTCACGACAAAACAAAAGTCTTCTATGTGGACTTTCGATCCCAACTTCTCATAACTTCTTGCAAATTGCCTTATCATTCCCCCTACCAAGACTTTACCAGCATGGCAATGTCCATAGTTATTTTGAATTCAGTGTCTAAAATACACTTGGTGTGATCCTTCTAGAATTCCCTTTTACTATTGAGGGTACCACCATCGTTCTAGTTACCCAGATTTGCAAGTTCCTCATCATCTTTAACCTATCCTTCTCACTTACTGCACAGAGCCAATAAGTAGTCAAATTTTATCAATTCTATCCTCACAACATTTCTCATATATCCTCCCCTCTCAATTCATGTAGTCACAATTCTAGTTCAAATCCTCGTCTTCTATCACCTAGAAAATTTCAATAACCCCTGAATTGTCACTCTTTGAATGTGTACTCCACATAGCCAGCAAAGAAATTTTTTTTAAACACAGATATGCCTATCTCACCAATTGACTCAATAAACTCCAATGCTATGCTATTACTTCTATATAAAGTCCTTTGTTGGGTAAAGTTTTTCATTCTAAATATTTCCAATCTTTTTAGTCTTCTTATATATAACTCCCATATGCTCTAACCATTCTGGTCTATTTGCTTTTCTTCTCAGAATGTTCCATCTCTCATCAACATGTAGTTGTATTACCTATCCCACATATTTGGAATGTTCTTTTTTCCTCATCTTTGCCTCATGGAATCCTTTCTTCCTTCAAGACTCAGTTCAAGTGCTACTTTCTACAGTGAGATTTCCCAGTTTCCCTAGCTATGAGTTCTGTCCTCTTCAAAATAACCTTGGTGTAGCAGATAGATCCCTTGGCCTGAGGTCTGGAAGACCTGAGTTCATATCTGGATTTAAATATTTACTAGCTGTGTCAGCCTGGGCAAGTTACTTAACCTCTGTCAGTCACAGTTTCTTTAACTGGAAAATGAAAACAATAATAGCATTTCTTCTTCCTTGGGTTGTTGTGATACTAAAATAAGATGCTATTTCTAAAGTCCTTAATATCTTTAATATAGCAGATGCTTAATAAAGGATTAGTTACTATGTACAGTATGCCTATATATACATGCATACATACTTCATAAGATCATAGAATTATAGCTGGAAGAGAACTTAGAAAATATCAAATCCCACAACATCATTTTTTTAGATGAGGAAACTGAAGCACAAAGATGATGTTGTTTTTCTGGGATCACACAACCAGGAAGTATTTTACCCCAGGATTTCTTCAATGTAAAGCTCAATCTATGTGTTACCTCTAATAAGATATGATTTATTACCCATTCTCTTGAGTAAATTTTTTGAGGCCAAGAATGTTTTTACTTTTCCATTTTAGACCTAGTCCCTAGAAGAGTTTCAGGTAAATAATAATGATTAAGGAATGCTTGCTAACTGATTGATTCAAACTTTTAACTACCCACTATTGTCACAGCACTCTGCTAGGTTTGAAAGATAAAAAATTTCAAAGTTGATTGCATCTGATGTCAAATATAAACTCATTTGTTAAGCTTTTTAAGACCCTCACATCATAGTCTCTACCTGCTTTGCTATTATTATTATTATTATTATACATTATTGCCCTTCCTGTACCACTAGGGAGTAGCTGAACTAATACCCATTTCTCAGACATGACATTACAATACTTATTTTTGAATCTTTACACTGGATGTCACCCATGCCTAGCATGCAATTTCCTCAACTCTGTCTCTTAGAATCCCATTTCCTTCAAATTATGATGATGAACTATTTTCTAAATGTTGTCTTTCCTTATTCCCTTCCATCCCCCCCCCAACTGATTGCCAGGGCCCTTCCCCCATTTATGCTATATTTATTTCTTACATACTTTATATATAGTTCATGTGGCTTTAAGAAAGGCCACATAGCAAATTGAACAGAAAGCAGACCAATTTCAAAGTTAGGAAGGTGAGGCTTCAAATTCTATTGTTTGAATGCCCCTGGATGTTGGATGATTAATCTCTAACTGCTCAGGTCTATAAATGGCACAAAAGGTGTCTCCCCCCATCCATAGAAGGAGTTTCCTCTCCCAGGAATTCCCAATACCAATGGTATAACTAATATATCTCTATCTTCCCATACCTTGTATATGCATATTTATGTACATGCTATCTTTAATAATCAAAACTCCTTGAGGGATCATTTCATTTGTGTCTTTGTACCCCCAGAGCCAATCACAGAGCCTGACTTATTGTATATACTTAATAAGTACTTGTTCATTGGTTGATTGCTTCATGAAATAATCCCTCCCTGCCTAGATTCCTGCTAAGGAAACAACAGATAAAGAAGTGAAATAAAAATAATGCCAAGAAGGAGAAACTCCTAATGACTAAATCATTTTACATGTAAAAAAAATGAGGCCTAGAAAGATTGCCTGACTTTCCAAGCTCAATTACTTAGTGGATAGTCAGACCCTAATCTTCTGGCTCCGAATCCAGGGCTTTCTTCTTCATTTATTCTATTGTATTTCCTCACAATGGCTGCCACAATTCTAGAAGACTTATTTTCAAGAATGGCAGATTATAAACCACAGAAACTCAAGAAGCTAGAGATATGCTATGTCATTTTGTACTAATTTATCACATTGGAATTGGGCTCATTCTTTGTCTACTTGGTATTTTCCTCTGTTAAATCCAATGCAGGCTGGGTTGACCTCTGGGTTTATGAGAACCAAACCCACAGCTAAGAAATAATGTAATTTATATTAAATGCTGAATACCTTCTCCTGTAATGGAAACATTTACAATGACATCCAAAGGATTTGAAACATTAAATTGTTACATACAAGATAGCATTTTACATGTCTTCAATATGAGAACAAATCTCAATTTCACACAGCGTGGTAGTACAGTTCATTCAATTATGTAACTACATTTTTTTTTCTGCTAAAGGTAATCAGATTAAAAATGGGAACCTAATGCAATTATGATAACCCAAAAGATGACGTGAATGAGTGGTTTTTGTTCTTTATAAATTCTGAGGAGGGAAAACCTGTCAAAATAATGCAAAATGGCTCAGCATGTGTGTCAGGAGATTTGATATGGTTTCCCTAGTTTTAATAAGTGCCTAAATCTACTCCTGATAAAATCTACATTTGGTTGTAGAGTCTAAACAACTCTAATCCTCTCTCATATACAAGTATGGAAAATATGACCCAATTTTCTCTGTGATGATTTATATAATGGAGAAATGGCACTTTTAATCTATTAATGCACCATTGATTAACATATCTTTCCCATCAATGGCAATTTGATAATTGCAAGTACCTGTGATCATCATACTTAAAGTTTCATGTAAATAGCCTTATTTCAGATGAATCTCTTATCCTAGTTAGTTAAAAACATTTAATATCTTACTTAAATGAAAAAATAAGGAGGTTAAACCTAATTCCATTTAAAGTATGGAATTATGGATTTTAATTCTTAAAATGAAGTAAATTTCATGAGCATTTTTGTATGTATATTTCAGGATGAATTTGTATTTGGTAGTCAAATAATCTATTTATAGACCTTAGACTTCTCATCCTGATCCTTGGGTCTTGAATCTACACGTAATTATCAAAGATGAGTGTATCTGGAGATTGTTTAGTCCTGAGGTCTTGATAAGTTAAGTGACTTGCCTGAAACAACTCATTAAATGAGTCTCAGAAGAAAGACTTGAATTCAAGTTCTCTGACCCTAAAGCCAATATCTTTGCTCATTATGCCACTGTAATTTGTAGCAAAGTCATTGATTTGAAAAAGCTATATTTTTGCCTGATTTCCCTAATTGTTAGACCCTTAAAAAATGCATAGATATGGGGCAAGTAGGTGGCACAGTGGATAATAGCACTCGGCCCTGAATTCAGGAGAACCTGAGTTCAAATTCAGCCTCAGACACTTGATACTAGCTGTGTGACCCTGGGCAAGTCACTTAACCCTCATTGCCCCCCCCCAATTTTTTTTTAAATAAGGATAGATATTTTTAGCCTTTAAAATCCTCAAGAATTAAATATAACTCAAATACTCCTCAATAATTATATATAACTCAAAAGGTAAGCAGATTCTACTATGAAGAATGAGTTAGGCTAATCAAAGCATGCAATTTACAAAGGGTTTACATTTCTTAATGACTACACTTATGATCAAAAGAGACCTTAAATTTACAGGACTATATTTCTCCCCCATAACTTGAAGCTAAATGAAGTCTTTACATTGCCTTAAACCTATTTGTAGAAATCAGGAGGAATATATGGTGTTTATATGAATAGATTAAGGAAGGATGAAAGGAATAAATGAAAAATCATTTATTAAATCATTGCTATAATTCTGAATGTGGTAGAGAAGTAATTCTTCCCATGTAAGTTAGGTTTTTTTTTTCCTTAAAAAGTATTGAGAACATCCTTAAATCAGATAGACTCATAGTGCGGCAAATCAGGCGCATTAGCTTAATTCAGCTTGAATCAATTTCCAGGTGTCCTCTATTCTACTATGGTTAATAAGTAAAGTAAATAAGTAAAGCTCTCCTTTTCTTAACTATTGAATGAGCTCCAAGTGTTACTTATGTTCCAAAATTGATTGTAAAGTACCAGGGGTACTAGCTTGAATCAGGCATGACCCAGAGATCCCAGCACTATGCTAAGTCCTGAGGATACAAACTAACAAGAGTGAAATAGTCTCTGCCCTCAAGGGATCACATTCTAGGGTGACAGGGGCAAATATGGCAAAGTGGTGGCTAGGAAAGGAATTGTGATCTGGGTGGTCCCTAGGACTATGGTCATTTCATTTATTGAAAAGTTAATTGATATTTCCTTTTCAGAAAAAGCGGTACTATTGATTTTATTACTTTAGCCCAGAGCCAAAGGAAAGAGTGAGAGAAAGGAGTAATTTTGCATATTGGCAGGAAGGCAAAAGATAGGCAAGATGTCCTAGATGACAACCTGGATGAGTTTTGACGTATGATTGGCTCTTGATTCTGAAGTGGGCGTGGTGTGAGTTTACTCCTAATCAGTCATCAGACAGATTAGCTCCAGTGTGACAAATACAAAAAATAAAGAAATAAATGAATTAATCTTTTCCAGGAACTTGCAGTGTGGGTTCTAGAGGTTAAATGTGAACCGTACAGATCAGAATATCTTAATATAAATTCAATGTGAATATAATTAAAAATAACAATAGCAATAATAACAATAGTAATATTTTTCTTAGAGAGCCCTGCCATTTATTTACTTTAATCTTGATTACATTCTGAAAAGAACCATAAAACTTGACTAGAATAGTATTTCTTTCATTCCTATGTCTTCAATGTTGTCCCTATGGACCCAGTAATGACTGGATTTGCCTTTTCTCTTATACCTTCCTCCTCCTCCTCCTCCTCCTCCTCCTCTTCCTCTTCCTTCCTTCTCCTCCTCCTCCTCCTCCTCCTCCTCCTCTTCCTCTTCCTTCTCTTCCTCTTCCTTTTCCTCCTCCTCCTTCTCCTCCATCTCCCCTCTTACACCTCCTTCTCATCTCCTTTCTCTTCCTTTCCTTTTCTTTGGAGTCCTTTCAAAAGATTGTTTTGGTACCTTTCTTTGACAAGGTGGTACACATAATTACAATAAATTCTTCCTGTTTTTATATAATGATTGATCCTGAAGTTGACTGAATTTAGATAAAGAACTGTAATTTTCCTTTATTTTCTATTAAATAAAGTATAGAACTCACTGTACCAAAGTTATGTAAAACAGATGGAATGAAGCTGGCTGGAGGGATCAGATATCTTCAGTTTGTTTTTTTGTGTCACTGACAAAGAGAGATCTAAAAGACACTGTGGGACTTTCACTCTTGCCCTGAAGGAGATCTTTATAAAGGAGACACATGCCTGTGTGTATGTGGGGGGGGGGGGAGGATGTGAGCTCAGCTCTACAAGCATATTTTAAGAGAGATTGGAGAGGACATGGATGTGGGTAGGGTTGCTGGCATTTGAGCAGCTGTCATTGTATAATGGTTGCCAACAAATGCTGCCAGGCATACCAGTCATTGCTAAACTTTCCATTTGGGAAAACTGATATCAGACAGTGATATTTTTGCTTGTTCTTTCTCCTTTTACTCCCTTAACATGTACCCTCAGGAGATGATATGTCTTTAAAGTTATTTACACTTTTCAATTACTATTGAAAGCCAATGTTAAATTGTGGTTGGCCGCAGGAATTTCTGTTGTGTATGTGTTTCCTTATAGGGAGTGAAATGCAAGAGAAAAAAGTAGTGACTGACATATAACATAGAGGAAAAGAATGGGACAGGATAAAAAAAATGATTGTTGGAAATTGCCTATATCTTTCTGTCTGGGGTCTTTGGAGACAAATGAAAGAGAATCTTATTGATTTATATTTTATAACTTCTGAAAGCATGATAAAAGCATGAATCTGGTGTTTTCCCCTAGGCACAAGGTGATCTTAGCAATACTTTCTGTCTGATGGGGAATTAGGTGATGAGCTCCCACAGTGGGCCACTTTGATGTTCCCATTGCTCTACTCCGAGCATGCTCAAGAAGACCCACCCATCAAAGGAGTCAACCTAAGGGCAGTGACAAGAGAGAAAATCACTGTCAGTGGGAAGAGAAAAGGAATGACTGGGCAAGACTCATGTTGCCCCTATTCCAAAAGAAAGGGCCAGGGAGATAAGGAATAAGAATCATAACTATCTCTCCTGTAACAGCTCTGAAATATCTTTTTACACTATTTGGAAATAATATTGTTTCTGCCCTGAAGGAGACCACTGTCCAATGGGGAGGTAAAATACCAATACCTATAACTATAACATAAATTATTATATAACTACAATTAAAAATTTAAAAGAAATTGCAACTTGAGGTCTGAATGATAAGATCATTGATTTCTTTATTCCTTTTCATGGTAGAGAACAGGGAAAGTGTGATGGAGTTTGGCATTTGAATTCAAATTAGGATAATACTTCAATACTTCAGGAGAAGGGAGGAAGGCTTTCAAGGTATAGGAAGCATCTTGAGTAAAGAGTCAGGAGAGAGAGAGAGAGAGAGAGAGAGAGAGAGAGAGAGAGAGAGAGAGAGAGAGCGCGCGAGAGAGAGTGCACAGGGTGAGCTTGTTGGAGAATAGGTTGTCCATTTTGTTTCAAGCAAGGAATGAGATAATAGGTAAGGTTGGAGAATTAAAGTTGCACCTGATCCTGGAGGGCCCTAAATGTTAAACAAAGGCATTTGAACTTAAAATTTTAGTTGTTAGGGTAACCATTTATGATTTTTAATGGAGCTTATGTATAAATAGTAATAAATAAGTTATATATAAATATTTTTATATTGCTTCTCCATTATTTATTTATATGTGTATAAGTGTATATATACATATTTACATATATATACATATATCTATGTATCTATGTATCAATCAATTGATCGATGATTCTTTGGAAGGGGAAAGTAGCAGCAGAAAGAAATGTAAAGTACTCTATAATAGTCCAAGCTGGCGGAAATGGGAGCATGTATTAGTTATGTGGTGGTAGAAATAGAGAAGAGAGCCAGATGTAAGAAATGTGAGATGAAATTGAAAAAAAAACTAGTAAACACTAATATATAAAACATGAATGAAAGGCGGGGCCAAAGATAGCTCCTAGGTTATAAACATGGATGTCTAGGTTAATAGTTATACCAGGGCCAGAAATATTAAAGGCAAAAGAAGAAACAAGTGTAGGTAGAAAAATAATAAACCTGTCAGGAAAAATTCTAAGTCTGATGGAGGAACAGAAACAACAAATTCTCTAGGCTGAAGCAAAATAGGTGTGTTTGATGAGAGTTTTAGTCCCATGATAAAGCTGGTCATCCAGGGGTTAGACCTGAAAAACCAGAGTTACAAAATCAATGGGTTAATATACCCTTCCAAAAGTTACACTTACATAACGTATTTATCTTAATTAGTAATTTCTAAAATCAAAGCATATTCTTAGGAAATACAGAAACTGCCTACGTGACCATAATGTCAGCATTTTCCAATATTCTTATCAGTCTTATGATGAAAAACAGGGTGGGTCACAGTTTTGCTGAATGACCCCCTTCTATTAGTCAAGGATGACACTAGTGAGCTGTATGACCCCCTTGAGTCAAGCATAACACTGTTGAGCTGCATGACCCCCTTGAGTCATGCATAACACTCTTGGTTTCTAAAATATAATATTGCTGACAACTGTATCTTCTGATATTACTTAATGCTTGACATTGGAAAGTTAATTAGAAGAGAGACTTAACATTAATACAATTTAAAAATCAGATATCTAAATATAATAAATCACAATTTTTAGTTAATATATTGATTATCAACTTAATTAAATCACTTATAACTATATTAAATTGCTTATACCTAAGGGATAGGGAAAATCTCACTCACATTATCCCTCCTTTGATCCAAAGACAAATACTAAAATTTGTCCTTTGGATCATTAACTATCTAAAAGATGGGGCAGCCTAGGTGGCGCATTGGATAGAGCACCGGCCCTGGAGTCAGGAGTACCTGGGTTCAAATCCGGCCTCAGACACTTAATACTTACTAGCTGTGTGACCCTGGGCAAGTCACTTAACCCCAATTGCCTCACTAAAAAAAAAAAAAACAATCTAAAAGATGGATACAATTCACTGCATAGAGGGCGGTCTCTATGGACGGCACACAATTCCAGAAGGGGCACTCCCCTCCTGAGGCGCAAAATTTACAAACATAATAATTTGAATGGGTACAACTTATGTTAGTTAAGGAACACTGATTTCAGTTCATCTAAAGTTACAAAAAAATTAATTAAAAATAATTCAATCAGAATCTGGAGAATGACAAAGGGAACAACAAGGATAATTAGTAGTTCCATAGAATGAAGAACCAAAACACTTTCTACACGGAGGACCATAAGGACACCTAACTCTACCTTGATAATTTAAAATCATGTCAGCTCTCAATTGCAAGTCAACCTGAATGCATTTTCGATATCTACAAGTTCTGCACTTAAGTAACAATTCCACATCCTCATGACATTTATCAGAAGTGGAACAAGGAAGACTAGTCACATATCCCCTTATTTGAGCTGATTTTACAACTGATCTATAAAACCCATAACAAGCATTACAACACAGTATCCCATATACAATCCTACGTGCATCTTTACTGCACACCCTGCATTGTAGCTTCGGATCACATATGGCAACATCTGAGGAGTTAGTAGATCCACCAGGTGCTGGTTCTGGATCACTGAAGGCAGAAGCAGCGCCTGGTTCAGAGCATGGTTGAATAGCTGCTGTCTTCACAGGCGATGATTCCTTATTGATCATTGCAATGTCATTACTAAAAGAGGGGATAAGTCCAGACATCATAGATGAAATGAAGTCCACTAATATGAAATCAGAGTTCAGATAATAAAGCAAGGATTTGCACTTGAATACTTGCAAGAGATGAGTATCATGGAAGAATTCCTGCCTAAAAAATACACTCCAAAAATATATCTTTAACATTTAGAAAATTGAGAAACACAGCAGTGTACAATTATTTTAAGAAGAATAAGAATTCACAAAATAATCAAAATCCATTTCAAAACAAATTACACTAAACCACCATTGTTAAACCATAAATCTATCCATGAAAATCAAGAAGGATCCCACCAGGAAATAGTACCCTCTTGGACATGAGCATGATGAACTATGTCCAAGTTACTATTCAATAATTTTTGTAATTCTTCAACATCATTGATAATATCTCCTGAATAATTTACATAAGAACGACAAGATTGATTAATGATACCAGAAGCTCCACCTTGAGCAGCAGTCAAAATATCTAATACCAATCTATTTTCCATCACCATATGAGAAACAGAGTCAAGTTCAGCTTTTAACTGATAGAGGGTATGAGAAGTATGTTGTATAACAACTGCTGTAGTTGAGATGTGGTAAATGATGTATATGTTTTAGTTGACAACATTAGCCTTTTAAAATTCCTGTATATAGAACATGAGGCGTGGTGACCTAGTTCATCAGACAATACTGGAGTATTCATTTGTTAATCTCAGGTGAACTCTGAGTCAGTCAGTATTTATTAAGCATCTATTATGTTCCAAGCACTGTGGTAAGTGCTAGAGATACAAAGAAAGGTAAAAGAGAGTCCCCAATTCTGTCCTTTTATTATTTAGCTTCCCCTATCTGAATTTCAAGTAGCAAGCTGAAAGTCTGAGTAGCCTGTACTTCAGTGAGTTATCTTTGCTCTAGCAATTTTTGGGGTTGAGTGGTACATAGTTAGTAATAGCTAATGATGAAGAAGATGATGATGATATACAGAGATTCTAATGTGTAAGGTTGTACATAGTGTCATAAACAATCATTGAATTCCCTGTCATGATCCCTAGCTAATTTAAAAGCTGATAATTTTAGACCAGGTTTTTTTCCTTAATAAATCCTTGAAATCTTTAGAGGAAGACATTATTGGGAAGTTTTACTTATTAAAATATTATATAATGTACTTGACTTAATGTAGGGCTGAAATTAGTCAATTATAATTTATTTCATAAATTATAACTGCTCATAAATTGAGCTTTCCTGGTCTGGAGAAAAAGAAAAATGCTTCTCAAACTACTGTGTACCTCTAAATGTAGTTGGCTTTCTTGTAATCAAGCAAATCTCAGAAACATTCATTGTCTTAAAAGGGAACATATTTTATAATTATGCTCTAAAACTTTTCTAAAAGAGTACTTTTTTATTCTAACTAGAAAAATAAATTCAAAATCAAGCATGACATCCTAATTTTGACTGACCTCTATGGTAAGACAAAAAATAATTCAGAGGTCAGCTAACAGTATAATCCTTTCCCCATAAATTGTATGTTCTTAAAACTCTCTTGTTTAAGGGATTCTTTGGTTGGGATTAGACAAATGACCTATGTCGATAATAATATTATGCTGTGTTCGTTTATTCTTTTTTTTCCCCCAACCACAATTTTTAATTAAATCATGTTCTATGGTTGAGAGGGAGAAGAATTCATCATATTAGAGCCAAAAAAATTAAGCTATTGTTTTCAAAACAATTAAAGTATAATAGTATAATCGTGCATTTATTTATCATGCATTTAGTTAGAAAAATGTGTTTATACAAGTCTTAATATAAATTAAACTAGCATATTACAAAATATTGCAAGCATTGGTCCATTTATGTTGAAGAATTGTTGGGCCATGGGGAGGAAAAAAAAATCTTAGGATATCACTCAGTCCAATACTTATGAGCTATGTAGGCCATTGGAAAAGTAATTTGATTTTTCTGAATCTCAGTTCCTTTATTTACAGTTGAAAACAATGATGACACATGTCTATATCACAGGGAGAGTTTGTGAGTAGCAAATGAAGTCATGTATGCTTAACATTTTGCCATAATAAAGTATTATCCAAATTATATAACAAATATATGTATATACAGATGATTTATAATAGTAACACATATGTATATATGTGCATACATATGATATAGATATATAGATAAAGATGGTGATATAGGGTCACATAGAGTTCTGGAGCATCCCAAACATGGAAGACTGGCATGTTTCAGTTGTTTTATATGCTACTCCTCTAGCTACCATGGTGTCCTGTTGCTTTCCATCTGAAAAGAGTTTTTTGAGGATAGAAAATATAGTAAGAAGTTTACCTATCTTATACAAATTGTATCAGAACAACTATTTTGAGGATATACAGTAAGGTTGTCCTTTGTCAGTGAATCCTTGATTCTCGGAACTTGAACCATTTAAAGAACATCAAGTTGGGGGCAGCTAGGGGGCATAGTGAATAAAGCACTGGACCTGGATTCAGGAGAACCCGAGTTCAAATATGGCCTTGGACACTTGAAACTTACCAGCTGTGTGACCCTGGGAAAGTCACTAACCCTCATTGCCCCCCTCCCTGCAAAAAAATACATTTGATTCAAAGGAAATGTTCTGTTTTTTTTTGCTTGGTTTAGTATGTAAGCAAGTACATACTGCCTTCTTCAAAGGCTTCTCATTAAAGCTCATGCCTTTTTAGGAAGAATTAGAACCTAAGCTTAAAAGAGATGATCATGCTATAGAGTGGCCCATACTCTAGGCTTACTGGAATGGGAGTGTATGATAATGTGTTTAAATATCATATAGAGCAGCCAACTGTATAAAAGGTAGGTATAATTTGATATAACTAAATACTAATAAGCAATTAATGAAGATGAATTAATTTAATAAACAAACATCTAAGTAACCTTTCTTATAGAAGGCCATCATTAAAGATCTATCTTTCCATAGACAGGAGACATTTGTCTGAATTGTTTTAATTTGCACTGACATAGGATAATGTAGAGCTCCCTCAGAGCCTATAGCTTATCCTGCAGTGGTAGTAAAAGGATCAAATCCCTTTCCTTAGTAAAAATATTTTTAAAAATCTATGGGAAAGAAAATTACATTTATTTCAAGTTACTCAGGTTCTCAGGGAAAAGACCTTTCTAAGCATACACAGGACCACCCATAGAATACATGGAGTGAAAACTAACTCTGGTCTATTAAGAAGCAGTTCTTTAATGAGCCAAATTTGTGGGATTTTATTTTGCTTTTCTTTTTTTTGGTTTATTTAGCTTTTTATTTTTCCCCAATTACATGATGTGAGTGAGATTTCCCCCACCCCTTAGATATGTGACTTAACTATGGTAATAATCAGTATATAGACTAAAGGATTCTGATTTAACACGTTTAGGTGTTCTTCAGTAGCTTAATCAAATAATAATGGAGTAAGTAAGATACCTATTAGAAGAGTTTATATACCAGCTATATTGTAAACTGGTTCAAAAACCACATAATTGTAACTATAGTTTAATCTACTATGGTTAGCCATTTCACCAATCATCTTAAAGGTCAAATATTAAAAATTGCAACTCCTGAGCTAAAATGGACCAATCAGAAATTGAGAACAAGCCATCTAATGGAAGTTGATGGCTTATGCCATCTGCCATCAAAAATCAACCATAGTGGTTTCCAGCTCTCTATCTAAAGTGCACTATAGTGGATCCAGAGGTAAAGTGCGTGAAACTGAGGTTTCCTTCAGTCCATTTATACTTATGTATATGAACCACGTGAATTGTGTGGTGTAAATGGTGTTTGTGGGAGTTTATCTAAAAATAGTAGTATATAAATACTCTTAATCCCTAGTTGTGTATGAAAACCCCTGGGGCCTGTGCTCTGGGTCTTTGGGTACTAGACCTGTGACTGGCTTTATTGTGAGACAGGTACCTTTCTATCAATAAATCTATTTTCTATGGTTTGGATACTGGCTTTTCAACTTCTCACCCTGTGACTTAGAAATTTTCATGGCAGTACAAAAACAATTTTATCAGTTTTTATTTTATATCTAGACAATGACTGTAATGGTTTGAAATATATTTTAATATTTAGTACTCTGATGGACACTTAGGATAACATATACTTATAGCAAATCTCAATAAATCCCCCAAACAGGAAAACTATATCCGCACACTTGAGGCCTGTCTGCAGCATGCACAGAGATAGTTTTCAAATCAGAACTAATATTTAATGCTCCTACAGTTTTTTTTTTTAGTGAGACAATTGGGGTTAAGTGACTTGCCCAGCTCACACAGTTAGTGTTAAGTGTCTGAGGGCCAGATTTGAACTCAGGTACTCCTGACTCCATTGGCCAGTGCTCTATCCACTGTACCACCTAGCTGCCCCTAATGCTCCTACATTTTTAAAAAATCCACTTGCAAAAAAATTTTATGTACTTCAAACCACAAATAACACATTTGGTGCTTATCACAGTGCTTGCCACACAAGTGTTGTTTACGTGCTTTATTGACACCTCTGAAAATAAAATTTTTCCTTTTAAATATATTAAGTGAAGAAATATGAAAGCTATCTTCTTTATATATCTTAATGCAGTTGTAATGGTCTTTGGTTAAACATTTTACGTCCTATTATTCATTATTTTGTAGAATTTTATTAATATTTGTCCTTATATTATTGGTGGATAAGTACATAAGAAATATATTTTTTCTGTTGTACCCCTACTATGACAGTAGTAACAGTACTGGTTTTCTATAGGAAGCTTACTTACAAATGTAATAAGTTAATGTTGCTTCAGCCCTGATACTTATTGGGATTTTGAATGATCAATTTATCCCTTACTCATTATGAAGCTTGTTGCCCTATAGGAAGACTAACTACATTATTACCATGTCTCCAATTAAAGGATTTCTAGAGAAAGCCATATTTTAATACATTCCAGTCCTAAGAAATTTAACTGAAATTAATCCACCAGTAGCACCACCACCATCATATTATAGTTAACATATGGGTGGTTCAAGGTTTAGCCTTTGTAGTCATGAAGACCTAGGTTTAAGTACCAGACTTTGTCCCTTACATATTTGAGATGGGTGAGTATGGACAAGTCCTTTTACCTCTTAGTACTTAGTAGTAATAATGGTGGTGATGATACTGATGCTGGTGATGGTGGTGGTAGTAGTAGTAGTAGTAGTAGTAGTATAGCAGCAGCAGCAACAGCAGCAGCAGCAGTAGCAGCTACCATGTATGTAGTGCTTTAAGTTTTTTAAGATATTAATACATTTTACATCATTTTGTCTCCATAATGACCTTGTAAGTTAGTAATGGCCATTTTTTATATATTTATTTAGTTTTACCTAGTAAGGCACATGATCTGTAATTTATGGATGTTTGTTTTTTTTCAGGAATTTATACTAAATGCAAGTGAAATTGTTCTTACCAAAATTAAATCTAAAAGATTGTTCTAAGTACTCATCCTTCTTGACCTTTCTCTAAATCTCTGGTAGTTAATTCCTTTCTTTCTTTCTTTTTTTTTCTCTTCTAGGTTTTTCCTCTAGGTTTGCCCTTTCCTGGTTATCTTTGTGTTTGACCACTCCTCACTATTCCTGGATGGATCTTCATCTAAGCCACAACTGTTAACTATGGGTGTCCCCCAAGGTTCTTTCTTGATTCTGCATCTCTTATCCCTCTATACTGTTTTGCCTGGGATCCCTCCAGCTCCCATAGATTCAATTATTATCTCTATGCTTGTGATTCTCAGATCCATTTATCCCTAACTTTTCTCCTCACCTGGAGTCTCATATCTTTAACAATCACTTTCACATCTAGACATTTTAAGCTCAATATGTACAAAAATGAAATCTACAATTTACCCCAAACCCTTACATCTTTCTGACTACCCCATTACTCTTATAGTCATGATCATCTTAATTATCCATGTTCAAAATCTGTCATTTTAGATTCCTCTCTCTCACTGCCCACAGCTAATTTCTGGCCAAGTACTATTGATTTTATCTTCATGAAATATCTCATACACACCCTTTTCTTTAACACTGTCACTCAGGTTCAAGTCCTCACCTCATTCCCAGCTTATTAAGTATCCTGGTTATTTTCCCTGCTTTCGTGTCTCTCCCTACTCCAGCCCATCAATTATCAAGTGATCTTCCTAAAGCACAGGTCTAATCTTGTCAACATCCCCACCACCACCACCACCACCACATAGACACTCACACACACACACACACACAACACACCCTCTACTACCACCATTCAACAAACTCCAGGTGGCTACCACTTTATTAGGGATAAAATATAAAGACTTAATTTTGGGCTTTTAAACCCTTTCATTACTGGTTCCCTAGTACCTGATCAGTCTTCTTATACCATACTCCTCTACTCTATATATCCAGTGAAATGGACCTCTTTTTCTGTTCTAATGTAAGACACTCCATCTCTCCATCCAGTGCATTTTCACTGTTTGTCTCCCATGACTAGAATTCTCTACCTTTTCATTTCTACCTCCAAGTCTCAGTTAAAATCCCACCTTCTACACGAACCTTTATATAGCCCCTTTTTAAAAAAGGCTGTGTACTTTAAATACATACATACATATACATTTATATAAGTATAAATTTATATATAAGTATATATTTGCATATATGTATATATATGTGTATATAATGCATATATATTATTTTTTCAATTACATCTACAATAATTTTAAAAACTGATCATCATACCATATTGGTGCCACATACTATGAGAAAAAGGTATATGCCTTTCTATTCCTATTCAGCTTTCTCCAGAGGTTTATTATATATAAATTTTCTAAAATTCTATTCATCTTTTAAACTTCTTCTTTTTTGATTTATCTAGTTCTGTGAGGGGAAAATTGAGGTCTCCCAGTAGTATAGTTTTCATGTCTACTTTCTCCTATAACTTATTTAAGTTTTCCTTTAAGAATTTGCATGTTATGCCATTTGGTGTGTATGTGTTTAAGGGCAGCAATAGTGGTTGAATTTCAGGCCCGGAGTCAGGAAGATTCATCTTCATGAATTCAAATCCAGCCTGAGACACTGACTAGCTGTGTGATCCTAGGTAAGTCACTTAACCCTGTTTACCTCTGTTCTAAACTGTAAAACTAGGTGGAGAAAGAAATGACAAACACTTCCGGTTTATTTGCCAAGAAAACCCCAAAAGGAGTCAAAAAGAGTTGGACACAACTGAAAACACTTGACAGCAAGCATATATTTTTAATATTGTTATTGCATCATTGCCTATGGTACCTCTTATCAAGACATAGTCTCCTTGCTTACATCCTTTAATTAGATCTTTTTTTTTCTTTGACCTTGCCTGACATCATGATTGCTACCCCTGTTTTTTTTCTTCTGATGAAGCATCATAGCTTTTGCTTCAGCCCTTTACGCATATTCTCTTGTATGTTTCTCTGCTTTAAGTATGTTTCTTGAAAAAATGATTTTTAATTCACCCAAGCTTCTAACTTACAGCTAGTAAGTATCTTAGGCTGAATTTGAACTAATGAAGATTAGTCTTTCTGATTGTAACTCCAGTGTCCTATCTATCCACTGTACCACCTAGCTGAACTGGATGAAAAAGTAAATATCCTGAAATGGAGATAATTAGACTCAGCTATGACCTTGCAAGTTTTATCAGGCCCAGGGATTTTATGGCCTTTTGGTTTCATCCTCTGGCAGTGAAGGAAAAGAGTCACTAGCAATTGTTTCAGAACTCTTGAAAAAGATAAACACCAATAAAAGGACAGATACAAGTAAGGTCCATGTTAGAAGAAAAGAATGAGTGTTGTTTAGACACTGTAGAGCCAGGGTGGAATATAGCTCATTCCAGAATATTTTTGCTCCTTAAGTCTTGAATATGCAAGCTAAATTTTCTATTCTGCTTTGTTTTTTCATCAGAAATACTTGAAAAATCCTCTATTTTATTAATTATCGATATTTTTCTAGGGTTTACAAGGTAGTTATTCAAAGTTCCAATCCCCAGGTCTTTGCTTCTAGAATATGGTATTCCAAGCCTTCTCCTCCTTTAACATGGTAGCTGCTAAATCTTGTGTGATCTTGACCATGGTTTCACAATATTTGAATTATTTATTTTGGACTGCTTGAAGAATTTTTTCTTTGACCTTGGAGCCCTGGGATTGGCTATGGTATTTTCAGGAGTTTTCATTTTGGAGTCAGTTACAGGTGTTGTTTGATGATTTTTAAAATGTCTATTTTGTCCTCTGGTTCTAGGACACTAGGACAGATTTCCTTGATAATAATTTCTTGAAATATGATTTCTGGAGTTTGTCTTTGATTATAGCTTTCAGTAATTCTTAAATTATCTGTCTTCAATCTATTTACAGATCAGTAGCTTTTCCAAGGAGATATTTCACATTTTTTCTGTTTTTTTTAATCTTTTACTTTATTTATTTTAAATTATTTATTTATTTATTCATTCATTTTTTTATGAATTTATTTATTAATAATGGGCATTTTTAATTATAGTTTGGGGTTCCATTTTTATCCCTCTTTCCTTCCCTCCCCACCCCACCCCCTGAGTCAGCAAATAATCATATATAGATTATAAATATATGGTTATGTAAAACATTACCATATTTGTCATTTTGTACAAGAAAACTAGATTAAAAGAAAAAATGATAGAAAGTGAAAAATGACATGGTTCAGTCTGTTCCATCAATATCAGTTCTTTCTTTGGAGGTGGATAGTATGTTTCATCAATAGGCCTTTGGGATTGTCTCGGGTCATTGTATTGTTGAGAACAGTCAAGTCATTCACAGTTTTTCATCAAACAGTATTGCTGTCTCTGTGTACAACATTCTCTTGGTTCTGGTCACTTCACTATATATCAGTTCATACATATCTTTTCAGGCCTTTCTGAAATCATCTTGCTTGTCATTTCTTCTTCTTCTTCTTCTTCTTCTTCTTCTTCTTCTTCTTCTTCTTCTTCTTCTTCTTCTTCTTCTTCTTCTTCTTTTTCAGGGCAATGAGGGTTAAGTGACTTGCCCAGAGTCACACAGCTAGTAAGTTGCAAGTGCCTGAGGTCGGATTTGAACTCAGGTCCTCATGAATCCAGGGACAGTGCTTTATCCATTGTGCCACCTAGCTGCCCCCTTGCTTGTCATTTCTTATAGCAAAATAATATTCCATCACTATAATATACCACAGCTTGTTTAGCCATTGCCCAGTCAAAGGGCATGCCTTTGATTTCCAATTCTGAGCCACCATAAAAAGAGCTGTTATAAATACTTTTGTACAAATAGGTGTCTCTCTCTTTTGAGGGATGTCTTTGGGATATAAACCTAGGAGTAGTATTGCTGGATCAAATGGTATGCACAGTTCTATAGCCCTTTGGGCATAGTTCCAATTGTTCTCCAGAATGGTTGGACCTTTTCACAATGCCACCAACAGTGAATTAGCATCCCAGCTTTCCCACATCCCCTCAAACATCCAATATTTTTTCTGTTTTTGTTATATTTGCCACTCTGATTGGTGTGAGGTGATACCTCAGAGTTGTTTTACTTTATTTCTTGATGTTTAATACAATCATTAGCTTCTACTTGTTGAATTCTAATTTTTAAGGAATTATTAGCTTCATTGAGCTTTTGTACCTTTTTTTCAATTTGGCCAATTCTGCTTTTTAATGTTCACCAGTAAATTTTTTGTACATCTTTTTCCATTTTGCCAATTCTGTTTTTTAAAGTGTTATTTTATTCAATATTTTGTGCCCCTTTTACCAAGCTGTTAATTCTTTTTCAGTCTCTGTTGAGCCCCTTTGCCACAGTTTTACATTCTGGAGAAAAAGATTATATAATAGAGATAAGAATCTAATCTAGGATATAACAGTACACGTAATATATTTGACTTAAGGCTGACTGATTGCTGGTCACCAGGGAATTGTATTTGTTACCACCTTACCATTATGTTTATTTAGTGAATTTTCTGGCTTATGGCATTTTTTGGCTAATGGAGGGGTAATCCATCTGTCCAATTGCTTTACCTGAGTAATGATGTTCTTGCCATTATATAGGGATGAAGAACATTTTATTTGAAACTTTTTATAATGGCTTCGCATATTTCTGCACATTCAGTAAAACAATAGTTTCTTAAATTGTACAAATTACATAACATCTCATTTGATGTTCAGGCTAGACACATACTAATGATACTGTTTTCATTTTAACATATTCAAACCTAGATCTTTTAGATTCCAGGACTAACATTATTTCCATCAGGCCATGATGCTTTTCACTACAGCCTAAATATTTGATACTGCTATTACTGAGAGCTTATCCACATCTATCTTCCCCTCATGTTACAGATCAAAAGTTATTCTTCTTTTCTTATTCTATGAAATTCCCATCTACATTCTTCCATAAATTCTCTGTATAGGACATATTTAGTCTGCTAGATGCCTTCCTTTACATGTTTAAATCTTTTGTTGTTATCAATGTGTCATTCAGGAAAGAGAAAAGGAGTTCCTTAAGCTTCATTTTTATATGTATCTTGAGTTTCTAGAGTAGTGGCTGGCAGAGAGTAGGTATTAATACATGTTTATTTATTGATAAAGGAAGATGTAAATAAAACAAATAAATATAAACATTGATCTTTGGAAGAAATCGGTTATGTTCCATCCATATATCTGCCATATCATAGCACAAATTCTCTTCATCTTTTAGAGTGTGAATGTCAATTCAGTTTATTTTATTTTCAAAGCTTTGTAATTTATATGATATTTGACTGGACCATTCCTTTGTTTATTTTTAAAATTACACATTATTTATATCTGTGCCTTTGTGTTTATAATATTTTCTCTCCATTTAATGAAATTTATATTACTAGTGTAGTGAGGTGGCACAGTGGATAAAACACTGGCCCTGGATTCAGGAGTACCTGAGTTCAAATCCAGTCTCAGACACTTGACACTTACTAGCTGTGTGACCTTGGAAAAGTCACTTAACCCCCATTGCCCCACAAAAAAAGAAAGAAATTCATATTATTATTAAAGTAGAAAATTTGAAGCAAATTTTGATTAAAATAATACAGTTTTGAAAGCCCTGAATAAAATGATGATATGAGCACACTTGTCAGTACTAGTAACAATGGAAGAAACATTTTTTTTCTAAAATCTTTTCATATTATCATTCTCAGGATATTAAATCTTATTAATTTAAGCATCTAACTGTTAAGCATGCTTGTATAAGGGAATTTCTATTACTTCTTCAAAGAAAGATATAATTTCTATTATTCTCAAAATGAGACCTCAATTAAAAAAAAACAACAATTTCCTGAATAGTAACACATCAGCCACTTTAGTCAAATTACTCTGAGAATTCCTTTGGTCTTGACTTGTACTTTAAAGCTCTATGAAATCAGTCATGTGGAACCACAGAATAAAAGGTTGAAGATAATGAAGTTATTGAAAGTGTAAAGCAATATTGTCCTACCAAATTATGTTATTCAGAAATGGGCTCATGATCTCAAACAAAATGACTCAATCTCACAGATCTTTTCTTTTTATCTTTGGACTTGTATTTCAAGAGATTGATATATAGAAAGGAAATAAATTGGTCATGCTGATTAGACAACTACTCTGCAGTGACACAAAAAAGGAAGCATGACTAAGCTGAAAGTCATGAAAACCTGTATTCCTATTCTAATTCTGCCATTAACTTACAGTATCAATTTGGACAAGTGACTTACTGATTCAATTTTCTCCACTAGAAAATGATTTATCAAGCCCCTACTATATGCCAACTACTGTACTAAGTAGTTTAAAATATTATCTTATTTGACCCTCACAGCAACCCTGGGAGATAAACTAATATTACTTCCATTTTACAATTGAGGAAACTGAGCCAAATAAGGCTAAATCTATTGTCCAATAAATATGAGTCTGAATCAGATTTGAAGTCAGGTCTTCCTAACTCCATGCCCAGAACTCTATTTAATACACTACCCACCTTATTATAAGAGTTAGAACATTTATGGTAGTTGGTTTATCTGGAAATAATGATGTTAAAAAGGTACTGATAAAATATTGCGAAGGCAGTAGTATTGAGCAGAAAATAGAGTAGTATTAAAGAGTTAAGTCTAATAAGCAAAAGAACAAAGTATAAGATAATTATGAGTATAAAAACTTTCTAAAATCTAATAAAATGGAACTAAATACGGAGAAAATGTAGTGCCTAATCTTAAGAGGTGAGAAGAAATGAAATGTGCTATTCTTCTTTCTTTAGAAAGGTTAGTCTGCAGGTATAATATAGTACATTAACAACTGTGTGATCACCATGATGTTTGGTTTTGCTTAATTATCTTTCTCAGATTATAGGAGAGAAGGGCATTTAAATAGTACCTACTCTATGCCAGGCATTTTGCTAAGCACTTTAGAGGTATCTCATTGATTCTTCCAAAAACCCTGCAAAGAAAATGTTGTTATTATCTCAATTTTACAGTTAAGGGAAATGAAGCAAACAGATATTAAGTAACTTGCCATTGTTTACACAGTTAATAAGTGTCTAAGTCCAGATTTGAACTCAGGAATTCCTGACTATAGGCCCAGTACCTCTATCCAACACACTACCAAACTACCTGGTTATAAAATTGAGAACATTGGTGTCAGTGCATTTATCTGGAAATGATGACGTAAAAAGATACCTATAATATATTATTAAAAATCATGTCAATACAGTCTATGTAAATTCTGAAATATTTTTCTGCATAGCTTCCAAATTGACTTTTTTTGTAACAAACTGAAATGGCTTTGTGTACCTGTTGCCTCTATGACCAAATATAAACTGTTTTCTTTAGCATTGAAAACTATTCAGCATATCTACTTGCTTCTTCTGATTTATAATGCTCCATTTTCTGTCACCATGTCTTTGTATTAACCCATTCATGGAATGGTCTCCTGGCTGATTTTTATATCTTAGAATCCGTGGCTTTCTTTAAGGCTTAATTCCACTACTCTCTTTTGGATGATCTTTCCAAATTCTTTGTTCTCTATTTTCCCAAGATAGCTGGTACTGCTTCCCAATAAACTTAATTTGCATCTATTCTGGATTAATCTTATATTTATATAAACATGGTCTTCCCAATAGGAATGCAAGACCTTTGAGGGCAAGGATGTTTTTCCCCTTTTTATCTTTTTTCTTCTCCTTGCTTCCTTCCTTCTGTCTTTCCAACCTCCCTCCCACCCCCTCTCTATTTCTATTTCTATCTTTGGTTTTTTAATCCCTAATAGTTATCACAGAGCCTGACACATAGTAAGTCCTTAAAAATATTTATTTATTGATATACATAGCTATTCAAAAATAATTTACAAAAGGTGGAACAAAGATAGTGGAGTAAAGGCAAAGGAGTTCTCCCAAACTCCTCCCCTATCAACATTAAAATAACACTGCAAAGTGAATTCTGGAGCCCAAAACCAACAAAAGGATAAGGTGAAACACTTTTCTAGCTTAAGACAACTTGGAAGGTCAATAGAAAAGGTCTGTCTCACTGAAGCAAGGGTGGAATACAATGCAGGCCTCTCCAAGCAAGCTAGCAGTGAGGCCGGAACCCCAGTTCAAGCCAACAGCAGGGCTCTGAATGATGCCCTAGGCCCCTACACCAGGAAGCCAATAGCAAACCTTGGGGTCAACTGAATTGTCAGCAGCAATTTCTAGAGCTCTCAGCCTGTTACAGATGGTAAGAAAGTCTGACAAATGATCAGAAGAAATTTTTAAGGGACTTTTTTTGGCATGGGGGGCAGAACTCTGTTGATTTAGCCATTTGAGGTCCTGGTTCTTGATGTCTGAGGTAGCTGGAGAACTAGCACACTAGCACAGTGGTTGCAGGCCCAGGGCCACAAAGAGTGCTTTTAGTCACTCACAGACCAGAGCACAGGTCAAGAGAGGAGGGCCAACACCACTCCTTATATCATAGCACTTTGGAACAACTCAATCTTACCGACCTTGAAATTAGCACTAAACACAGCTCTTCAAAACAAACAAATAAATGATCCTAAAGTTTGGATAGTGCCCCTAAACCCTGAGAGCAGAAACCTACTTTAACTTAAAATTGAAAGTCAAGAAAAATACTGGAAAATGAGTAAGCTTTGAAAAAAAAATAGAACCTGAAAACAGAAAGTCACTATGGTGACTGGGCAGAGCAAAACACAAATTCAGAAGAAAATGACATCAAAGCAGGTACATGCAAAGCCTCAAAGAAAAAATATAAATTGGTCTCAGGCCTTAGGAGTGTTCAAAAAAGAATTTTAAAAATCAACTAAAAGAGGCAGAGGAAAATGGAGTGAAATTAATGTGGTTAAATAAAGAGTCAACACCTTGATAAAGGAGGCACAAAAATATTGAAAAAAATAACAACTTTAGGACAGAGGAAAGGCTATAACTCCCACAAGCTCCTGATTAACCATCCAATCACACCAAAATAATGCCATAAAACAACCCTTGGAGCAGCCTAACTCAAATAAGAACAGAGTAAGACTATTATTTCCATCCAAAGACAGCAACTGGGATCTGGTTTGGCTGAGAGAGGAGCTCAGTGTATGGTCTGGACCCAGCCAGAAACAGACCATACCTCCAGGGCCTTGTAGTCTTCAGCACCAGTGGCTTCCTCGGAGGCTTGGCTTGCAGACTGCTGAGGGGGGTTCAGCAGTTGGCCAGGGTGAAGTGGCTGTAGTCTCTGCTGGAGTTCGGATGAAGTGCCCTGGTTCTGAACCAGTGGGATAAATCGAGTAGTGGGGGCCCAGTGGGAGAGGAGCACAGGCATAACAAGCTTCCACCAATAGAGAATCAGATTTCAATCAGACATCTGCTTCTGTGTTGAGATGAGTAAGCAGAGAAAGCAACAGACAATAGAAAGCTTCTTTGGATAAAAGATAGACCAGAATACACCCACAGAAGAAGATAATAACAAAGTCAAAGCTCCCAAATCCAAAGCTTCCAAGAAAAAAATGAATTGGTCTCAGGCCATGGAAGCCTTCAAAGGGACTTTGAAGAGAAAGTTGTTGAGAGAGAAGGAAGATTTAGAGAGATGGAGGAAAGAATGGAAAGAGAAATGAGACCAATGTAGGAGAGTCATGAGAAAAAAGTCAATAGCTTGAAAAGCCAAATAGAAAAGGAGATACAAAAGCTCTCTGAAGAAAATAATTGCCTAAGAATTAGGATTGAACAAATGGAAGCTAGTGACTTTATGAGAAACCAAGACGAAGTAAAGCAAATCCAAATGAATTAAAAAATAGAGCACAATGTGAAATAGCTCCTTGAGAAAATAGCTAACCTGGAAAATAGATCCCGGAGAGACAATTTGAAATTCATGGGACTACCTGAAAACCAGGACCAAAATAAAAGTTTAGATAGCATCTTCCAAGAGATTATCAGGGAAAATTGCCCTGATATTCTAGAAGCAAAAGGTGAAATAGAAATTGAAAGAATCCACCACTAACCTCCCAAAGGATATCCCAAAAGGAAAACTTTCAGGAATATTATAGACAAATTCCAGAGGTCTCAAGTTCAAGGAGAAAATATTGCAAACAGCTGGAAAAAAAAGTAATTCAAATACTGTGGAGCTACAGTAAGGATAAAACAAGATTTAGCAGCATCTACATTAAAGGATTGGAGGGCATGGAATATGTTATTACGGAGGACAAATTAACTGGGACTACAGTAAAAAATCACATACCAGCAAAACTTAGTATAATCTTTCAGGGGGGAAATGGAACTTCAATGAAAAAGAGAACTTTCAGGAATTCATGATGAAAAGACCTGAACTGATATAGAAATTTTGACTTTTAAATACAAAACCCTAGAGAAGGATAAAAAGGTAAACAGGAAAAAGAAATCATGAGGTATATTAAAAGATTAAACTGTTTACATTTCTACATGGGAAGATAATACTTCTAACTCATAAAAACTTTCTTAGTATTAAGGCAGCTGAAAGGAATATACTTAGAGGGCACAGGTGTCAATTGAATGATATCTGTAGAGCATTTTTTTGTTTATTTACCCTTGTTTTTTGTGGGGCAGGCAGGGTGGGTGGCTTATGTCTGGGGCTGGATTTAGGCTAGGGGCCTCCTGGATCTAGGAGTGCTGCTTTGCTGACCCATGATGACATCTTTAAAATATAGGTAAGGGGTAAGAGGAATGCACAGGAAGAAAGGGAAAGGAAGAGGCAGATTGGGGAAAAGTAGCACACATAAAAGGAACAAGAAAAAGCTTATGGAATGGGGGAGAAGATGGGGAATGAGCAGGGGAGTGAGTGAACCTTATTGTCATCAGAACTGACTCAAAGAAGGAATAACATACAAGTCAAGTTGGTGTAGTAATATATTTTTGCCCTCAGGGAAAATAGGAGGGGAAGGAGTTGGGGCAGAGAGGCAAAGGAGGAAGGTCAGATTGGGGGAGGGGGCAGTAAAAAGCAAAACACTTTCAAGGAGGGATAAGGTGAAGGAAGATAGAAAATAGAGTAAATATCAAGGTGAGGGAATAAGATGGAGGGTAATACAGCTAGCAATAGAAACTGTGAAAGAAATGATGAACAAGTTGACACCAGAAGGACATATGAAAAATGGAAACCATCTACAGAGGAAGAACTGATGGTATCTGAATACAGATTGAAGTATAATTTATTTGTTAGCTCCTCTTTCTAAAGTTATTTTGTCTATTTTCTTTCACAACCTGACTAATGAGATGTTTTGCATAACTGCACATATATGACATATTAAATTGCTGGATTTCATAGGGAGGGTCAAGGAGGGAGGGAGGAAGAAAATTCAGAACAAAAAGTTTTTAAAAAATCGATGAGAAAAGTAATGATGAGCAGGAGGAGTTCAGAGAAACCTGGAAGGACTTACATGAACTGATACTGACCAAGAGGAGCAGAACCAGGAGAATATTGTACATAGTAACAACAACATTGTGTGATGAATAATGGTGATAGACTTGGCTCTTTTTAGCAATGCAATGATCCAAAATAATTTCAAAGAACCTCATGATAGAAAATGTTCTCAACATCCAGAAAAAAGAACTGTGGTTTTATTAATGCAGGTTGAACCATACTGTTTCTACTTTGGGGCTGGTTTTTATATTTTTTTTATTTTTTAAGGTTTTTTTTTCCTTGTGCTCTGATTCTTTTTTTTTTTTTTTTTTTGGTGAGGCAATTGGGGTTAAGTGACTTGTCCAGGGTCACATAGCTAACAAGTGTTAAGTGTCTAAGGCTGGATTTGAACTCAGGTCCTCCTGAGTCCAGGGCCAGTGCTCTATCCACTATGCCACCTAGCTACCCCTGATTCTTCTTTTAACAATATGACTAATGAAGAAATATGTTTAATGTGATTGAATATATATACCCTATATTAGATTTCTTTCTATCTTCAGGATGAGGGAGGGAAGGGAGGTTGGGAAAAAAAATTGGAACTTAAAATCCTATGAAAACAAATGTTGAAAACTATCCTTATATGTAATTGGAAAACAATAAAAATACTTTTATCAGAAAAAAAAAGAAAAATGACAACAACAACAAAAAAACTAACAGAATTGAACAAATGACAAAATAAGCACATAAATACCACTGGGAGGAGGTAGCTAGATGGCACAGTGGATGAAGTATTGTCCCTGGATTCAGGAGGATCTGAGTTCAAATCCATTCTCAGAAACTAGACACTTACTAGCTGTGTGACGCTGGACAATTCAGGTGACCTCCATTTTCCCAGAAAAACAAATAATCAAACAAACAAAACACTGAGAAGAATTCCTTCAAAAACAGAATTGGCCGAATGGAAAAAGAAGTACAAAAACTCACTGAAGAAAAGAACTTAAAATGTAGAACTCATCAAGTGAAATCTAGGGATTCTATATATCAAGAAAAAATCATACAAAATCAATAGAATAAAAAAGTAGAAAATGGGAAATGTCATCAGAAAGGAAATATCTCATTGTAAAAGCAACTGACATGTAAAACAGTTTAAGGAGAAATAATTTAAGAATGATTGGACTACCTAAAACCCATGATCCAAAAAAAAAAAAAAGTCCTACACACCATATTTCATGAAATTATTGAGTAAAACTGTCCTTACATTATAGTACCAGTGGGTAAAATAGAAATTGGAGCCTCTACCATCACTTTCTGAAAGAGACCCCAAAATGAAATTCCCAGGAATATTATAACTAAATTCCAGAACTCCCAGGTTAAAGAGAAAATATTACAAACATCAAGAGAAAAACAATTTAAATATCATGGAGCTACACTCAGGAAAACACAATATTTACCACCTTATATTTTAAAGAATCAGATGACTTGGAATGTGATATATTGGAAATCAAAGGAGCTAGGAATACAACCAAGAATCACCTCCCCAGCAAACCTGAGTATAACCCTTCAGGATACATTAAATATATCATTTAATTACCCATAAAAAGGCCAGAACTAAAGAGAAATTTTGATTTGGAAATAGAAAACTTATGAGAAGCATAAAAAGGCAAATATGAGAAATCAAAGAGGGTTTGATAAGTTAAAGCTATTTATATCCAACGTGGGAAAATGATAAGCATAGATCCAAAGATTTTTTTCCCTTTTTTATGGCAGTTAGAAAGAGTGTATATAGACAGAGGTCATGAGTTGTCTATGATTGGATCTTTTGCAAAACACATTAAGAAGTTTTTAAAAATGGTTAACTGAGAGAAGGGCAAAAGGAGAGGTACAATGCGGGTAAGTCATCTCACAAAGGAAAAACAAAGAAAGTTTTTATAATGGAAAGGAAGATAGAGGGGGAAGGGCAGGGCAGGCAATCCTTAAACTTTATTCACAGCAGAGCTGATTAATACAAGATTCCCTTTTTAAAGGAATAACATACAAGTTCAGTTGGGTATAGAAATCTATCTTAATCTAAAGGAAAGTAGGAGAGGAAAGGCATAAGAGAAGGAATAGCTGTTAGAAAGGAGGGTGAGGGGCAGCTAGATGGCACAGTGGATAGAGCACTGGCCCTGGAGTCAGGAGTACCTGAGTTCAAATCCGGCCTCAGACACTTAACACTTACTAGCTGTGTGACCCTGGGCAAGTCACTTAACCCCAATTGCCTCACTAAAAAAAAAAAAAAAAAAAAAATAATAATAATAATAATAATAATAATAATAATAATAATAATAATAAAAGAAAGGAGGGTGAATTGGGAGAGGCAGTGGACAAAAGCAAAATAATTATATGAGGGGGAAAGTGGAATGAGAAAGAGAAAAGGATAAAAAGAGAGAAAAGCAGGATTCAGGGAAATAAATAGTAATCATAACTGTGAATGTAAAAAGGATGAAGTCACTCATTAAAACAGCAAGAGAGGGGGCAGCTAGGTGGTGCAGTAGATAGAGCACCAGCCCTGGAGTCAGGAGTACCTGAGTTCAAATTCAGCCTCAGACACTTAACAGTTGCTAGCTGTGTGACCCTGGGCAAGTCACTTAACCCCAATTGCCTCACTAAAAAAACAAAACAACAACAACAACAACAACAACAACAAAAACCAAACAGCAGGAGATAGCAGAATGGATTAAGAACCAGCATCCTATAATATGTTGTTTAAAAGAAAAACACTTGAAGCAGAGAGAAATACACATACACAGAGGGTCAAAGGGCTGGGGAAATATCTATTATGCTTCAGTTCAAATTTTTTAAAAAAGCAGGGGTAGCAATCGTTATCTCAGACAAAGCAAAAGCAAAAATGGATCTAATTAAAAGAAATAAGCAGAAAAACTACATTTTGCTAAAAGGTACCATAAACAATGAAGTAATTTCAATACTAAGCATATATGAACCATTGACATTACATCCAAATTCTTAAAAGAAGTGTTAAAAGAATTAGAGGAGCCAATAGACAGTAACAGCTTACTAGTTTGTGTCCTCAACTTGTCCCTTTCAGAACTAGATAAATCTAATAAAAATAAGTAAGAAAGAAGTTAAGGAAATTATAATTTTAGAAAAGTTAAATATGATGGGCCTCTGGAAAAAATTGAATGAGCATAAAAAGAAATGTAGCTTTTTTCTTAGTGGCACCTACACAAAAATTGACCATGTATCAGGACATATTAAATTCCTACTTTTCAGATCATAATGCAATAATTATTACATTCAATAAAGGGCCATGAAAAGAGGTTGAAAATTTAATTAGAAATTGAAATAATCTAATTCTAAAGAATGAGTGGGTCAAAGAATAAGTAATTTCATCAAGGAGAATGACAAAAATAAGATGCAGTCAAAGAAGTACTTAGGGGAAAATTTGTACCTCTAAATGTTTACATCAATTAAATAGAGGAACAAAAGCAGATCAATAATTGGGCATACAAGAAAAGAAATTGAAAAAAAGCAAGAGCAAATTAAAAATCCCCAATTAAACATCAAAATGTAATTCTAAATTTCAAAGGTGAGATTAAGAAAATTGAAATTAAGAAAATATTATTAACAGATAAATAAAACAAGGAGCTGATTTTATTAAGAACAAGTAAAATAAATAAACCATAAACAATTGATTAATTTGATTTACTTTCCTTTATTTATTTAGTTAGTTAGTTATTCATTTTTTACAGGGCAATGAGGGTTAAGTGACTTGCTCAGGGTCACACAGCTAATAAGTGTCAAGTGTCTGAGGCCAGATTTGAACTCAGGTCCTCTCAGATCCAGGGCTGGTGCTTTATCCATTGTGCCACCTAGATGCCCCTGGTTAATTTGATTGAAAAAAAGAAGAAAATCAAATTACCAGTATTAGAAATGAAAAGGGTGAATTCACCACCAAAAAAAAGGAAATTAAGTAAATTATTAGTACCTATTATACCCAATAATATGTCAATAAATCAGGCAATACAATTGAAAGGGATGAATATTTACAAAAATAAATATTGCTCAGATTAACAGAAAAGGAAATAGAATACTTAAATAGCCTTATAAAAGAAATTGAACAAGCCATCAATGAACTCCCAAAGAAAAATTCCACAGGATCAAAGGAATTCACAAGTGAATTCTATCAAACATTTAAAGCACAATTAATTCTAAAAAAAAAGTATGTAAATTATTTGGGAAAAAAAGGCAAAGAAAAATTGTTATTTTTTTCAAAATTCCTTTTATGACAGAAATATGGTGGTGAAACCTAATCCATCAACAACAAAAACAGAGAAAGAAAAGTATAGATCAATTTTCCCAATGACTATTAATGCAAAAATTCTAAGTGAAATGCCAGTAAAGGTATTACAGCAACATATAACAAGGATCATATACTTTGACAAGATGGGATTCATACAAAGAATTTTGTTCTAGGAAAATTATCATTATAATTGACTATCAATGTCAAAAGTAACAAAAATAATATGATTATCTCAATATATGCAGAAAAACATTTTTTGACAAAAATTGACTGTTTTTCCTATGAAAAACAGTAGAAAACATAGACATAAATGGAATTTTTCTGAAAAAGCTAAGTAGTAGCTATCTAAAACTGTGAATAAACAGTATTTGTAATGGGGATTACCTAGAAGCCTTTCAATTAAATCATGGTGAAGCAAGGATGTATGTCATCACCAATATTCAGTATTATGCTGGAAATGCTACCTCCAGCAATAATACAAGGAAAAGAAATTGAAGGAGTTAGAATATAGGCAATGTGGAAAGAAAATTATCTTTCTTTTCAGATAATATGGTATTATACTTAGAAAACCCTGGAGAATCAACTAAAAAGCTAATTGAAATAATTAAAATCTTCTGCAGATTTGCAGGCTATAAAATAAACCCACATAAATCATCAGTATTTCTATATATTACCAACTAAATCCATCACAAAGTAATGAGATAAATGCCATTTAAAATAACTGCAGACAATATAAAATGCCTGAGAGTCTAGTCTTTCTGCCAAGACAAACCCAGGAACTATATGAACACAATTACAAAACACTATTCACATAAATAGAATCAGATCTAAACAATTTGAAAAAAATAGCAATACTTCATGTGTAGGCAAAGCCAAATAATAATTAAATAAATCTACCTAAATTAATTTATTCATTTAGTGGCATACCAATTAAACTACCAAAAATATTTTAGAGAGAAAAAATATCTGATGGAATAAAACACAAGAATAACAGAAGAATTAATGAAAAAATGTGAAGAAAGTTTGCCTAATTGTACCATATTTCTAATTGTATTTTAAAGTGGTAATCATTAAAGTAATCTGATTCTGGCTAAGAAATAGAGTGGTGGATCTCTGTGTTATAGGCCCAGGCTACCCTAGACGTTCTCTGGGGTACATCAAAGAACCTTCTCCTTGAGAAACTAAACCAAAGAACAGACACACCTAAAGAGATAAGTGGAACCTGATCAGGACTGAGCTAGCTCTGAGACCATCACCCTTCATTCCAGTCTCCCCCACCCCTGGGGAGATAAAATTCGGTGTGGCTGTTGCCTTTGTGGAGGGAGGAGGAGAGAGATGGCTTGAGAGATCAAGCCACCCCTCACCCAACTCCTCCAGCCACCACCAGTGGGGTATGGTCGTCCCTCAATAATGGAACTTTCCACAGTCAGATGATCACCTCCTCAAACCACCATTGGGCCTTGATAAAAGTATCTGCATGTCTCCTACTCAAGGAGATAGGTATCTCAGAGCCACACTGTGCCATGCCTTCTCCCCATGAGAAGAAGTCCGAGGATTTCTCTCTTGGTTTCCCTTCCCCAGACCCTAAATAAACTATTATCTTATTCTATTGGATTTGTGTGCAAGAGGGTGTAATTCTTTAGAGAGGAATTCCTAAGGACCCTAACCCCAAACCCCCTACTCTATTTCCCCACAACAAGAATAGATTAGGTATACAATACATGATAGTAAATGATTATAATAATCTGTTGTTTGATAAACCCAAACATCTAAGCTTTTAGGAAAAAACTCACTATTTGACAAAAATTGATAGGAAAACTGGAAAACTGTTTAGCAGAAACTAGGTATAAATCCATGTCTACAGCATAAATCAAAATAATGTCAAAATGGGTACAATATTTAGACATAAAAATTGATGAAATAGGGTACAGCTAGTTGGTGCGGTGGATAAAGCACCGGCCTTGGATTCAGGAGGACCTGAGTTCAAATCCTAGCTCAGACACTTGACACTTACTAGCTGTGTGACCTTGGGCAAGTCACTTAACCCTCATTGCCCTGCAAAAAAATAAAAAGTAAAAAATGATGAAATATACAAATCAGGAGAGCATGAAATAGTTTACCTGTCAGATATATGGATGAGGGAAGAATTTAGGAAGACATAAGATATGAATGTAAAATTAATAATTTATGTATATAAAATTTAAAAAATACCTTTTGCAGAAACAAAACCAATGCAGCCAAGATTAGCAGGAAAACAGAAAACTGAGAAGTATATTTTTATAGCAAATGTCTCTGATAAAGACCTCACTTCTAAAATATAGAGAACTGAGTCATTTAAAAAATAATAATAAAAGACATTTCCCAATTGATAAATAAAGGATAAGGACAGCCAGCTTTCAGATGAAAAAATAAAATATATCAATAATCAATGTTCTTAATCACTTTTGATTAGAGAAATGCAAATTAAAATAGCTCTGAGATACCAGCTCACATCTATCAGATTTACTAATATGACAAAAAAGAAAAATTAGAAATTTTATAAGGGGCGTAGGAAAAGTTGGATGCTAATTCACTGTTGTTGGAGTTTTGAACTGATTCAACCATTCTAGAGAGAGGAACTATACCCAAAGGACAATAAAACTGTGCATACCCTTTGATCCAGCAATATCACTACTACAATTGTATTCCAGAGTTTTAAAAAAATAGAATAAGGGCATATTTATAAAAAAAATACAGCAACTCCTTTAGTGTGGTCACAAAGAATTGGAAATTGAGGAGATGCTGTTAAGGGATAAAATCCTAGCTAAACTGTCTAAAATATCTAATGAGTGGTCGCCAATAAATTATAAGCTTTAGCAAGAGTTAGACTTTTAAGCATTTATTAAGGAGAATAAGAATTTGGTAAAGAGAGAGAAAAAGGCCTAGATTCCTATCTATTAAAGGGAGAGCACATTTCTAGCTCCGCTCTCCACCAGAGTCCAAAGGAAAAAGCGCCTGAGACAGAGCGCCAGTCTCTTCCTTCTTCCTCCCACTACCCAACATCACTTCCTGATGCCAAAGAAAAGACTCCTGGTCTTGCCCTCAAAGACCTTCGCTTCATGGGTGGAACTCTTCTACAGTAAGTCTCCGGCAGGTGGTGTCATTCCAATCGTTACAATGCCCATCAATTGAGAATTGTTAAACAAGATGTGCTATATGATTGTGCTGGAATAATACTTTGATAGAAGAAATTATGAACATGATTCTTTAAAAAAAAAACCTTGGATAGAAATATGACTCAGAATAACTGAGTCATTGTGAAGTCAATAGAACCAGGAGAACATTGTGCACACTAACATCAATATTTTACAATCATCATTTGTGAATGACTTAGTTATTCTTTGAAATACAATGATCCAAGACAATTTTTAAGGATCCATGTTGAAAAAAATGCTATCCATCTGCAAAGAATTGATGGAGTCTGAATGTAGATAGAAGCATCCTAATTTTCATTTTCTTTATATGGGTTATGCTTTTTAATCTGTGTTTTCTTTCATATTACTAATAGGAAAATGTGTTTTGCATGATTATTTGTGTATCATGTATATCAAATCTCTTCTCTCAAGGAGGGGGGTAGGATGGGGGGAGTGAATTTAGAACTCATTTCTAATGGAATATTCAAAATTGATTTTGCAAGTAATTGGGAAAATAAATATTAATTATTAATAAATATTATTATTTTTTTAAAAAACCCTTTAAACTTAATTGTATAACATAACTTTTTTGTGCTTAATTTTAAATATTTATGTCCTCATCCTCAAAATTGGTGTTGGATAGAGGAATGAAGTTGCAATGTGAAAATCTGACAAACTTTCTCCTTCCTGTCTATATTCCTCCCTAAAGCCTTCTTCATGATGGTTTTCTTTGTGTTCTGTGATACTTTTGTCAGGAGCAGAGAAGGTTATGCTTTTGTTGCATTAGGATGGGAGGGTAGTAGACCCTCCACATTTATTGAAGCTCCATGTATGGTAAGAACATTGTCTTTCTGTGGCTCAAAGGGAGGCATACTAGATACCTATAGTTTCTTCTCCCTTTGTCCTCCTCCAAAAGAAATTTTCATTCCTTCCAGGAGGGGAAGCAAGAGGTTGGGACCTTTGATCTCCTCAGGTGGAAAGATGATATCAGACTAGAATTTTATATGCTCCCCAAAATATTATTAGTCTAGGGGATAAGATTGAGTTTTAGCTAACTTATCATCACTTGGCAATTTTGCAGGCAAGGGGTCTCTGAGTTCTACAAGCAAAGATTGATCCCTTTCCCACTTAATACCAGTTTGACAATGAACACACATTAAAAAAAAATAGAAAGGTAACTCATTTGTCTTAATCAAGAGCAAAACACAAATAAGAGGAGTTGAACATAGGAGAATATATTCCAAACAATACAGCCTTAATGAACTTTCCCAGTGGGGATGAAGTAACTAGTCTCAATCAAGTGAAAGTGTCCTAGATCTCACCCAAGGAGAAACTCCTTGAGATCAGTATATTAGAAGACTGAGACTAGGAATACAATGGATTTCCTATTCTTCTCATGCCTTCTCAGAGTCTTTTCCTTCAAAAACCTAAAGTGAGAGCAGCCTCTTCCCTCTTCTCTGTTGAAACTGGAAGTCAGAAATCAGGAGTGCCTGAAGCCACTCACTTGATCAAGAATTAAAACTTGATGAGTCTTTGAAGGAGACTGACCAGAAGAGTCCCAAAGAGTGGATTCAAATTGGAAAGTACTGAAAAAGACTGACAAAGGCTGGAAATCTCTCACCTCTGAACAACTCTGCCTCATTTCTCATGAAAGGCAATGCATTGATCTCTATCAATAAGAAGAGTCCCATGCCAATGAGTTTTGGAATGGTTTATATATGTTTATTTTTGTTAGGCCATAAACTATACAAAATAAGTGTCAACTAGAATTATATCATGGTGGACTAACCAACTAGTTATTGAAGTGGATAGAACTCGGGAACTGGAACCAGGAAAGCCTAAATTCACATTCAGCCTCAGACACTTATAAGCTGTGTGACTTTGGAAAAGTCACTTAATCTCTGTCTCAGTTTCCTCTGCTATAAAATGGGGATGATAATAGCACCTACTTCCTGGAGTTGTTGTAATAGTGCCTAACATACATAGGTGCTTAATAAATGCTTATTTCCTTCTTGATTAAGAGTGTGAGAAATAATTATAAATAATTGATAACTTGGGGTACCCAGTGATCTTCCCTTCTATCTTAATCATTTCTCCCTCCTTCCTTTACTCAAAGGTCTAGTTAGTTCTTGAAATTAGGATAAATCTGGGTCAAACCCAACCCAAGTTTACAAAGAATCTTGGTTGGAGATAGATCATCTTGTCTAAATAGCTGAAGGGCTTTACTGATGAGACTGAAGAAACCACACTTATGTGGAAGCTCTTTTGCCCTGATCAGTTTGAGTGGGCATCTGCATTTTTTCTCTAGTGTCATCTTCACCAAAAGTTGAATGACCTGAGTCATGTTTCCCCAGACTTCATTTTAATATAACACACTTCCAAATCTTCTCTACAAATGAGATTTGATTGCTATGTGATGGACCTTCTACTTTTAGAAGGGTATATAAACTGAAACCCCCATGGTCATTAGGGGGCCTTTGGTCTGAGACAGACAGCCAAATGACTATCCTTTTATTAATAATCTGCTGGTCTATTAATAAAGTGATTAAACTACACAGAAACTTTGTCTCTCATATTTTTATCATCATAATAGTCAAGCTTCTGCAGTTTCTCATTATGTTCTTATGGACTTCAACTTCTCAAAACCTCAATATTATCATCTCTAAGATTCATGAGACTGGATTCAATTCATCAATTATTTATTAAGTATCTATTGTGTATCAAGACCTATACTAGGTACTAGTAGTAGTAATAGGGATAATAGTTATATATGTAATTTCTGATGCTGTTGATACAAGAACAAAACCCAAAGAATCCCTGCTCTTAAGATATTTGCATTCTGGGGGGCAGCTAGATGGCGCAATGGATAGAGCACTGGCCCTGGAATCAGCAGTACCTGAGTTCAAATCTGACCTCAGACACTTAACACTTACTAGCTGTGTGACCCTGGGCAAGTCACTTAACCCCAATTGCCTCACTAAAAAAAGAACAAAAAACAAAATAAAACAAAAAAAAGATATTTACATTCTACCAGTAGGAAACAACATGCAAAGAAATAAGTAAGTATAAAATACACATGTAGTAAAATCAAAACAATTTAGGTGGCATGGAGCCAGAACAACTCTGATAATTAGCAAAGGCTTCTTATAGAAGGTAGCAGTTGAGCTGAGCTTTAAAAGGTAAGAGGGTTACAAGAGGCAAAGGATAGGGAGATAGAAAATTCTATCCATGCATGGGGGACAGCCCTAGGCAGGACACAGAGAAAGTAAAAATTATTTAGTGTATGGAGAATGTGAAATAGGGCAGTTTGGTACGAATGTGTCAGAGGGAATTTGGAATTCAGTCTGGAAAGTTAGATTGGTAGGAAATAATACTTTGAATATGTAAAAGGTAATTTGTATATTAACCTAGAAAGCTGTAACAACACTCAAACCACTGATTTGTTTGGGTTGCTGTTAAGCAAGTGGTTTGTAAACCAAAGAGACTTGTGAATGTTAGTTTTTAGTAATAGTATTAGCCTTCTACATGATTTTTAGATTTAAAAAATCGATAAGTAGTTGCTGAGTTCCTACAATATATCCACTACATGAATTTATTAAGCAATTACCATGAGCAAGGCACTGAGCTGCACAATGGGAAAACACATAAAAACGATACAGCTCCTGCCCTCAAGTTGCTTATGTTCTGGGGAGGAAACAGTCTCTCCTTACACACATACCCCCCCACACACACACACACAAACACAAACATCAGTGTTTCTCAAACATTTTTTATAGGAAAGTAAAGGTTTAACTGAAAAAAAGTATTAGAGAGTTGGAAGACATAGTCATTACAGTTTGTCAATGAAAATAGTTATTTTATTAAATCCTTTGCAAGTTCAAGATCTGATGCCTTTTGAGGTCAGTGCTTCCATGAAATAGCAGAGTTCATTTATTTTGCAAATACTTATCATGGAGTGTATGTTAGCTAAACAAAATTTACCTTAAGCAAATTTATTCTTTAATTTACAATGTTCTTTAATTTACAATAACATAATCTCCAAAACATCACATCACACCTATTGAAACTCATGGCATACATCCTAAGAAACAGTGATAAAAACAGATGATTAAATATAAGACAAGTCAAGGAGGAAGAGAGACTTAAAATGGGTATATGTTGGACTAGGTGACAGATAGGACCTGGCAATGTCTCATAGATAATATGGAACCTAAACTCAGCAGTGAAAGAAAATAAGGATTCATAAGATAAATTTATTTACCCTGGCAATAATTTTCTACCGAAATATGTAATAATTCCACTACTGTACTTCTCTGATAATGATAATGATGCTGATAAATTGCTAGCATTTGTATAATAGCAACTATGTACCAGACAATATGCTAAACATTTGCTAAATATCACTGCATTTAATTTGGAATTATGCCCAAAGGGCGATAAAGCTGTGCATACCCTTTGACCCAGTAATCCCACTTTTAGGTCTTTTGCCCAAAGAAATCATGGAAGGGGGAAAGGGACCCACATGTACAAAAATATTTATAGCTGCTCTTTATGTGGTAGCAAGGAATTGGAAGTTATGGGGGTGCCCATCAATTGGGGAATGGCTGGACAAGTTGTGGTATATGAATACAATGGAATACTATTGTGCTGTAAGAAATGATGAGCAGGAAGAGTTCAGAGAAACCTGGAGGGTCTTACGTGAGCTGATGATGAGTGAGATGAGCAGAACCAGAAGAACATTGTACACAGTATCATCAACATTGAGTGTTGACCTACTGTGATGGACTATATTCTTCTCACCAATGCAATGGTACAGAAGAGTTCCAGGGAACTCATGATAGAAGAGGATCTCCAAATCCAAGAAAAAAAAAGAAAGAAAGAACTGTGGAATATAGATGCTGATTAAACCGTATTATTTCTTTTGTTTTGGGTGCTGTTGGTTTTTTTTTTCTATTTTGAGGTTTTGCATCACTGCTCTGATTTTTTCTCTTGTAACAGGATTAATGCAGAAATAGGATTAATGTTATTATGTGTATATATATATGTGTGTGTGTATATATATATGTATATGCATAGAGATATGTAGATATAACCTATATCAGATTATCTGCTGTATAGGGGAGGGGGGAGGGAGGGGAGGGAGGGAGAAAAATCTGAAATTGTAAAGCATGTATAAACAAAAGTTGAGAACTATCTTTACATGTAACGGAAAAAATAAAATACCTTATACATAAAAAAAAAGAAAAAAGAAAATGCAAGCAATTTGATTCTGATTATACATGTGAGGTTGTGCAAAACATATTTCCATATTGGCCATGTTGCAAAAGAAGATAAACAAAATAAAACAATAAAAATACAAAAAAAAATATCACTGCATTTAATCCTCAGAAGAACCCTGGGAGGTTCGTGCTATTATCACTCTCCAGTTTAGAAAAGTAAGGCAAACAGAGCTAAGGTGACTTACTCAGAATCACACAACAAGTAATTGCCTAGATTTGAACTCAAATCTTTCTTACTCCAGGCCCAATGTTCTATTAACTATATCACACTACCACATCTAGTCTGTTGTCCAAAACTTTCATTTTGCTTAGGGTGTATGTATGTATGAATGTTTGTATGTATGTATGTATGTATGTATGTATGTGTATGTATGTGTGTATGCATGTCTGTTCACATGTTTGTATAAATGCATGTGTATATTCACGTGTATAAATGTATGTGTATGTTTTACGTGTATCCCTTGTATGGGAGATGCTTAGAAAAGTGCTGTTTTGTTTTGTTTTTGTTTTTAACCTGGATGGATTGCTTGATTGAATAAGAGGCTAAAGGAGAGGGAAGAATTTAGATTTTTAGGCTAGCAGATGGAGAAAAATATGTAATTCATCTAATTAAATGATTTTCAATAGAAAAAACCCAAACATTTCACCTGGATGAAATAATTTAATAATCATTCTCATTATCAGTTACAATTACCTGGTATATAATAATTTCACTCAGATAAATCTGGCAATCTAATATAAAGTCTTATCACTGTCAGATGTATATAATTATTGAATTTCAGTAAAATACGTATATTTAGAAAATAAGCAGGAAATAGTAACTTGAAATGTAGATACTATTAAAGATCCAAATCCCAGTTCTCTGGCAAAGGTTTCTTTCTTTCTTTCTACTTTTATGGAAGAACAATCTTTATTTCAATTAACTCATGAAAGATTTTATGCCAGTTTGTATCTACATGTAAACTTTTTCAAGTTTTCTTTGTCTATTCAAAGCAATTGGTTAAGCCACGCACTGAACTTGGTATTTGGAATATAATAAAAAAAAAAAAAAGATAGGCAGTCCTGCCCTCAGTTAATTAAACTCTAGCAGAGGAACTTATGTACATTTCATTATTCTATTATCTAAAATCTAGAAACCACCTACTTAAACTTAGGAAGGGGGCAGTTATCACCAGATTGGTTATAAGGTAAGTCATTTTTTGACCAAAGAAAGTCATGACAATAGTGACACAGTGTTTTAAGGTTTGAAAGGTATTTTGTATATATCTAATTTGATTTTCATAATCCCCATTTAAAAAATTTTAAAACTGATGCAAGCAAAGTGATTTTCACAGGGTCCCATAGCTAATGCATATTGAGACACTATTTGAATTGAGCTCTCCTTCCTTCTTTGTCCAGCACTCCATGTACTATCTGCCTCAGGACCTACACTAAGTCACAAAGAAGTCGCAGTTTGTATCAGAAGAGGCGAGTACCCACACTGTCGAAATAACAGGTCAGGAAACCTTTAGATCATAGTGTTAGGAGGAAAAGGATGCAGATGCAATTCCCCTTGTGTAAGAGGCTGAGGACTATGCTTCCAAAAAAGCTTGACAATATGATGCAACTCCCTTGTAGAAACTTGGTGCAGGCACAGACATTCTGCACCTGGTTTTTGCCTTCAAAACACATGGTGAAGAAAATTATCTTCAATTGGCTAAGGAACCAGGACTGAGATGCATCCAAAGAATTACTATTCACCTAGAACAAATTATCTTACCATGGACTTTGCTCAGACTTGCTGGTGTTGAAGAGGGAAGATGAGCTATTGAGTGTCTTCAGATGAGGAAGAGGCCTTTAACTTAGTTATTGCTACTGTTTTGTGTGCTTTCCTTCTTGCTTCTAAATGAAGAAAATTTGAAGATGACTCTAATATTGTAAGCTTTGAAAAGGCAGGAGAACAAGCTACAAGAATTCCAAGAAACAAATCTCTCCCAGGTTTAGTAGCCAGTTGGGGGCAGAACAACCTAGTGTTAGCTGAACCACAAACTTGTCCAACAGCTATACCATATTTAGAAATGACTTTAGGATGGAAAAAAACAACATATGTAGGACTTGAATTAAGTTGCAGCTCACTCTTCTCAGGGACTGGGGTGTTATAGGAAGAGTGTATTGCCCAGATCTTGGGAAGGGCTGGGGTGGTTCTTTGCGTGTTTAATCAAAAAAAATGTTCTGTTCTTCTAATGCTCTACTAGGTAACTGTGTTAAGGAGGTGACCTTTAGTTTTCAAAGGATTTATCAGTGGCACATGTACATTAGCAGATCTTGACAACTTGGAATGGCTTCATATACATTGCCCAAGAAGAACTGTCTTTTTTCTGCGCAACAATCAGCTAACTTCAGAGAGGTTGAATTTAACGTGATGCTTTCTTTATTTCTTTTCCTTCCTTCCTTCCTTCCTTCCTTCCTTCCTTCCTTCCTTCCTTCCTTCCTTCCTTCCTTCCTTCCTTCCTTCCTTCCTTCCTTCCTTCCTTCCTTCCTTCCTTCCTTCCTTCCTTCCTTCCTTCCTTCCTTCCTTCTTTCCTTCTTTTTTCCCCATAGCAACTCATGAAGAACATTTACTAAGTCATAGAGAAGTATAATACTCTTCATTGGTGGATGGAATGAATAACTAATTTGTTGAAATTATGGCTTTTTGAAAATATGCAAAACTTTTAGCTATATCTTTTAACAAAATCCCTCTTCCCAAAATCAAATTAGTATGAATTGATACTGCTGAGTGAATCATTGGTATGTACCAGTGGTAGGAATTACAATGAAATGAAAACTTGAATGATAAAAGTAGGGAAGAAACACCTGCAGCTTGTAAAAGAATTCAGGGGGAAATGCAGCCTCCTTCACTCTGGAGAAATGTATCCAGAGTCATTGCTGTAAAACAATCATAGTTTTAAATATTTTTGTTCTGAGACTATGTGCGGTCATCTCTAACCCATTTCATTTTACAGATGTGAAAATGGAGGACAAAGAATATTAAGTGACTTGCCCAAAGTCACACAGATAGTAAGTTGCATAGACAAGATTCAAACTTAAGTTATCTGGCTATAAAGCCAGCACTAGTCTCCTTGAACCTCACTGCCTTTCTTTCTCTCTACACATAAATATATGCATATGTGTATATGTGTGTGTGTACATAAACTACACTGATATTTTCCAGGTGATTCCATATGATAGAAAATATTTATATATTATGTAATAGAAAAAAGTATACATATATCAGGTCTCATAATTATAAAATCATTGAGGATTCATACAAGTAAAGTCAGATTTAAAATTTATATAATATAAATTCCTCAAGTGTAATGAAATGTAATGTAACAAAATGATGATTTTACCTTAATTGATTTACTTATTCAGTGGCATATAATCAAACTACCAAACTAGTTTATGAAGCTAGAAAAAATAATAACATTTATCTTGAAGAACAAGTCAAAAATATCAGGGGAATCAATGAGAAAAAATGTGAAGGAAGGTTATTTAGCCATACCAGATCTCAAACTGTATTGCAAAGTGGTAATTCTCATAGCAACCTGATACTGGATATAACATAGAGTGGTAGATCAGTTGAATAGATTCAGCACATGATACATAGTTATAAATGACCATAGTAATATAATATTTGATAAACCAAAGGACCCAAACTTTTTGGAAAATAATTTGCTGTTTGGAAAAAACTGCTATGAAAAATGGAAAGCAGGTTGGCAGAAACTAGGTATAAACCAACATCTCATACTATATACCTAGATAGATAAAAATGGTTACATGGTTTAAATAAAGAGTGATAGCATAAGAAAATTAGGGGAGCATGGAATTTTCCTTTCGGATCTATGGATACAGGTTGAATTTATGACCAAAGAAGAGTCAAAGAGAATTACAGGATATAAAATGAACAATTTTGATTACATTAAATTAAAAAGATTTTGCACAACTAAGACCAATGTAACCAAGTATATATGTGTGTACATGTATCTGTATGTGTATTTATATAGACATACATGCATGTGAGTATATACATGTATGTATACATATATACATGTATATCTATACATTCATATACATATGTATATGTCTATGCCTATACATAATATTTATAGCAGCTCTTTTTGTGGTGGCAAAAATAGAAATTGATATGATTCCCAATAATTAGAATATGGCTAAATAAGTTGTGGTACATGATTAAGAGGGAAGACTATTTTGCTATAAGAAATGAAGATCAGAATGCTTTCAGAAAAATATAGAAGGACTTATATGAACTAATTCAAAGTGAAGTGAACAGAACCAGGAGCACATTGTACATAATAAGTAATATTGTATGATGATCATCTATGAATGAATTAGCTATTCTCAGCAATACACTGATCCAAGACAATTCCAAAGGATTTATGATGAAAAATGCATCTCCAGATAAAGAACTAATGGAGTCTAAATGCAGAACAAAACACATTTTTTTTATCATCTCTTTAGGACACATACCTACCTTTAGTATTGTTGGATCAAAGGATATGCACATTTTGATTGCTGTTTGGCATAGTTCAAAATTGCTCTCTAGAATGGTTTGATTATTTTACCACTCACCAAAAATGCATTAGTACCTCATATCCTCTCCAATGTTTATCAAAATGCAGTGTTTAAAAGCTTGAGAAAATGAGTAAAAATTAAAATAAAATTGTTGAGGGCCAGTATCATGAGCTCTTGCATCTTTATTTCTCACATGTGTATTAGACATTGTAGGAAATTAATAAAAGATCATTGAATTGTATGTAATAAATTGAGGTATACTGAGATAATAGTTACCTTAGATAAATTAAGCAAACTCCAAATACCTTCAATCTAACTTGTTCTAAGGTCACATTTCAAACAGTGTTTTTCATCTTGCTATGGGGCAGGGTTATTTTTAGAAGTCTACCAAACAAATACAGGCATGATAGGAGCACAGTCAGACAGAGATATATTAGCTGTAGAAAAGTAGTGTCCTTTGTACAATGCTGAATGCCATAAAAATAATAGGCATTCCTGATATAATGTATAAGGAAGGAAGGAAATTATATGTATTCAGCACAACAAACTTTTTGAAAAATCCCCAGGTTACAGGAATGTTTGACAGGGGGTACTTAGCAAAATAGATAAGAAAATCACTAGCACATAGAGGTCTTAGATTTCAGTTTGCTAAAACTCCATGGTGATTTCTTTATTCTTAAGCAATATGATGTTTAGTTATTTCTTATTTGTACTACCTGTGTGAATTGTGCTCTTTAAAAATTCAATGTGAAGAAATAACTGCAAGTAGAAAGGGGACCAGCATTCCTACCTTGGTTCTAACCTGAAATTATTTATATGCATTTTCAGTAACAGAATAATATAGAAGTCTGTTATCTCAACAGGTGGGGAAAAGTCAGAAGAAGAGGGAAGAGAAAGATAGAGGGAAAAGAAGTAAGGTGGGAAGGAGAAGGAGCTTAGAAAAGAAGGAGAGAGGGGAGCAACTAGGTGGTGCAGTGGATAAAGCACTGGCCCTGGATTCAGGAGGACCTGAGTTCAAATTTGGCCTCAGACACTTGACACTAGCTGTGTAACCTTGGGCAAGTCACTTAACTCTCATTTCCTTGCAAAAAAAAAAAAAGGAAGGAGAGAGACACAGAGGAGAAAATGAGAGGGAGTAGGAGAGGAAAGGGAAGAGAGGGATAAGAGTGTGGAGAAAATGTTGTAACGATTGGAATAACGCCACCTGCTGGATACTTACTGTAGAGGAGTTCTGCCCATGAAGGGAAGGTCTTTGAGGGCAAGACCAGGAGTCAGGAAGTGACGCGGGCTAGTGGGAGGAGGAAGGAAGAGACTGGCGCTCAGTCTCGCGCTCTTTCCTCTGGACTCTGGTGGAGAAGGGAGCTAAAAATGTGCTCTCCCTTTAGTAGATAGAAATCTAGGCCTTTCTCTCTCTCTTTACCAAATTCTTATTCTCCTTAATAAATGCTTAAAAGTCTAACTCTTGCTAAAGCTTATAATTTATTGGCGACCACTCATTAGATATTTTAGACAGTTTAGCTAGAATTTTAGCCCTTAACAGATGGCTGACCACGAAGAGGAAAGCTAACCCTCAGTCTTCTTCTGATCTGCTGGTTGGGTAAGAAATTTCCCCTCCCTCTCCCTTTAACTGCTAAGTACTGGTGTACTGGCTGTGTTTTTCCTTTGAATTTTTTCGAATGGACCTTTTAAACTCCCTAATTATCCTATTTTTGATTTTGGTCTGTTTAACCAGACAAATGGGAGATAAGATCATGTTAATGCTTTGTTTTTGTGGATTTTCTATTTTTCTTTTTATTTTTGTTAAAAGAGCCAGCAACTTACTCACACAAGGAAATATCTCTCCCTCTCCCAACCATGCTTTTTCAGAGAAACCTGAAGAGATTCCCGCAGCTTTTCCCAGTTCTAACACTAATTGTTGCTCTAATTTTGCATGCCTGGAGGCAATGACCCACCCTCTAGAAGCTTTTAATCCCCTAGCACCTGGAGGCAAAGTGGGGGAAGAGGAATCCAGGCCTGAGTTCAAAATCAAGTCTGATTCAAATTGCTCTGGTCCCTCCCCTCTTCTCCAGACCCCACCCTCTACTCCTCCCATGGCCAAGCCCATTGCTTCCCCTGCCTGGGAAGTCCAGAGAACTGATGCGCATGCTCAACTTTCTCTAACTACATTTGCAGCTTCAGGCTCAGCCCTTTCCCAGCCTGGCTGTGCTTCTGAGGCAACCTTAGAAAACCCTTTAAATTCCAGATATGCTTGTTTTGTTCATAATTTTGCTAACCTGCTTTTGTCTTTAATTAGTAATCTTATAAAGCATTTGTATGGTGAAAAGACTGACAGACAATATAGAGGGGTTCAAGAAGAAAAACTTAAGCCGAATAAGAATGACAATCATCAACATAGTTCAAGACTCCGCTTCTTTTGCCATGGAAGGGTATATATTTTACAGAAATGTAGAAGTAAGCAGCAAGGTATTGATATGAGTATTGGGGATTTTAGATACCGGAATCAAAAGTGTTCTGAATTCATTCAGAGTATTAATGTCAGTTCAGAGGTTACATAGGATTTCTATGCTATTACATATACATTTTGAAATTAATGGTATGGGTTTATTTTCGTAGAGATTTTCCTGCTTTTGAGATTGTGTTTTATACTTAGTTTTTAAAACAAGGAGAATATTTGTAAAAGCTTTTTATAGTCATGTGATCAGGTTTATATTTTATAATACTCTTATTAATATTAAGTTCATATTCATTTAGATTTCCCTAGTTTGAATTTCATTGTCTTATTATTCCACGTGTATTTTCTTCTATTCATTCATCTATCTAATTTTGAAACATGGTTTTGATTTCATAATACAATGTTAATTCTAGGAGTATTGTGCTCCCATATTCTGAGTTGTTTGTTTTTGTTATTTTTTCTCAACTGATTATTTGATCAAACTCTTTAAAGCATTTCCCTGGCAAATTGGTTGCCATGGCAAGTATAAATTGATTCTAGAAGTATTATTTTTGATAAGCATATTCCAAAAAAAAAAAAAAAAGAGGGGAACATTTGTAAAAGTTTTCTATTTTCAAAAAAAAAAGTTCTTTGAGATTCTGTTGTGCTTTAACTTGTATTTAAGTATGTTCAGATTTTTCACAAAAGTAATTGTATACTAAGTAAAAAGAGGTATTATTTGAAATTGTTGCATAATTATATATTGTGTTCTGAGTCAAGATGTATTCACATTTTTTGCAATCATTTATTATCCTCAATTTTTAAATCCATATGAGACTTGGATTATGGGAACTTATCATTTAAGACATTAATTGCCTTTATTCTGAGTTATCAGATGCCAGTTGGCCAAGATGCCATCCAATCACAAGAGGAATACATGCAAGAGCAGACACTGAACTGTCACATGAGGGGAGACATGCATGAAGTCAAGGTATGGCCGAGGGAACGGCTTTTGACAAATGTTGAGGTTGGATTCTCTTGGTTTAACATTTTATTTTATTTTTCCCCACAATATTGTACAGATGGCTGGAAGTATTCGTCCCACCCATCTCATTTCTACACCTGGCTTCTATGCTCCCTCCTATATGCCTGATGCCATGGACATCTCAATCCCATGTATCTGATTAAGTCTGACTCAGTTTCCTCCAATATGTTCGGTGGCATGGACATATATTCCATCCACCTATTTTAAGCCTGGCATACTGTATGGGCAGTACATATTGCTCAAGTGTGGGAATGCTCATATCCCATCATTTCTCTGTTCTTTTATGGTAACCCCCATAATTATCTCAGGTGTCATGATAAATAACAGTGTTGAATTTGGCCTTGACACCTGTTACCAATTATATTAGATTTTCTAATTTCTCATAATGGCATGAGGATAATTAGGCAGATGATGCAAAAAGTGATGAAACAAAGATAAAAATTATTTTTAAAAATTAATATCGCAGCAATTGTCTTCTCAAATACCCTCCATAAGGGGGGACTATAGTAATATTATAATTTTAAAGAATGGTTCAATTTTTGTTTTATTATATGTTTCATGTGTAACAACTAAGATTCTGAATTCCCTTAGACATGTTTTTGAGAACTTTCATTGTTTGATTTGATTATTGACAAAGCTATTTTAAAGTTGTGTTAAGCTCAATTTTGTAGGAAATTTTCCTGGCTGATTACCAGCATCCACACATCAACCCCTGAAAAGACTTCCATTCCATGACTACACCTAGAGGACATCTGAGAAAAGACTTTCAGAGACTTTAAATGAACAGTTTTGATTTGTTGTTTTTGTTGTTTTTTTCTCTTTCTGTTATAATATACACCATCTGTAATATGTATTCTCTGCAGAGGCCCTCCCTTTGCAAGACTAATGTCAAAGCGTCGGTTCATGAGGACAAAAAAAAAATTGCCCCTCTGGACAAAACTTTCCTCTCTTCCTTTTCTATATTGTTGTTCACATATTATTAGTTAGCAATAGTTATCATATTGTTTTTACTGTTCCGTCAAGGAAACATTTTGTTTCTTGAGGAACAACAGGGGGGACTGTAACGATTGGAATAACGCCACCTGCTGGATACTTACTGTAGAGGAGTTCTGCCCATGAAGGGAAGGTCTTTGAGGGCAAGACCAGGAGTCAGGAAGTGACGCGGGCTAGTGGGAGGAGGAAGGAAGAGACTGGCGCTCAGTCTCGCGCTCTTTCCTCTGGACTCTGGTGGAGAAGGGAGCTAAAAATGTGCTCTCCCTTTAGTAGATAGAAATCTAGGCCTTTCTCTCTCTCTTTACCAAATTCTTATTCTCCTTAATAAATGCTTAAAAGTCTAACTCTTGCTAAAGCTTATAATTTATTGGCGACCACTCATTAGATATTTTAGACAGTTTAGCTAGAATTTTAGCCCTTAACAATGTAAATATGGCAAGAAAGAACAGATAAGAAATGGAGAGGGAAAAACCAAGTAGAATTGAATGAACTGTTCTTTTTCTTGCCTTGGTCTCTTTCTTTGCACATGCTACCCTTTAGTTCATATTCATTTTGCTTTTAGGCCCACTTATACATTTTAAGCCTTTAAATAACAGAAGTAGCTTCTTTTAGCGCTGAGAGTTGCATTATTCAGCAAAAAAAAAAATAGGGAAGGTGACTTCAAGATGAAGATGATTCCTGGATCTCAATAAATTGCTTCCATCTAGATTGTAATAGGAAATATGGTTTACATGAAGTTATCAAAATCACAATTCTTTGGAAAACTAGGATTTTGTTTTGTTTTCTCCTGTGCAAAGTGAAAGCAGGCCATCTGGAACAAGGAAAAGTATATTTTTAATCCTCTTTTTGTTTTTTTTTTTACTTATCAAGAAAAATTTTCAAACATTTGAATTTTGTTAGTTAGATACTCAAAGAAATTGAATGAAAACCTACTGAATTGGGAACTATTGATTAGTTTGAAGAATATCTACTATTTGTACCCATCTACTGACTAAAGAGTTTTGGAAAGGAAATAAAAATATGTTCTCTTGTCTTTGAGAAACTTTAGTAGATTAGATACAAGATGCAATTTTCAGGACTTGACTTATTAGAAAACAAAGGAGTCTCAAGGAAACAATCTGGACATTTCGAATGGGGCTTAATTTTGTGGTTTCATCTACTTTGACATGCTACATGGAAATTTCTACCAAGGTGGCTTATTGAGAGGTCATGTCCAAAACCAGGGATTCCCCATAACTTCAAAATAGCAAAAAAAAATACTAAATAAAAGAAAAAGAAAATGGAGAGAATAGGAATTTTATTACAAATAACCTATAAGAAGGAAAACAGAAGAAAGTAGAAAAATTGCATTAATATTTTTTGAAGTGTGCATTGCAACCCAAGTTCAATCAAGGATAAAGATGTTATGGGGAAGTTTGGAATAAAGACACATGTATCTGCACTAAACAAAAGGGAAGATAATTTAAGCCCCTTTTAGCCACTTCAACTTATTTGAAGGACAGTGAGGAAAAAAAAGGTTATCCTTGGTCAGTGCTCATGAGAAAGAAATAGGTATTATCCTATGTGTTGAATGGAGTGCGGAGGAGAAATTGAAGGGACTAGGAAAGGTATCTGGTGAAGAGTCTCCTCATTTTTGGGATGGATAGACTGTGGTCCAAAGGGGAGAAATCCTTAAGGCATGAAAGTACTGGAAAGCAGAAAGGGAACTTGTCCCAGGCCCTCCCACTCCAAATTAATTTTCTTTCTCATCACATCATACTTCAGCAAATAAGGTATTTTAAGCAAAGATAAGACAAAATGAGTTGTAATATGAACTTTGGGTGCAACTTTAGCTAACTTGTTGAAAGAAGAATAAATTAGAACTAATAATTTGTCTATGGGACAATAAATGCACAAGATAGGAATAGTTATGGCTAAATACAATAAAAGGGGAGTTTGAAAGTAGTGCATAAAGGAAAGAGGTTAATAAGGGCATAGAGTTAGTGAGTGAGTGGGCTGTGTAAATTCTGGTTAAGTTCCTATAGTTTGTAGATGGGTGACAACTTCCAGAGGAGATAATACCACTACTTGAACTGATTCTGGGGTATATAGGGAGTATACCCTAAATTTGACCTGAGTCTACCAACCCTGGATTATGAGTTCCTTTCACCATGCTATAGTAACTCTTTCACAAATTAATATATCTGCAAATGGGGCTTCACAAATCAGTCTCCCAACCAAAGAAGTTGGAAGGAGATAATTTCTGGAAGGGAGGAGGCAGATCTGGAATCTATTTCTCTGAGTTGAGTCAAAAAAGAGACAAGGCTATTTTCCTTCAGAAAACTCTCAGCATAAGGGTCATTGAGGAGGAAAAAAAAATATTAATGTGCAGAGTCCATGAAGGGGAAAGGAATAGGGAAATGGAAAAGGAAAACTAATACTTTTGGGAAAGGAGTAGCACAAGTAAATGTCATTAAAACTATGTGATGGGATGAGAGGGGGTCAGGATAGGAATAATTGCAACATGCATTACTATCTGGTCTGGGAAATTATACTATTAAAAATAGAAAATAAATATAAAGGTAGAATTAACAGAATTGATCCCTGAAATCAGATTGGTGAAAGTAAAACAAACTAGAGATCTAATGTTGATTTAAAATTAATATGCAGAAGAATTTATTGAAGAAATAAAAACTCAATAACTTAAAATGTAAATGTACCCAATTTTCTCATAAAACAGAAGAGAATGGAAGAATGAATTAGAAAACAGAAGTTAGTAATTTGTTGTTCTCAAAAAATACATCTAAGACATAAAGATGCTTCCACATTTGAAATGATGCACTATACTAGAATAAAATTCATTTTGCTTTAGGTGATCCTAAAGGAAGCAAATATTGTATCTTGATTTCAGGGAAGGTAATAATAAAAATAGATAAGCCATGAAAAACAAATGGTGAAGCTAGATTATTCTTAAAAGCTTGATAAATAATGAAATACCATAATTTAAAAACTATTTATACACTAAACTCCATCTACCTGTCTAACCTGGCACCCAAACTAAAAGTTAGTCTTATTGAGTTGCTCATGGTCCTTTGGTTAAGTAACTTTCCCAGGCTCATATAGATACTATGTGTCAGAGGAAGGGTTGAACCACAATCTATCTAATTCTGGGGCCATCCCTCTTCATGACTACATGTCTCTCAACATCTACATACTTATGGTTTAGCACTTTGTACTAGTCACTATTAAAATTCTTATTATTAGATTTGTCATGGTGATTTGGTACAATGTAAAAGCATTTTATTTTGAGTGAAAGGATGTTGGTTGGATCCTAATGCTGACACTTCCTCCTTATGTGACATTGGGCAAATCACTCAACTTCTAGTCTCAGTTTCCTCATCTGCTAAAAAAAAAAAAAAAGATTAGACTACATTGCCTCTAAGGGCTCTTCTAGTATTAAAAATCTATGGTTTCTGAGCTGATGATTTAACCTCTCTAAGATGATAAATGATAAAAAAGTTGTTGTTTGGCATTAGTGGAAAGGCTTGCTTTGCATGGAGTCCCCTCCTACACAGATGAAATCACAAATCTTGAGAGCAAAAATGTATGAGAGACAGAGTGTAATTTTGACTATATAGAATTTTTATCATAAATGGCAACTATAAAACAAGTCTATTGTGAGATATGACTCAACTACATTTTAATTAAGATCACTACTAGAAAAATATAAAAAACTTTAATGAAAAAGAACTATACTCTGACAAATAACAATATATAATCATCAGTATTATCCTTGAGGTTCCCATCTGTTATTTATCATACCTACTATATACCTAGCCCACTTCCATTTCTGATCATATATTTCCTCATTTACATTTTACATGATTTCTTATATATGTTATTACTAGGAATATACTACATTTTACTCATTTTGACCCCAGGGAAAGGAATTAGCATTATCTTTACTCCACATTGTCATTTCAAAGTATTCTTTCTGCTACCATTACTCACTGGCTTTTCTCCTTTGAGGATTAATTCATCTTTCTAATTCATCCTATCTAAATATTTGGTATTTTAATCCACTGGCTTCTAGGTTGTTCCTCCTTTCTTAGTGAGTTCAATACCTCACTCAGTGTATCACTCTTCTACCAATACCACTGCTTTTTTACTTGAGAACTTCAATATATTTCCAAGATCTTTTAAAATCCTTGTTGTCACCTCCACCATGTTGTACCTTCAGGATCCTTACTTCAAGTATGAAGATATGAAGAGGCACAGTTTCACTTTTGATCTCATTAATGAATTTGTATCATGATCAGAAATTTCTCTGTCTGAACATCATTGCCTTTCTATCAATCTTCCACACTACCTCATTCCACCTAACCCAAGTCTATATCCTTATTCCGATCTATAACCACCCAGCCCTACCCTGTTTTCACAGCCCCTAACTCTTTGGCCAAGACATTGACCTCTGCTGTCTTGACTCTATAGTTTTGGGGGTTTGTTTTTGAGACTTGGTCTCAGTATGTTGCCCTGGCTGGAAGTTTACTGGCTACCCACTTATTTTATATCAATAGTGATTGGCATGGAAGTTTTAAACTTTTCTGTTTTTTTCTAACCTAGATTAATTCACTTTCCTTCTGTATCTTGGTTACCCTTGCTACCAGAAGCTCATCATATTGGAGCTATACTAAGCATGGGTAATATATTGGCTTTTACCCTAATACAGTTCAGAACTCCTGAACTCAAGTAATCCACCAACTACAACCTCTCCCAATAGTAAAGGTTATAATATACGTGGCACCACAACCTGGCTCTTAACCCTTTAGTTCACTAATTCAAGTCTACCCTTTCAGCTACCCGTGAATTCCTTTTCCCTTACTCAGTTACCACTTTTGCCTCATCAAGCCTATGCCCACAATCTGACATTTTCATTCCCATTCATGTGTTGTTTATTGAACTCCAGTGTTAGAAGTCACATTACCATGCTGACTGGCTCCACTACAATTTTGTTATTTAATATAAATTAGAACTTAATTGTTACACTATAATTCTTTTATTATTTCCTAATTAATTCTCTGTTGAACTCTACATAAAAGTTACTCCAAATGTCTTCTCTAGTCACATCTCTTATACCACCCATTCACCCCCTCTTTTAGCAGAAGCTTTTATTTCCTGTTAACAAAGACAAATATAGGGCTTTCTCATTATTTGGAAGGGGAGCACTGTTCTGAATGTACAAGTGATGGATTCCATTGCCTCAAGCTTTGTTACAACCTTGGACACTGTTGATCTTACTCTATTCCTTGATATTTTCTCTTCTATACATTATAGGTTTTGTGACACTACTCTATCCTAGTTTCCCCTATACCTAACTGCTGTTTCTCAGTTTCTTTGTGTTCAATATATCAAAATCTTATACATCATTTTACATGTTGTTCTCCTTTGCTTTTCTTTTAATTTCTGATGAGGAACTGACACTTATTCTTGCTTGCTACTTGAGGCATTGATTCTATAATTTCATATTTCACCTAGGACCTTGTCTTTTCTGCATGCTACAGCCTCTTAGTAATCAGTAATTTCACTGACTTTGATGAAATCAATTATCATCTCTAGATGATTCCTAAATCTACACATATAAGCCTACTTTCTCAGTTTCAAATCTTGCATCATCAGCTTTCTGTTGAGCATCTTCACTTGGTTGTCCAATCAGCATATCAAACTCAATATCTTCTCCCTAAATTTGCATCTCCTCCAAAATACTCTATTTGTTAGAAGTACTTTCAGGTATTCAAATTAATAACTCTGTCAACCTCAACTCTTTATTCTCTAATACCCTAGATGTACAATTATCTGCCATATCTTATCAATTCAACTTCGAAGTTACGCATTTTTATATCTCTTCTTCACTCTCATGATTACCACTCTAGTTCAAATCTTCATTAGCTCTCACTTAGACTATTTAATGACCTTCTAATTATTTTGCTAGCTTCTATCCTCCACTCATGGTGACACCATCAATCTACCTTCTGCCAATATTTCTAGATTCATATAACCTAATTTCCCATAATTCCCTCTACATTACAGCCAAACCTGCCAACTTGATTTTCCTTGAACATTCAACATTCTATTTCCACTGCTGTGCTTCCTTCTTGCATTCATTGTTCCCTACATCTGAAATATACTGCTTTTTCACATTCATCTCTTAAAACACATAGCTTTATTTAAAGCTCATTTCTAGTGCCACTTTTTAAAGGAAGCATTTCCTTGATGCCCCTAACTCTTAGTGCTCTCTTGCTTCTAAAATTACTGTGTTATTTGCTTAGCTTCATCAATGTTATATCTCTTTAATAGAGTTTAAGTGCTTGAAGTCCAAGGAATGTTTCCTTTCTGTCTTTTAATCCCTCTTACTTAACACAACTCCTTACATCTTCTTAGCACTTAGTAAAATTTTATTGAATTAAACAACATTCACATTGACCTTGAATACTCATGCTTAAAATCCTTTCATTCACATTTTGTTTTTACACGATAATTTCTATAATTTTCTTTGTTTTTTTATATTTACTTTCTCAAAACACAAATTCCTTTAAAAATAATTTACTTAAGCTAGCCTGGTGCTCGACTTTGTTTATTAAGCCAAGATGAAGTTGACTTTTCTTGGCCACCTCTTCTCACTTTCCAAACTGGTGCTTTGAAATGCTATCATCAATGATATTTCCTAATCTAAATGTTAAACAATAAGCAAACACATATAAATCAGAAATGCAAAAGGGCAATTTCTTCTGATCACATAGGATCTATCAGTAAATAAATAACACTTCTTTTTAGGCTTCAACATTGAGTATTCCATTTTTCGCCCATGATAAATCCTATTTTTCTAAAATGCTTGTAACAAAAGGAAACATATAAATAACAAGCAAATTAAGTGAAAACACTTTTTATAAATGAATGGTGGGCCTGTTGTTATCTTATCAGAGGAGGAAAACCCTTATCTTGTTGTACTATGTGTATTGGCACTATTTTTAGATGAACTGTTCTTGTGATAATTACGTTTACAATTCATGGAAAATATCGTGACATCTAGGAAATCAGTGTACCTGCTTAACTTTCATGGGGGAAAAAGACACAAGGAAACATTCACATAAAGATGACTTTAAACAGTTTCATGATGAACCACACCATATGTTTCTGTCTGGACTTCTGAGAAATCCCAATCATCCAAACATTTGAACAGCTGCTAACATTTTGCAGATAATTACTACAAGATGCATTCTGTCCTTCTCTGTGTTGATTTCTCCTTCTATCTCCTTAAGTCCAATTGTATGCTCATCACAACCTTGCTTCTGAATATCTACTCTACTTTTTTTATGAGTGTATCTTTGTTAAATAAAGATCCTTTTTTATGAAAAGACTGTTTGGTGTGTTTTTGCTAGAGCTCTACAGTAATAGTAACAGGAAAAATTGTGACTAGGGTTATGAAGTATTGGACATGATGGAAAAGACTGAACAACAGCAAATTCATGTATACGTATATGTATAGGTGTACTTATGTGTATGTGTAAGTGTACCTACCTACATATATAAATATATATATATATGTGTGTGTGTGTGTGAAATATATAAAATATCACAACATTTGATCTTCGCAAAAGCCCTGTAAGGCAGATAATATTCCCATTTTATTTTATTTGTTTTTTAGTGAGGTAATTAAGTTTGAGTGACTTGCCCAGGGTCACACAGCTAGTAAGTTTTAAGTGTCTGAGGCCAGATTTGAACTCAGGTACTCCTGACTCCACAGCCAGTGCTCTATCCACTGTGCCACCTAACTTCCCCAATATTCCCATTTTATAAATTGTAAAACTTAGGTTGAGAAAGATTAAGTAATTTACAGCTAGCTAGCACATTACAAAGACAGGATGTGAACCAAGTGACTCAATGTCTAAGAATCTATTTAGTATACTACCAGACTGGTAACATTATGTCCATATATGGACAACATTAATACCTCACCTTTGCCTGTCCATGGTTTGAGAATGTGGTTCCCAAGTCTGTTGTTATATAACCTTACTATGCCCATGGTTGTAGGATTTGGATGCCATTTTTTAAGGACTTGGGTCTCAGATAGACCGGTATTTGTTCCTTCTCTAGGTATTAAACTAGGGCATTTTTATTTGTTTAAACTATTCTTTGTACCTTAAAGGGTGTTTTTACATAAAGGTGGTACAATGGAGGGGGGAGGGGAAGTAAAAGCAATAACAACCACCAAAAAAAGTGGACGTGACATCATGTCACTGGGGTTCAAATCCTAGCTCTGCCTCTCCTTACCTTTATGACTGTGGGCAAATAATTTCTTTTTTTTTAAAATTCTTAATAATATTTTTCCAGTTACATGTAAAGATTGTTTTCAACATTTAATTTTATAAGATTTTGAGTTCCAAATTTTTCTCCCTCCCTTTCCTCCCTCCCCTCTTCCCAAGACGGCAATCTGATATAGTTTATATGTGTACAATCATATTAAACATATTTTCACATTAGTGATGTTGTGAAAGAAGTATCAAAACAAAAGGGGAAAACCTCAAAAGAGAAAAAACAAATCCACGATACAAAGAATAAAAATAGTATGGCTAAATTTTCATTCAGATTCTTGAGAAAATACTTTCAACTTTGACCTACAATCTATAAAATAACTGATCAGATTAGATTTTTGTCTAATCTCCCATCTTTCTCCAAATCTATGATCCTATAATGATAAAAGCTGTTGTTGTTACAGTGGGAGAAAAGATGGAGAATAATGCTAACTATGAGGACTAAACTTGATATTTAATATTTTGCATAATTATTACTTCAGGTTGTATGCTCTCTATGAAAATTAAACTTCCCTTGTTTCCATACAATCCTGGAATTAGTCTTTCTCTAAAGATCCCATGCAAATTGGCAAGTACTGTGAATTCTAAAGTAAATGAGTATGTGAACAAAAGATCCATTTTATAGCCTTTATGCTAGCACTTATATTACCAACTCAAACTTAATGCTTAATAGTTAAGTATCTGTTATTGATTGAAGGGCTTCCATGTGGAGAATGATTTATACATGGTATACTTGACTCCAGAGGGTAGATAACCATGATCAATGTATGAAAATTTTAAAAAGGGAAATCTAAGCTTGCTGTGAGGGGAAACTTCCTAACATTTAGCACTGTCCAAAAATTGAACAGGCAATGGGAAACACTAACTTCTTCCTCCTTGGTGTCTTTCAAACAGAGACTGGATTAGTTGAGTAATAAAATAGGCATACCTGTATGGACTTAGGTTAGACTAAGTTACTGAAATCCTTTCCAACTCTCTTTTCTTTTTCTGTTTTCAAAATATTTCATTACATTATTATCAGCCTGTGTTAGATGCACTACATCCCAATCAAGGATCCAGTTAAGCTATTATGCAGGAATCCAAATGTATTTGTCAGACACCATCTTATAAATCAAATATTCACCTTCCAAATCAGATTTTCCCTTCAATAAGCCTCACTGCATTTATTTATCATGAGAATACCTGTGATCTTATTGTCTTCAGTTTCTTTCTCAAGCCTTCCTAATTTTTGTCAACTTTTTCTAGGTTTTTTCTCAAAGTATCCTTTATGGTTAGTTGAATCAACAAAAGTGGCAGTTCACTATTTTAATAAAACTTGGAACATTCTCCGGTTTTGACTAGGACTCACACCTCAGTGGTATAGAAGCAATTTGTAAACAGGCTAGGCTAACTTTTTACTCAAAAGGTAAGTCCAATTGTATGCTCATAACAACCTTGCTTCTGAATATCTACTCTATACTTTTTTATGAATATGTCTTCATTAGATAAGGATCCTTTTTTAAGAAAGGTCTATTTGATATGTTTTTTGCTATAGCTGTATAGTAATAGTCACAGAAAAAATAGAAACTGGGTCATGAAGAGTTGGAAATGACAGAAAACTTTGAACAATAGCAAATGCATATATTTGTATATATGTATATATACACACATACATACATACATACATATTATATATAAAATCTAGCAATATTTGATTCCCACAAAAGCCCTGTAAGGCAGATGATATCCCCATTTTGCAAATGACAAAACTCAGGATGAGGAAGATTAAGTAATTTATAGCTAGCTAGCAAGTGGCCAAGATGGAATATGATCCAAGTGACTCCATGTCCTACAATTTATTTATCATACTGTCAGGCTGATAGCATTACTGCTATATGTAGACAACATTAGTACCTAACCTTTGCTTGTCCGTGGTTTGAGAATGTAGTTCCTAAGCGTGTTGCTGTATAACCTTACTATGACCAAGCAGGGATTAAACTAAGGCTTGTCCATACAGAAGGACAACATGGATTCCTGGTCCCTAGACTATGCATTGTAAGCTTGGACATCACCAGACAGAACTGTCCTTGAGTTCCTGGGAAAAGAGGGAAAACTCAATGCCCTAAGAAAGAAGGAAGACCCAAGAGGACACAAAGCCCAACCAAGCAAGGCCCTGATATTCTCTAGAGAAGTGTGCAAGGCATGGCCCCATCACAAAATCTGAAGGCAGGAAATAAGGCTAGAAGAATGAGATTTTTAAAAAAATAAACTCACCATAAAAAGTTATTATGATAATAGTAATGTTCAAGATATAAACCCAGAAGAAGAAAATAACTTCAGAATATTTAGAATCCAAACCTCAAAGAAACCACACAGCTTAGGAGTGAGTTAAACTTGAATTTCTTAAAGGGATAAAAGAAGAAGATAAACAGATAGATGATAGATAGATAGATAGATAGATAAGGATATAGAGATAGAGATAGATGTGTGTATGTGTATATATGTATACATATATACACATATATACATACATATAAAGGGAAATGAGAATTATTGAGAAGACTATTGAAAAGGAAAGGAAAATGATGGGGAAAATATGTAAAGAAATGAGAACTATAGAAAAAATAGAAAGAGAACTTACAACTTGGCATCTGAATCTGAAAATTAGAATGAACAAAATACAGATTCATAAGTCCATAAGACAATAGGAAATATTAAAAGAAAATCCAAAGACTGAAAAAATAGAAGAAAATATTAAGCACATCATATCAAAATAACTGACCTGGAAAGCAGATCAAGGATAATAACTTAAGAATCTGTTGGCTACCTGAAAGCCATGACCAAAACAAAACAAAAGACAGCCTAGATATCATTTTTCAAGAAATTATATAGGAAAATTACTCATAGCTCTTAGGGCTTAGTTAAAATTAAAAAAAAAAATCCAACTGTCACCTTCTGCAAAAAAAAACAATATATAAATCAAACACTCCCCCCCCCCAAAAAAAAACCTTTCAGAAACATTTTATGCAAAATCCAAACCTTGCAAAAAGGATAAGAATTTGGGATTAGACACTGGGAAATCCAAAAAGAAGAGGGACAGGAATGTAGAAGTTAATAGCACAAAACCTAGAGCACTATTATTGAGAGCCCATCTTCTTTCTCATTCTCTTCATCATTATAAATAGAGGGCAAGAAAGTCTTTTCAACACAATGACCAAATCCAAAGATTTATGATGAAACATTCTACCCAATTCCTGAAAGAGAAATGATGGACTCAGATTTGTGTATGTGTGTGTACATATATAAACATACAAATTTATATATTTTATGTATGCCTATATGTATATATATATAATGTGTAGCCAATGTGGGAATGTGATATATATATACCAATATACATGCACACACATATACATATACATATATCTGTGCATGGATGTGTGTAAATGTGTATTTATATGTGTATTTATGTATACACACATAAATATATATATGTGTATGTGTGTGTATCCAATGTGAGGATTTGTTTTATTGATCATGGGTAGTGAAAGAGAAAAATGATTACTTAGTTGGAAACAGTAAAATTAAGTTAAATATGTAAGTGTAGATTGAATGTAGCTAAGATTAAGATAGAAAAAGTAAACTAGAAAAACAGATCTTGGCAGGAAGTTTTAGTAATAAAGGTCTTATTTTTAAGAAATGTAGGGAAATGATTCAAATGATAAATGCTAAAAGGATGTGAATAAGCAGTTTCAGTGGATGAAATTTAAACTATGAATAGCCTTATGAAAAAAATGGTCCAAATCACTAATAATTAGAGATGTGAAAATTAAGCAACTCTGACGTTCTACCACAAACTCCAAAAAATGGCAAAGACGACAATAAAGGAAAAAGACAAATGCTTAAAGGGCTATAGCAAGACAAGAATATTAATGCATTCTATAGGTAGGTGACACAATGAATAGAGAGCACTGAGCCTGGAGTCAGTAAGAACTAATTTGAAATCCAGTCTCAGACACTTTTACTAGCTGTATGACCTTGGGCAAGTCACTTAACCTCTGCTTCAATTTTATGAACAATAAAATCAGGATAATAATAGCACCTATTTCAAAGGGTGAGGATCAAATGAGATAGTATTTGTCAAATGCTTAGCACAGTGCCTGGCAAATAGAAAGTGCTATATAAAAATGCTTATTCCATTCTTCTCCCGTTTGGTAGAATTGTGAATTGGTACAATCATTATGGAAAACAATTGTGAATTATTTTCAAAAAAATTACTAAAATGTGCATATTCACTGACACAGATACTACTTATAGGCCTACACCCAAAGGAGATCAAAGAAGTTATTTTTGTAATGGCAAAAAACTAGACACTAAAAGATATTAATCGAGTGAGGAATGGTAGAAGAAATTATGGAATGAATGTAATGGAACACTAATATAAAATAAGAAATGATGAAGAATATTACTTACTTCTTGTCAGAGAGGTGATAGCCTCAAAATCCAGAATAAATTATACATTTTGGATGGATAATGTGGAAATTTCTCTTGCTTTACTATTCATAATCCTTACTAGAGTTTTGGTGGTTTTTCTTCCTTTTTTTTCAAAGTGGTGAGAATGGAAAATAAATTTTTGTTCACAAAAAATAGAATCAAAATAAATAATATAGGAAGGAATGAAAAAAATATATCCCTTCCATTTACATGAACTGATCCTGAGTAGAACAGAACCAGAAGAATGTTGTACATAGTATCAACGACATTGTGTTTATTGACTATGATAGACTTCCCTATTTTCAGCAATACAATGATCAAAGACAATGCCAAAAGATTTATAATGGAAAATGCTCTTTTATCCAAAAAAAGAACTATGGATTCTGAATGCAAATTGAATCATACTATTTTCACTTGGGGGGGGGTATTATTGTTGTTTCTTCTTTCTTGTGTTTTTTTCCACTTTTGTTCTAATTCTTCTTTCTCAACATGAATAATGTGGAAATATGTTTAACACAACTGTAATGTATAACCTATATATAATAGCTTGCTAGCTTTGGGAGGAGGGAGAATAAAGAGGGAGGGAGAAAAATTTGGAACTCAAAATGTTACCAAAAAATCAACATTGAAAACTATCTTTACATGTAATTGGAAAGAAAGAAAATACTATAAAAAATCCCCTTCTTTCAAACCCAAAGTTAATGAAATTAGGATATTTTATTTACTGGCCTTTTATTAGCTATTCTACCCAAGTATCATCTAAAATGGTTGCATCCAATCTGTTATTCCCATTAAGATAAGGTGATCAATTTTCTTGTAATACTCCATCTTCCCAGGAGAATTTCCGTAAGTGAACAGAATGAGCCCCTGGAAAAGAGACAATGAATGTGATCAGTTTTTATAATCACAGGCCTGGAATTTCTTAAAACACAAGGTGTAGTCAACAAAATCTGATTCATTTCACTGTAGTTTATTTTCTTTCATCAAACAATGGCAATTTTTCCTTGATTGAGACTGTAAGGTATTTTTGCTCCATCTATGGTTCTCTGAACTTACAGATAATCATCTTCTGCACCACTGCCTATAGCAGATTATTATAAGAAAGGCTCAAAACTAGAGTTAATTGTAAGCTTCCTAGTCATTAGTGTCTATTATTGGTTAGGTTTCATGTCCAAATAAGTCATATTTAGCCTCAAAGAAAATGGTGAGGGGGCAGCTAGGTTGCTCAGTGGATAAAGCACCAGCCCTGGATTTAGGAGGACCTGAGTTCAAATCTAGTCTCAGACACTTGACACTTACTAGCTGTGTGACCCTGGGCAATTCACTTAACCCTCATTCCCTCCCCCCACACACACACACACACAAAAGACAAGAAAATGGTGACTTAGTAGAAACCATAGCATGCGTGCTTCTTGTTCAAGAAGGAAAAAAAGAGAGAAAGAGACCTATATAATAGTTCCCACTGGATTTAAATTTGGTTCTGTTCAGTTAAACATGTTGTTAAATGCCAAGTGCATGGAATGTAATGTGGTGGTCATTAGCCATTCCAAAGATGACCAAAGCTTTTTATTTGCCTTTAAGAAATTTACATCTATTCTGTTTCAATGAGTACAAAATAAACCAAGTGTACAAATAAATATAAAACAAATTAGAATATGTCAATACCAGAAGAAGAGAGGTGTAGTGGATAAAGAAGCATCATTAAAACCAGGAAATCCTGGTTTCAAGTCCTATATCAAACACCTACTATCTACATTATCCAGGGCAAATAACTTTACTTCTTAATGGTCTAGGACACTCTCTAAGACTATATGTAGTAAAGCACTGGAATTTTTTTTTTTTAATTTTCACGGGGCAATTAGGGTTAAGTGACTTGCCCATGGTCACACAGCTAGTAAGTGTCAAGTGTTTGAGGCCAGATTTGAAGTCAGGTCCTCCTAAATCCAGGTCCAGTGCTTTATCTACTGCACCACCTAGTTGCCCCAAAGCGCTGGAATTAATTTGTAGATGGAGTTCTCTCAACTAGGAGTTCCCTAAACCAAGTAAATCAGAGATTCAGTACCTATTTCTGTAAGTGGAGAAGAGAATTACAAAGTGTTATAAGAGATCAAAGGAGGGAAAAGTTATTTAAAGCTAAAGGGAATAAAGAAAGTTGTTTGGAGATAATACCTGAACAGGACTTAGGAGAATGGGAAGAATATCATCAGACAGGAATATAGGCCTCACAGAGGATAGAAAAAATAGAAAGTTGGGAAAGGGCATGCTGAGCCCAGATATTGTGGCTTTTTTATTAAATTGGTAAGATTTTTGGTTGGAGTCAGAGATATAAGCTTAGGAGATCTACTTATAGAGATGGTGAAACTTTTATACTGACAGATAGGAATTAGAAATTTCTCTCTCTTTTCCCAAATGACTTCAAAATAGAGATGAAAGTATTTGAAGGCGAGAACTTTTATTTTTCTCTTTAATGATCACTAAATCCTAAAAACATTCCCTCTTTAAGTAATGCTTTTTCAGTTAAGAAGAAAGCCAGAAAAAGAGACTTATTTGATAAAGAACTGAACTGTGAGTCATTAACTATTTTCATTAATGAAACTATATTTAGTCATATTCATTTTAAATTAATTGGACTTTAAATCATAGAAATATAGCATAATTTTCATAAACCCCTGAAAACATTTTTATAACTTCTTATCATAAATTATTGAAATTATATGAAAAATATTAAATTATAATATTATAATGAGATCAGTCTTTCTCTTCTCCATCCCATTTTCCATGCAGTTATAAAAATAATCTTTTTGAAACATAGGTATTACCATGGCATTCCCCTGATCAAAAACCTTCCAAGGCTTCGAACTGTCTACACAATGCAATTGCCTGACCTTTAATACTCTTTAATACCTGTATGCTTTTTGTTGTTTGTCCCTCATGACATGATGGTGATGTCATAACTTGCAGTGAATTGGATTTAAGTGAGAGAAGGCTGTGCAAGGTCACCAATCTCATTTTCTCCTCCAGAGCCATCTTGGAACAGTGGCAAGAGATATATCAAAATGACTGGAGATGGCCCTGGATCTTTTAAGGCAATCAGGGTTAAGTTACTTACCCAGAGTCACACAGCTAGTGTCTGAAGTCAGATTTGAACTCAGGTCCTCCTAACTTCAGGACCAGTGCTCTATCTACTGTGCAACCTAGCTGCTCCAATCTATCTATGGATTTATTCCATATTAATTCCCCACAAAAGAAACAAAAAACTGCCTTGTAGCCAAAATGGACTACTAGCTAAGCTCCATCCTCAATACTCCAATTTTTTTATCTCTATTCTATTGCACAAGCCATTTTTCATGCCTAGAATTCACTTTCCCTTAATCTCTACCTCTCACTGTCCTTCAAGGAATACTTCATATAGTACCTATGATGAAGTTTTCTTTGATGTTCCCCACCCTTCCCAATAATGTTAGTGTTCTTGTCTTTTTTTTCCCTTATACTTAATTGTATATATGTATTTGTTTTTACCTAGTAGAATGTGAATTCTGTCTTTCTATCTCTGCCCCTTAGCTTAGTGCCCAGCATATGTGGGAGAGGGTGAAGGTACCTGCATGGAGGCATGTTATTGAAGGATAAAAAGTCAGAAGCACAAACAGGAGAGGAATGAAGCTTGACCAACCTGTGTCTCTCCACAAATTGGAGGCCCCAGAAACTACTCATCAATGGGAGAAAGATGCTAGGATGGTCAAGAGATATTTCAGGGTAAGAAGGGCCTAGGCTCTGAAGGAAATTCCTTGGTGTTCTACAGATAAAATAAATTTAATTCTGCCAAGTCAGAAGCATTTTTTTCATTTAAAATAATGCTTTGAATGAAGAGTAGAGTACTTTTTAATAATTATTAATAATTGTAGTAATAACTAATACATATAGAGATCCATTATATATATATATAATGTATGTATCAGATATCATAGCATCATAGTATCATGTCATATCATTTAGTTTGGGAGCCAAAGTTTGGATATTCAAAGACTTTTTAAAGATAAACTGATTCCCTGTTTCTGAAAAGGGTTAAGCATACTACGATTTGCTATTAATTTATTCCCTTTTCCTCATTCCTTTCTCAAAACCAACTATGCTTAAAAGACAAAACATACTTTGTGTGCTCATGTTGTTATCTTTTCCCCTAAGCAATAAGGACTTCCAAATTGCATCCAACCACAAAAAGGGATTTGGATGTAGAGATTCCTTCGAAATTTCCATTTAGCCCAGAATGACTCAGAAGGCTTAGTGTCATATGACTCAATGGTACCAACTCATGCAGCACTTGTGAAATCAATCAGCTTTAAAATCACATTTCACATTTTAAAAGGTATTTGATAGTGCCAGTATTGATGGAATATGTGTGTGGGCTTCAATATTGGTTTAAAATAAAGATAAACCATTACATTTAACAGTACATTTATCTGTCAATAGCCCATTTTCAGGGCACAAACTCAAATTCCATTAATATTGCTGCTTAAACTGCTTACCCATATTGTACAGAACTATGCCAAATGGAAATAGTGCATGCTTATAATTGCCAGAATAAGTCTAAAATAAATCATATTCTTCCTAATAACATTGAACTTATTCTTATGTATAGTCTTTATCTTTCAGATTCATATCCCATTATTTTCCCTCTTAATATTGAGATAATTTGCTTACATAATTTTTATAAAATTAGGGTAAATTAGGTTCCAAAGGTTTGTCATGCTGGTGTGGGAGTGGGGATAAGCTCCCACTCTCTATAAAATGCTCCAACAGTGTGCGTCTCAAATAGCCTCTGACAACCGAAGCCCAACTCCTGGCCTTCTCGTGGCAGAACTGTTTCCACTAACAGGAGAAGGGGTGAAGGCGAGTCAGTGGCGCCTTAAAAACCAGTCGCTTCAGGCAGGTGGGGCTCATTAGCTTTGGCAGGCAACCCGCCTAGGGGATGGAAACCCTGATTTTAAACCTCCTCTGCCTTGTGACTATACCCATATATGGGAAAGGCTTCGGGAATTAACCCCGAGTTAAAATCAGGAGTCGAAGTCCCTTAGGCAATTGGATGTTGGACATTACATCCCTCTGGCAACACCTGCAGCAGTGCTGGTGCCAAACTATATTGGCTCTGCCTTTCCTTTGGATCCACCAGTGTCACGGAGAGGGAAAACCTGCTGCATGGGCAACAGCTTGTTTTCCATATTGATTTGCCCAGGCCAGTGCCCTGGAGAAGACACTCCAGCTACTCCTCATGGGGTAGATACAACAAGGGATGCGGCAGTTACCGGTTATAAGTCACTCAGGAGCTGCGGTTCCTGTATCGGACTACACAGTCACACTGTGGCCTGTGGCTCTTCAAGGTGCTGATCCATGGTCGTCTGCAACTGGTGGAGGCCTACTACTAGGGTAAATTATTATATTTTACTAAAGTATTGTATTTAAATTGTCATGTCATCTAGCATGATATCTAGCAACTAGAGTATGGATTAATATAATCTTTAATTCATAAAAAAATATAGACTAATTGGAGAAATCAGCATAAAAATCTTAATTTATTTCACTTCCAAGAAAAGACTTGCCCTGGTAGAATGCAGGTAAAGCAAAACAATGTGCAAGTTCCAGCATTATTCATCTTGTAGCACTCATAAATTCCACTATAAAGCATTTTCTGTCATCTGTATATAACTTTAGTTGGCTTAAAATGACTGAAGAAAATTTTATGAAGTGGCCTCATAATCATAACTGGCACTTACATAGCATTATAAAGTTTGAAAAATACTTTTTACAGGTTACATATAATTTGTTTTCCAACAACATCCCTGAAAGATTCATGTTACAGGTGACAATAGTCCCACTTTAGAGATGAAAACTGAGGTTCTGACAGATTAAGGGTCCTGACCTAATTCCCAGAGCTGGTGAACAACAGAGCCAGGTTTTTTATCGCCGTTTTTTTTCTGTCTTCAGGTCCAGTATCCTAGCCACTCCACTAGGCTGTCACTTATTTGTAGTATTTTTAGGAGTAGCAAGTAGATTAGGTAAACCCTTATTGATTCCCTACCAACACCCTGTGTATAGATATAGCCTTACATTCATTCACTAATTTCAAACTTAGCAACTAAAAGATTCATACTATAACAGTGTTTTTATCATTAATATACTTTACTACTACCATAGGGTAATCAATTAAAACTTAAGGGACACTTTATAGAAGATGAAACTGAGGCCCAATGAGGTGTAGTTAGTTGCACTGACTTTATTCAGGTAGTAGCTAAAGTCTCCTCTTCAAAGGAAGCCTTTCCTGTTCTTGCTCAGTGCTAATGCCTTCTTTCTATTGATAATCTAATTTATCCTGTATACAACTTGTTTGTATATATTTGTGTTCATATTGTTTCTCTTCCCCATTATACTGAAAGCTTCTTGAGAGCAGGGATTGTCTTTTATTTCCCTCCCCCCACACACACCCCATTATTTAGCACAGTGCCTGGCACATGGTAGGTATTGTTTCCTCTCTTGGATTCTGAAAAATATTAGTGGAGGGACTGACGTTTGCCTCTTTTTATATTCCCAGTGCTTAGCACAGTGTCTGAAACATAATTGGTGCTTAATAAATATCTACCAACCTATTCTATTGGATATCCTCTCCTCTCTGTTTTCCTCACACTATTCTCACCTAACTCACATCCTCATTTTCTGACTGCTATTTATCAGTTGCCTGTTGCTCCTCTTTATTCATGGCATTCCTCCAACTGAGGGAGTACCTCTTAGTTTTCTCCTATACTCTCTTTTCTTTTCTCCCTTCACACTCTTTTTCTCTTGGTAACTCCATCTCTTTCATGAATTTTTGCATCATATTTAAACACGTGACTTACAGATCTATATATCTGGCTTCAGTCTTTCCCTTGGGCATTAGTCCTACATCACCAATTTATTATGGGACACTTCAAACTAGATTTCTTGGATACATCTTAAAGTCAGCATGTCCCAAATAGACCTAATTATACCCTTTCTACTTACAAAGCCCAGTGCAAAGTATTTCTAGGTATCATCCTTCTAAGCTCCTCATTATCTTCCATTTCTCCATTTATCTTATTCCACATATCTGATCACTTCTAAATCAACATTATTTAGATCTCACCCCTCTCATTCTGCACAGTTACCACATTTTCAAGATATTATGACCTTTGACATTAACAATTGCAACAGATTCCTAATTGGTCTCCCCAAATATCTCCCTTTTCCAGTCCATTTGTAGATTCCAGTCTATACATCACTGCCAAAATGTTTTTAAGTGTAGAACTGACTAGGTCATTCCTCTGCTCAATCTCATGTCCTCTAGAGTTTAGGATAACACATACAGACACACACACACACACACACACACACGCACACGCACATGCACACACACTCCTTTATTCATTTAAAGCCTCTTATAATTTAATCCTAATCCATGATTCCAGCCTCACTGTTCAGTATTCAACTTCCACTACTCTATAGTCCATCAAATAAACCTTCTTGATTCATGTTCCTATCTATTTAGCTAGCTAGCTATCTCCTTCCCTATTAGATTACAAAATCCTTCTGATTAGGACAGTAATTGATACATAGTAGATTTCAATAAACATCTATTGATTGAATGAAGTCTAAGACAGAATGCCATTCATCATGAAAGAAGACATTCCCATATCAGGAATTTCTAAGGCTTACAAAACTATACATCCTCAAATATTTTAGAGTAATATTATTATTCTAGATATACTTCTACAAAGCTGCCTTTTGATTGTATCTAATTTCCTTTACCTGTAAAAGAATGACAGCTTGGCCAAGTTATTTCATTTTGTTTATAATTGACAGTACTATTCACTTTGAATAAAATTATTACCTCAAATCATGTCTCTGCAAATTCATTAATTATCTGTATATATCTGAATTATAAATGAACATCTTCAAATGTTATTTATTCACTTTCACTATTTACCTTTTCTCACTGGATTTTAGTATTTTTGGAGCAAGCCGAGCTGAGTATTTAAAAATAATTCATGGGATATAATATAACTCAAGTCCACAGAAAATATAGCATTACAGAGAAATATTGAAATTGAAGGGCTCTTTAGGCACTTTAGGAGGAATTGGGGGAGCTCACTGGATGTAGTGGGAAGGAACAGTTTGAATTATTTACCTTAAAATAACATAAACATTTTCCTTGTTTTCAATATAAATGTAAGAAAATGATTTGGTTTCTAAAAACCAAAAGTAGGCCCTTTGTAAGGAGCAGATATTGCTTGAATTTTCAGAGGTTGCTGTCATAGGAAACCATGATCAAATTTGTGTGATGACATCCTGCCTGGTTTCAAATTTTTATAACTTATCTCACCTTGAAAGGAAAGTAAGGGACATGGCAATTCCCCTAACTTCTAAGTGTGATTGAGGGTTAAGAGTAGTTCAGTCTCAGATGAATGAAGTGGGGTTTCCTCATATTTAAAAGGAGAGGGTTGGCATTCTAGAGAACAATTGGGAAATATACCAAAGGGCAACCAAACTGTACCTACCCTTTGATGCAGCAATGCCACTACTAGGTCTGTATACCAAAGAGATACCTATATATCTATATGTACAAAAAGATTTATAGCAGCTCTTTTTATGATGACAAAAAATTGGAAATTGAAAGAATTCCCATCAATTGGGGGACTGGTAAACAAGTTGCAATATAGGAATATAATGGAACATTTTAATTCTTATTATGCTATAAGAAGTGACAAGAAGGTATATTTTGAAAAAAAAACAGAAAAGACTTACATGAACTGATGCAGAGTGAGGTAAGCAGAACAATGAGAACACCATTCATAATAACAACAACATTGTATGATGATCTTTTTTTTTTTTTTTTAGTGAGGCAATTGGGGGTTAAGTGACTTGCCCAGGGTCACACAGCTAGTAAATGTTAAGTGTCTGAGGCTGAGTTTGAACTCAGGTACTCCTGAATCCAGGGCTGGTGCTCTATCCACTGCACCACCTAGCTGCCCCACCATTGTATGATGATCAACCATAAATGACTTGACTCTTGTCAACAATACAATGATCCAGAACAATTCCATAGGACTCATCGTGGAAAATGCTATCCACATCCAAAGAAAGAACTGATGGTGTCTTAATGCAGATTTCTTTATCTTTTTTTGTGATTTTTTTTCCTTTTGGTTGGTTTCTTCTTTTCAGATTATGACTAAAATGGAAATATGTCTTACATGATTGAATATATATAACCTATTTTAAATTCTTACCTTTTTAGGGAGGGGCAAGGAAGGGACAGAGTGAGAATATTTGGAACTCAATTTTTTTAAATTCATGTTTAAAATTGCCTTTACCTGTGATTTGAAAAATAAAATGCCATTAAACATAAAGACCTAAAGAAAAGGGGAAAATATGAGAAGGTGGGACCAGAAAAGTTCCATTCTACTTTGAAATTCTGTTTTCTATGATTAAGATAAAAAGGAGACACCTGCTCTGCTGACAAAGTAGATCTCAAGTAATGGGAGATTGTATTCATTATTTATTTACAAATGGGAAACAATTTTTAGAGGGAAAGATTACTTATTTTCATTTTTCCCTTTAAAGTGTAACCATTCAGGTTTTGATATAGATCAAGAAATACACATTAATAACATTATTTTTCTCTCCACTTTCTTTTTTCTTGTCTTGTCTTAAAATCATATTTGTTATATGTGATGTTTTCTGAAATGGGGAGAGATACTGAGGGAAACTATGGTGATGTAAGGAAAAGAAAAATATTTCATTAAAATTTATTTAGAAAAAAACATAATTTAACTACTTTAAATGCCATGCTTCACAAACTGGAAGTTTAATACTGATATTAATTTTTAAAAGTAGTATACAACTACACCTTTCTGGGATATTTGCTTACATGTATATTATCCCTGTCATTTTTAATAGAATTTTTATTCATGCCATCATCCCAACTCTGGATAATCTTCAATAACCAAAATTATGGATATCTTTTAATTTAAAAAACAACAACAAGAAAGCATTTATTAATAGAGGAGTTTATATTACATATGGAGAGTAATATGGAGCAACTATAGTGTATTGAGTAGAGGAGTAACATGGCTTGAGTTTTAGAAAGATTCCTTTAGAATGAATGAAAGATGCACAGGAGTGGGGAGACCCTTGAGGTAGTGAGACTAATCAGAAAACTATTGCAGTAGGCCAGGCTTGGGGTGATAAGGCCTGAAAGCAGAAAGCAGAATGGCAACTGTGTCATATGAGAAAAGGGTAGTTATATGTAAGATATTGGGAAGGTAAAAACAAGAAGACTCGGTAATGGATAAGCTAATTTCATGGCTGCAGTCACAGTCTGCAGTGAATATAATAAATTCTGAGACTGATTCCATTTTCTCTCTCTCTATTTGCCAGGAAGTGATGGGACCAGTTGCCAAGATGATAGTTTTGCTGATGTCATGCTTAAAGCTAACTTTTACACTCTCTTCTTTCACATCTTCCTCTTATTTATTTATTTATTTATTTATTTATTTATTTATTTATTTATTTATTTATTTATTTATTTATTTATTTATTTATTTATTTTTGTCAGAACTCTCCACTATGAACTATATGTCTTAGGTAACCCTGAATGGCATATTTCAGTTTCATTGAGCTATGCAAGCCCCTCTCCCCTGAAAAAGCACTGACCGGGTTGAGGGCGGGGCAGGAGGTTTAGTATCTCTATCTTCCTTCAAAGCACAGACCTGGTAGTATTTCATATTAGATCTCTCCAGACACCTCCCAATTTCTAACATTCCTTTCACTGAAATTACTTTATGGAAGCAAAGAATATACCAAATACCCTTACATATTTTATTTGGCTACATGTACATAAGAAAAGATTAAAAAAATTATTCGTTTGTCTTTTTGCCTTTTTTGGCAGCTAAGAAGCAGAGTTGACATAGCACTAGTACATGCCTTAGATATTTACTAGCTATGTGACTATGGGCAAGTTATTATAATCTCTCTGTGCCTCAGTTTCCACATCTGTAACAGAAGATGGCTGAATTCTATGACCTCTGTGGTCTCTTTTAGCTCTAAATCCATGATTTGATATTTCTACTCACTGATTTTCATAGGAAAAACAAGAAACTTAGGTTTGAAAGATGAGAACCTCAAATCCCAAAGATGCTCAGTAATTTTATGATAAACAGCCATTATCTGGTATATATAGCATAGATCTTGTATATATAGCAAAGAAGACTCAAAATTGAAATATGTATTTGTGTGTGTATAGGGATAGATATAGATATATGTATAGATATAGGCATAGGCATAGACATAAATATAGACATAGATATAAATATAGATTTTATAGATATGGTACTCAGCATTATGTAGGAGCTTATCATGAGAAGATGTATGTAGTCCTGCAGCATTGAAGATGGGAGTTTCACTTTTGGGCCATGGAAATGGCCATCCGTATTCCTTATGTTCTCCCATGGATATAATTTCTATGCTGATGATTCTCAAATCTACCTATCCTTCCCTAACTTCTCTACTGGCCCCTATTCTCATATTTCCATCTGTCTTGCAGACATCTTGAACTGGACGTCCAGTAGATATCTCATATTTATTATCTTTCCCCTAAAATCTGATCCCCATATTCCCTATTACTGTTAAAGGTACAACCATGCTTCCAGTCATTTGGGTTCCTAAATGCCTCACTATCCCTCAAGCTTTCCTTTATCCAAGCTGTTGCCAAGGCCAGTCAATTTTGCTTTCACAACATCTCTAAAATATACCCCCTTCTTCCTTTGATAAAGCCACCATGCTTATGTAAGCCCTCATCACTTCATTCCTATTATAATAACCTATTAGTGAGTCTGCCTCCCTCATGTCTCTCCTCTCTCCAATCCATCCTCTATCCTTGGCTTCTCATTCATGTCAACCTTATATATTCAAAATATCCTTAAATATTGTTATGTCTTTCCTCATAATATTTCTTGTATGTGTCCACACTCTTCACTCATACAGCCACTGCCATAGTTCAGACTCTCATCATCTTTCTCCTACAATATTGGGAGACATTTTAATTGATGTCCCTGTCTCAATGTCTCTATTCTAATCCATCCTCAATTTAGCTAACAAAGTTATTTTCCTAAATCACAGATCTGACCATGTCACAAATCACCCACCAATAAACTTTAATTCTTTCCTATTACCTCCTTCATCAAATGTAAATTTGAATATTGGCATTTAAAACTTTTCAAAACCAGGTCCCTTCCTAATTTTCCAGCTTTCTTCTTTGCTTCCCTCCTCACACTTGACAAGCTACAATGGCCAACTTGTTGTTCTTTACAACAAGTTGTTCTTTACATCTCCTTTTTATGAATTTTCAGAATCTATATGTACATGTATATACAGTATGTACGTATTCTTTCTCTACCTCTCTACATGTATACATATACACATATTTGTATTATATATAAATACAAATACATGTAATGTACCTAGTTATTTATGTTATATCCTCTATTAGAATAAGAGTGCCATGAAGACAAGAACTGTGTTCACATGCATTTTTTTTTTGTCCCCAGTGCTTAGTGTAGTGACTAGCACACAATAATTCCTTAATAAATCTTTTTGATTGATTGGTAATCTGTTTTAATACCTGTTTCCTTTGGAACTCATTCTGATCCCAGTCCAAGTTCTAGTTTCCTTTTTTCCCCTTTTTAAAAATATCCTTCTGGGGGCAGCTAGGTGGCACAGTGGATAGAGCACCAACCCTGGAGTCAGGAGGACTTGAGTTCAAATACAGCCTCAGACACTTGACAAAGCTGTGTCACCCCTGGGCAAACCACTTAACCCTAATTGCCTCACAAAAACAAAAACAAAAACAAAAATATCTTTCTTGGCAGTAGCCTACTAGCTCTCTTAAGGACTATGCTTTTTGGCATTGTGTTATCTGCTCCTATGCCACAAAGATTCCTACTAAGATACCTACTTTCTATTTTATGTGGCTTATTATCAGAGTAAACTAAGCTCTATTTGCTCTTTACTGTTAGAACTCTCTGACACCTACTGCTTATTTAAATGAAAAATTCCCCTTGTGCCTAAACCACCTGTCTAAATCCCCACCTCCCATTGCCCATTGCTGAGACCTTCCCAGTTTGACTTCTCTGCCTCATTATGTTTATATAGTCTTCTGGTCTCAACCACCTTATTTATATTTTTCCTTTGTCATGCATCCAGTCCCAATATAAGCAATAACCTATTGAAAAATTAAAATAGGGGCTTTTAAAAAAGCAATCTCTTCTACATTTAATGAAAAAAAAAACAATGCTGTGTATTGCAGAGTGATTGGGGATTTAATTTAATATTAAGATATAAAATGATTTGAACATCTGTGGTCATTTTGTAGGTTTCTTCATATTCTTTATAAAGAATTTGCATTTAAATGAATAAGCTCCATTTATTTCAGCTTTCAAATTATCAAGGCCTGAAGGGCAGGGTTATAAGGAAGAACAGAGTTTCATACCAATCACCCCTGAAGAATGCAGCCTGGGCTTTGTCTGAATTGCTGTGCCCTCACAGACCTGTTTTTCTACAGAATAGATCTCCTACTGGGGCCATTTAGAGGGAAGGGGAAGCTTGCCAAACACAGTTACAGTATTTTTCCTAAATGGTAAAGTATGGTGGAAACACAAATTCATTTAACACAGTTTCTTCTTTCTTTGGAATTCCTTACCAGATGTGTCCCTTCAGTAAAATGTCTAAATGAGAGAGGACTTCCAAACATCCTCATGCAATCTGACTGTACCCTTTTCCATACTCAAAGTCTAACTTGAGTCACTTTTTCCTCTATACTGAGTGATAACACTTCCTATCATCTCTGGTCTAGGAACTGGGACCAATCCAGCAAGGGAAAGTTTAAATATTCATATAATCAAAACTCAAAGAACTCAGCTTTAAGGCATCTTTGTTGCTGGTCCCAATCTAAACTTGTAGCCTATTTCTAGTAATTGGGCTCACCTTGTCCACATTGACTATTCTCTACACCTTGCACCCTAGCCCAAGAACTGAGTTCTTTACTTGGATCCATTTCCAGCTCCAATTTTCAAGAGTTACTGGGGAAGGGGATACAATTTTCATGCTAGTAATGGAAATGAAAATTAGAGTCTCCCCAGTGTCTCCTGTGACAAAGTAATAGTCTAATCACCTTTAGGGAATAGACTAGACTGTATTTGAATTGTCCCATAACCAAAGACTACATCTTCTGTCAAATAGGATTCTTACAACAAGGTTGTAGGAAAGGGAAAGACACAACCATAGAATACAAAACCCTTGGTGAAGATAAGAAGGAGGAGGTTAAATATCTATCTGAGTAGTCCTCTTAACAGCTTTCCATTCAGAGCATTTTCATTGTATTTCCCTATCATTTAGCAAGGTGACTAACACATACTAGATATTTAATAAACGCTTGTTGACTTGAGCATATAATAATGTCTATATCTAAATAAAGACATTCTGTCCTACCCACAAAGTGAAAGAAAGGTACTCCCTTCACTGAATCCTCATGACTTAGGTAAAATATTCCATGACTGAGAAGCTAATTTTGTCCAAAGGCTATGATGCTAAGTTAGTAGGACACCCACCAGCAATAATTACCACCCTATCTTCTCTTTAAACACCCCAGCTAAAGAACATATGGAAAAGTAGTATCATTACTTGTGCATTTTCCTGCTGCATGTGGCTTTCTTGGGTTTTCCTAGGTAAAGTGCTAAAAAAATATTGAGGTTTAGCTTTAAATATCTTTTATAAAGATAATAGATAGCATTCACTTTTGCATTGCCAATACCTACCGAATTCCCATATATATATATATATATATATATATATATATATATATATATATATATATATATATACTGGGTTCCCAAATACTTGTGGAATGTTTGAAAAGAGTTAAATTAAACCCACATCCATACTTTAAGGATCTTTTATTTTAATCCAGTACTTAGTACAGTGCCTGGAATATAATAGGCACTTAATAAATGTTGTCTGATTAATCAAAATTCATCTGAATATTTTCTCCACCAAAATGTTTGTTTTCATGAGTTATTATGGCTAGAAGCTATGGTGTGTTGGAGCCAGCTTATACCAAGTGAATCAATTAAAAAATTTTCAGTATGAACATTTAAACTCAGGAAATTGGCAAATATTACAAATCAGGGTTTGATTTTTTTCAAATTATTGTTGACTTAGGAAAGTGATGAAGAAAATATAATAATACAGTAGTGATATAGAAAATGCATCATGCTTTCATTTTTTTCTGTAGAAAAAGTTGTTAAACATTTACCATCATATCCCTGGATAAATGTATTTATTACTTAAGGACTAAGTTGTTGAAAGTGAACCTTCATGGACTTGATGAATTTAGCACTGGATGGAAAATATGCAGTGAATCTTTGGCCCACACTTGAAATCTATTTTTTTTTTCATCTGTTAGGTTAGGGAGGAGGCAGTCATGAGGCAAGGATGCTGTGAATGAGGTTATTAGAGAGAAGATAGTGAAATGAGTTTGAAGAGAAAACGTACTTAAAAATGTTTCACTAACCCCAAAGTGCTATGTTAATGCTAGTTGTTGTTGAAGTATGTCTGAAGCCTTCCTGAATTAACATTAGTGATCAGGGCGAGGTATTTCCTAATCAGAGAGAGAGTGATAAAAAAACAAAAACCTTATTGCTTAGTTACTAATAGTATCTTCAATAATATAAAATGGTTCCTGAATTCCCCAATTGCCAATTCCATTACTAGCAATATACCTTTTATTTAACCACTTCATGCTTATTTATAGTTGTTCTAGATAGATAAGTATATATGTTCATGTATGTAAATATTTAATTTATATTGAATACAGAAGGTATATGCATTGGGTACATGTATATCTTAGTGATTCAGTCAATAAATATGCATTAAGTGCCTCCTATGTGGCAAGTATTATTCTATGTTCTGTGAATATAAAGAAAATTAAAATACATTTTCTGCTCTTGAGAAGCAAAGCATCTAAAAGGTGAGACAGTATATAAGCAAATATGTACAAACAACTAGATACAGGATAAATTAGAAATACTTAACTGAGGGGAAGCAGTATAATGAAATAGCATTGGGAAATGTTTCTTATAGAAAGTCATATTTTATCTGGGACTTGAGGGAAGCCAGGGAATCAAGGTGGCAAATATGGGGAAGGAGAGAATTCTAGATGGTTCAGATTCATTGAGATATGGTTGGTATTTCCATGGGAAAAGTATTAATCATTGAGGAATGGGTTAAAATGGTTTAACAATGGACTTAGACTTTTGAACTCCCTATGTCTACAGATGTGTAGATATATAGATATCTATTTAATTTCTCTCTCTTTCTCTCTCTCTCTATCTATATATACACATATACATATATAATCTATATTTATCTATGTGTGAAAATATATGTATGTATGTATGCATGTATGTATGGTTTTGTTCACTGTATTCCTTGTATTTTTATCACCTCCAGACTTAAATAAAGTCTTTGACATTTAGTAGGCACTGGTTAATAGAATGGTTGATTACTCCTAACCCTTTCCTGGTGCTGTCTTTTGTCACCACAGTCTTAACCTTGCACAACAACAACAATTCATTTTGTTGTTACTGAAGACAAGGCTTTAGTAAAAGATTGTTCTAAGATGAACTGTTCTCTGTAGTGAAAGAAGTCATTCTTTTACTTCCCTTTAAAAACTTGTTTTCTAAGGGGAGGAAAAGTCAAATAAAATTATTTGCATAGTATAAAATGGAATGACCAAATTTTTTAAAATGACACCATAGCTAAAAGAGTATTTAAGAGCCTGCTTTTTGTAAGTCTGGTTCTTACTGTTTGTTTGGTTTTTTTCCTGAACTTATTAAAATACTTATGAACAAAAATGAAACTTAACACTAGTTATTTATAATGATTATACATGACTCCAGAGAAAATGAAGAAAATTTACCTCTTCCACTTTATTCCAGTGGTGGATGGGAGACTATAGGTATAGAATATCACATGTGCTATTAGAGATATTTGAGGTGTTGGTTGGTTTTCCTGAATTGTTTTTAATTTTCTTCTATTTTTAATCACTATCACAATGATAATTCTTACTAGTAAGGGAGAAGGCAGGACAGCTAGGTGGTGCAGTGGATAAAGTACTGGCTCTGGATTCAGGAGGACTTGAGTTCAAATGTGACCTCAGACATTTGACACTTATTAGCTGTGTGATTCTGGGCAAGTCACTTAACCCTCACTGCCTTGCAAAAGAGAGAGAGACACAGAGAGAGAGAGAGAGAGAGAGAGAGAGAGAGAGAGAGAGAGAGAGAGAGAGAGAGAGAGAGAAGGCAATGAAATTCAAAAATGAATATCATGTAAAAAATGCAATATATATATATATAGGCAGCAAAAATGAGGGTTAAGTGACTTGCCCAGGGTCACACAGCTAGTAAGTGTCAAGTGTCTGAGGGCAGATTTGAACTCAGGTCCTCCTGAATCCAGGGCTGGTCCTGTATCCACTGTGTCTCCTAGCTGCCCCCAATAAAATTTTTCAAAATATAAACACTCATAAGCTCAAAATGTAACATCAATTTCTTTTCTTACAATATGAAAGTATTAAGCTAGCTGATTTCTTAGGTAACTCCTAGTTATATTCTTATTTTCACAAGTATAGATTTGGAAAAACACAAACAAACTAATGGCCTTCCTCATAATCTGTTTGCTATTACCTGATACCTATGATTATATTATGCCAGGTGATTGCATTTATGCTGAAATGTAAGTTTTATAACTCTCTACCTTTGTCCCTTTAAATGTAGCTTGCTTTTAGCTTTAAGATATTCTTACTGCAATTTTAAAAGTTAATATTTCAGCAATCTGATAACTTTGCTTACCAAAAATGTAGGAAAAGGAAAAAAATATTTTTACCAGATTTACTAGCTATGGAAATGCTGAATCAAAATAAAAACCCTTGAAATTATTAAGTTTTAAATATTATAAAGTTGTAAATAAATACTTATCATGTGGAATAAATAAAACAAAGGTGCACTTTTATGTCACCAAATCTCAACTTCTAGACACCTAGTTGTTGCATTTATTTTAATATCCTAGGATTTCTCTTAAATAAGCATCTGGGTTTGAAACTGTAGATGTCAAAGCAGCTTTGTATTGCAGGGAAAGCGTGGGACGTCATGCTCACATCAGAGATATGCAGACTAGACACAAGATAATTACATGTCTATCACATAACTGAACAATTTTCTGGTCTGACATCTGTGCCCTACCAACATAAAAATGAATGAGTAGTTTCAGAAAAAATAACATTACTATTCATCAGATTTGAAAACACCATGATGAAGTTAAATTGCTATTAAAGATCATAGTTATATCTAACATGGCCAAAAGTATTTTTTATCTATTATCTTTCTCCTGCTTTATATTGGTATTAATCTTTTTGGTTATACCTTAAAAAAGTATATTATATATCCACAAAACACTACTTTTACTAATCTTTCACTTTAATACTTAGATGGATTTATTGTTTCATCTTTAAGGCTATACCTTTTACTAAACCAGACCACAGTTTCTTTATAGCTTTTCATTGTGTATCATTCTTGTCTATACTTTATGTTCAAGTCTTTCTCCATAGAATCTATAATACCATGACTATATTAATAGCCTATGAAAATTTTGGACTGAATATCTAACACTAAAAAACAGAACAAAATAAAACAAAACAACAACAACAATAAACCCAACTTTATACTTGCCTGGACTAACTGAGCTTTTTTATGTGTCTTAAGCTATACATACCCATCCAAGGGGAAACTCCATGGGAGCTCTAGTGTAGCAAACTAGAGATAAGGACAAAATGGAGACTACCATCTTCTCACATGTCTTCCCACAGTGTTTTCCTTCAGCAACCTGGGAATGACCTCTTCCATCTTCTCTCTCAAAACTGGAAGCCAAACATGGTCAAAATGGCTTGTTGCTTGAAAATTTCTGAAGATAACTAGTTGAAGAGTCCCAAAGATGATTGGCAAAGGCTGGAGCCCCCAACTCCACCCTTCCCCTCATATAAGGCAGAATATTAATCTCTATCATTAAGGAGAGAATCCCATACCAATGGAGTTTGGGATAAGTGTTAAATATCTATATGCCAATATCATCTATATAAAGTAAATGAACTTCGTTTGATTGGCTGGCTGTTGTCCTTAATGTTCAAAGAGAACCAAAATGACATCACTATGTTGGGGTAAAGGTATGAAGTATCCAACTAGATAATCAGAACAATCCAAACTTGGAACACTCTACCACAGGTCAGGGACAAATAGTCTTGAAGTGGAGATGTCTCTAAATTTGAGCATCTCACATTTCTTTTGAACTATGGCACTTCTGCTTTGCTCATACAGCACAGTGCCTTCTTTGATTCAGGCATGCCTTGGAGGGCAGTTCTGTGCCAGTGTCTCCCATTTCTCAAAAACACTTCTAAGGTTCTTCAGTGAATCTTTGAGAGTGTCCTTGTATCACTTCTTCTAACCTCCATGTAGCTGATTGCCTTGTGTGAGTTCTTGATAAAATAGTATTTTAGAGAAGCATATGCTTAACCTTTTAATGATGTGGCCAGCCCATTAGTGCTATGCTCTCAGCAGTAGAGTTTTAATATTTCTCAGTTCAGCTAAAGAAAGGATCTCAGTGTTCAGTACCTTATTTTGCTAGGTGATCTTCAAAATCTTTCTAAGACAATTCCAATGAAAGTGATTCAGTTTCCTGGCATGGCATGGCATGGCATGGCATTGGTATACTGTCCAGGTTTCAGAGAAATACAACAATGAGGTCAGTAGTGTTGACATGCTCTGTAGACCTTAAGTTTGATAAACAGTCTAAAACCTCTTCTTCCCATACTTTCCATCAAAGTGGGTTTTTCTTTGTTTCTTTTGCAGATGACATTATTATAACTTTGGAATTTAATGAGTTCTTTAAGCACACATAAGAGGCAGCATGATATAGCAACTATCATTCTTCATGTTCTTTTTAGCCTATCCATTGGTTATCCCTTTGTTCCTTTTATCTTAATATCTGAAATATTTGTATAAATGAATATATGAAAATCCATTGTATTCATCCCAAGAGCATTTAAAGATGTAACTAGAAGTTAAAAATATATAGAGGCAGGGTCAAGATGGAGGAGTACAGACCATGACCCAGTGGAACTCTCCCAATGTTTCCCTTCAAACAACTTTAGAATAAATCTAATTTTGGAGTGGCAGAGCCAACAAAAATTCAGAGGGAGACATTTGTGTAGCATAACACAACAAAGAGGATGAAGAGAGGTCTGTGACACTTAAGTAAGGGTGGGCTCTGAGTGCAGCAGCAGCACTAGCAGTAGTCCTTGGAGGTGACTATGACAGCAGCAGCAGCAGCAAATTGTACATAATAGATTTTCAGTTTCATGCACAACAATCAATTTTATTATACTATGTTATAGAAATGCTTGTTTTATTTCAAAAATTAAAATAAGGGGCAACTAGATGGTGCAGTGGATAAAAGCACCGGCCCTGGATTCAGGAGTACCTGAGTTCAAATCCAGCCTCAGACACTTTACACTTATTAGCTATGTGACCCTGGGCAAGTCACTTAACCCTCATTGCCCCACAAAAAAAAATTAAAAAAAAAGAAAAGAAAGAATGTAAGTTCCTTGATGGCAGGAATCATCTTTCTGCTCATTTCTATTTATCTTCCCGTTGCTTAGTACAATGCTTGACACATTGAAAGTGCTTAATCAATGGCCCATCTAATTTAAATATAATTAAATTAAATAACCTTTTCCAAAACTTACCTCATTCTCTTTCTCCACAATCTCTCTGCTTTTAAGCCTCCTTCTTACTGTCAAAGGCATCAGCATCCTCACAGTCTCCAAGGATCACAACCCAGGTCTCATCCTCACTTCCTCACTAGGTGAAAACCTGCCACAATCTGTTGCCAAGTCCTATTATTACCTTAATTTCCCCTTTGCATCATCTCTCAAATATGTTCCTGTTTCTCTACTGACTCTATTATTACTCTGATATAGGTTCTCGTCACTTCATATCTGGACATATTACAATAACCTGGTGGATTTATCTTTCACAAGTGTCTCCCCTCTCCAACCCATCTTCCATTCAGTTACCAAAGTGTTTCTCTTAAGCACACATATGACCATATCCTTCTCCTTTTCAATAAATCCTACTGGTTCACTATCATCTCCAGCATAAAATACAAAATACACTGGCATTCAAAGCCCTTCATAACCAAGCCTCCTTCTATCTTTCCAGCCTTCAAACACCTTAGTCCCTACCAGTACTCTTTGATATGACACTTGCTGCCTTGCTCTTCCTGGGACAAATGCTTCCTGACATCAGACATTTTCACTGGCTATCTCCCATGCCTGGAATGTTCTCCCTCCTCATCTCTTTCTCCTTGGCTTTCTTCGAGTCCCAAATAAAATCTCACCTTCTACAAGAAGTTCTCCCCAAACCCTTTAATTTCAGTGCTTTCCCTCTGTTGATTATTTCATATTCAGTATATAGCTTATTTGTAAATTGTTTGCATGCTATCTTCCCCCATTAAATTGTGAGCTCCTTGAGAGTAAGTACTTTTATTTTTTATTTTTTTGCATCCCTAATCCTTAGGACAGTGTCTGGCACATAATTTGGTGCTTAATATATTTTAATTGAATGACAATAATCCATATTGTAGTTATAATAATCTCTGCTTTCCTCTTAAGAGTCTCCTTATCAGCTGGATTTATATTAGTCTCAGAAAAGTATGGAATAGAACAGAAGCAAATAAAAAATTTAATTCTATATTAGTGCTAACTGTGACACTTTTCCTTAAGTTAAGAAATTCGTGAAATATGTTCTATGGACTATAAATCCATCATGTAGGAAAATCTCAAGACTATGCATACCTCTTTTTCAGGGATAGAGTACTCATGTGATCATTTAAACCTCTCTGTTGCTACAAGTTCAGATAGATCAAAAGCCTCTAATATAGTAATATAAGGCCATTTTCCAAAATGTCACAACCATGACTTTTTGACTTCCAGTCTGTAGGATGAAGTATTTTGTAATATAGTTTTTCACTGAATTAGGCTCTGTAATGATCATCCTAATTGTAAGTTCTTGATAATTCTAAACATATGCTCACAATGACACCACTCAACTGTTTAGTTTCAAAAAAAAATTAGATTTTTAAAGTTGCCGTTGTTCTACTGAACATCCCCATTAGGATTTATAATAGATTTCCTTAACTCAATATTTCCTCAGTGAGATTAGATTTTATTGGGTTGCTTGTCTTTTATCCTTACTGGTAAAGATCTGTAGACACTAAAATTAAATTTACATGCCAGGCCCAAAGGTACATGAAGTATTATAACTTTATTATGCCCTTTTCACCAGCACCTCAGGTCACAGATCCAGTGCAATGAGTTACTAAGAGATCATGAAATTAAATTCAGAGAGAAAAGAAAGTACTGTAACATTACCTTTTAGAAATTGGGGGATTTGGGAGACAAAATTCTGCTTTGTGATTTTAGGTTGCTTTCCTGAAATAAACTAAAACAGGAGCCTACCATAAAGGAGCAACCTATAATATAGACTATTGAATGAGAAAGAATGGCCCTTTAAATAAGGGAATTACTGTTTTGTCATTTTGTATATGGTTTTAATGGTCTGTTTGTGGTAGTTAAATGCCAGATTAAATGCTGCTTAATTGAAGTATATTTGTTTAATTAAATTACCATGTAATTATATATGAGTAATTTAAGCATAAATATCACAACACTTTCCCACCAGCTGAATACTGAGGCACCAATATGTTAAATCATTTTAATTTTCCTCTTCCAGGTTCTGAGAGGGTTTCTGAAAAGAAATATTTTCTTCTTGGGGGAGAAATAGAGTTGGAACACAGCCATCCTCTCCTCTCAGCAGTGAAAACAGTTATAACTTTATATACTACAAATGATGCATTGTTGCTTCTGAATATACAGAATTTTTGTTCAGGTGTTTCAGTCATGTTTGATTCTTTGTGACCCCATTTGGGGTTTTCTTGGTCAAGATCCAACAGTATTTTGCTATTTCTTTTTCCACTTCATTTTACAAATGAGGAAACTGAGGCAAACAGAGTTAAGTGACTTGTCAGGGTCACACAGCTAATAAATATTTGAGGCTGGAATAGAACTCATGATTATGAATCTTCCCAAATCAAGTCCTGGCATTCTATTCACTATACCACCTAGCTGACCCACAGTAGAACCATGTACTTTCTTAACTGATGTGAATATAATTACAGCACCTTCAAGATGTAGAAAACTACTAATAATAATATTGAAGAAATCTATTTGCCTCTAGCCCTACTCAAAGTGGACCTGGATAACAGTTTCATCGAGCTTATTTTCCACATGTCCAAATTTACCTTAGTGCATGAAAAGATTCATAGCAGAAATTAGACATTAGTGACTCAATGTAGGCACTTGGAATAGCCCCTGCTGTACTCTTACGTTCCTTTGGCAAACTTCTTTCTATTCCCATGCTCTCCACCAGTTTAGTTTATTAAGTACTTATATTGGTTTCTTGCATTTTATCATGATGATTTGCTCCTGGCTTTTGAATTCTACTTATGGGCCTTTCCAACCACTATGTGGTAAAGGAATATCTGATAAAGTGGTAAAGAAATTCAACTGGCATGGGGGCAGCTAGGTGGCACAGTGGATAGAGCACTGGCCCTGGATTCAGGAGGATCTGAGTTCAAGTCTGATCTCAGGCACTTGACACTAACTAGCTGTGTGACCCTGGGCAAGTCACTTAACCCCTGTTGCCCCGCAAAAAAAAAGAAAAAAGAAAGAAATCCAACTGGCACATCAGAGGCTAGAGAATAGGGCCTACAATCAGGAAGATCTGAGTTCAAATATAGCCTCAGAAACTTACCGACTAACCCTGGAAATATCACATAACCTCTCTTCCCCTCAGATTCCCCAAGTGTAGAATGGGGATAATAATAGCATTGACTATTGTGTGTTGATTAAATAAGAAGTTTTATTAAGGAATAAATTGAAAAGTTGTATTGATCATTGTCTTTACTACCATAAATAAATAGACATGCATATTTGCTGATATCCTTGAAGTGGACACTTAGTCCCTAGATAACTTTACTTATAAAAGTGATTGTTCCATGCCAGGAACAAAAAATATGAAGTTCTAAAACAAATCTTGGTATGCCATCAGAATGTTTGGGCCACTTGCACTATTAATGAAGACTAAGTAACACCTACTATAAAGTCATTTTTAGATTCTTCAAATTTTCAAGGATAAGGCAATAAAATTGTGAGCTAAATATGATCACTTTTCTCCTTAAAAGTAATTTTATGTGTTTTACAACTCTTATCAGAACCCTTACATGTCACTGGACATTTTTCTAATAACAAATAACCAACATAGATATCAAAAATGTAAGTCCTAGAATTTTAGATGAGACAGGAGTTTTAGGGATCATTTGTAGCTTATATTTTTCAGATGGGAAAACTGAGACCCAGTGTGTGGATGTCCTAACTCCTAATATCTCCTGTCCATAGGAAAGTCATAAAATAATAATGAAATAGCACTAACATAAAGAGAATAATAACTGATAAATCCCTTTATTTTATAGGATGCTTTTTTTCACTATAAGCCTCTTTGTTACAGTAAAGAGAATGTTGGGATGGGAGTCAATGGATTTTTTACTTCTTACTTCTGCTGCGTTCCCACCTTTGTGACCTTGGTCAAGTCACTAAACATCTTTGATATTCCAGTGCCTCATCTATTGAAAAAAAAAGAGAAAAAGAGGTTTGGATCCTGGTCTCTGATGTTATTTTCTCTACAAATCTATAATCATACACAGAGAGTATATTCTTATTCCCATTTTACTTATAAGAAAACTTGACTCAGAGAAGTTGTATCACATAGTCAATTAGCTATAGTAAATGTTAGTACTGAGAATGAAACTCAGTACTGTTCACTTCAAATGTGCAATATTTTCCACCAAGCCATATTGCCTTATTCATTTAAATTTTTAATTTCATAAACTTCAAAAATCTGTAAAACTGCTAGTCATGTAAATGGCTTATATTTGTCATTGTGGTTTGTTAATGACATTAATTTGATATATTCACATTTAGAAATCTCTTTGGGATATAACTACTTTCAGTATATATCATTGAAATTAAAGTAGATAGATGAAGTCATAGTAGTGTAAGGAATTAATTGTGATTTGGGGTTTCCATGGCCCAATCTTTGTTTCATCATGGTCAAACTGAAAAGATGTAATCTTGAAAAGCCCAAGAGAAGATGTGTGTGTACTTGAAGAGATAATAGAACAAACAAAAGTAACTCTGATCAGATTTGTCATGTATATTAGGTGGGACTGAATAACACAAAGTACATTTGATTAAGTCAAAGCATCCAACAAAGTACCTAAGCCCTACCTAGGAGTTCCCCCACACCCACATGGACCTGGCCAAATTATAATGGGGACAGCCCAGGGGATATGTTGAACCAATTGGAGATTCAGCATAGCTAAGAACCTCCCTTCCAGTGGGAGAGGCAGGAGAAGAAAGGGAGAGATCCAGGGGGAAGGAAGAAAAAAAAAGGAGGAGAGAGAGAAGCTGGGGTGGTTAACCTTCAGAATAAACCAGAAGACACTGCACAGCTGATTCTCTTTAGAACTACAGATTCCAGGTGGTGATAAATTTGTGTTGTTGAAGCAAGGCTGACTCTTTAGGCCAGCTGAGCTGGAAGCAAGTTTAGGGCTTGAGTCAGTTTTTATTTGAGCCAAGCTGTTCTGAGTAGCTGAGGAAGGAGAGCTTATTTGAGGTACCTGGGGGCATTTTTACCCTAGATATTTAGATTCTAACCATCTGAGAAGTGGGTCGTATCTTTCCCTTTCTCTATCCCCTTTCTCATTGTCCCTGGCTCTATTAACTTCACTTGCATTGTAAATTTGTTCCCATTAATAAAACCCGATTTGTTTGTGGAAAAGAGACTAGTAATCTCCTTTCTTAGCAGTCTTAGTGAAATAACTAAAAAAAAAAAAAGGCAGTTTGGAAGAGAGGAAACTCTGGACCTAGAGGTCTCTCATTATTTTCTGAACCCCAATATTATGGTGAGCCACCCAATTAACTATCCCCATACTAAATTTGTCACAAACAGTACATAATATTATGTCCCTTTCCTGGCCCATACTTCTAGGACCAATAAACCCTTGTGGAACTTCTCTTTTTCTACAAAGGCTTTATTACTTGAAATATCAGGAACATATTAATTAAAACTTCTCATGAGCTAAGTGTTAATTCAAGTTTTTATTCCCCCCCCATTTTCCTTTCTAAGACACAAAAGTGAAAGGAAAAGTACTGACTTAGATTTTTCTAAAAGAACAAAGGCATTGTTAGAACCCTTTCTTCCTAACTCCCTCCCTCTCCCTGCTCCTCTCCCTCTTTCTGTCTCTGTCTGACTGTCTCTCACTCTCTCTGTCTCTCAAATCTTATGCATACACAAATATTATAGAGTAGTAAGTAATTTCAGAGTAGCACAATTCTACTATTTTAATGAACAATACTCCAGATACTGGTTACTATGAAAGCATATCAGATGCATTTCATTTTAACGGCTTTCTTGTGATTAATGAGCCAGCATACAGAACTTTTAGTAGCTCAAAATAATCCCATTGTTTTTTATGTAAAAAATATGTTACTTTTTCAAAATTTATCAAAGTAAAAGATTCCACTTAGAAAAGGTAATCTGTAAGGAACCATATTTATTATACTGTCAAATCTTAGGTATAAAACATTAGACAGCTATAAAAGTGCATTCCTTATGTCACCAGGTGTTAATGCTATCTGGCAAGGTTAAGGGTTTAAGTGGAAAGAAAAGAAAAACATACTATCCTTTTCCTTCTGACCATTAGACTTTTATGAATAGGTCAAATTATTTCCCTAGTACTCATTTATCTGGACCTAGAGCATGAGTGTCTCTTAGTTTAGAACTTATAAACTGCTCCACACTTTTAAGTAGCAGAGAAACCTTTTAAATACCTAGAAAAGAATAATAGGAAACAGGGTGAAGGAGGGGTGGACTCTATTTGCAGTTTATATGAAATAGATAACCATACTATCACTATTGGCTATAATATATTTTTAAAAAGAAAATACAAGATTCAAAGTACTAAAGAAGGTCAGAGATTAGAAAACCATTTTAAAACTGGGGACATAACAGTTTACTTGGGAACTCTTTTCAAAACTCCAAATATGAATTAATCTTTAAAAATCACTGTTTTTAAACAAAAACTACAATATTTGGTACATTTTTGAATAGTTTAAACAAAACAATGTTTATATGTGTGTATAAATATATATAGATGTGTACATCTATATATATGTATATACACGTCCATATATATGCACTCAAAGATATGTGTGTATGCATTTGTGTGTGTATGTCTGTCATTAAGGTTCCCTCATAATTACTTCTCAGAGTATCTAAGTCATGATGAAACTCTAGCTATTTTAGTCTGAAGCTCCCACTTTCATTCTGATAGTTCTTAGTACTAGACACCATTTTGACATTCTACTGTACACAAAAAATAAAATATTTGAACCAGAGAGCAGTAATGAGAACTCATAGTTTAATATGAAAATATAAAAATTTAGGAGCAAATTAAGAAACAATATAGTTTAAGAAATGCATGATTACTACAAGAAATAGAATACATTTTTACTATGTTTTGCTGATCTCAAAAATAAGAAACACAAAATTATAACTTTTAAGTCCAAACTCTTGTTTATGTGTACTTGTTCAGCATCTTTTCCTAGAGTCCTACTATCATTTCCCCATCATATGGGTGAAAACTCCCACTATCTATAATTCTCAGAATAATCCAAGCTAAAAGGTACCATAACCTTTCCTGAAGCCTGTTCTAAACATATGGTTATACCATATATTGCTTTGAATGGGGTAAAGAAAAGTGGAGTACTGGATCATAGCTCAACTCAACTATCACCTTCTAGCCTTTTCTAAAACCCCTAGATACTAGTGCCACCTTCCCCAAATGATCTTTTATTTTATATACATTTATACTTATTAAAAAAGGGCTAGATGTATAAACCTATATTTGTGCATGTTATCTCTTCCAGCTAGAATATAAACTCAAGTGTGTTTATTTTAGGACTTTTTTTAATTGACTTACTAATTATTTAGTTATTAATAATGAACTAAAACTTTTAAATTTAGCATCATTATCTTAAATATAATCAAAGTTTCAAGTATACTATACCATATAAACTACTATTTTTAAAAAATATTCTGTCTGGCAACTAGAACTGTTGCCCCAGTTTGGAAGTAGAATTGTATGATTAACAGGTATCTTTGCTTTTATGCATGCTGTTTATCCTTCTCATCTGTATGCTATGATATCTATAGGAGACATATCAAATGTGAATTTTACTTGTGTTTATTCGAAAGCAGTATGTGAGGAGAGCAAAAGTTGCCATCCCCATTAAAATCTAGAAAACATTGATTATTTGCACAAGGGAATGGGCTAGGCTCTTGTGATACAAGATGCAAAGACTTCTTTTGCTCTCAAGGCATTTACAATCCAGTTAGAATGAGGAGACAAGATTATTCTGTGATTTGTTCTCTGACCAGGGCATATCATAAAACAAAGAGGAATACAAAATGACTTTCAGACCTATGACAATGTTTTAAGGGAAAGGAAAAGAGTTTCTACTTCTGTAGGAATCATAGCAGATTGACAGAAAAGGGGAGCCAGCTCCAAATAATCACTCTATGTTGAGACCAACTGGCAGAGAACTTATATGTATTAAAAATAAAGGTTTAGTATAGCAACACCTTAAAGACAGATATATACACAAACACATACACACATATCTGTGAGTGCATGTATATATACATGCACATGCACATATACAGGCATAATATATGCACATAAACATTATTTTGTTTAAACTATTTAAGAAAAATGTACCAAATGTAGTTTTTGTTTAAAAATGGTGTTTTTAAAGAGTAATTCATATTTGGGGCATTGAAAAGTATTCCCAAGTCAACTGTATGCCCCAGTTTTAAAATAGTTTTCTAATATCTGACCTTCATTAGTACTTTGAATCTTGTATTTTCTTTTGATAATATATTATAGCCTGTAGTGATAGTATGGTTATCTATTCCATATTTGTGAAGGTCATATGGCCTTGGCTACATCAAATAGGGCAAGGGTCAAGTCTTAATTATCTTTCATATCTCCTAGCACTTAGATCATTGCTTTCCAGAGAGAAAAGTTCTTAATAAATAGTTGAAATAATAAGTGAGCAAAGTGCCAAATGAGTAATACAGATTATAAGTACGGCTGAAATTCAGTGAAAAGAGGGAATGTTGTAGTTTGGAGTGATGAGAGAACACTTCATAGAGGAGGTGATATTTAAACTGAGAATGAAAAATGTAATAGGGCTTTGATGAGGGGTAAGGGAATGAGGTTCTTCTGAGGAAGAGATATCAAAATGTAAGGAATGAACACATTTGATGTGTTTTATGTATATAAAAGTATATACGTATGTGTTTTGACTGCAAATGAGAGTTCATGTTTGTTGGAATCTTCAAGGGAAGAATTTTTTCTTTCCAATGATGATAAACAACTTTTCTGCATAGTCTCAGAGTCCCCAGGGCACTGAGAAGTTAAATTACTTACCTAAGATCATAGAACCAGTAGGTGTCAGAATCTTCCTGTCTCTGAGGCCTGTTCTCTGTCCAAAATGCTTCCCAAAAGTCTAAAGGATTATTCATATACTGTTTCATCTATAAATATCACAGAACAATAGCTAGGAGATAGATGGAGAAGTAGGTTAGGAAAAGTTCCTTAAGGAGCTTTAGTACAAAGGTAAATAGGCTGTTTATAAGCAACCAGGAGCCCTTGATGGTTTTAGCACCAAATTGTATAAAGGGGGATTAATCTAGTGGCACTCTGCAAGATGGATTAGAGATACCTTGAAGTATAAGCTTTTCAGGAATTCTGTAATGAATTCATGAAAAAAAAGTGAATGATTCTTTAGTCTCCATCCAACCAGACACCTACGGTATCTCACTCAACAATTAATCAACTAACTATTGGTACTGGTGCTAATTTCTAGTAGCATTCAGCATTATATACCTTTGTTTTTCACATGCTAATCCTCTCAGCAACTCCTCCCTCTTCTTAAGGAATCAGAACCATTTAGCACATTTACCACTTGGGCCACAGTGACAGGCTGCTGTTCTTTGAAGGCTTTAGATTGCCTTAAATGTTTCAGTGCAGAATCAGATGCCTCTATTAAGAGTCTGTGTTGGGGCAGCTAGGTGGCACAGTGGATAGAGCACTGGCCCTGGAGTCAGGAGGACCTGAGTTCAAATTTGGCCTCAGACACTTAACTCTTACTAGCTGTGTGACCCTGGGCAAGTCACTTTATTAATCACAATTGCCTCATAAAAACAAAGAAACAAAAACAGTCTGTGTTAAATGTGCAATCCAGTGTAAAGTAATGATAATTATTTATTAGTCAAAAGAAAAAGTGAAATTGAAGGCCTTTCACATTGAACAGGGAAAAGACTGGTTCCCCTTGGACCCAGAGAAAATAACTAAAGGAAAAGGTTTAAAAGAGGCAAATTTTAAGTCTAATGTAAGGAAAAACTTGCTACAAATTAAAGCTCTTCAGAAGGGGAGTGCACTACCTCCAAGTGAGGACTTTTCCTTCAGTGGAGGTCTTGAGTCAGAGGTTGATTGAGAACTTCTCTTGTAGGGAGTAGAGGGAATTCTTCCTCAGTTTTGGACTAGAATTGGCATTTCCTGATGTCCTTTCATCTTTTGATGTTTTTGAAATTTACTTTACCTCAAACAGAAGGACTTATGAACTATGGCTATTGATCATAATAATATATTTCTCATTCTGCTAGTGGACAGTAAGCTTCATATGGTCAAGTACTAGCTCATTTAAACTTTTTATCTTCTTCAATATCTAGTATTGTACTGTGTACATAATAGACTCAATTCATTTCTTAAAACGATTTTATTGATAAATTTATTCAATATTAATTATGCACCTATTGAAGAAAGGAAAGCACATTAATAACCATTTTTCCTTTTGAGGCCAAATGTATAAACCATCCCATTCCAACTTTACTTTGGCTTTCACAGGAATACTATTGATAAATATAATAGTGTATACTTTTTACGTCTTAATTTCCTTGCTCAAATATAACCTCTAGTTAGGAGAATCTTATCTTACATATGTTTGAGGAATATTTCTATTTTTAAAATCATCTGAAAAATACATTCCATTAACTTAGTCTCCTCAATATGCTCTCAGCTTCTGATCTTATGACTGCATGATTAACCTGGGTAAAATCATCAGAAGCTATATTTTTATGGCACAGAATAGCATGAATTGTACTGTACATTGCTCTTATGGTTTATTTTATGTGCTAATTTTCAAATGATGATCTTTCATTACTTTCACTAAATATTATGTTATCTTTAATTAAGGTTAATATGTTGAATCCATTGACTTTTAGAAAATGCCATCCTATTACTTTGAGAACAAATGAAATATATGTCCTTTTCAACAGTATACTTAATTCTATTTTTGCTCTTTGGAGCTCTATCAGTGCTTTGTGGCTTCCCAGAGAAAGAAGGCCTAAATGAATAAAACATTTGTTTATCACAATGGGGATTGGAAAGTGACATAATTCAGATCTTAAGCTTTAGTCAGTAGCCTTCAGATTGGAGGGAAGTAGTTAGTTAGGACGAACAGGAAGCAGCATTACAAACCACAAAGAAATGAATTTGAGAGCATTATTTTAATCTTGATTTATCATAGGAAGAGCCTTAACACAAAATTATAGAATGGAAACATAAGTGCTTCACTTAAAAATATAAATTAACCTATGGGCATTTTACCTTCACTTAATAATTTTACTTCATTATATATGAAGCCTCTAAATTATGGAGTTTTTAGGCTCAAATACTTGGTCAGTCTGCCTATTTAAATAATAGTATCTATACAACATTGATTCCAAATTCATTCAGGTTTCTTTCCTTTTCTTAAGCACTGAGTATGCTAAATTAAAAAAAACAACATACACACACATAAATAAATACAAAGCAAAGGCTAATTCTCTTCTCTCATAGATATTCACCTTCTGGTAAGGGGATAGGAAAAGAAAACAGATAATAATAATATACCCTATAACATAAGGAAATATTCTAGAAAGCTGAAAAAATGAAATGGTATATGAGAGATAAATGGAAAGATAATTATAGGCAGCTTTCATAAGTTTAGTAGAATTTCACATAGACTTCTGAAAATGGTCAGCAATTCATCAGGCAGATTTAGACTTGGTACAGGGTGGTGGAAGGGAAACAAAAACAACAACAACAACAACCAAACAAAAAACCCCCAAAACTTTTTAACCCTCAGAGCTGTCAAAAAGTGACTCCAGCTTTCTCAGGAGGTAAGGGCTTCTCTCTCCTTAGAGATTTTCAAGCAGAAACAAGATAACCTCTTGTCAAGGTAGTTTATGGTAGGAATTTATTTCTTTTATGAGTTGAAATAAATGGTTAGAAAGGTCCTTTCCAAGTCTCAAAATCTGAGATTCTGATCCAAAAAAAAGACATAATAGGCATAAGGAATTCAATGAACAGGGCACAGAGGTGGTAGCACACAAAGCATGATTAGGGGACTGTCCAATTTGACTGAAACATAGAATTTGTAGAGGAAAGCAGTGTAACATCCTATTATTATGCATACTTAATGCCAACAAAAACATTTGCACTAAGGAGGCATTGAAGAGTTTCAGGAGATGAGTGAAATAATCTAATTGATGTATAGGAAAGTTCATTGAGTCAGCATCTGCTGTCTCCCATGACTAGGGTATATCCTTTCTTACACCCATCCCTTTGATTCCCTGACTTTCCCAAGGTACAATTCATGTGTTACCAACTTTGATAAGCCTTTCCTGAGGCTCTGAGCATTTAATGTCCCCCTCCTTATTAAAATTATTATGAAGAAAGGGGATAGGAAATGGACTGATGACTTTACTTGTATAAAAAACTCCTGGGCAGGTAGGTGGCACAGTGGATAAAGCACTGGCCTTGGATTCAGGAGGACCTGAGTTCAAATTCAGCCTCAGACACTTGACACTTACTAGCTGTGTGACCCTGGGCAAGTCACTTAACCTCCATTGCTCTAAAAAAAAAGAACTTCCTCTACTAATGCACATTGCAATTTCTTTGAATATTTAAAATAATAAATATAATTTTATTTTTTAAAAGCAAAAATGTGCCCTCTCACCATCCCACCTGATACTATCTACAAGTGAGTATAATAATAATAAAATAAAAACAAACATGCATAGTCACACAAACAAATGTCCTCATTAGGCATGTCTAAAAGAAATACACACATAGAAATATTTTGTATGCATTTATCTATATCAATATATGTCTCATCCTGCATGATGATTGGCATCTTAATCAGGAGATGAGTAGCATGTTTCATCATCAGTAGTCTGAATGCATAGATAGTCATTAAGACTTTCAGTTCCTAAGTCTTTTGAAGTTGTTTGTTGTTTGTCTTTACAATCTTGTTACTGTATAACTTGTCCCCTTGGTTCTGTTCATGTCACTCTACTTAGGTTCATATAAGCATCCTCAGGGTTCTCTGAAATTATCTCCTTTATCACTTTTTACATCAAAATAGTATGCCATATTTATATGACATAATGTATTCAGCCATTTTCAAATAGAAGGCCACACTTTGGATTTCAACTGTTATCTCAAAAAGAGCTATAAATAGTTTGTATATCCTTAGTTTTTTTGATTTATTGTTTGTTCTCTGTTTTTTTGTAAACCATACAGCAAGATATGAAGGTGTGGTATAATTTGCATTTCCAATCTTACCACCTTTTGCGGCAGTAATTCATTGTGCAATAGATGTACACCAAATGACTATTGAAAAAAAATGAATATCCATTATTCCTTTTCCTTTTGTTTAATATTAAGTGGTAAATAAACCAATTCAGGAAGGTGATTTATTTTCCTTCTTCCTATTTTTTTCCATATAGTTTAACACTAAGGCATTGTTTCCAAATATTTATATTTATTTTTCAAGTATTTAAAAATAGACATAATTATATTAATATAAAACACTCTCTAATCAAGGTATTAATAATAATAATAAATTTTATGGTGCTTTAAAGTTTGCAAAGTAGGGGGCAGCTAGGTGGTGCAGTGGATAAAGTACCGGCACTAGATTCAGGAGGACCTGAGTTCAAATCCGGCCTCAGACACTTGACATTTACTAGCTATGTGACTCTGGGGAAGTCACTTAACCCCCATTGCCCAGAAAAAAAAAAAGTTTGCAAAGTACCAAGGAATAGAGCAATGGAGCATCAGGGACAAATTTGGGAAAAATATATTAAAAAGATACAAAGTCACAATGTTGAAACCTTCACTCTTTTTAAAAAATTTTTTTTTTAGAATAGAATTTTATTTTCCAAAATATATGTAAAAACAAATTTTAACATCAGTTTTTTAAAAAAAAATTGTTCTAACTTCTCTTCCTCCTCTATTCCCACCCCCACCCACTAGAACTCAAGCATTTCAAAATAAATTATACATGAGTAGTCATGGAAAACATTCCCACATTAGCTAGGTTGTGAGGAAAAAACAGTCAAAAAACTCCCAAAACTTCAGACTGAGGAATTGTCAAAGAGAAAAAACAGTTTTTTAAAAAATGTGTTTCCAGGGGCAGCTAGGTGGTGCAGCGGACAGAGCACCGGCCCTGGAACCAGGAGCACCCGAGCCCAAATCCAGCCCCACACACCCAACACCCACCAGCCACATGACCCCAGGCAAGCCACCCAACCCCAATTGCCTCACCCAAAAAGAAAAAAAAAAGAGAAAAGAAAAAAAAATGTGTTTCCAACTATTTCAGATACTATCACTTCTTTCTCTGTAGATGGGTTGCCATTTTCATAGTCCTTCAGGGTTATATTGGACCATTGCCTTGCTGAAAATAACCACATGCTTCACAGCAGATCATTTTACACTATTGCTGTTATTTTGTATACAGTGCATTTCACTCTGCTTCGGTTCATGTAGGTCTTTCCAGGTTTTTCTAATAGTATCCTGTTCATCATACCCTAAATAATGTACCTTAAACTTGACAAAGAATTTTCTTCGTATTAGCCCAGCAAAGTCATCATAACTATTTCCCTCCATCCTATTCCCTTCCCATGATATTTACTCTATTTTCCATCTTCTTTTAAACTATTCCTCCTCAAAAGTATTTTACTTCTGACTGTCCCCTCCCCTACTCTACACTCCCTTTTTTTCCACCCTTCCTTCCTTATCCTCTTCCCCTCATACTTTCCTGTAAGGTTAAATAGATTACTCCTCCCAACTGGGTGTGAATGTTATTCCCTCCATGAGCCAACTCTGATGAGTTTAAGGTCTTTGAGCTAATTCTATGTTCCAAATTTTCTTCCTCCCTCTCTCCTCAACCCTCCCTATGAAATCAAGCAATTCAATATTTCATACTTGTGCCATTATGCAGAACGTCTTCACCTTCCTTGAAAGTATTTTGCTTTTTACTACTCTCTCCCAGAATCTGCCCTTCCCTCCTTCCCCTCCCCCCCTTATCTCCCTCCCCTCCCTCAGGGCAAAATATATTACTATACCCACTTGAGTATGTATGTTAGTCCTTCTTTGAGTCAATTCTGATGATATTAAGGTTCAATCACTCCCCAATTCCTTCCCCCTCTTCCCCTCCCCTCCATAAGCTTTTTTCTTGTTTCCTTCATGTGAACAACCTCTCCCCAGACCATCTCTCCCCTTCCCCCTCCCCCAGTCTATTTCTCCTACACCTCAACCCTATTTTAAGGATGTCATTATGGGTTAGTTAGGTGGCACAGTGGACAATGCACCAGCCCTGGACCCAGGAGGCCCCAAGCCCAAATCCGGCCCCAGACATAAGACACCCCACAAAGAACAAAACATAACTTCCCTTCGTATTCAGTTCAGACCTGTGTCCTCTGTATTATCTTCCCATATAGGAATGTTAACAGTTTGATCTTTTAATATCCCTCATGAAGTCTTTTTCCTGTTTATCTTTTTATGCTTCTCCGGGGTGTTGTATTTGAAAGTCAAATTTTCTATTCAGTTCATGTCTTTTCATAACAAATGCCTGAAAGTCTTCTTTCTCCTTGAAGTTCCATGTTTGCCTCTGAAAGAGGATGCTTAGTTTTGCTGGGTACGTGATTTTTGGCTGTAGTCCCAGTTCCTTTGCCCTCTGGAATATCATATTCCATGCCCTCCGGTCCTTTAATGTAGAAGCTGCTAGATCTTGCTTTATCCTTATTGGAGCTCCACAGTATTTAAATTCCTTTTTTCTAGCTGCTTGCAATATTTTCTCCTTGACCTGGGAGTTCTGGAATTTGGGTATAATATTCCTGGAGGTTTTCCTTTTGGGATCTCTTTCAGGAGGTGATCGGTGGATTTTTTCAATTTCTATTTTAGCTTCTGCTTCAAGAATATCAGGGCAATTTTCCCTCACAATCTCTTGGAGGATGGTGTCTAAACTCTTGTTTTGGTCATGGTTTTCAGGTAGTCCAATGATTTTCAAATTATCTCTCCTAGATTTATTTTCTAGGTCAGCTGTTTTTCCAAGGAGATATTTCACATTGCCTTCTATTTTTTCATTCAATTGGATTTGCTTTACTGTGTCTTGGTTTCTCATAAGCTCACTAGCTTCCATTTGTTCAATCCTAATTCTTAGGCAATTATTTTCAGCAGACAGTTTTTTAATCTCCTTTTCCATTTGGCTTTTCAAACTGTTGACTTTTTTCTCATGACTCTCCTGCATTGCTCTCATTTCTCTTTCCATTCCTTCCTCTCTTTCTCTACATCTTCGTTCTATCTCTCCTACTTTCTCTTCAAAGTCCCTTTTGAGAGCTTCCATGGCCTGAGACCAGTTCAAATTTTTCTTGGAAGCTTTGGATGTTGGAGCTTTGACCCTATTATTATCTTCTTCTTCTGAGGATGTATTGTGGTCTACCTTTCCCCCAAAGAAGTTTCCGATGGTCTTCTGCTTTCTCTGCCTACTCATCCTGGCTTACTGTTTCTTGGCTTTTTACTCCTTAAAGTGTAGCGCTGCTTCCCGGACACACTGTTCGTGCTACAGCGTGGCCCAGGGGGTGATTGGGCTTCTTCTCAACCTGCCTGGCTTGTGAGTAATCACAACCGCTTTCTCTTTGACCCGGAAACAGAAGTCTGATTGAACTCTGATTCTCTATGGTTGGAAGCTTGGCGTGCTTTTACCCCTCCCCCACTGGGCCACCACCACTCAATTCAGCCCACTGGTTCAGACCCAGGGCGCTTTGCCCCAACTCCAGCAGATACTGCCTCAACTTCACCCCGGCCTACCTCCGAACCCCCTCACCAGTCCATGATCGGAGCCTCAGAAGCTGCTGGTGCTGAAGACTCTGATGTGTTGGAAGCACTGTCCCTGGCTGGGTCCAGACTGCGCTCTGAGCTGTTCAGCCTGATCAGTAGGTGATCAGAATCACCCTCTTTTGAGGAGAAACAGTCTCACTCTGTTCTTATGTGCATTAGGCTGTTCTGGGTTTTGATTTTTACCGCATTATTTGGGCATGAATGGACGGGTTTATCTGGAGCTTGTGGGAGTCACAGCCTCTCCTCCGCCATCTTGGCTCCGCCCCCGAAACCTTCACTCTTATGAAATATTTTAAAGCAACCTTTTTTTAATGGCTCAGGCAGAAAGGGAAAATAAAGAAAGAGATTATATAATTTTATGAGTGTCCTAGATTAAGGATTGTTATGCCTACCCACACTGCATTTTAATGAGTTATATTCTCATGACTGTCATGAAAGTCATTGATTCTGTGATTTTATTTTTTATATATTCATACTTGGAGATTTTTACATATGACGTAAGATGGGTAAATTGGGAGATGGAACATTTGTACCAACTTTATTGAAAAGTAGATGAGATGTGCCTTTGGAATTTCAAAGAACATTATGTGAGAATTAATAACCAAAGAAGATTCAAATGATCAGAGAAGCAAAATTCCTATGAGGGAGGTGTGAAAAAAGAGTAGACGTGGAAAACCATAGACATCTTGTACCCTGTAATGCAATATACTAGGATGAAGAAAATAGTGATTATGAAATCCTGAAATTTTTATAATAAAATAAATGATATTAGATTACTTATAAATTGAATAGAACTATAATTTAATATGGGCATTGTTATTGAATTTTCTTTTTAAAAGTTTATTCTCTCTCATTATTTACCAAAACCTATCCTTATTTCATAATATTCAAATTTATGGCATGGAAGTTGTCCAATCTAATTTTTAGATAAATTTATACATAGGAATATACTTCAACTTCTTCTTCTCATTTACCTTATGCATTCAGTTACCAAGTGTCATAGATTCTACTATCATAGCATTTCTTGTATACACCCTCTTTTCTCCTCTGAGTACCACCTTGCTTTAGAACCTCATCAGCTCACATCTGGACTACTGCAATAGACTTCTTGCCACAGTTTTCATCCTAACTCCAATCCATCCTCTAGTTTGTCAAATTAATCTTCTTAAAGTCACAGTCTGGCAAGGTCAAAACTTATTCAGTAAAATTCAGTTGCTCCCAATCACTTTGTGGATCAAATATATCCTCCTCTCTTTGGTTTTTAAAGATCTTCATAGTTTAGCTTCTTCTTATAATTCCAGGGTTCTTATACCATGCTCTACTCTACTATTACACTGGTCAACTTGTTAATGTTGTTTCACTTCTTTTTTTTAATCATGAAAATATTTTATTATTTTCCAGTTACATGTAAAGATAGTTTTCAACAAATTGTTTTTATAAAATTTCTAGTTCCAAATTTTTCTCCCTCACTCTCTTTCCTACCACCTCCTCAATACAGAAAGCAATCTGATAAAGGTTATATATGTACAATCACGTTAAACATATTTCTGCAATAGTCATGTTGTGAAAGAAGATTCAGAACAAGAGGGAAAAAAACTCAAAAAAGAGGAAAAAAGGAGAAACAGTATAGTTCAATCTGCATCAAGACTTCACAGTTCTTAATTTTCTACATGTGGCAAGCATGTTCCATCATGAGTTGATGGGGATTATCTTGGATCATTATGTTGCTGAAAAGAGTTAAGATTATCACAGTTTATTATCACACAATGTTGTTGATACTGTGTGCAATATTCTCCTGATTCTGCTCGCTTCACTTAGCATCAGATTTTTCTGAAATCTGCCTGCTTATTGTTTCTTACAGCACAATAACATATCATTACATTCATATACCACAACTTGTTTATCCATTCCCCAATTGATAAGCAGCCCCTAAATTTCCAATTCTTTGCCACTACAAAAGAAAGCAACTATAAATATTTTTGTACATGTGGGTCCTTTTTCATTTTTATGATCTCTTTGGGATATAGACCTAATAGTGATATTTCTGGATCAAAGGGTATGTGCAGTTTTAAAGCCCTTTGTGTAAAGTTGTAAATTGCTCTCCAGAATGGTTGGATCACTTCAGACTTTACCAACAATGCCTTAGTGTTACAATTTTTCCACAGCTTCAACATTTATTTTTTTCCTTTTTTGTCATATTAGCAAATCTGTTGTATGACATGGTACCTCAGAGTTGTTTTAATTGGCACTTCTTTCCTCAACAGGGAATTATAATATTTTATCATATGGATGTAATAAATTAATTTTTGTCATCAGAAAACTGCCTGTTCATATCCTTTGACCATTTCTCAATTGAGGAATGACTTGCAATCTTATAAATTGGAATTAATTTCCTATATACTTTAGAAATGAGGCCTCTATCAGAAACACTAACTGTAAAAATTATTTCCCAGCTTTCTGCTTCCCTTCTAACTTTGGCTGCATTGCTTCTGTTTCTACAAAGACTTTTTAATTTGATGTAAATAGAATCTTCCATTTTGCATTTCATAATTCTATCTCTTGTTTGGTCATAAATTGTTCTCCTTTCCAAAGATCTGAGAGGTAAACTATTCGTTCCTCTCCTAATGTACCTATGGTATTACCTTTTATGTCTAAATCATGTACCCATTTTGACCTTATTTTGGTATATGGTTTAAGATGTTGATCTATGCCTAGTTTCTGCCATACTATTTTCTAGTTTTCCCAGCATTTTTTGTTAAAAACCCGAGTTCCTATCCCAGAAGCTGGAGTCTTGGGTTTATCAAATAGTAGATTACTATAGTCATTTACTACTGTGTATTCTGTGCCTAATCCATTCCATTAATCCACCACTCTATTTCTTAGCCAGCAGCTAATAGTTTTGATGACTACTGCTTTACAGTATAGCTTCAGATTTGTTATGGCTAGCCCACCTTCCTGTACATTTTTTTTATTAGTTCCTTTGATATTCTTGAGCTTTTGTTCTTACAGATGAATTTTCTTATTCTTTTTTCTAGCTCTATAAAATAAATTTTAGGTAGTCTGATTGGTATGGCACTGAATAAGTAAATTAATTTAGGTATAATTGTCTTTTTTATAATATTAACAGCCTATCCATGAGTAATTGATATTTTCCCAATTATTGAGATCTGATGTTCTTTGTGTGAAAAGTGTTTTGTAATTGTGTTCATAGAGAGTTCCTGGCTTTGTCTTGGCAGGTATACTCCCAAATATTTTATATTCTCAACAGTTACTTTGAAAGGAATTTCTTGAGATGGCAGAGCTAAGATGGCAGAGAGAAGCCAGGAAGTTGCCTGAGCGCTCTCAAGTTTCCCTCAAAAACAACATTTAATCAAGCCTCTAAATGGATTCTGAAACTATAGAACCTATAAAGAGAGAGACAGACAGACAGACACACAGACAGAGACAGAGAGAGAGAGAGAATCTTTCAACTTGAGATAATTTGAAAGACTTCAGGAAAGGTTGGTCTCACTCGTTGGTCAATGCAGTGAAGTGTGGAGGGGTTGGGGCAAGTGAGCAAGAAGCTCTAGGCCACAGCCAAGCAACTGAGACCCTTTGATCCTGGCTCAGCAAGCTGGCGGCACAGCAGGCCAGTGGTGAGATCCACCAGCACCAGCTGAGAGGGCAGGCTGCCGGCTGGAGGGCCACCCAGAGGACAGGCACAATCAGGTCTGGCCATCCCTGCATGCCAGGAGCAAATGCAGGGAGCAAGCTCAGGGTGGTAAGAAATCCACAAGTCATAGAGACACAGCCCCTATACCCCCACACAAGAACTTGAAACAGTCACCCTTATGAACAGGAGCAAACCTCAACTTTAAAAAAAATAAGTTGCAATATGAGTAAGAAACAGAAGAGGGCTCTTACCATTGAGAAATTCTGTGTGGATAAGGAAGAGCAAAACAGAAACTCAGACAAGGAAAATACTCTTAAATTGCCTACATGTGAAGCCTCAAGAGGGAAAATGACTTGGTCACAAAACTAAAAAGCCTTCTTGGAAGAGCTCAAAAAGGATTTTCAAAATCAATTGAGAGGTAGAAGAAAAAATGGGGAGAGAAATGAAAGCAACACAAGAAAATTATGAAAAAAAGAATCAACAGCATGGAAAAGGAAGCACATTACTTTAAAAAAATCATTTGGGGGGCAGCTAGGTGGCGTAGTGAATAAAGCACCGGCCCTGGATTCAGGAGTACCTGAGTTCAAATCCGGCCTCAGACACTTAACACTTACTAGCTGTGTGACCCTGGGCAAGTCACTTAACCCCCATTGCCGGGCCAAAAAAACAAAAAACAAACAAACAAAAAAATCATTTGGCCAAATGGAAAAGGAGGTGCATAATCTCACTGAAGAAAACAATGCCTTAGAATTTCGAATTGGACAGTTGGAAGCTAATGACTCCATGAGACCCCAGGAATCTGTCAAATAGAATCAAAAGAGTGAAAAAATAGAAGAAAATGTGAAATACCTCATTGGAAAGAAAGCTGACCTGGAAAACAGATCCAGGAGAGACAATTTGAGAATTATTGGACTGCCTGAAAGCCATGATTAGAAAGAAGAGTCTAGACACCATATTTCAAGAAATTATCAAGGAGAACTGCCCTGATATTATAGAATCAGAGGATAAAATTGTCATTGAAAGAATCCACCGGTCACCTCCTGAAAGAGACACCAAAAGGAAAACTCCAAGGAATATTATAGCCAAATAAACACTACTTATATATAAAATTTTTAATCCAATGTTGAGAACTTATTTCTTTTTTTTTTGCTTTTTGTTTTTTTTGAAGGGCAATGAGGGTTAAGTGACTTGCCCAGGGTCACACAGCTAGTTAAGTGTCAAGTGTCTGAAGCTGGATTTGAACTCAGGTCCTCCTGAATCCAAGGCCAGTGCTTTATCCACTGTGCCACCTAGCTGCCCCCGAGAACTTATTTCTAAAACATACTCAAAGCTTGAATTTCCATGACAGATAAATCTGGAAGTCATTCACATATATCTGTATATAGTTCCCAGAGGGGGAAACAGTCTAATCCTGTTGTGTTCTCAAAATTTACTATTCCATTTATTTAGAAAACTTTTACATGACATCTTTGTCTTATTATTTTGTGTAATCGTTTCTCTCTTTGGAGGATATCATCACTATATTATGATTTAACCACAAAAAGAGGTTAAAATTGTTCATCCTGGGGCAGCTAGGTGGCACAGTGGATAGAGCACTGGCCCTGGATTCAGGAGGACTTGAGTTCAAATCTGACCTCAGACATTTAACACATACTAGCTGTGTGACCCTGGGCAAGTCACTTAACCCCAATTGCCTCACCAAAAATAAAAAAACATGTTCATCCTATCATAATAACTCAGAAATTTTTCTGGTATCAATCTATTATTTAATTAATTTAGTATTATACTTCCAAAGCCTAGATTAAATAAATTTGCTATAAAAGAAGAGGAAGGACATAGTTATAACAATGTCACATATCATATCATGGAGAAAATCTCCCTTAGCTCTGTTGATTTCAGGCATGAATCATATATGACAGCCAATTATGTAGACACAGAATGTTAAAAACAAGGTTCAGGATTAATTAGTTGGGAAAATTTTCTTTTCAGAAAGGAAATAGCACAGTGGGGAGATAGAGTCAGGAGGATCCGACCTTGGGCCATTCCAAAGTTGTCCCCAAAACTTTTATCAGGTATGTACATTGAACTTCACCAGTTCCCATACTGAAGCCCATGACATTTTCTAATGTTGGCTTCATGACAATTCAGAAAACTATCTGTGTAATAAAAGCTCAAAATAATAATAAATTACAGTCCCAGGAATTTTTACCTTAAATAAGATAAATGTCACTAATCACAACTTAGAGCTTGCATATCTTTCCTGATATTTCCCTAAGATTTAACATTCCATTTATCTTTTACTTATAAATTAAAACTACCCATATTCTGGGGCTTCAAATATATAGCAACTACCTGATAGTTGACTCATCATTAATATGTTGAAGCTCCATCTTTATACCACCATATGCACTTCCATAATAGCCAAGAATTTTCAAGTGAAAATTTGCTATTAAACTTGTTATGTTTTATAACAAAATATACCTAATTAAATATTTAACAGCTTTTAAATATATTTTCGTCACATCATTTTATAAACCCAATTCATGTGTAACAGTACCGAGCTTAAAAATTGTTCTATTTACCAGAATTTCTGTTACAATGGTCTCTCACATTTCACAATATAAGAAAATTTAGAAATACAATAACAAAAACAATATCATGTATATAAGACATGAAACAGAACTTCAGATGACATCAATTGCCTTTCCAAATTATCACATGAAAAATCATTGATCTTATTACATTTGGAATTTTAAAACCCATTTTAAAATTATCATGTATGGAACAATGTCATTCAATTTAATAATAATAATAATATAGTTCTTAGCATATTCAGGTCACTGTGTTAAGCACTTTACAATCATATGTTATTTTGATCTCACCACAACCTTGAGAGGTGGGTACCATTATCATTTTTTCTCTTTACAGATCAGGAAACTAGGGCAAACAGAGATAAAATAACTTGTTTAAGATTACATGGCCAATAAATATCTGCAATTGGAATGTAATTCAAGTTTCCCTACATTTTCCAGCATTTTTTTCAACATTTGTATTTACGACAAATATCCCTGATCTGAGATGATCAAGGAAGAATTAATAAGTGGATATAAGGCATAATCTTATTTTTTTTAAATTTCTTCAATCTGGGATTACTTCCAAACTAGCTGCCTTCTTTCATTGCCCTAAAACAGTGAAGCTATTAATCTTCAGGTGAAATTAAATTTACAAAATTTAATCTTTATTTTTCCTCAAAAGGAATTCTAGAAAGCAGTACTCCAAAACGTGATAAGATATTTCAGAATGGAGGGAGTTCCTGAAATTACCCCAAATCACAGGGTTTATCCCCTGCAATCTCAAAAATGATAAATCTTCAAATACCTTACTAATTAATCTTCAAATGTCTAGTATCTGCTGAAATGTTTTGACCTGTTCTACAAACTTTGATTATCTGACTTTATTTCTGTAATTCCCACATAGCGAAAGCTGAAATGACAGGGAAAATAGTATCCTGCATATTTTTTTTTCCTTTTCTTATATCCTAATCTCCCGGAGAAAGCCTAAAGTGGGAGTTAGGCCTGCTTACTGGGGCAGTTGCTTCAAGTATGCAAATTCATTAATTTCCCCCAGTGTCCTAAATATTTTTACTATTAGAATATTTTCTGGCTGCCTGAATTTTAAATGTTTCAAGGTAACAGAATCTAGAACTAGCACAAACATGACACAGTTATTTTACATTTTACAAAGACACAGATGCAGAAAAAAATGACAAGACAGATACAGACACAAACACAAACAATTCTAACAAAACGTTAGGACTTCTAACAAATTCCTAACTTTACTGTTTTTTCACAGGTGCACACAAATTACAGAGGTGTTGTTTAAAGACAACAAAACCATGAAAAGGAAGGACCAAGTAAGAGTTGTGTGAAGTTCAAGAAAGGATATGCTTACCAGAGTGATCCAAGACAAATTGGATTACCAGAGGGGCCCTGGAGTTTTCCCCAAAATCCATGGCAAGCTTGACAAAAGTGGGAGCTCAGATGATTGGAGCAGAAACAAGGACAGAATACTCACTAGATGGGGTGGGGTTGGACTCCCAGAGATATAAACCTCTGGTGGCATCTAGTCCATTCACATTGGTACCAGAGAGTCCAATGACCCAGTTCTATGTCCAATCCCACTTCAGACACCAATTAATGTCAAGTGGACCAAACTGGCCACTAACCTGGAGATGGCTGTAACTGAACAGAGCAGGCTAGAGACAGGAAAGTTAGGAATCAAATAGAAGTTTAATTTCAAAGTGAGGGAAAAAACTTGCAAGCAAGGAGAGGCTTTTGACACAGGTACTGGGGCCCTGCCACTAGTGGGGGACCTGAGACACTGTGGGGAGATGTCAATATTTATACAAATGGCTATGCAATGAGCTGTAGCCCTGATAATGAGGGGTAACAGCAACCATGAGACAAGTTGGATTCATAGCAGGGCTTCAGGACCAGAACATGAGTACATGTCCAAGCTTGTCTGGTGCTTGCCTAAGCTCAAAGAACACCTGGTGCTTATCAAAGCAATACAATAATCATGTGAATTTGTGAGAGAGTGGGATTATGCACTGGGTGAGTGCAAAGGGTTGTTGTTATGCCAAGCTCGGGCCCAGCTAGTTTGTTGGGCCTTAACTCTGGAAAATAGGGTGTCTCCTAATAATATATTAACATTCTTTATAGAGATATATAGCTATATAATATGGATCCACAGTGACTCCATTTTGAGACTCACTCCATTTTGTTCACACATATTTCTATACTTTTCCATTAGAGCTTGTATTACAAGTAACCCAAAATAGTATAAGCCATGGTATCTTCTCTCCAACTTTTTTTTTCAGGGCAATGAGGGTTAAGTGACTTGCCCAGGGTCACACAGCTAGTAATTGTCAAGTATCTGAGGCTGGATTTGAACTCTGCTCCTCCTGAATCCAGGGCCTGTATTTTATCCACTGCACCACCTAGCTGCCCCTATGCCATGGTATCTTGTTTGTTTTACATTCTATTCTGAGAACAGCCTAGGACACCTTAATTCCCCACTTTCACATCCTGTTATGCTTATGATGTTTAAAAAGTTCAAAAGATACAATTTCTAGGTAATTAAGCATTTTACTAATAATGCTAGAATGTTACCAATAAAATGGGTTAGTGATACTCTTGAACAACAAAGGCAAATACTGGCCATGGACTTATGGTTTATATATTCTTGGAAGAATGGGTGTTACTGAGGTTGGCAATCAACTCTAACTGGTTAACAATTCATGAGAGACACTAACTGTGTGACCCTAGGCAAGTCACTTAACCCTCATTGACTCACAAAAAAACAAAACCAAAAAAATCCAAAACAAACAAACAAAAAACAATGAGAGAGAATTAATACTATAATGAGAGGTACATCTATTCTAATGAGGGAATAGGGGATGTAACTTTGATCATGGAATTTACTTCCACCTCACCCCCAAAATGTAAGTCACCTACCCAAATTTGAGCAGATGACAGTGGACCAGGAGTTTCAACTTATATTAAATTCCTTTTAATGTTTGGTGGGATAGCAATACCTAGATTAAGAAAAATGTCAATCCTGTCAGCTATCCTTGTTACTGTCTTTCAGAGATTGAGCCTTGAGATTAAGATTTTAGAAAAGGGGGCAGGGGCATGGAAGCAGAAATCAGGATCTCTCGAAATCATTTGTTATTAATAATCATTCATCTGATTAAGAAAACTCTAAACCCAGAATTGAATTTAAAAAAGCTTATTGTACCAGATAATCCTTGAGCCACAGCAAGAGGAACCTTGATCAATCAGCTTTTGCTCCATCCCTTACCCTGTTCCTTACTCCTTAAAACCTTTTTTTTACTGTTCATTCAGGGAATCTGCTTTTTCAGGTGAGATTCTCCTGCTGGCAAATCCATTAAACCCATATTGGTGCAAATTATGTCTCTGGGCCAATCTATTGTTCTTGTTAAAAAAATATCAAGAATTCACAATTCTATGTATGCATATGTCTGTATGTGTGCGTATATGTGTGTATACATATAAACATGTATGTATATATGTGCAGGTTTATATGTGTGTGTACAAACACATACAGTACCAGGCACTGTGATAAGCATTTTACAAATATGATCTCAGTTAACACTTCCAAGAACCCTGCGATATAGATGATTTTATTACCTCCCTTTTATAAATAAGGAAAGTAAGGACAGCAGAGTTTAGGGGATTTGCCCATAGTCAAAGAGACAGTAAATGTCTAATGCCAGACTTGAACTTGCATTTTACTAGACATCAGGCCAGACATTTTTTCCACTGTGCCAACTAGCTAACCATATATGTGGATATATGTAGTCACACATGAATAGGGAAATAATAGAATCAGGAAAATAATATATGATTGTTTAAAAATAATATCAACCAATTGTAACTATATTTACAATCAACTTAGAAAAAAATTTAAAAGACATACATCTATGATTATGAAGTTACCATATTTCTTTAGTGTCTCTTCATTATCACTGTACTATACATCTAGTGATCCATATATTATTCCATCAGTTTTCCTATAATTGTTGTAGTCAATATTATAAACTATTTTTACCCAACTCACATCATTTTTTCATATATATGTGTTTATAGATATACATATATGTATGCATGTACACACATGCATATAGTGATGTATATGCAATTATGTGCCTACACATTTGCATACATACACATATGCACACAGATGTACATATGCTTGTGCATATATAGTTTCATTTTTCCTTTTTTGTAGTTTTTGTATTATACTCAGTAATAAGTTTATTAAATCAAAGGGTACTTTAAAATATAATATATGAGGTAGAGGTACTTCATTATTTTGAAAAGACATGATTATATTAGATGGTGTATTTGCTCAGTTGTCACAGATCACTTCTCATTTATCAGGTTTACTAGACAGTTTCATGAGCTGCTGTGGAGACAAATAATTCATTATCTTATGAACAATCATTCTAGTAATGAAACTTAAATTGGCTAAGCTAGTTCATATATGACAGCCTTTCACTGTGTCCATCCTTAAAACCATTCTGCTACCTCTTACAGTAGATTTTTAAAAATTCACTATTGTGTAATTCCACACTCAACTTATCTGAATCCTTTTCTAACATGATGCTAGTAAAGGAGATTTTTTCAGTTTTGTGTTTTTCCTTAATTTAATTACCTCAAGCTTGTTTTCTAATGTATTATTTTGACTTTTAGAAAGGTTGAATATTATTGCAAATATATCATGTATATGATTTTATGTTGTTTTTTAAAATGCCTAAGTACTTGATATCATTTATGCGTGTATCATCTTGTAACATATTATAAAATATCTAATTTCAAAGTTCCAAAACCATGGTTTAGAGCTCATGTGAATATTCTTGCATAAAAGTTTAAATACCCATAAAGCCCTCTAATACAGTTATATAAAATTAATGAAATGTGTCTCCAATTCAAAATTTTTTCAGCAACAAATAAAATTATAATTATGAAGTTGGAATTAAATTGGACATCAAATAGCTCTACAATTGATTCTTTTTTAGAACAAACCTTAAAAGCCAGTAAAAATGCCTAGAGACCTTCTTAGTGTCAACTAGGTGGCAAAGTGGACCACTGGACATAGTGTTAGGTAGAAACCTGAGTTCAAAAGTGATCCTGGGTATCTTTTAGCTTCTGTCTGCCTCAGGTTTTTTCAACTGTAAAATGGACACATTAATATCACCTATCTCACAGGGTTATAGTGAGGACTAGATGGGATAATCATTATAAAGTGTTTAGCACTGTGTCTGGAACACTAAGACCTTGATAAAACATTGTTAACGTATTAGCTAAATATCATATCTTTTCCAGTGCCTATCATTATACTAAACAAAGATGGTATCTAGCTGTTGAGTTGAATTAAACAAAAAGTTTGAATGATTTTTGTGAGTTTATCATATATTCTGTAATTTTCCTGAATTTAGCCTCTCAATTAGGTTTTTTTTTAAAGATCATTTGATTTTCTATGCAAACCAAATAGGATGTAAGTCTGCTTGTCACCTGAAAAAAATTCTTCAAGCTTTTCATTGACAATGTTAATCTCGTCACTTAATCCTTTTAATTTCCTCATCTGTACAATAAGGGTATTGGATTAGATGATCTCCAAGACACTTTCCACCTCAAAATCTATGATCCAGTTATGTTCTTACTTCTTGTTACTGATAGCATTTCTAGTGCTATGGTTAAGAGAAGTAGTGAAAGATTTCTATCTATATTTTAGTAGGGAAGCTTTGAATATTTTTTTTTCTTGATTGTGATATTCTTTCAAGTAAATGTTAGGTTGCCATTTTTAGAGAAATTTTCTGTTCTAATCTTAATATTTTAAGTGGTAAAGTAATGCATTTTTAATTTTTTTCTACAGCATGTTTTTTCTCTTTAAAATTATTAATAAGCCATTCTAAATATCTTCAGAAAATAATATCAGGTAGAAAAATCCTTTCATTAATATTATAATATTAAAATTTTCATTTGTTAATTTCAAAACAAAAAGAAAATGTAAAAAAGTTGATATAATGCATTACATTGATATCTTAAAATGTTGAAATAGGTTTACATACCTGATATTAGTTCTACTTAATTATGATACATCATTTCTGGATTCAAATCAATTACTCAATTTCACAAGCATTTACTAAGTTTATTCTATGTATAATCCACTGGGCTGGAGATAAATATACCACAATGAAATAGTTCATAATTTCAAAGAAATTACATTATATCTAGAGGTTTTAAAATGTTCTTTATGATTCCTCTATAATTCTATATCATTATTTTAATATTTTAATTGTATATTGACATATTACATTCCTGGGATTTGGTTGTAAATTTCATTTTCATTTTGTGTGAAATGATCATTGTAAGTATTTATAAAGCAAGAATCCTATTGATTTTATAGAAATCCTCCCTTGTTTAGGTAATCTGATTATATTTCTTACTTTAACCTTTGCAGGGAAATTAACCTGTGATTCCATTTGAAGCATCTGCATTTTTTCTGGGAGTAATTCCTTGATGACTTTCCTTAGTACTTTCTCTGAGATGGATTAGTTTAATTATCTATTTTTTGCTGTATTGATTTTATTAATTTATATTTTTGAAAAAAAAAGGAAAACATACATTCCACATGAATTATTGAAATGAGCAACTTTAAATCATGTCTTATCCACTTTGTGTTCAGGATTTTTTTCATTTATTCCCACTAATATTTTGGTGGTTTTTTTTCTAATTTCAATTTTTATGATGTTAAACTTGACAATCATCAACAAATATGAATATTTTCCTAAACACTTATAATGTATTTAACTGGTTTTTATTTATTCACTTTATGCATATACATTCTTTATATATTTATATATTTAACATGACTCCCCCAACAGAAAGTATATTTGTTGAGTTTAGGGATTATTGCATTTATTGTACCTCTCCTCAAATTTCAATGGAGACAACCAAGAAACTTGAAACCAAGAGCACTGGGAATAGTAGTTCCTCCGCAAGATCAAAAGCCCTGCATCTAGCCTGGATTCCACACCTGACTTAAGAGAAATAATATCTGTGGAGGAGACAAGCTAGCAGAGTACCAGGAATTGCAGTACCCCCATTGTCACCAGTATTGCTTCAATCACATTTGTTATTGAAGAGAGCACTCTCTGTGGAAAAGAGGACAGCCTTTATAACTACAAACACCATTCATTTACCAATTTCCCCTTATCAGCCAGTGAATCTAAGTGCCCCAGGAATGATTATAAAATATGTGGAGGAGAATGTTATAAAAAGACTTTAAATGTAGGAAAGTATAAAATTGAGAGCCTTAAAGTGTCAAAGATAACATTTCATATTTGATCATAGAAGCAATAAGGAGTCACTGAGTTAGATGGAAGGAGAAATGGATATGCTCAGACCTGTACTTTATGGGCATCACTTTGGTAGTTGCTCAGAGGACAGATAGGAGTGAAAAGCGACTTGAGACAGGGAGAGGAACCAGAAGTTAATGTAAATAATTGTATTTAATATAACATAACTATATAAACATAAAATATATTTTATAATCTATAATAACTATAATGTAATGTAATGTAGTAGAAGAGAATAGAAGAATGGAATGGAATGGTATGGTATAGTATGGTACGGTATGGTATGGTATGGTATGGTATGGTATGGTATGGTATGGTATGGTATGGTATGGTATGGTATGGTATGGTATGGTATGGTATGGTCCAGGCTATAAAAGCCTCCATCAAGGTTATTTCCTTGTGACTTCAATGAAGGATATACATCAGAGGCATTGCAAAACTAGAAACAATAAGACTTTGCAATATATTAAACATTTGGCATGATTGCAAGACAATTGAGGATGGCACTGAGGCCATGATCCTGGGTGACTAGGAGAGTGGTAATGCCTTTGGTCATTGCACGAAAGCTGGGGAAAGGGGAAGCTTTTGGAGGGGAGATATATGATTTCTATTTTAGACATGTTGAGTTTGAAATGATGATAAGACATCCATTTTGAAAAGTTCAAAAAATAGTTGGTAATCTGGAAATGCATCTCAGGAGAGAGACTAAGGATGGCTATATTGACCCAGAGATCATTTTCATAAAGATAATAAGTGAATACTGCCCTACAGAATGGGCACTGTGACAGGTGCTAAAAGGTTTAAACAGTACATAAAATTTGCTGTACCTCCCCCCTTCAAGGAATTTGCAATATAATGGATATGATATCAACATTTAAATCCATAGCAACATATGAAAAGTACATTAAAAAGTTCTAAAAATTAATAGTTATATGAAGATTGTTACCAAAAAGCAGATGATCATTGGAGATTTTTGGTAGACAATTCACTTGAGTTGGGATTTAAAGGGTGATTAAGAGTTCAAACAAAAAATATGATAGGAAGAGATTCAATGAAAAAAGTAACAATTTGATCAAAGAAAGGCACAGGGTTTTCATACTTCTATATCCAAAAGACATTGAGTCATAGTGTTTGATTGGATAGCAAAGTATGTAATAGTAATATAGTATGAATTTTAGTATGAAATAAAATCAAAGGGCCTTGAAATCAGGCAAAAGAATGATAATTTTGCTCAAATAGCAGAGGGGAATTCATGAATATTTTTAAGCAGAAGAGTGCCATGATAAGATTTAAGTATAAAATTAAATTTTCTTAGCAGGGCTTAAAAGGATGGATTGGAGGAAGAAGACAGTTGAAGTGATACTATTTTGTTTTTTGTTTTTTTTGTTTTTTTGTTTGTTTTTTCTGAATAGAACTTTATTTTCCAAAATATATGTAAAAACAAATTTTGACATCAATTTTTTAAAATTTTGTGTTCCAACTTCTCTTCCTCCCTCCCTTCCCATACCCCACCCACAAGAACTCAAACAATTCCAAATAAGTTATACATGAGTAGTCATGGAAAACATTCCCACATTAGCTAGGTTGTGAGAGAAAACAGTCAGAAAACAAAACTTCAGATTAAGGCATTGTCAAAAACAAAACAAAAAAAATGTTTTTAATTGTTTCCATCTGTTTTCAGATACTATCAGTTCTTTCTCTGTAGATGGGCTGCAATTTCCATAAGTTATTCAGGGTTATATTGGATCATTGCCTTGCTGAAAATAACCACATGCTTCCCAGCAAATCATCTTACACTATTGCTGTTATTTTGTATACAGTACATTTCACTCTGCTTCTGTTCATGTTGGTCTTTCCAGGTTTTTCTGATAGTATCCTGTTCATCATAATGTGTATACAGTACTTTAAACTTGACAAAGAATTTTCTTCATATTATCCCAGCAAAGTAGGTACCATATGTTTTGCCATTATAATCAATCATCATAACTATTTCCCTCCATCCTATTCCCTTCCAATGATATTTACTCTATTTTCTATGTTCTTTTAACCTATTCCTCCTCAACAGTGTTTTACTTCTGACTGTCCCCTTCCCTGCTCTGCCTTCCCTTCTTTTACCCTTCCCTCTGTTAAGGGCTAAAATTCTAGCTAAACTGTCTAAAATATCTAATGAGTGGTCGCCAATAAATTATAAGCTTTAGCTAGAGTTAGACTTTCAAGCATTTATTAAGGAGAATAAGAATTTGACAGAGAGAGAGAAAGGCCTAGATTCCTATCTATTAAAGGAAGAGCACATTTCTAGCTCCCTTCTCCGCCGGAGTCCTCAGGAAAGCGAGCGAGACTGAGCGCCAGTCTCTTCCTTATTCCTCCCACTAGCCAACGTCACTTCCTGACGCCAAAGAAAAGACTCCTCATCTTGCCCTCAAAGACCTTTGCTTCATGAGCAGAACTCTTCTACAGTAAGTCTCCAGCAGGTGGCGTCATTCCAATCATTACAGTTCCCCACTTTGTTTCCTCAAGAAATGTTTCCTTGATGAAACAGTCAAAAATAACAGAATATAATAACTTATGCTAACTAACAATATGTTAATAACAATATAGAAAAGGAAGAGAGGAAAGTTTTGTCCAGGGGGTGATTTTTTGTCCTCATGAACCGATGCTTTGACATTAGTCTTGCAAAGGGAGGGCCTCTGTAGAGAGTACATGTTTACAGATGGTATATATTATAACAGAAAGAGAAAAAGAAAAACAACAACAACAACAAAACAAAACTGTTCATTTAAAGTCTCTGAAATTCTTTTCTCAGATGTCCTCTAGGTGTAGTCATGGAACGGAAGTCTTTTCAGGGGTTGATGTGTGGATGCTGGTAATCAACCAGGAAAATTTCCTACAAAATTGAGCCTAACACAACTTTAAAATAGCTTTATCAATGATCAAATAAAACAATGAAAGTTCTCAAAAACATGTCTAAGGGAATTCAGAATCTTGGTTGTTACACATGAAACATATAATAAAACAAAAATTGAAACATGCTTTAAAATTATAATATTACTATAGTCCCCCGTTATGGAGGGTAATTGAGAAGACAATTGCTGCAATATTAATTTTTAAAAATAATTTTTATCTTTGTTTCATCACTTTTTGCATCATATGCCTAATGATCCTCATGCCATTATGAGAAATTAACAATCTAATATAATTGGTAACAGGTGTCAAGGCCAAATTCAACACTGTTATTTATCATGACACCTGAGATAATTATGGGGGTTACCATAAAAGAACAGAGAATTGATGGGATATGAGCATTGCTACACTTGAGCAATATGTACTGCCCATGCAGTATGCCAGGCTTAAAATAGGTGGATGGAATATATGTCCATGCCACCGAACATATTGGAGGAAACCGAGTCAGACTTAATCAGATGCATGGGATTGAGATGTCCATGGCATCAGGCATATAGGAGGGGGCATAGAAGCCAGGTGTAGAAATGAGATGGGTGGGATGAATACTTCCAGCCATCTGTACAATATTGTAGGGAAAAAGAAAATAAAATATTAAACCAAGAGAATCCAACCTCAACATATGTCAAAAGCTGTCCCCTCGGTGATACCTTGACTTCATGCACGTCTCCCCTAATGTGACAGTTCAGTGTCTGCTCTTGCATGTATTCCTCTTGTGATTGGATGGCATCTTGGCCAACTGGCATCTGATAAGTCAGAATAAAGGCAATTAATATCTTAAATGATAAGTTACCATAATCCAAGTCTCATATGGATTTAAAAATTGAGGATAATAAATGATTGCAAAAAAATGTGAATACATCTTGACTCAGAATATAATATATAATTACACAACAATTTCAAATAATACCCCCTCTTTTATTTTTTGAATATGCTTATCAAAAATAATACTTCTAGAATCAATTTACACTTGCCATGGCAACCCATTTGCCAAGGAAATGCTTTAAAGAGTTTGATCAAATAATCAGTTGAGAAAATATAACAAAAACATACAACTCAGAATATGGGAGCACAATACTCCTAGAATTAACATTATATTATGAAATCAAAACCATCTTGCAATGTTTCAAAACTAGATAGATGAATGAATAGAAGAAAATACACATGGGACAATAAAAGACAATGAAATTCAAACTAGGGAAATCTAAATGAATATGAAATTAATATTAATAAGAGTATTATAAAATATAATCTTGATCACATGACTATAAAAAGCTTTCACAAATATTCTTTTTTTATTAAAAAAAACTAAGTATAAAACACAATCTCAAAAGCACAAAAATCTCTCAGAATAAACTCATAACATTAATTTCAAAATGTAGATGTAATAGCATAGAAATCCTATGTAACCTCTGAACTGACATTAATAATCTGAGTGAATTTAGAACACTTTTGATTCTGGTATCTAATATCCCCAATACTCATATCAATACCTTGCTGTTTATTTCTACATTTCTGTAAAATATATACCCTTCCATGGCAAAAGAAGTGGAGTCTTGAACCATGTTAATGATTGTCATTCTTATTCAGCTTAAGTTTTTCTTCTTTAACCCCTTTATATTGTCTGTCAGTCTTTTCACCATACAAATGCTTTATAAGGTTACTAAACAAAGACAAAAGCAGATTAGCAAAATTATGAACAAAACGAGCATATCTGGAATTTAAAGGATGTTCTAAGGTTGTCTCAGAATGACAGTTCAGCTAAGGTAGGGCTGAAAATGCAGGTAGAGAAAACTGCGCATGAGCAAAATCAGGACCTGAGGAAGGTGAATTAGATCTCGTGACCTCCTGGGCAGGAGAATCAAGGAGAGGAGGGGAGAAGGGGGGGTCCCTAGAGAAGGGGAGGGGACCACCTCTCCCACATGGTGTACAGCCCCGGAATCAAATTCAGGCCTTCTTTCCCCTTCCCCAGCTTCTAGGGAATTAAAAGCTTCTAGAGAAGCCTCCAGGCATGCAAAATTAGAGCAACAATTAGTGTTAGAATTCAGGAAAGCTGAAGAAATCAGAGCTCTCTCTAAAAAAGCATGGCTGGGAGAGGGGGGGATGAGCACCTTGATGGCCCTTCTAACAAAAGTAAAAATAAAAATAGAAAATCCACAAAAGCAAAGCATTAACATGATCTTATCTCCCATTTGTCTGGTTAAACAGGCTAAACTCAAAAATAGGGTAATTAGGGACTTTAAAAGGTCCATTGAAAAAATTTAAAGGGACAACAGCCACTACTTAGCAGTTTAAAGGGACAGGATAGGAGAAATTTCTTACCCAATCGGAAAATCAGAAGAGTGAGGCTCAGCTTTCCTCTTTGTGGTCAGCCATCTGTTAAGGGCTAAAATTCTAGCTAAACTGTCTAAAATATCTAATGAGCGGTAGCCAATAAATTATAAGATTTAGCAAGAGTTAGACTTTTAAGCATTTATTAAGGAGAATAAGAATTTGATAAAGAGAGAGAGAAAGGCCTAGATTCCTATCTATTAAGGGGAGAACGCATTTCTAACTCCCTTCTCTGCTGGAGTCCTCAGGAAAGCAAGCGAGACCGAGCGCCAGTCTCTTCCTTCTTCCTCCCACTAGCCAACGTTACTTCCTAACGCCAAAGAAAAGACTCCTGGTCTTGCCCTCAAAGACCTTTGCTTCATGGGCAGAACTCTTCTACAGTAAATCTCCAGCAGGTGGCGTCATTCCAATCGTTACACCTCCTTATCCTCTTCCTCTCCTACTTTCCTGTAGGGTTAAATACATTACTCCTCCCAATTAGGTGTGAATGTCATTCCCTCCTTTAGCCCACTCTGATGAGATTAAGATCTTTGAGCTAATTCTGTGTTCTAAATTTTTCTTCCTCCTTCCCTCCTCAATGCTCCATATGAAGTCAAGCAACTCAATATGTCATACTTGTGCAGTAATGCAGAACATCTTCACCTTCCTTGAAAGTGTTTTGCTTTTTAGTGCTCCCTCCCACAATCTGTCCTTCCCCCCTTCCCTTCTTCACCCCCCCTTATCTTCCTCCCCTCCCATAGGGCAAAAATATATTACTATACCTACTTGAGTATGTATGTTATTCCCTCTTTGAGCCAATTCCGATGATATTAAGGTTCATTCACTCCCCCACTCCTTCCCCATCTTCACTTCCCCTCTATAAGCTTTTTTCTTATTTCCTTCATGTGAACTACCTCTCTCCAGACTATCAATCCCCTTCCTCTTCCCCCAATCTATTCCTTCTAGACCTTAACCCTATTTTAAAGATGTCATCATGGATTAGCTAGGTGGTACATTGGACAAAGCACCAGCCCTAGACCCAGAAGGCCCCCAGCCCAAATCTGGTCCCGGACACAAGAAAGACACCCACTCTGTTTGCCTCACAAAGAACAAAACATAAATGCTTTACAGATATCCCTTTATATTCAGTTCAGATATGTGTCTTCTATGAATTCCTTATTGAGAAAGTTCTTATGAGTTCAAAGTATTCTCTTCCAATGTAGGAATGTAAACAGTTTGATCTTTTAATATCCCTCATGAAGTCTTTTTTCTGTTCACCTTTTTATGCTTCTCAAGGATCTTGTATTTGAAAGTCAAATTTTCTATTCAGTTCAGGTCTTTTCATAACAAAGGCCTGATAGTTCTCTTTTTCAATGAAGTCTCAATTTTTCCTCTGAAAGTGTATAGTCAGTTTTGCAGGGTACATGATTCTTGGCTGTAGTCCCAGTTCCTTTGCCCTCTAGAATATCATATTGCATTCCCTCCAGTCCTTTAATGTAGATGCTGCTAGATCCTATTTTAGCTTTATTGGAGCTCCACAGTATTTGAATTCCTTTTTTCTAGCTGCTTGCCGTATTTTCTCCTTGACCTGGGAGCTCTGGAATTTGGCTCTGATATTCCTGGAGGTTTTCCTTTTGGGATCTCTTTCAGGAGGTGGGCAGTGAATTCTTTAAATTTCCATTTTCCCTTCTGCTTTCAGAATATCAGGGCAATTTTCCCTGACAATCTCTTGGAGGATGGTTTCTAAGCTCTTATTTTGGTCATGGTTTTCAGGTAGTCCAATGATTTTCAAATTATCTCTCCTGGATCTGTTTTCTATGTCAGCTGTTTTTCCAAGGAGATATTTCATATTGCCCTTTATTTTTCAATTCAGTTGGATTTGCTTTACTGTGTCTTGGTTTCTCATAAGGTCACTAGCTTCCATTTGTTCAATCCTAATTCTTAGGCAATTATTTTCTTGAGAGAGCTTTTCTATTTCTTTTCCCATTTGGCTTTTCAAACTGTTGACTTTTTTCTCATGACTTTTCCTTCATTGCTCTCATTTCTCTTTCCATTCTTTCCTCCATCTCCCTAAATCTTCATTCTATCTCTCCTACTTTCTCTTCAAAGTCCCTTTTGAGAGCTTCCATGGCCTGAGACCAATTCATATTTTTCTTGGAATCTTTGAATGTCAGAGCTTTGACCCTGTTATTATCTTCTTCTTCTGAGGGTGTATTGTGGTCTACCGCTCCCCCAAAGAAGTTTTCAATGGTCTTCTGCTTTCTCTGCTTACTCATCTTGTCCGAGTATTTCTTGGCTTTTAACTCCTTAAAATGTATTGCTGCTTCCAGGACATACTATTCATGCCACAGCATGGCCTGGAGGGTGATTGGGCTTCTTCTCAGCCAACCTGGCCTGTGAGTAACCACAGCCACTTTCTCTTAGACCCAGTAACAGAAGTCTGATTGAACTCTGATTCTCTATGGTCAGAAGCTTGGTGTGCCTGTACCTCTCCCTCACTGGGCCACCACCACTTGATTAAGCCCATTGGTTCAAAACCAGGGTGCTTCACCCCAACTTCAGGAGAGACTGCCTTCACTTCACCCTGGCCTATCACCGAACCCCCTCACCAGTCCGTGATTGGAGCCTCAGAAACTGCTGGTGCTAAAGACTCGGACGGGCACTGGAAGCTCTGTCTGTTCCTGGCTGGATCCGGACTGCATGCTGAGCTGTTCAGCCTGATCAGAGCAAATCCCCTCTTTTACTGAAAAATTGTCTTACTCTGTTCTTATGTGCATCAGGCTGCTTTGTTTTGTTTTGTTTCTTAACTGCATTACTTGGGAGTGAGTGAATGGGTTTATCTGGAGCTTGTAGGAGTCACAGACTCTCTTCCTCCATTTTGGCTCCACCCTGATACTGTTTTAATAATCTACAAAGAGATTATTGTAGTAACCTGGACAGGTATTCTGGAGTGAGTAACCCCAGGAAATTTTTAACAAAATTTGAATGAAGAGGAATATTAAAGTCTATGTCTATTTTAGTGGTATGTGGGAGTGATTTAGTGAGGGACAGGATACAATAGGATAGGATAGGATAGGATAGGGTAGGGTAGGATAGGGTAGGGTAGGGTAGGGTAGGGTAGGATAGGGTAGGGTAGGATAGGGTAGGATAGGATAGGGTAGGGTAGGATAGGGTAGGATAGGGTAGGGTAGGGTAGGATAGGGTAGGGTAGGGTAGGGTAGGGTAGGGTAGGGTAGGGTAGGGTAGGGTAGGGTAGGATACGATATGATACGATACGATACGATACGATAGGATACAATAGGATACGATAGGATACGATAGGATACGATAGGATAGGGTAGGATAGGATAGGATAGGGTAAGATAGGATACGATAGGATAGGATAGGATAGGGTAGGATAGGATAGGATAAGAGGTTGTAATCAGAGAACTGACTGTCAGAATTTAGTGTGAATATTTATATCTAGTAATCAGCAAATTCTACAAATCAGGACTTTATTGTTTTGTTGTCCAGGCATTAAAAAAAGTGATGGAGAAAATAACATGAATTAAAGTTAAAAGAATGCCATGTGTATATTTTCTCTCCAGAAAGTCAGTTTTTAAATATTTACCCAACATACTCCTCGTTTAGATCCACTGACTTCAGAGATCAAAAAGACCTTATAACTTCATCTAGTCCAATCACTGCATGAGATAAGATACCTCAACTTCAGAAAAGTGAAGTTATCTGCCAAAAGTCACGCAAGTAATATGCATCAGAGTTGAGATGAACTCAGGTTTTCTGACTCTAAATCTGATTCTTTCCATTTCAAAATTTGAGAGATTGATAGTGTTCCAATTCTGAAACATGGGAAAAACCAAAGCTTGGACAACTGAAATATGGGTGAAAAGAAATGTACAAGGAGATTGTTGTAGTTAAGGGGAAAAATGAGATATTTGACTTCTAGAAGGATCATTAATATGATTATCATAAATACAAGAGAGAATAGCAGAGGATTGAATGGAGAGAAACATAATGAGCCAGGGACTAAACTCACTAAATATGTAGTCTGAGTGAATGATCCAGAGTTCAGTAAATAATAACAAGGATAGATTGAACTTGTTTCAGATGGATTTGATGGGTATTTTTAAAATTAAAAAAAAAGTATTTAGGAATAATATTAGATGAATGACTTAGAATTTACTATAGGGAAGAAAGAGCATGTCTACCCATCCTCATGGCCTTGTGAGTCAATAATGGTGGAATGAGAGAAGCGGCTAACAATGGGATTGTTTGAAAGGGATCTGTTGTCCTCAAGGGTAAGTCACTATTTTTTTAATTCAAAAAGATAAAAATAATGTTGCTTTAAAAGTTTGAGGACTCAAGGTGATTTTTGGACAATAGGGTGAGGTTAATAAAGTGCATAGTGGTGGATGAACCAGATTGCAATGCTCTGAGAAGAGGGGGAGCAAATAGAAGTCCCCCCTCTATTATCTGTAGTCTAGGGTTCTGAGTCTCCTAAATCCAAGTCTAGTCTATTTCTTTTACATTAATAATATAGAACCCTATGCTTATCCTAGAGAAGGATAGATATCTCCTTCAATTCATTTTAATTCAATGGATATTTATTGTTGAACTTTATGCTCAGTGGTAGATAAAACATAAATAATGAAATTCAGTCACTTCCTTCATGCAGATTAAAATGTAGTGCATCGTTCCTGCTACTCCCATTCTGGAGAGTTCATCCTTAACTATGTTGTTTATTTGAATCTCTATAATCTTCTCTTCAGCATTCTCAATATTGGAAATTATATCAAATCTGTATAAAATCTGAAGACTAATGGGAAAATATCTATCCTTGAAACAAAAAGTGAGATTTAAATAAAGGAGATCCAATTCAGTTAGCAAAATATGTTCCTCCTCAATTATATCATATGGATAGTTGCTTTTCAGTTTCTGAAAACCTATTGAGTTGGCCTTGGATGAGTGCTTTAGCAAAAAGTTATTATGCCTCGTATTCCAAATATGTAGACATCAATGAGGAGTTAATTTATACTCAATGATATTTTCAAGGATAACAGTGAAAATAATTTCCTAATAAAGGAAGGAGGGAAAGTTATAAAAACAAATATCCTGGTATTTGTGATGTATAGAATCAATAAGGTTAAGTTTTATTTGATAGGCAATAGGGTACCATTTCATACAGATGAGTAACTGGCTCAAATGTGAACAGAAGAAAAATTAACATGATAATTAACATGAATAATAAAAAAGAAGAAATGGAGTGAGACCAATTAGGGAGCTGAAGTATTACTCTGAGTGTAGGTAAAAATAATGGGAACCAAGATTGGGGTGCTAGCAATGGAAAAATAATGGAAGGAATGGATTGGAGAAATATCTCAGGGTCACAACATATAGGACTCAGCAACTAATTAAAGGAGAATGAAAACAAAAAGAAAAAATGTCACAATTATGTGTAATTGATAAAAGACTGTCTTCATTGGTCAGGAGGAGAAGTGGCTTTTAAGCAAAAAGGATGAATTCAGATTGGGACATGTCAAATTTGAGATGATGGTGGGACATCCTGGTGGTGACAGAGATTGGGTAGTTGGAAATTTAAAACAAGAATGAGAGAGATTGAAGGTAAAAAAATGAAAAATTTCATTAATTTGTACATATTTTATCCAAAACATTTTCACTTTCTGATTCAGTTTGTGAGCGAGATTTTCTTCATCCCTTATAAATGAGATTTAATATAGTTATAAGTGATTTAATTAAGATAATAATGAGCATATTAACTAAAATTGAGATTTATTATATTTGGATATCTTATTTTTTATATTGTATTGGTAGGTTAAGTCTCTCTTCTGTCTATTTTCCAATGTCAAACATTAAGTAATATCAGAAGATACAATAGTCAGCAATATTATATTTTAGAAACCATGAGTGTTATGCTCAAGGGGGTCATGCAGCTCACTTGACTAATAGAAGGGGTCATGCAGCATAATTATGACTCTGTTTCCACAATAAGACTGATAAAAGTATTGGGAAATGCTGATATTTGTCACGTAAGCAGTTTTGATATTTCCTAAGAATATGCTTTAATTTTAGATACTTCTAATTAATATGGTATATAAACATACAAGCTCTGGAGGGGTATAAAAACCCATTGATTTTGTAACTCAAGGTCTTTCAGGTCCAACCCCTGACTGACCAGATTTATTGTGGGACTTAACCTCTCTCAATAAGCCTATTTGCTCCAGCCTGGAGACTTTGTTGTTTCTGTTCCTCCATCGGACTTAGAAATTTTCCCTACAAGTTAAATCATGTTTACATATTTGATTTTCTACCAAAAGTAAAACACAGGAAATATTTATGCTTATCAGCATATAATTACATAAATATATTCCTTGATAATGAGTGAGTTAAACTTACAAATCAGTTTGAATGTAAATAATTTATAAGGTGTTAATAATCAGTCATTATTTAACATTATATCCAGCATCCCTCTTTGCTATCTATTCAATGTACATAAAATTTTTGAGAGGATTGACCCAATATTTAAGGTAGTATTTAATATAATTGAATATGTAAGTGAACTATGTGAAATCCATCAATTAAATATTTTGCCTTCAAATGGAAATGAACTAGTTATATGACCTTGAGCAAGATACTTTATTTCTCTGGTCATCAGATTTTTTTTTTCATAACTAAATGTGCAGAGTTGAATTAGATGATATCTAAGGTCACTTATTATACTAAAACTTTATAATTATGTGAATTTAGTCTTCTGCTACATTTGTTACCATGATAGCTACTCATTTTAAAATGTCCATTCTGTCATTTGCATTCACCACTAATGCATTAATCATTTCAGTTGGCACTTGTTAGCCTCCTACCATGGAATAAGGAATTGTGATAAGTCCAAGAGATAAAAAGATAGGGTGAATAGTTCCTTCCCTCAAGTCAAGAGAGGGGAAAAACATGCAAACAACTACATCTAATCAAGACAAATGTAAGATGAATTGGAGATAATCTTAGAAGGGGGAGTAAGGGTAATCAAGAAAAACATCTTGAAGAAAAGAAGATTTTAGCTTGGACCTGATGAAGTGAGGGAAACCAGGGAGTAGATATTTAAAAGGAGAAAACTCCAGGCATCAGCATAGCCAGTAAATATTCTGGGAGTCTAAAGATATGGTTCTAAGAAAAGAAAGACAAGAGCGCAGGGCCAAGATGGCAGAGAGAAACAAGGAAGTTCCCTGATCTATTCCAAGTTTCGCTTAGAAACAACATTAAATCAAGCCTCTAAACTGATTTTGGAGAGACAGAACCTATAAACATACAAAGAGACACAATTTCACAACTTGAGGTAATTTAGAACACTTCAGGAAAGGTCTGTTTCATGTGGGCAAAAGGGGAGCATAGTACAGCTCAGTTCAGGTGGAGGCGGTCTGAACAACTCAGCAGGAGACTCTTAGACATAGCAAAGATCAGCAGCTGAGTCTCCTTGGTCTTGGCTCAGAAGGTTGGTGGCATAGCAGACCATTTGTGAGACCTTCCAGCCTTGCCTGAGAAGGAAAACTGCCAGTTAAAGAACCATCCACAGGATAGGTACAACTAGGCCAAGCCATCACAGCATAGGGAACAAGCTCAGGGGGCAAGCCTAGGATGGTGAGGAATCCACAAGACACAGAAGCCTCAGAGGAAAAAGCCAGTGAGTAGGGCCGCATTCGCTAGCACAAGAAGCTTTCAACAGTGGCCCCTTTGCCCTGGGAGCATACCTCAACTTTAAAAGTAAAAAAAAAAAGTAGGCTATGATATGAGTAAGAAACAGAAAAGGACCCTTACAATTGACAGTTTCTATGGCCACAGGGAAGACCAAAATACACACTAAGATGAGAATAATGCTGTCAAAATGCCTACATGTAAAGCCTCAAAGGGGAAGATGAATTGGTTTCGAGACCATAAAGCCTTCTTGGAAGAGCTCAAAAATGATTTTAAAAATCAAATGAGAGAGGTAGAAGAAAAAAATGGGGAAAATGAAAGAAGTGATTGTTAAACAAGAAAATTATGAAAAAAAAAATAGTCAACAGCTTGGAAAAGGAAGCACAAAAATTGTCCAAGTTCAAAATCTAGCAAGAGTCTGAGGCATGATTTGATTTCAAGTTTTAACAGGCCATCTAGTCTAATCACTTCATAACATGTCAATAAAAAAAAAAAAAAAAAGAAAGAAAAACTAGGTTGTCTTTGGACTCATGAAGGTACTGTAATGTTGCGGAAAGACCAGAGGATTGGAGACTAAGAAAGAATATCTGTTCATCCTGGTTCTTTCACATATTCACTACATTAGTGAACGTGTTTTGGGGGCTTAGGTTTTTTTTTTTTTAATCTGTAAAATAAATGGATTTGTCTACATGATTTCTAAGGCTGTTTATGTCTCTACAACCTATAAGGCTTAAACTGATGAACTACCACATTCAGCTGATGCTGCTTAGCAAATGCTACACTTGTATCATTTCCTCCCCACTTTCCAAATTTCTTCAGTTCCTCAACATATTCTTCAAAAGGGGAGTCATTTACTCTAAAAGACTCAAACTCTTGTCTATGGTTAATCATGTAAGAAGCAGCTTCTTGTCTATGTCTGAGATGATTTCTACAGTGACCTTCTAGCTGGTCTGCTAAAGCCCTAAAAAGGCAATTTCTGTCTCCTGATACTATACGAAGACTGAGTCCCAAAGCATTTAACTGATCAGTGGGATTATCAAATGGGAACTGCCTATTTCCTCTGAACTCTCTTTGCTCTTTAACAGTTGCTATCGTTAGGGTTTTTAGCTCTTTAGCGTCTACCTCAGGTCTATCTGAAATCTCTTCACCTATGAATGGTGCAGGCTTTACATGAGAGCAATGAATCCATGAGTCTTTTTCACCAATTTTAATGGCAGTAGGAGTTGTCAATAATACCTGAAAAGGTCCTTCCCAGGCAGGTTGGGTTCCACTGGTTCTCTGAAAATTCTTTACATATATTTTATCTCCTGGGTTGAGGCTGTGCAATGAAAAGTCTGCCTGGACCACAGCTCCTGCCTCATGGAGTTCACGTAGCCTGGTCTGTAATTCCTGTATATAGGAGGCAACAGAAGTATCACATCCACCAGTGATGTATAAACTAGGGAAAAAGTTTTAGCTTGGATAGGAGGGTGACCAAAAAGCATTTCATAAGGAGATATATGAAGATCTCCTCTTGGTCTACTTTGTAGATAGAATAATGCCAATGGTAGAACATCAGGCCATTTCAAATGGGTTTCAGTACATAATTTGCCAATTATACTCTTAAGCTCTTTATTCATACGTTCAACTTGGCCTGAACTTTGTGGATGGTAGGGCGTGTGGAATTTTGGAGTCACTCCCAAGAAAGAGTAGATTTGGGATAAAATCGAATCAGTGAAATGTGTGCCTTTGTCAGAATCTATGTGGGCTGGTGGGTCAAAACGAGGTGCTATCTCTTTAAGAAGAATTTTGGCAACAAAAGCAGTTGTGGCTCGGGGGCTGGGAAATGCCTCTACCCACCGAGTGAGCTGATCAACTATAACAAGGCAAAATTTATAATGTCCTGCTTTTGGCATAGTAATATAATCAATTTGTAAGTGCTCAAAAGGTGTATATGCTAGAGGACGCCCTCCATAAGCTTTGGCCTTAAAAGCATACTGATTATAAGATTGACATGTGGAGCAGCCCGAGTAGATTCGAGATGCTGTATTAGTCACACCTGGTGCTATCCAGGTTCTCTTAATAGAGTCTACAATGCCTTGTGTACCAAAATGGCCTTTTCTGTGAACAGAGAGGCATACCTGGTGGTAGAATTTACGGGGAAGAAATGGCTTACCTTCCGGAGACACCCAGATGCCACTGATCTGTTTTGCCTTAAATTTCTTTTTCCACTTTTCTACTTCAGAATCGTCATAGGTTAGGTTGGAAGGAATATCCTCAGAAGGTGAAAGGTTAAATATATGTTCGAGAGCTTCTAATGCAGCAAGCTTGGCTGCAGAATCGGCTCGTGCATTTCCCTTTGAAACAGGATCACTATTCCCTGTGTGGGCAGGGCAATGTACAACAGCTAGGGAAGAAGGCAGTTTCAGGGCATCTAAGAGGTCCTTGATAAGGTTCCCATAGATACCATGTGAGGATTCAATTTTGCCACTCTCTGGCTTTTTCCTGAGACTCCTACTACATTCAAAAATCCTACAGGTCTACACCCAGCATCTGGTTTGCTTACTAATACTGATTTAGAGGCTCCTGTGTCTAGCAGACAATCGTAATAAGTCTCCCCCACTTTTAGGGTGATATGTGGTTCTTTACTCTGGGGAGGTGATTGGACTGGTACAAGGGCATTCAAAAATTCTGCATCTGGGAATATATGGCTTTCATTATCTATGTTCCATTCCTCCCCAAGACCCCGTCAATCCTGTGCCCTCCTCTGAGAGGGACCTTGGTTACCATTATTCTGGTACTGCCTTTCTGTATTCCTCTGAAAAAATCTATTTCTATTTTGATTTCGCCTGTAATTAGAATTAGAATTTCTTCTCCAAGTCGTACATTCTCTCAATTCATGCCCCTCCTTATAACAGTAACAACACACCTTAGTGTCCTTGTTCGGGTGTTCACATGGCTGACTAGGAATCACCGGTGCCAGAATGCTCTGTTTAGGATGATCTGGACCTGTCTCACGTGAGTCAAAGACATAATTTGCAAGTTCCTTAAGTCTATCAGCTGTTAAGCTCCTCCAATCTGGACATTGGGTCAGAAAATATTTGCGTACTTCTGGCAGTGAATTACAAATAAACATGTTGAGAATAATATAAGAATCTTTTGAATCAATTGGATCTAATCTGGTATATTGCCTGGCGGTCTCACAAAGCCTATCGTAAAATCTGTTTGGTCTTTCATTAGCCTCCTGAAATGTGCTCATAAATTTCGTCCAGTTTTCGGGTTTTCTAGAGCATAATTCCATTCCCTTCAGAAGTGTTTCCCTAGCATCTTTTAATCTTTGGAAATCCCTGTCATTATTATAATTCCACTCTAGATCCTTTAGAGGCCATTCCTCGTCGGCCTTACCCTTCGCAACAAGGGCATTTCCTGCTGAGATAATATCTGTAATCTCAGTTGGGGACAGTAAAGTTTCCATAAGGCAAATAACATCAGCCCAAGTGGGTTGATATATATTAAATATAGTCCTTAACTGTGAAACTACACCATTTGGATGTTTCTCAAAACTAGGGAAGATTGTTTTCCATGAGCTCAAGTCAGTTGCTGTAAAGGGGTGATATTTTCTAACCTGAAGTGACACTCCCTTTTTATTAAGTTCTATATCTTCCTGCAAGGGAAGTAGTTTCAGCTGATTTGATTCTAAAGACTGGCCAATATCTGTTTCTATAACTGGGTTACCGCCAGTAGGAGGAGCTATCTTAGCGACTTCCTCACCACGTGGTGAGACTGGATTACCTTCAGCAGAGGGAGCCATCTTAGTGTATCTCTTGCCACGTGGTCCACCTTTAATCTCTTTCCACATTACAACCATGATAATACCCATACTGAGAGTTATAGTCATGTGAACTATCGTGAGTATGGTATTACAATTTATTTCAACTGCAGGCATAAAATTCCTACTAATATTAAACACATTTTCAGTAGAGACAGTTACACTCATACCATTATACCAAAAAGATTTTGCTGTGTGAGTGAGGAGGAGACCGATAACACAATGAAGGAATACCGAGTAAACTAGATGTCTAAGTTTGGATGGTATGGTACCCCAACACGCTCCAATGCAAAAAAACGAAAAAACCAAAGGGAAAATGACATATTCAATCATATTTTAAACTGAACTGGCTTTTTCCTTTAAAACAAGGCTTTTAGAGGCTTAAAGTCTTTAAGGGAGATTAAGTCCATGGGAGGGGGGGTATTTGGAAAATCCACCGAATTAGCTGGCTTGTGGCCAAACTAGGGAGGGTGGGAGGGTCCTTAAGGTCCCTTCAGGGTCACCAAACTGTGAGATTTAAAATTGGATATTAGATCATAAATCTCCCCTCTTTAAGCTTTCCCTTAATTTATCTCCCAGACTAGTAAATGGAAGAAGCTTCTGGTTTTCTAGTTAGAGCTTTTATTGTATGGTAGTCACAAGGTGATGTTGATTAGAAGGATAGGAAAGTAGAAACACAATACAAATCATCTTAAGTCTAAGCTTAGTCTATATTCCGTATAAAACTCACCAAAACCGAAGGCCACCTTTGGGGGGAGAGAGACCGTGTGCTGCTGCTAACCACGAGGTGGGCCCAGTCGAAACTCTCATCAGCATCAGCCTGTGAAGCGCAGTCAGGAGACCAGCAGAGCAGGAAAAAACTCCCACTTCCGTTCTCTCCTTGCCTTTTAAGCTCGAACCCCGGAAGTGGAGTGCTAGCAGTCAGTCTGACGTGCGCAGCACCCCAAAAGGGTGGTCCTTCAAAAACTGGCGTCTTTCAGTTATCCTAACCGACTGTTAAAAAAAACTTTCATATTTTTTTACCACAACATCAAAAAGTAAAATAAACCAAGCCTTTGGTATATCTGTCAGAAAATGGCTCCTGAGCTAAAATGGATCTCATTACAGACATGATATGGCCTATTTTCCAAAATTCAATTAGTTTGTGAACAAGAATTTATTGAGCCTTACTCTAGAACTTTGTGCTGGAAATATAAAGAAAGTCACAACATGGTCTCTTTCTTCAAGGAGTTTATGTTCCAGTGGGGACAAAACATGCAAGCAACTATACAAATGGAGCATATATGCAATATAAATAAAAAATCACTTCAAGAGGAAAATCACTGGAAGTGTAAGTAAGGGTAAGGAGGAAGGAAGGATCTGCAAAGGCCCTTTAAAGAAGAGATTCTAGATGATTATTAAGAAAGCCAATTAGGGGGGAAGCTAGGTGGTGCAGTGGATAAAGCATGGCCGTGGATTCAGGAGGACTTGAGTTCAAATCTGGCTTTACATACTTGATATTTGCTAGTTGTGTGACCGTGGGCAAGTTACTTAACCCTCATTGTGCTGCCCCCCCCCAAAAAAAAAGCCCTGCATTGGGAGAGTGTCACAGCATATAAGAGTATGAAAGATAAGAAGAGGTTAGAATGTGAAGGGATGCAAATGGCAAATAGGGTTTCCATTTGATCCTGGAGACAACAGGGAGCCATTGGATTCTATTGTGTTTTGGGGGTGGGGGAGAGGGAGAGTAGGAAGTCAACTGGGCTTTCAGAACATCATTTTGGCAGCTGAGCAAAAGATGGGTTCAAATTATGGAAGAGATTTGAAGCAGGGAGTCCAATTAGAAGGCTATTAAAATAATCTAAGCATTGATAATGAGAGTTTGTTACAGGGAGGTGGCTATGTGAGGAAAGAGAACTTTTGGAGAGAAGTGGTAAATGTGGAAATGATAAGATTTGCCACTGGAAAGGATATATGGATTGAGTGTGATAAAGAAGAAGAGCATGTCCAACATCTCTCCTATTATGTGTTATAAGGAGGTTGGTTTCTATTTTCCTTTTTAATGGTGCCAACTTATTCAATTTTGGGGGGATTCAAATGATTTGTGGACAATATATTCACTAGTAATGTTTTCAGGAAACTTTAGAAAGAAACAAAGAAAAAAATATTTAATTGCTTTATTTCCCCCAAAATTTTGGTAAGAAGGTATAAGGTCTGTGCTCACGTCTAATTTTCCATTCCTGAAATAACTTCTTGGAATTTTTACCTATTTAAAGTGGAATTTATCACCATTGCAAAAGTAAAAAAAAAATCTTTGCCCTTTGTCTGACATCTTTTAAAGCATATTGTTGATTATGAATATAAAGCAGGTTTTCATTCTGGCTCGGCCATCAAAATTCTATGTGACTCTAGGCAAAGCTATTAACCTTTTATATCAGAGTTTCTTCATCTGTCAAATGGAACTGATAAGGTTGATCATTACCCCAAAAGAATTTTCATGGATTAAATGATTCATTTTAACACTTTGAACATATTTGAATTTGCTTTTTAAAATTTTTTTCCCAGCACAACACTAGACTGATCTCATCAATCCCATCAGATATTTGATTTTATATATATATATATATATATATATATATATATATAATACTATATTATTTTTGACTATATATATACTATATTTGACTATATATATAATACTAAATTTTAACAAATGTATTGTTTAATTTTACATCAAATTTTAAGCTTAAGATGTTAAATATTACAAGACTGAAAACTACTATTGTGAGAAAATAATGGGGTTCTATGAGACCCAGAGAGCCTGGCCAGACCTTTCTTAAGGCCAGCCCAGAGTCAGGAGAATTTCAAAGGAAATGTAGTTGGACTTAGGACTGTGAATACAGACAATAGAAGTTACCTCACTAAAAAACACACCTACCTGAAGGCTTTTTCCCCTCAGAAGGCTCCATACTCTGACATCAGCACATACTGCACATGGACCGCCCTCAAGCCCAGTAAACCAATAGATTTGAATGATGCTAGCCAATTAGCCTTGATCAGTATGGAACGGTTGCCTCTCCTCCATACCCACAGTAAGCTTCCACTCACACAAACTCTGGCATATTTCCTCTTGTCCTGAGACTTGGAGGAGGCAGCTGTACCTTGCTCTCTCTCTCTCTCTCTCTCTCTCTCTCTCTCTCTCTCTCTCTCTCCTATCCTAGGTACATAGGATTTCTGAACTTTCAGAGTTACATGCTCTCTTTACTAATATTTAACATGCTTTAATAATTTCTTAATGGCCAAAACTGGTGCTATAGCCTCTAATTTATAAATAGCAATAAATTAGAAAGCCCAACTAATTTTCCCTAAAACTTGGAACAGAAATAGGGCAACCCCATATAATTTTAAATGCCACACTATACTAGGGAGAGGAAATGAGATAAAGAACTTTCAAATCTATTCAAATTTTTGGCAAAATATAGGGAGTGTTAATTGTTTTATCAACAGAACAAACTGAGAGGTTTTTTCCCCTTTAACCCTCCTGCTGCCAAGATATTACAGAGGAAGAAATGGCTAAAATATAAAAGAAACAGGTAGAAAGAAGACAAGTTCTGGGTCATATATCCAATAATTATTTGAGATGAAATGCAATTCCAAGTCTTCCTGACTTTAAGTTCACCTGTAAATCTAACATGGCAGGTTAGAAATTAAGAAATCCCCTTAGCTGTTTTTTTTTGTGTGTGTGTGAGGCAATTGAGGTTAAGTGCCTTGCCCAGGGTCACACAGCTAGTAAGTGTCAAGTATCTGAGCCCAGATTTGAACTCGGGTCCCCCTGAATCCAAGGCCAATGCTCTATCCACTGCACTACCTAGCTGCCCCTCCTTAGCTCTTTTTCCAAATGTGATGCTAGGGATTATCGGTATATAGGATAATCATATAACTCTTCTCCTTATCCTATCATAGAGAGAAGGTCCACATAGAGAGAAAGGAAGAGACTTAGGAAACCCCATTAGAGATACAACATATTCAATAACATCATTAGTATGACTTTATTTGCTGATGAGAAGGCATTCAGGTAAGTTTTATTGTTGGTTTATTGTTTTAGACTCCTCATTACCCTCTTTGGGGTTTTCTTAGGAAAGATACTGGAATGGTATTCCATTTCTTTTTCTGGTTCATTTTACAGATGACAAACTGAGGTAAAAAAGGGTGATGTGATTTTCCCAGGTTCACACAACTATTAAGTTTCTAAGGCCATAGTTGAACTCATAAAGTTGAGTCTTCTCCTGGTTTAGCACTCTATCCACCTAGATACCCAGTTTAATACAGTGCCTGAATCATGATTTTCCTCAATTCAGGACAGGAAGCTGATTCTATAAAGCCACATAGAAAAAATATAAACACTCTAATGAATCTTTATTTGTATAACAAGTCAAGTCAACAAATATTTATTTAGTGCTTTCTAGGTGACGGGCACTTTGTTAAATGGGGTTATAAACAAAGGAAAAAATTTAATTTCTAAGCTGATGGACATTATAATCTAATGGGGGTCACAACATGCAAAATACTATGTACAAATAATATATAAACAGCATGAACAAGCAGTCATTCAGAAGGAAGGCAAACATATTGAAGAAGACTAGGAAAGATACAGAATGTGAAATTTTAGATGAGATGTACAGAAAGCTTAGGGATCTATGAAGTAAAGGTAAGGATAGAATAAACTCCAGGCACATAGGCTGCCCAGTGAATTTCCATGGAGCCAAGAAAAAAAAAAGTGTCTTCTGTGAGAAATAGCAAGGAAATCAGTGTCACTGAATCATAGAATATTAGGAGGGAAGTAAGTATAATAAGAGTAGAAAGATAAGAAGGGAGCAGATTATGAAAGTGTCTAAAAAGTAGACTTGTATTTGATCTCTAGGCAATAGGGAATCACTGGAGTTCAATGAATGGGACAGTGACATGGTCAGACCAGGACTTTAGGAAGATCACTTTCACAAGTGAGTAGAAGATGGGAAGGAATGGGATGGTAGGAATACTAGATCTACTTCCAAAGATGATTAGAGGAAAAAGGGGGAAAACTATATATTCTAAAATGTTTATAGTACCTCTTTGTAGTGGCAAAGAATTGTAAATTGCAGGGATCCCTATCAAGTGGGGAATGACTTTAGTTGTGGTATATGATTGTGATGGAATACTATTGAACTGTAAGAAATGTTGAGTACAATGATCTTAGGGAAAAAACAACAACATGGAAAGATGTATCAAATAAAGAAGAGTGGAACAAGCAGGACCAGGAGAACATTGTGTACAGTAATAGAAATATTATTTTAAGAATGACTTTGGGGGCAGCTAGGTGGTGCAGTGGATAGAGCACTGGCCCTGGAGTCAGGAGTACCTGAGTTCAAATCTGGCCTCAGACACTTAACACTTACTAGCTGTGTGACCCTGGGCAAGTCACTTAACCCCAATTGCCTCACTAAAACAAACAAACAAACAAAAAAGAATGACTTTGAATGAATAATTCATTTTGAATATTATAAATACCTAAAATAAGTATAGAGAACATTTGAAGAAAGACACTATCTGTATCCAGAGAAAGAGCTAATAAATATAGGTATGTATAAATAATTTTATACACACACAAATGTATGTAAATGTATTTTTCTAATAGTAGCCATCCCTAGATTGGGGAGTGGGAAGAGAAAAAAGGGAGGAGGGATGTACATGATAACTTTGTTGTGCATTTACAAGGAATTGCAATTTGTACATAGAGGATCTGTGGTTTCACATGCAATCATATTTTTTGTTTTCCTGTATTATGGAAATGCTTATTTTGATACATAAATTTAAAATTAATTAATTACAAAAGAAAAGATTATGAAGGTAAGATCAATTGGTCTTGGCAACAGATTTGATAAAGGGGGTAAAAGTCAGGACTTGAGGAGAGATATAGGTTGTGAACCTTGGTGACTAGGAAGAAGGTAGTACTCTTGATGGCAAGAAAAAAGTTAGAAAAAAGGATTTTTTTGGTGGGAAATATCAAATGTAGTTTTGCACATGTTGAGTCTAATATGTCAATTGAATATTTAATTTGAGGTTTCTAGCAATTGGATGTACAAGACTGAGGATCAACAGAGTGGTTAGGATTGGATGACTGGATCGGATCATTAATTACATAAATATTATAATTGAATGTCTTATAGTTGATAAAATTACCAGATGAAAAAGGATAGATTGATAAGAGAGGGACTAAGACAAAGCCTGGGAGAATCTCCATGCTTAGTAAGGATGTTCCGGATAAAGACCCAGCAAAGGTGACTTAAATATAGGTGGTTATAGTGGTGGTGGTGGTGGTGGTAGTAGTAGTAGTAGTAGTAGTAAACTAGCATTTATATATTTCTTTAAGTTTGCAAAGCATTTTATATATATGATCTCATTTGATCATTATATGAGGTAGGAGAACCAGGATAGAACAAAATTCAAAAATCTTAAGGGGAAGAGAATATTGAGAAGATAAACTTGATCAACATGAAACTACTCTCTCTAGTTACCAATGAATGATAGGGATGGAAACCAAAATGCAGAGTTAAGAAGAGAGTGAAAGAAAAAGAAGTGGAATCACTAACTCCAGAGAATGTTTTCAAGGAGTTTAGTAAAGGAGGAGAGATATAGAATGAAAGTGAAAATGTATGTATATATATATATATGTGTGTGTGTGTGTGTGTGTGTGTATACATATACATACATACATACATACATACATACATACATACATACATACATACATACATACATATTGTGTCAAAATAATGGAATGTGATAGATGAGATTTAGGAGATACTCAGGGGCCCACCTGGAAATTGGTTCAAATTGATTGAATTGGATAAGGTGACTGACTGTTGACTGAATTACTGGCTTACTTCCAATTAACTAGATTGTAAACACATCTGGCTGGTACTTATGGGTACTTAAGAAAAACCTTGAACTTTCCTTCAAGACCACCTTCAGGTCCAGTGAACCAATGAATTTGAATGACACTAGCCAATAAGCTTGAAGAACCTCCCATTTCTGGGAGGGGAACATGAAGCAGGAAGCAGACACTGGGGAGAGGGTTCGTCCTCTTTGACTGTGAGACATCAGCGTGGTGGCAGAGAACTCCAGAAGGGGGAGATTAGGAAAGCTAGATTTGCCAGGTTATAGGAAATATGCTCTCAATCTTTCTTTCTTTTACTATTTTTTCAATAAATCCTTAAAAATCCTACCTAAACTCATTTATCAGTGATTTTAGTTTTCCCCCAAAACTGGGGGGACAGATTAGAACCCACATTTAGAATTTTAAATTACACAATATATACATATATATATATATATATATATATATACATACATATATATATATATATATGAAAGGTTTTTGAGACGCGGGATGATATGCACATTTGTAGGCAGTAGGTAAACAAGGAAAGAATGAAGATTAATGAGAGAATTGGATGGGTAAAATAGTGCAGAATAAAATTGAATGGAGGCATCACTAATGCACATAGGAGGGCTATCATTGGAAAGGAAAATGGCCACTTCATTGAAGAAAAAAGTAAAGGAGAAAATAGTGGTGTAATGTATCTATGTGATATAAAATGAGGAGGGTATAATAGGGAGATCTCAGAGAATGGCCTCATTTTTTTTTCAATGAAATATGACAAAATCTCTGCTGAGAGGCTGGGAGAGGAGTCATTGGAAGTTTGAAGAGGGATAAATAGGTTTCTAAAAGCTAATATCATTAGGGCAAATGCAATTGTGAATAACTTAAGAAGATGTATAAAGGACTAAATTCTCAACATGGCAGTATAACTGAGAATATATAAAATAAATTTATAATGGACTCAATCATCACAGTTTTGTGGTTTTTCTCTAGCTTCATTCAGCAAAATGTGAGTAGGAACAAAAGTAACAGATGGCATGAATAATCTTAGTCTGCAGGTTGGCAGGACAAGATTGATGAAAGGGATACACAAGGCTATAAAGAAGAGATTAGTGTAAAGTTCAACTGATTCACCAAGGGGTCAAGATATAGAAAAAGAGTATAGCATTCTTAGAGTTAATGACCTGGGAAAGAATGGAGGGATAGAGGGACTTACTAGGGTATTGATAAGGTGAAACGGGGTTAGGGGAAAGGGGATAGTAGAATGACAAACAGCTACTGATCAGATAAATGAATTTCGGAGTTCATAATGATGGAGTTAGGAAATGAAAATGATGGCCAGGCAATATATAGTAGATCATGGGAAATGGCCATTTGAAGACCTGAAAAGTTAAGGTGTTTGAGGATGTATCAATTTATATGTTGAAGTTCACCAGTATGAATGCAGCAAATGAGGAGGCTACAATGTGAGTAAGGGACTGAACTCTTTAAGGAAAGAAGGAGAGTAATCTGAAGATCATTAGTTAATAGTTAATAGAATCTTGATTGGATGATAAATATGGATTGACTGAACATCAAAGCAGTAGAGACATCCACTGAGAGATGATAGTATAGGGAGAGTCCTGAAGCGGAAATATAAAGCCAGGAGTAATTTAGCCCAATAACTAGGATCTGAGAATTGTGAGTGGTGGAAAGGCTGACCTGGGAAGCTGTGAATTCAGGCAGAACATGATTTTTAGTGAGTACAAGGAGATGCAAGATGCAATGAGAAAGGGGGGAAAAGTTTTCAGATTAAAACACATTTATTACCTATGGAACAGACCCCCAGAAATTACAGTGGAAGTAGGTATAGATCTGGAGTAGGACAGTAATAGTAACAAGAGAATTAGAATGAAATACAGGGAATGGCATTTATATAGTGACAACCAGGGCTTCAGGATCAACAGGAGAGTAATGGTATGAAAAGGACTTCCTCTGTTTCTTTTTGGAAATATGTTAATGATTGAGGAATGATTGCAGAGAGTTACCCCCCCCCCCACCAGGCAGGGGTGGAGTAGTCTAGAATGGAATATTATTTTTTTTTTTTTTTTGCGGGGCAACGGGGGTTAAGTGACTTGCCCAGGGACACACAGCTAGTAAGTGTCAAGTGTCTGAGGCTAGATTTGAACTCAGGTACTCCTGAATCCATGGCCAGCGCTTTAACCACTGCGCCATCTAGCTGCCCCCCTAGAATGGAATATTCTAATGAAAAGAAAGGAGTGATACTGGGCCTTCTCATGGTGGAAGCTTCAGAAAGGGATCCACTAATCACTAAGTCAGGCTGAGATTGGAATATCCCAAGGCTCAGGCAATAGTATAAAGGTAAAAATCTAGAAAACAGGTAGGTAGAGTGGAGGGAGCTAGTATGGAGTTGTGGCACTGTGTTCCAAAGGCAAAGTATTTGACAAGGTTTTTGTCCCTGTTCACATAAACATCAGAAAAATGACAGTGGTTTAAAAATTACTAATCATATTCTTTAAAAAGTAACTGAATACATATTTGGCAGAGGTATTAGGCTTTATTCTAAGAATAGCTTTATAGAGATGAACATGTAAAAGAGTATCAATTAAAAGGCAAAAATATGCAAATTGAATTAATATTCACATAATTATCTCAATAGTTTACTAATAGAAGTCAACACAGTGATAACAATTAGTCATTTAAGGAATTATGTTCCTGTTTGTTCTAGCATCAAGTCTGATCAGAGCAGATTTATTTTAAAAGTTCTATGAAGTATGTGGACTCAAGGTAAGGGGACTTTTTAATTACACCACAAGCCTATGTCATATATATGTAAAGACAGTCCTACATATACAATTATACAGCAGCTATTCAAGGAAAAAGCCAACTCAAAAAGGATTTGTTTTCATTTTCCATTTTAAAAAAGATTGATATAGAGCCAATGTCTATGACACATCTATTTCCTTACATTTTTCAAATCTGAGAAAAAATAGTTAAGAAACCATTTGATTAAAATCAGGGGTAAAGGAATGGTGTCCATTATCATTATTGTTATTCAATATTGTACCAAAAATACTAATTATAGTAATAATATAAGTAAAAGGAGTTGAAAAAATAAGTATAGTCAATGAGGAAAGAAAACTATCACTCTTTGCAGATGTTATAACTGTAAACTTAAGGAAAATTAGAGAATCAACTAAAACAAAAAAAAAAGTTGAAACAATTAACTTCAGCAAAGTTCAAGGATATAAAATAAAGTCACACAAATTATCATAATTTCCATATATTACCAACAAAGTCCAGCAGGAAAAGATAGAAGGAGAAATTCCATTTTAAAAACTATAGATATTATCAAATACTTAGGAGTTTCCCTGACATTATAAACTCAGGAACTATACAAACAATTATAAAATGCTTTTCACATAGATAAATACAGATCTAAAGAATTGGAGAACTGTTGACTGCTCATGGATCAGCTAAGTCAGTATACTAAAAATTTCAATTTTACCTATGTGGCAAAAATGATTTGTGGTAAAGATTAAATATCACAGTTTTTAGCTGAATTATTTGGGATGGGCCACACCTGGCCCACCCCGAGCAGCTTTTGAAGGACCTCCCCTTTTGGGGGAGGAGAAATTGAATGCTTGCTGAATGGAGCTAGGGGGCTTCCGGAAGCCAAGGGTCTTCTGGTAGGTGGGGTGTGTTCCAAGGTTTTTGGTTTTTTGGCCTGACACTCAGTGTGGTGGTGGTGGTGTGTTAGAAGTCTGGCACTGGAAAGTACATACTGACCCTGGGGTCAATATCAAGGCAAGTCACCCAAATAGCTCTCAGTATATCCCATTTTGGCCCTCACACCTAAATCAGTTTACCTATTCAGTGTGATGCCAATCAAACCATCAAAGAATTATTTTTCAAAGCTAGAAAAAATAACAAAATTCAACAAGAAGAACAAAAAGTAAAAAGTATCAAAGGAATCAGTGAAAAGGGTGGCCTAGCAGAACCATATTTCAAACAATATTACAAAGGAGTAATTATCAAAACAATCTGGTACTGGCTAATAAATATACTGGTTAAATAGTGGAATAGATTAGGTATGCAATGAATAGAGGTTTATGATCATGGTAATGTACTGTTTGATAAACCCATAGAGTCAAGCTTTGGAGGCAAGGAGTTGATGTGGGATGGATTTTAGGGTCAAATTGATTGTGAGTTGTCTCAAAAGAATTACAAGATTCAGTGACTCAGTTTCCCAAGTTTTATTGAAATACTGTGAATGAACACAGGGAGAGAACCAGAAAAGTAGAAAGGTATCTCTCGAATAAGGAATGAAAAGACAGCTATATTTATAATAAGGATAAACTGATAATCAGTCTCAGTCTCATTATAATAATCTCTACCTTAGGGAGGTACAGGAGAGGGCTTATCCTAATTTGGAGTTCCTTGGGGCTTGAGCCAACCCCCGAGGCAGGTACCTTTTTCCATGGAGGAGGTCTGTTTTGGGGGTTTACACATCATAAGGTGAATCTGGGGGCACATTTGGCCTTTCTGCGCATGTCACCTTTGTTTTCCCATGTCTAGTTTCAAAATACTTTCATTTATCATTTTGAATTTCTATACTCTGTGTATCACTTTAATAGTTAAGGTCTCTATGACCTACCTCTTTATGTTCTTGTTATGGGTACTGATTAATGTGGGTAAGGAGAACCAAGGCCCTGACTTGTATTAATGAAGACTAAAGTCCTAATTTATCCATTACCTGGGATCTGAATCCCTCTTAGAGTGCAGACCTAAATTAGAGCTTGGGTCTTAGGTTTCTCTGTTAACCCCTTTTTTTGCCTCCTACATCAGACTCACTATAAAAATTGCTAGGAAATCTGACAGAAACTAGGCATAGACCAATATTTTATACAAGATACTGACATAGGGAAAAAAATGGGTATATGATTTAGACATGAAAGGAGCAATCATGAAGAAATTAGAAGAGGGTATAAAAGTTACCTGTCATTTATATAGACAAAGGAGGATTTATAAACAAATAAGAGATTGAGAAAATCAAAAGAAGTAAAATGGAAAATTTTGCAGATAAAAACCAAGGCAGTCAAAGTTATAAGAAAAGGAAGTATGGCGGAGGTGGGGTGGGGGGGGGGGGTGTAGGATTACAGCAAGTTTCTTTGAAAATGGCTTAATTTCTCTAATATATAGGAAATGGCCAAATTTATAAAAATAAGAGCCATTCCCCAAATAATAAATGGTCAAAAGATACGAACAGGCAGTTTTTAGAGCAAGAAATCAAAAGTATCAAAGATCATATGGAAAAATGCTCCAAATTTCTAATAATTAGAGGAATACCAATTAAAACAACTCTGAGTGCCTCATGTCTATCAGATTGGTTAACACGACAGCAAAGTAAAGTGATAAATGTTGGTAGTGATGTGGAAAAAAAGACACACACACACACACAAACATACTTTTCAACCATTATGGAGAATAATTTGGAACTATGCCCAAAGGGCTATAAAACAGTGCACACCCTTTGACCCAGCGATATAACTACTCAATCTGTGTTCCAAAGAGAGCAATGAAAAAGAAAAATAGATAGATGATAGAGAGAGAGATAATAGATAGATACATAGATAGATGATAGATATGTATGTATATACACACATATATTATACACACAGTATAAATATGCATAAATATACACATACATACACATATAAAAACATATAGTAGATCTGTGGGGGAGCAACATATTAGATATTAAGGGAATGCTGCTTAGTTAGGAAATGGCTAAATGAACAGGGAAGGGAATTTGGTATTCAATTTTTAAAAAATGTTTAAAAAAAGCCATTTGATAAGCATCTTATCAAGAACAATGAGTAGTTAGTAGCACATCTTGTGGTCATATTAGATGTGATGATAAATGATGTTCTCAAACCAGACATTTATCTGAGCTTTGCCAGTGTGTAAAAATGGGGGTAGTACCTTTCTCAATTTCCTTTAACTTTTTAAAAGTATACTCTAAAGGTAAATTAATTTATAATAAAGGTTAACATCCCAAATTAAAGGGCAGATTTTTCATTAACATTTCCATTGATGTTTTTATAGATGTTAAAAAGAAAGTTCAAGGAGAATTCACTTCCTTGCCCCAGAGGCCTGCTTACCACACTTACTTTTAAAAGTTTGGTGTCAATAAATGAAGTTCTAGACCTTGGAGATTTTTCAAGTAGAGAACAATTTAACAGCCTTCCTAAATGTAGATCAGAAAGGTTTATTTCCACAGAGAAAAAATACATTTAACAACAGTAAGTTTTTTTTTTTTTAATGCTTATCTTCAGAATGTTGTGCTGACTGGTGAGATATATTTAGAAAAAAAAATAGCAAGTATGTATAATTTTAGGCAGAATGTTGGGACCCTAAGAGATCCTCAAGACCAGTAACCATCCAATCTTTTGTTTTCAGGACCCCTTTACAGAGTTAAAAATTTTGAGGATGCCAAAGAGCTTTTGTTTTTGTGATTTGTATTTTTCAATATTTACTAAATTAGAATAAAAACTCATGTAAAATACATACATACAATCAACTTTGATTTTATAACTGAATAACATCTCTGTAACCTTATAACTGAATATTTCTTACTTTATGAGTGAATAACTGAGAGTGAGTTTCCCCAAGTTTGGTTTGACAAGAAACAAATTTGACCTTGAGAGATCATATCTTATTTTTTCTCATAGTTCTTAGATCTTAGCAAAGTATGTGGTAAATACTATGTATTCAAAAAATAGCTCATTAGTGAATGTTATGTAGAAGAAGGATTAAATTTGTTATTTTATGTTTCATAAGACATTCTTAAGATCAGTGACTAACACTCACTTAGAAGCATGTTTTTGCTTGATAAAAGGAAATGCCTTTCCTAAAGAATCATCCAAAATTAGAATCAGAATTAGGATAGGGAGGCCCATAACAAAGGCACCTTTTAGCTAAGGTTGGGTGATAACTTGTCAAAGGTATTTTAGAGGATCAATCAATAAAAATTAAGTTTCTACTTTGTGGCAGGCACTATCTTAAATATCAGGGTACAACGAAAAGTAAAAGATAGTCCCTGCCTTCAGGGAATTTATACTCTAATGAGGAGACAACATGAAAACCATTATTAACATATGAACAATATATAAGATAAATTGTAGCTAATCAAGAGAGGAAAGGTATTAGAATTAATAGAGATTGGGGAAGGCTTCCTATAAAAGGTGAGATTTTTGTTGAGGCTTGAAGGAAACTAGGAGAAGTAGGAGGCAAAGATAAGGAGTGAGAATTAGTTCTGGTAAGAATTGGATTAGATGTCCTATGAGAGTTCACCCAGCTCTGCAATCAAATAATTAATTCATTAGAAATGAAAGGCATTTTTGTTGGCCAATGCTAATGTGACTTAATGTGTTCAGCTGCTTATAGCATGATGCTAATGATGCCAGAGTCACAAATGTAACATCCATTTTGTCTTCCACAATGCCATAGACAGGTACTATTGGGGAGCAATCTGAGAAATCTGAGCATATAATGTTTAGAGCTTCTAACTGTGTCATTTGAAATATTGGTGGGAAGCCTTTCTCTGTTCTAAGTTATTGGAGAATTTATCTTGGGTTTCTAATATCTTGCTACTTATAAATTAATGGATATTGCACCAGTTTTGGAATTAATCATTTTTTAAAGTCATATTAAATGTTAGTAAAGAGTTGACCACCTTTAACACAAGCCAACCCCCCCCCCAGCACCATAGAGAGAGAGTAAGCACATGGCTCCAAATGAGAGTTCAGAAGCCCTACATTACCTAGAGAGAGAGAAAAGAACATGTGGATGGTTCCCTGGCACTTCCCAGCAGAAGAGAAGGGACCAGAGGAGAGGTGGCTCTTACACACTCCTCAAAGCTAATTGGCTAGCATTGTTCAATTCCATTGGAAAATGAGCATCACCATGCTGACCTCTGTGTTATACTGAGCTCAGGGTCCTGTGAAAGACAGACCTTCTGAGGGCAAAGGCTTTCAGGTAGGTGTGGTCTTAATCTTTCTTCGGAGTCTGATCTCTAATGCACCTTTGGGGCAGGCTCTGAGAAACCAGCCAGAGTTCCTTAGTGAAGGTAGGGTCACTGGGTCTCCCCCAAAACCCATTATTAATAATTATTTTCTCAAATACCCTATGCATACTGAAAGCCTGATGATTATACCATATGGTGTAGGGAATTATCAATAAATAGGCATTATTTGAAGAGAGAATACTATATCATTTTATATTTAAATGGTGATCACATTGACTAGCAATGTTGGATAAGAGCCAACTCCATTTCTTTTTCTTTTTTGTAATTTTAAAATTTATTTTTGACTTAAATACAATAAAGAAAAAAAATATTGCCACGTATACTGCAGAATATGGGAGAGGACACAATATAAAACAATAAATTTCAATTTCAAGAAAACCTATATAAAAAATATGACATTGTTTTCAAAGCTGCTCAATTTTCCCCTCCCCTTCACTCTAAAGAAGGCTGAAATTAGGCATGGATATGTACACATACACATAGGTATCTATAGATAAACAAACAAATAAACAGATAGATAAATGAATATGTAAATAAATAAATAAATGAATGAATGAACAAATGAACTAATTAATAAGAAAGCAAATAAATAAATGGATAGCCAGCTAGATAAACAAATAAATGAGTAAATAAATAAATATATAAATACACACTCACATATGTACGATTATACTATTCTTATTTCCACTTATCATCTGTTTCTCTGAAAGTAAAAACTGTCTTCCTTCACAATTTGAAATCTTGGGGGCAGCTAGGTGGCACAGTGGATAGAGCATTGGTCCTGGATTCAGGAGGACCTGAGTTCAAACCCAGCCTCAGATACTTAACACTGACTAGGTGTGTGACCCTGGGCAAGTCATTTAACCCCAATTGCCTCACACACACTCACACACACACACACACACACACACACACACACACACACACAACCAATTTGAAGTCTTTCCATGTTTTATTCAAGTCAAACAACTCATCATTTCCTACACCACAGCAATACTGTAATCCAACATCCTCTCTAAGAGATTGTCTATGAAAGTTTTTTTCCCCAATTTCCTGGATTCCTTCTAGAAAATTGCAATTTAAAATAATCAAAAACATCCATTTTACACTCCAGCAATGCTCTCACTTTATCAAATAGTTTAAAGACTGATATTTTTGAATTTATTCCCTTTATATCTTTTTTCTGGTTACTTTAAAGTTCCTGACCTTTTATCCTTGCAAATGAACTTTGTTATAATTTTTCTTACTCAGTAAAATAAATTTTAATATTTTTATTGGGATGACATTAATAAGCAGATAAGTCATTTAAAATTATAATTTGAAAAAAAACATGTTTGCTTTACCTACCAATGAACAATAAAAATTTCAGTTATTTGGATCTGGGTTTATTTGTATTAAAATATTTTATGTTTATATTCAAATAATTCCTCTATCTATTTTGGTAGATATATATTCAGGTATTTTATACTGTTTAGTTACTTTAAATTGTCTAAACCAATAATGAATACTATTGCTGACACAATGTATAATTTCTCTTTTCCCCTCATTTATTTAAATCTATTTTAACTATTTTGACTAATCTCCCTGCCTTTTTTACATAATAAATTCTACTCGTGCCCTTTATTTTATCTTTGTATCTCTTTTTTATAATGTTTTCTGAAAGGTACATATTGTTGAATTCAAATTTTGATCTTCTATCCATTTTCATTTTAAAGGTAAATTCATCCAATTCAGATTCTAAGCAACAAATATTTGTTGTGCATTTTCCTCCTTCCTATTTTTCCTCCTTATCTTTTTCAGCCAGTTTACCCAATCTCTCCTCCCTTCTCTGCTTTACTGCTATTTGCTGTTGTCCTCCTATTCCATACCCTATCTAGCCATTTAAGAGTCCCCCTCATCTATATCTCCTTTTAACCCATTCTTGATGAGTACAGTTCCAGCACTACCCCACCTCTGCCAACTAGCTCTATCTGTATAGATTTTTCCTTTTATGACTCATTTGTATGAGATAAGTACTTCTTTTTATCTCTCCTTTTAGAATTTTATATTTTTTAGAATCACCCCATCATTCTCAGCTCAGGCCACAGGTGGGGGTTAATTTAAATATAGGCCTTTTAAAAAAAGAACTTCCCTCCAGAATTTCCCATGAGAACAAGGCTGAGAGCAAGGATGCTGCCCTGATTGACTGGTCAGCACCTGTGCATAGATTGTAACCTTGTGGGGGGGGGGAACAAATCTCTATTATAACACCAGGCCTCTGAGCCTGCTTGTCACTCCATCCCACTAAGGGGCAGCCCATTCTCACAAGAATGTAAATAAAGTTTTTGGGTTTTTTTTTGTTTGTTGGTTTTTTGTTTTTAACATCTCCCAGTGCTGGGTCTAAGAAAATTCTTAAGTGTGATTTCTCACAGTATGAAAAAAATTTGGAAAACAGAAAGTTTTCTGACCTCCTCTGCCATCTTTCCAGAATCCTCTCCCCATTTAATTTCAATTGCTGTCCTTCTCTAGAATGGCATTAGTCAGTTTCATGTTCCCCTTGTGCTTCCACTGAGTTCCAATAACATTTCTAGGTTTGGTTGCTCAAAGTCAAAACCTGTGCAAAATTCATTCCTTCACTTACTCCTCACAGGGATCATGAATGCCTAGGGTTTTTGTTCTGCTATTGACAAATATGCACCACAGAGAAATCATAACATCTTGGAAAGAGCACTGGATTAAGAATCAGAAGACTAGGGTTCAAGTCTTGGCTTTGCCATTTAATATCTGAGCTAGAAAGACATTCAATTTTTCAGTGTTTCACTTTTCTTTTCTGTAAATAGAGATCATAGGAACATATGATCATAGATTTAGAGCTAGAAGGGACTTCAGAGATCATCTAGACTAAGCCCTTCATTTTTACAATCATTTGAAAACCTCCAAGGGTGGTTAAATGCTTTGGTCAAAGTCAAAGAGGAAATAGACATCAGAAATATGATTTAAAGCCAGATAATACTCTAGAATCAGTGCTCATTCCACTGTAACATGCTGACATGTAGCATGGGATGCTAGAAAATATGAGGTAGATCAGAGATATCAAACATTTCCTAGCAATATTCCCCAGTATAGCAGAATCCTGAAATGTAATCGTTGCAGAAACAATAAATGGAAAACAACAACAAACATGATAGAACATAATGTTAATGTGTGGCTTTCTAAGTCAACATGTGACCCTCAAATATCCTTATGTAAGGTTTAGTGTTTCCAAATGAGTTTGAAATCATTGAGGTAGATAACTATATTATCTATTCTGTAGAGTTTTTGTACTTATGTTATTTTTTTTTAAGATCAGTTAAATTCAACAGATTTATTAAGTGCCTACCATGAGGAAGATTGACCAGATGAGATAGTACAAATGAATTAGAAGATTGCAGGATTTCATACTTGAAAGTTGCTTGAGCAATAATCTAGTACAATTCATATCTGAAAATTAATCCCTACAATGAGACAACTGCCAGAAGGTTATGTAGCCCCTGTTTATAGACTTCACTTTGGGAGGACCTTCTATTTCCCCATGTTGACTCTGTACTATATAGATGTTTAAAGTATTGTTATTATTGCAATAATTTTTATGAAAATGTTTTCTAACAAAATACCTTAATGATGCTTTATTCACAACTCTTTATTATATAGATTAAGAGAATTAAATTTAGAAAAGAAAAGTGAGTTACCTAAGGTTTTTCAGCTAGTAGCAGAGCTGAGGTTGAATTCAGGTCTCATCATCCCCCCTTCCAGAACTTCTTTTGTCATGGAAATAATGATAGCAATGATGATAACAGTTTTTACTTATATAATGCCTACAGTGTACCAGGTGCTTTACAAATATTATCACAATTGATCCTGTTAACCTGGAAATTAAGGAAACAATCAATAAAGGAGAAAATAAGGTCTTTAATGGGGCAGAGGAACTATAATTCATGTTATGGTAAAGCAAGATGCTAGGCATACCCAAAGATGGGAACTGAGAAGAGGGTTTATATGGGGTAACAGAAACAAAGAAAACAATAGGACTGTTTTTGAGTCAAGTATTGAAAGAACTTTACTTAATGTAAATGAACTTTTAACAAAAGGTAATTATAAGACCACCTTTGAGTTAATTATACAAGCTACTTAACTCTAAATAGAAACTACTTAATGTAGTTTTATATAATGTAAAATCAGAGAATACAGGGGGGGATCTTTGGGAGGGGAGAGTTTGTTTTGGGGGAGGGAGATCCAAAGTCAATAAAGAGTATGGAACTGACAAAGATTGGTTAGCCCCCGGCAATTCATTGGCATAGGAAGGGGGAGTAGGTGGGGGATCAGTCAATTCTCAGTAAATTTGTGCTAATTAATCCTTACAACAAACCTTGGAAGTGGGTATTATTATTATTGTCATTTGTAGCTGAGGAAATTGAGACAGATAGAGGTTGAAATTTCCCTAGAAACTCAGTTTGCATGTTTTGGAGGAAGAATTCCAACTCATCCACACCTAGTGCAACCCTCTTCACTCTGAAAATGCAGTCTGAAAGGCAATATCAAGAAGTATATAGAATACTAGCTTTATAGTAAGAAAGACTTGTTTTCAATTTTTTATAGTAAAATATAAGGGCTTTGTGACCAGGAAGTCACAACTTTTCAGTGTACAAGGCAATTCTCTAATAGTCTCAGTTACAGAAAAGGTACTGATATGCATTATTAGAGGGAATTCATTCAAAAATAAATAAAAGCATCTACAGGATGCCTTTCCTTATTTCTCCTACTAACAAGGGACATCATTTCCCAAGTACCAGCACTTTATTCTCCATGTATGTGTATGTGTGCATGTGCATATGTATTTTATATACATATATATTCATAAAATACATGTGAGTATACACAAACATATGTATATATGTATTACACATATACATGCATTTATATATACAGATATAAACTATTCTTTTTATACTTATATGTACTTGTTCTTCCTTTGATAGAATGTGTGATTCTTGAGTATGAATTGCTTTATTTTTGGAGGATGGTTAAGTCCCCAGTGCCTAGCATGGTGCTTGAAACATAGGTACTTTATAATTATCTGTTAATTCAGAGTTCTCTATGTGAACAAAACCACAGATCATGCTGTTGTCATTATTATTTTTAAAATCTCTACTTTTAGTGGTTTGTAATGCAATTAATATCCAACTTCACAAGAATGCATGAAAATATCCTTAAATCACTAATAGTGATCTCTTGAAAGGTGGACATGTTATGGGATTGCAGTGGGATCCTAAGAAACCTAAGGATCCCAACCCCCCAAGGAATCATAAAGTCTCCTGGAGGAGGGGCAGCTCTCTCTTCCACCTCAGTAATTGGTGTTGTAGCTCACAACCCTGGTACACTGATAAGCAATACCAAGGTCTGCAAGATGATATGCAAGATATGAATGAGTGCTGGAAATCTTACTGATGCCCCATTATTCCAAACTCCCCTCCCTGTTTGCATTTTTTCCCAGTTGTTTTGTAATTCCCTCCCCTTCCTTTGTTTTGTAAAGATACAGAAGACCAGGCTCACCAAGGTGATCTGTTACCCTGCCATATTCCTCTCTCCTAATAAATCCTTTTATTTTACAAGATTTGTGATGAGCCTCCAATTCTTTGGGTAAACTAGCCCCCCTCCCCAGGTCACAAGTCACCCCAAACAGATGCTGTGCCATTTTTTATGTCTTGAATAAATAGGAATCAATATTAAAAATGGTTGCATCATTTACAAGTCATTCAAATGATACCAGACTTTATATTATTTTTTCAGTGATGTGGAATTAGACAACTGTGCTCCAGTTGAATAATATTCCTCAAAAGAATTATAATGATGTCCAAGAGTTTTTCTTTAAAGTATTCTATTTCTAATTCTACAGGTATATTAAAGATCTTTTAATATTGTTATCCTATTTAAACATACAAAAGAAAATGCATATTTTGGTGCTTGAAACATAATTTTGAGCATTTCCTAGATTAGGTCCAAAATTGTAATATTCCATGATTTTTCATTATGCTAATATGAAGCTTTTTTTTATTTGTTTGTTTTTTGTAAGTGGAGAATTAAGAAAATAAAATATTAAGGGAACAAATTACATATTCAGTGTTATGATTACAACTGGCATTACTGTATAACTATGATTAATAGACTTTTATTTTGAATGACATCCAGTAGCATTTAATAGTTTGTTTTGGAAAGGCTTATTTTCTCACTATGCTATTAAAGTCACTGCAAGTGACATATTAGTCCACCATGTAGTAAGGCAAAGTGGTTCTTTTCCAGGAAAACAACAATTTATGGAATTTATGAAATTATACTTATGACTAGTGATGTTAAAATACAGATTTCTCTCTTCGTATCTTGGTGATAAAAATCATGGAATCTTTCCTTAAAAATTCCTAAGTTCCACTAAAATGATTAATATAATATAAACCTAACATTACAAGGTGGTCCTGATTTCTTTATTGCTCCTATTTCATGGTGGAAGCATGACTAAATCAAAAAGTCAAGTCAGTAAGTATTATAATGGGGGAAATGGGGTGAGGGTTTGGGTAGGGGTTGGGGTTCTTAGGAATTCCTCTTTAAAGAATTACACCCTCTTGCACAAAAAAGTAGTTAGAATAAGGTGGTAGTTATTTAGGAGCAAGGGAAGGGAAAGGGGGAGGGAAGGGAAACGATGACAGAAATCCTTGGACTTCTCATGGGGAGATAGGCACAAAGCACATGGCTCAGAGGTACCAATCTCCTCGAACAGGAGAATGGCAGGTACTTTTATAGGACTGATGGGGAAGGGGTGACCACTGACTGTGGAAAATTCCTTTAGTGAGGGAGGACCATCCCCCACTGGTGGTAGCTGGGGGAATTGGGTGAGGAGTGGAGGACCATCCCCCACTGGTAGTGACTAGAGGAATTGGGTGATGGGTGGCTATGGATCCCTCTTCAGGACACAAAGGCTGCAGCTACACCCAGATTTATCTCCCCAGGGTAAGGGAGACCAGAATGAAAGGTGGGAACCCTAAGCTAGCTCAGTCCGATTTGGTTCCACTTATCTCTCTAGTTGTTATCTGTCCTCTGGTTTAGTTTCTCAAGGAGAAGATTCCTTGATGTGCCCCAGAGAACTTCTGGGGTGCTCTGCACCCCATGACAGTATTTAACAAGGGCCAACTATATGACAGCCACTGTATTAAGCCCTTGGGACACAAAGGCAAAAACAATCCTCATCCTCCAAGAGGTTACAATCTAATGTGATACACAACATGCACATACCTATATATGAATAAGATATCTTCCAAATACATTTGACATAACCAGGAGAGAAGACACCAACAACAAGCAGGGGGAGGGCATAAGAGATTGCTTTTTGAAGGTAGGAGTTTACCTGAGATTTTAAGGAAACCAGGGAATCTAGTAGGTGTTGACGCAGCAGAGAATTCAAAACATAGAGGACAGCATGTGGAAAGAATAGGAAATTATATAATACAAATACTGTCAAAAGATGTACCTAGAAGCTCATAGGTCACACAGTAGGTAAAGAGCTAAAGTTAAAGTCAGGAGATCCTTTGCTTAGATCCTGTCTCTCCCACTTTCTTTCTTCCTTCCTTCCTTTCTCTCTCTCTCTCTCTCTCTCTCTCTCTCTCTCTCTCTCTCTCTCTCTCTCTCTCTCTCTCTCTCTCTCTCTCTCTCTCTCTCTCTTGATATAGGGAGAAAGCACATGGGTCCTTAGGATTCCACTGTAAAGAATTACATTCTCGCACAAGACCTCATTAGGAATAAAAGAACAGGTTTATTGAGGTACATGAGAAACTGGCTGTGAGAAAGGTTTTGCAGAAACAAAATGCTTTCCTCCCCAATAGCTCAGGAAGCTCCCTTTTATAAGGTTTAGATGGGGTGGGTAAGAGTCTCTTATTGGGTGAGGGGCTGGGGGTCCTCCCAAATTGTGCTGGGGTAGGAGGAATCCCTCATGAGCAATCTGGTGGTGGGCATCAACTTTGTCCTGATAGGTCTAAGCAGTCTGTTGGTGGGTGGTTCCAGGTGGTCTTCTCCTGGATTACCTCATCCAGGTACTCAGGAGGACTGGAATGTAGGGTGGTGGTCCTGGAGCATGCTCAGTTTGATCTAGAGCTGCTTATCTCTTTTGGGTGTGTATGTCCTTCATTGAATTCAGGTTAAAAATAGCACTTGCCTTATAAGGATGTTATAAACATCAAAGGAAATGACATATAAAGCAATTTGTAAGCCTTAAATCAATATGTAAATGCTATCATCATCTGTATTCTAGATACAGAATATGAGCAATATTAAGATTTGAAGTAGGGGCAGCTAGGTGGCGCAGTGGATAGAGCACCGGCCCTGGAGTCAGGAGTACCTGAGTTCAAATCCGGCCTCAGACACTTAACACTTACTAGCTGTGTGACCCTAGGCAAGTCACTTAACCTCAACTGCCTCACCAAAAAAAAAAAAAAAAAAAAAGATTTGAAGTAATTGCCATTAATTTATTTTGCTTTCTAGAAATCAGAAAGCACAGAGATATTCTCGATCAAAAACACATTTTCATATCCAGCTCTTTTAAAGAAAGATATTAATTTACAGGGTGATCTATGTTTTTATATATTTAGAATTTGCTGTTTAACATAAGATGTTTGGCACTATTTTTTTTGTTTCATTTTGAATTTCTCTCATAAAAAAATCACAATTTCTTAGCACAAGGTCTTCTCTTCTCTATTCAACCTATTCTCTAAAAAAGAAGAACAGAAAAGTATAGAAGACAGCATGTTAGAAGTGTTGCTAAGCCATTGGGAAAAGGTCCAGTGACACAGTCAGTGTATTTTCAAATTGGCAAGTTCTCATCTTTCCCCTTTGTGAATTCCATAATGTTTGTTTATTGATATGAAGAATGTCTTTGTCCAGGCCACAGCAACTACCATGGGACTCCTTAATGCTGGCCAAAGAAGTTTTGACAATTAGAAACCAGACCACATAATCCCACTAATTAAGCTTTATAAAGAATTACTCACTCAGTGGTATACTTTAGTCCCAGAGTATAGATAACATTAAACTGTAGAAATATGGAAAAATGTTTGCCTTTCTGAGAAGCCTGAGACTACAGGAAAAGTAACCAGGAGACTTTTTAATGTTAGCAATTAAAGGAACAAGGGTTCCACCTATTTTCTATTATCATCCATATCATCATGAGTATGAGCAGTACACATAAATTGCATTATTAAGGAGGGGGTGTCGAAATTTGAATAGCAATATAATTGAATATATTATATAGCAAAGTCATAATAATCAGTGGAATGTAGGGGGCAGCTAGGGGGCACAGTGGATAAAGCACCGGCCCCAGATTCAAGAGGACATGAGTTCAAATCTGTCCTCAGACACTTGACACTTACAAGCTGTGTGACCCTGGGCAAAAAAAAAAAAAAAATCAATGGAGAAATTGTACTTTATTTCCACAGCTGACTCTGACTCATTTACTTGAGCCCATTCATCCTATCTGTAAGGTGGCCCCATTAATTTTCAATCCATTTTCATAAGTATAGTTCATGTGAAATAGCCACATTTCTTCTTGAGGCAGATTCTCATTTATAGTAACTCTAGAGATTTCCATGGGGGATTATGATATTAAAGGAGATTTTCAAAAGGTTATTATGGTTACAGAATGCCTGATGTTTTAAACTGGTAGTTGTAATCAGCTCTTGACTCACTGTTTATCAGATTTTCTCTTACATGGCAAATATATAGCACACAAATCTCAATGCTATTTCCATCCTTTACTTGTTTTATTTTTATCTCCAGTGTTTATCCACACATTAGTTTTTTCCCCCTCTGCATTATATTATCCTCCTTGGTCCCACCCTAGATTCCATATCAAAATATAGAAAAAAAGATGAAATACAGGCATAGAAAATCTTTAATTGTCCTGCTTTCTTTCCCTTCCAGTATGGACTTATTATAATAGATACAAAGCATCTGTATTTGGCAGGATTTTTATTAGTACAAATTTAGGTCTTTGAAATACTAATTCCAAACAGAAGAGGATGGTATTGAAGGGAAGGAATCTACCAAGAATCTGAGACTAGTTAATAAAGAGAAGGAAAGCTATTCTTATTTGCTGATGTTTGCAGGACATAAGGAAAAGGTTCAATGAAAAAAAAACAGGAACAAAACTCTACAGACCTCCTTTACTTGGTTCTATCACTAGGAAAAAGGTGGTGGGAGTCCTTAGGTATTACTCTGTAAAGAATTATGGGGCAGCTAGGTGGCACAGTGGATAAAGCACTGGTGCTGGATTCAGGAGGACCTGAGTTCAAATCCGACCTCAGACACTTGACATTTACTAACTGTGTGACCCTGGGCAAGTCACTTAACCCTCATTGCCCTGCCCCCCAAATAATTACGTTCTAGCACACAGTTCAATTAGAAATAAAATATTCTTTCATTTGGATGCTAAAGAAAGTGAAGGAGACAGAGAAAACTATGCCTCAAGGGGAGGAGGTGGCTTAGAGACATCTTTTTAAAGGCCAAAGCTTTTAAAGAGGATAGATGGGGTGACCACCTGACTATGGAAAGTTCCTTTTGGGGTGGGGAAAGCTTGAATGAGGGGTGGTGGTCCTGACCTCTGGAGTTATCACTGTCCCCAGGGTGTTCCAGTAGTAAGCAGGCCTAAAGGACTTAACTGAATTTCTTTCTTATTGTATATATGGCTGAATGTAATCTATTAGGTGGGAATCAAACAGGAACTAACATTTCTTTTTTTTTTTTTTTTGGTGGGGCAATGAGGGTTAAGTGATTTGCTTGTCAAGTGTCAAGTCTGAGGCCAGATTTGAACTCAGGTCCTCCTGAATCCAGCAGCAGTGGTTTATCCACTGCACCACCTACCTGCCCCATAAATAACATTTCTTAACCATTAGTATCCACACTGATTATATTGCAGCATTTCTTTTTTTCCAATCCAAGTCTCAGAAGCCATTTGGCAAAGATGTCCCTTTGAATCTTTAAAGTTTATTAGTTTTGGCTTTATTGTCACTTGACAAAATTAATATGAAAAAAATGGTATGTAATATAGTTTAAGTGCTCCTTCTTGTTGAAATAAAGAATTGTGATTCAGATACACAGGCCTCTTTCCCCAGTGCTCAAATAGGAATCAGAATTAGATATACTCTGTTCACCCATTGAGTAAGTTTTGGCAAGTGGCCATTAGGGAAGGGTTGATGTTCTAACAGTTTTCCATTCCACCAGATCCTAAATTAGTGCTTAGGTAATACAAAGTCTCTGGAAGGTTGTAATCATATGAAGTTACTTAGAATTTGGATTTTTTATTGCTGAGAACATAAACAAGTATCATAATTACTGGAAACTCTCAGGGGTTTTCAGGTGTTATACTAGTCTTCTCATTCATATGTCTCTGCATGTGAAAACTAAATAGATGTGTAGAAAAAGTAACTTTCATCTCCTTATAGCACCTAATGGAAATTACTTTGGGGAAATTCTAAAATGGTTTGTTGTGAGGAAGTCTTGAAGTCTGTATATTACTCTACCGAATCAGGTACTTTTTGTATCAACAGACAATAAACATCATAATAAACACATTAAAAGATGTGTTTCTGTGGGGAGAGGGGGGTGAGAGAATTTTACGTTCTCTGTGCGTCTCAGTTAATTGCATGACTATGAAAATGTAGTGTATTGTACATAATCTTTTAAAAAAGCTTCATTGTTCTTTTTTTCATATTTTATCAAGAGCCTCCATCACGATTGATTCAAAGACTGAAAGACTGGTCTTAGAGAGAATTTTATAGAGATGAAAAACTGTGCATATATACACACATACCCACATATACATAAATATGTGGGTGTATGTATGTATGTTTGAATGTATGTGTATATACACACATATACACAAACATATATATACAAACACACACATATATGTATATATTATAGATGTATACACATACATAATCTTAGAGATCTCTTGAAAACTGATGAGATGCTTTAAAATTATATTGTCTCCAGCACAGTTTTCATCTGTATGTACCTTGTATGATTCAGTTACTTCTCCTGATTATGTTTTCTTGAGTCAGACTCTCATCCCTGGTCTTTCACATTGGGAAGTGAAGTATTTGTGTTCAAATATAATTCCTTTCATTTGTCTTTCTCTTTCTTCCTTCCCTCTTTTTCCTTCTTTCTACATTGTCTCCCCTTCTTGTTTTAATTTCTTTCTTCTTTCTTTCCTCCTTTCCTCCTTCCATCCTTCCTTCATTTTTGGTCATGGGTCCCCAATGAAGAATACTGAGAGAACTGATTAGAAATTTCACTACCCTGTTTGAGATATCTTCTATTATTGATAAAGCTAGCCCCAAGGGAACTGGTGACAGGGCTCTTTTCTTTTCCTCTTCCTCTCATCTAGAAGAGAAGAAATTCCTAGAAGATGAATAGTCTATTGATGTAAGAGACTTTTCACCCTGTGCCCTTGATTAGCTTGTTAGATCAGTTGGGAATATGAGCCTCTTTTATGAATTTTCAGAGTGTTGGAAGAGAGCCATGTATTTTGTGGTCACCAAAGTGTGTTAGCTAAATTATTGGGGGCTAGGCTGGGATTTCTAAATTATTGGCTACTTATAAAGTAATTGATATTTATATAATAATGGCTATTGCACCCATTTTGGCAGTAATCATTTATGATTAATTAACAGTAAATATTAGAAGAATATTTGACATAGGAGGCAAAAAAAGTGTTAACAGAAAAACCAAAGAGCCAAGCTCTAATTTAGATTTGAGCTCTAAGAGGGAGTCAGACCCCAGTTAATGGATAACTTAAGACTTGAGTCTTCATTAATACAAATCAGGTCCTAGGTTCTCCTTACCCACATTAATCAGCACCCATAACAAGAACATAAAGAGGCAGGTCATAGAGACCTTAACTATTTCAATGATACACTGACAGGGTATAGAAATTCAAACTGATAATTTGAAACTAGACATGGGAATGCAAAGGTGATATGCACAGAAAAGGCCAAATGTGTCCCCAAATTCACCTTGTAATGTGTAACCCCCAAAAACATACCTCCACTTAAAAAGGTACCGCCTCGTGGGTTGGCTCAAGCCACCAGAAACTTCAAATTAGGATAAGCCCTCCCCTGTACCTCCCTAAAGTGGAGATTATTATAATGAGACTGATAATCAGTTTATCCATACTATACATATAACTATCTTCTCTTTCATATTTGAGAGTTACCTTTCTACTTTTCTGGTTCTCTCCCTGTGATCACTCACAGTATTGTGACTCAGTGGGAAACTGAGTCACTGAGTCTGGTAATTCTTTTGGGATGACTCACAATCAATTTGACCCTAAATTCCATCCCACATCATATTGACCACGTGGCATTTAACACAAGCAGAAAATCCCCCCCAGTGCCATATTTTTTTTGGGGGGGGCAATGGGGGTTAAGTGACTTGCCCAGGGTTACACAGCTAAGTAAATGTTAAGTGTCTGAGGCTGGATTTGAACTCAGGTACTTTTCTGTCCTAAAAGGAGAGAACTCACCAACCAACAGCCTTCCCAAGCCAATAGTGGTTTCCAAGATGGCAACAGCCAGGAGCTTCATGTGTTCTTGGCTTTTATCTGCTTTTAATAGAAGCAAGTCACTACACACTGACCAAAGTTAATTGGCTAACATCATTCAATTCCATTGGCTGACATGACTTGAGGGTGCTGTGTTGTTTGAAATATTGGGGATGAGAACTGCTAAATTTACTGAGAACTAATTCCCCACCCAGTCCCCTCTTTCCCAGGCAAAGGAATTGCCTGGGGCTGACTGTCTTTGTCATTTCCAGACTGTTAATGGAATTATGGACCTTCCCCCAAGGAACTTATCACCTCCCAATGTTCCCCACCTTACTCCCAGGAATTATGTTATTATGTAAAAAGGGTCCACCTACATTAGGTAGTTTCTATTCAGAGTCAGTAAAGCCTATATTTAAATTAGGAGCTGTTCTATTATTTCTTTTGTCAAAGGTTCATTTACATTAATTAGCTATTTGTCACTCTGGAACAATCTTTTGGTTCCCTTTTTGTTCTGTTACCCCATTAAAAACCCTGTCCTCTGTTCCCTTCTTTGGGTATGCTTTGTGATACCATGAGCTATAGTTCCTCTGCCCCATTAAAGACCTTATTTCTCCTATATTGATTGTTTCTTTAATTTCCAGGTTAACAGGGAGAGGGGCAGCTAGGTGGTGGAGTGGATAGAGCACAGGCCCTGGATTCAGGAGGACCTGAGTTCAAATCTTGATTCAGACACGTAATGATTACTAGCTATTTGACCCTGGGCAAGTCACTTAACCCCAATTGCCCCACTGTCATGGGGCCCAGAGCACCCCAGAATTTCTCTGGGGCACACCGAGGAATCTTCTCCTTGAGAAACTAAACCAGAGGACAGATAACGCCTAGAGAGATAAGCTGAACTGAGCTAGCTTGGGATTCCTACCCTTCATTTTGGTTTCCCTTACCCTGGGGAGATAAGTTTGGGTGTGGCTTTCGGCCTTTGTGTTCTGAAGAGGGATCCGTAGCCACCCCTCACCCAATTCCTTTAGTCACCCCTCACCCAATTCCTTTAGTCACTACCAGTGGGGGATGGTCCTCCACTGCTCACCCAATTCCCCCAGCTACCACCAGTGGGGGATGGTCCTCCCTCACTAAAGGAACTTTCCACAGGAAGATGGTCCACCCCCATCAGTCCTCTATAAAAGTACCTTCCAGTCTCCTGTTTGAGGAGATTTGGTACCTCTGAGCCATGTGCTTTATGCCAAATCTCCCCATGAAAAGTCCAAGGATTTCTTTCATGGTTTCCCTCCCCCCACCCTGAGGCTATTGCATCTGTTTTTGTCATTAAGCATTGAGAACTACAAAATTTACTGGGCACTGATTCCTCACCCAGTCCCCTCTTTCCCAGACAAATGCATGGCCTGGGGCTAACCAATCTAGCTCATTTCCAGACTCTTGGTGGACTTATGGACCTTGTCCCAAGCAATTTATCCCCTCCCAATGTTTCCCAACCTTACTCCCAGGACTTTATGTTATTATGTAAAAAGTGTACACCTACATTAAGTAGTTTCTATTCAGAGTTAATAGTGTCTATACTTAATTTAGGAGTTCTATTGTTTCTTTTGTTAAAGACTCATTTACATTAAGTAGTTGTACCTCACCCTGGAGCAATCTTTTGGTTCCCTTCTATTCTGTTACCCCATAAAAACCCTGTCCTCAGTTCCCATGTTTGGGTATTCCTAGCTTCCCTACCTTTGTAATACCACAAGCTATAGTTCCTTGGCCTGATGAAAGACCTTATTTCTCCTATATTGATTGTTTCCTAAATTTCCAGGTTAACAGCATTTATTACTCATATTAAATGTTAGTAAAAGGAGAGCACATGGCTCCAAATTAGAGTTCAGATGCGCTACATTACCTAGATAAGGAGGAGAGTGAGGGGGAATGTGTGGCTGACTCCTCCATCATCTCAGTCAAGAGAGAGAGCAAGCTTCCTGAGGGCCAAAGGAGAGGCAGCCCTTACACACTGGACCAAACTAATTGACTAACATCATTCAAATTTTACATGCCATAGATGAAAATTATGTTGAATAACATTTTTTTTCAGGGCATTCCCCTTATATTGAGGGATTATATTCTGAAGTTTTGAAAAAAAATTTTTTTTCAACAAACTGACTTTCCTCATAATTCCTCATTTAAAGAGGGAACAATGACAAAGTCAGGAGGCTCAATTTTCTACTTTCCATACTTAGCAAGGAGAGTGATAGATACCTGCCCTTCAGTTTTCTTTATATCATAATGGAGTCTGAACATTAGGAATGAAGGCGTCAAATATTCCAAAGGTTTTAGAAGGTAGAAAGTGAGCCTTAGGTATTCTTCTAGGATTGAAGGTTATATATTCAGATATTTCCTTCTCTATCTTTCACTGACTGTCCTCTAAATAACCCCTTTTCAATTTGCTCTTACACCTAGCAGAAAACAAAGACACTTATTGAGAAAAAAGGGCACTTATCTTAATTAGCCAACAAATTCCATGCTTGCTAATTTGAAAGGAGGCCAGGTTGCTTTGATCCTCTCCAATAATAGGAAAAAAAAAAAGGATTTGGATGACAGTTAAGGGAACCCTGCATTTCCTTCCATTATCCTGCTGAATCTTTCTCATCCAAATCTGTTAAGATCTGAAACAATGAATTAAAAAAAAAATGAAACTCTGGGAAATACTGGAGAAAAAAAAAACTATCAAAGACTTTTCGCTTCCTTTCCAAACCTAGCAGCTCATGAAGTCATAAATATTAATGATAGGGGCAGCTAGGGATCTGCTGGGAAGTGTAATAAAAGTCTACTCACAGACCCTTTCTTTAATCCAAAGGTATGGATAATCACTGCTAGAATTTATTTGGTAATATAAAATGTGCAAAGTGCTGGGAATACCATCTCAGAACAACCCAAGAAGGTAGGTACTATTATAGTGTCCATATTAAAGTTGAAGAAATTGAATCAGGCAGAAGTTAAAATATATGCCCAGGGTAAGTATCTGGGTGGAATTTGAACTCAAGTCTTCCTGACTCCAAGTTCAATACAATCCACTACAACAAAGCTTTTTAAACATATGGGATTGAATAATAAATGTGGGGGTCATGAAAAATTCAGCAACAGTAAAACATTATGTTTACCTCTTTTATATACCTATATACTGTTAACCTGGAAATTAAGGAAACAATCAATATAGGAGAAATAAGGTCTTTAATCGGGGCAGAGGAACTATAGCTCGTGGTATCACAAAGCTCAGAAGCTAGATTCCTAGCTTCTTCCCAAAGATAGGAACAGAGGACAGGGTTTTTAATGTGGTAACAGAACAAAAAGGGAACCAAAAGATTGTTCCAGAGTGACATATAGCTAATTAATGTAAATGAACCTTTGACAAAAGAAATAATAGAACAGCTCCTAATTTAAGTATAGGCTTTACTGACTGAATAGAAACTGCTTAATGTAGGTGGACCCTTTTTACATAATAACATAAAGTCTAGGGAGTAAGGTGGGGAACATTGGGTGGGGATAAATTGCTTGGGGGAAGGTCCGTAAGTCCATCAAGAGTCTGGAAATGACAAAGACAGTCAGCCCCAAGCAATTCACCTGCCTGGCAAAGAGGGGACTTGGGGTGGGGGTGGGGGAATCAGTTCTCAGTAAATTTTGCAGTTCTCAATACCTAGGATCTCAGAAAAATTTCTCCCATAATAATGGTTCATAAGTAGAAAAAAAGTTTAAGAAGCCCTGCACTACAACACCTACCTGTCTTTCATGAAAAGAGATGCCATATGATATAATAGAAGATATAAAGTCAGCTCTGGTGTCAAGGCAATTTGGGTTCAATTCTGAATCTAATTCACCCTGCCTGTGAGATCCTTAGCAAATGACTTGCTCTTAGTTCTCTGGGCAACTTTCTAATGTTGAATATTAAATATCATTTTTGTACCCATCCTCCTACAAAATAATAAACAGGTCAGAGACATCAATAATATCTCCTACCATTTGCTCACCCATATCAGAGAAGGCTATTGCTGACTCTCTTACCAGAAGTAGCTACCTCACAGAAACCAGACAAGAGAATTTATTTTTTTTAATTTAAATTAAATTTAATTTAATATTTTGTCCCAAGAAGAAATATATAATACATAACCATGTGGAGACTCCCCTCCTAAGAGGGAAGCTTGAGGAACTCCCCATTTCTGAAAGTATATATGGATTTTGTCCATTGATACAGAAATCAACCCAGAAGCAAAAAACAGTTTAACAATTTCAGTTAAAACAAGTATGGAGGAGAGTGTAACTAGGTGGCACAGTGGATAAAGCACTGGCCTTGGATTCAGGAGGACCTGAGTTCAAATCCAGCCTCAGACACTTGACACTTACTAGCAGTGTGACCCTGGGCAAGTCACTTAACCCAAAAAAACAAAACAAACAAACAAACAAAAAAAAGTATGGAGGAAATACAGAAGCATCATGATAAGATTACAGGATTCCAAAAAGGGGTTTGGCAAGATTGAGGATGCCCAGATGTTATCCTAAGATAGGGACTTACTATCCTGAGGGAAAAGAAGTCACTAGGTAGGGTCTTTTATCTGCTAGCTATGGGTTCAGTTTGGAGTTCAGTTGAAGGACACTTTTCCCCTATTAATCCTATTAATCCAGGATTTCATAGAAATATTCATATTAACACTAAGTATTTATCTGGGAGTTCCCCATTCTGATACAATCACACATCCTTCAAAGGATCCTGGATTCTGTACTAGGAGGGATCTTACAGGTTTCTAAATCCAGCTTTCATTTTACAGGTGAAAACAAGGAAGCACAGAGAGTTTAAGTGACTTTCCCAGAGTTACAAGGCTAGGTGGTGTCTGAGGTAGGAAAATATGGGTCTTCCATATTTTCTTCCAGGTCTATTGCTCCATTTAACATACAGGTCAAAAATGGAATCTTTTCCTACCACTAAGACACCACAAAGGTAATCTATGAAACCACAAATGATTAAAATAGTGGGTAGAGCTCTGGACCTAGAGTCAGGAAGACCTGATCACAAATCTGCCATTAGAGATTTACTAGCTGTGTGACTCTAGGCAATTCACCAAACATTTACCTGCTTCAGATTCCTGATCCATAAAATGGGGAGAATAATAGTACCTATTGACCAGGGATGTTATGAGGACCAAATAGGACAAAATGCAGGCTATTGTTTTTATTATTGGTATTATTATGAGAATCTAAATAAAATAGGTTATAGGGAGATAGCATAAAAATATCAACCATACATACATTTTTCCTAATTAACTTACTCTTTATTTCAATAGAGCTAATTTAAGGGTTGCAAAACACTTTATTCCCAAGAACTTTTTGAAGTAGATAAGGCAAGCATTATTATTTCCATTTTGAAGTTGAGGGACCTGAGATTTTGAAAGATAATGTGACTTACAATCACAGAGATAATGAATGTCCCTAGCAGGATTCAAAATCAGATCTCCCGATGCCAAGTCTAGCACTTTTTCTGATTAATCAATGTGACCGCTAATATCAATTGATAAAATATGTAATTTATTAAATCATAGATTTCAAGCTCTAAGAGATGAGAGTATCTTTTGGTAGATGAGTGGCTGAGGACCAGAAAAATAATGTGACATGTGAGGTTGTTCAGGTAGAAAATAGTATAATGAGGATTGAAAGCCAAGTCCTCTGTATTCAAATCCATGGCTTGATTCACTAGAACTAGTTCTTCACTAAGAAAAGAAATATCACCAATGAATTATGAATTACATTGTACAATCCATAAAAATATGTTATAGTTACTGTTCAAAGAGATACTTTTGGACTTTCTTTTTAGAGCTGCCACATCATAGAGCTCTCTATTGATACATTCTTATATTGCTGTAGTAGCATGACATCCTGTAATTATGGAAGGAGGCCATCATTTTGCCATTAGCATCTTTAAATTCATTTTTTATATCCTACTTAGCCACATTCTTGTTTTCTCCCAATAAACCCACATTTGTTCTTTGTGGGGTTTTTTGTTTTGTTTTGTTTTGTTTTTTGTTTTGTTTTGTAGAGACTTTTTTTGGGGGGGTGAAGCAATTGGGGTTAAGTGACTTGCCCAGGGTCACACAGCTAGTAAGTGTCAAATATCTGAGGCCGGATTTCAACTCAGATCCTCCTGACTCCAGGGCCTGTGCTCTATCCACTGTGCCACCTAGCTGCCCCCATTTGTTCTTATAGGAACTCCTGCCTTTTAAAGTATTTTCTAATTTCTGGTAAGGACTGGTATACAAAATAAGAGCAGATAATATGGGAATCTCTAGGATTCAATGGGTCTAGCCCAGCATGTTGCTTAGCATGCTTACACAACCTATCATAGAATCTATTAGGTCTCTCATCAGGACTCTGAACTGTACCTATAAATTTTTCCCAATTATCAGTCTTTCTAGCACAGGATTCCATTGCCTTCAGCAATGTGTCTCTAGCCTCTTTTAACATATCAAAATGCCTAGGGTCATTGGGGGTTCCATTCAGGGTCTTCAATAGGCCACCCAATGTCAACCTTTCCTGTGGCTTCCAGGCCATTGGCTGCAGCTATTATGTCTGCTCTTTCCCCTGGGGATAATATTGCTTCCATGAGCTCATTAACATCATTCCAAGTGGGCTCATATCCTCTGAAGATTGTCCTAAAATGGCCAATTAACCCCTGTGGGATCCTCATCAAATTTAGGAATTTCTCGTTTCCATATACCTAAATCTTTGGGGCTGAATGGTATATATCTTCTAAGACTTACCACAACATCATCCTTACCATGGGAGGGGATCTCGTGAAGTGGGAGGATCTTTATTCTTTCTGTTTCCTCTAAACGTGAATTTTATCTTTTTTTCTTTTTTGTTTCTTTTGTTGATGTGTCTACCTGAGAGGCAGATTTATATTCACATTCAGGCCCAAAGCCGTCCTGTCCTCGGTTTCTCCCTTTTCAGTCAATTCCTCACTTGCTACATTCCAGAGGTTCCAATAAGTTACATCTTTGGGGGACTCAAAATGAAGGATCATTTGTAGAGTTTTCAGTGTTAAGTGATCAAAAGATCCATTCTCTAACCATTTGTTTCCCAATAAGCTAGAATAATTCTTATGCCACATAAAACACAGTTTGATAAGCCTTGCTTTTGTCATGCCTGGCTGAATTGGTAGTTTGTAAGTGTCCCAAGCTGCAATTATTTTCCCAAGGGGGGAATCATGAATGATATAAAATGTATTATCTTCCACCCCCTTTTTGTAATTCAAAAATTTCCACACTATGACACAAAGAAAAGTAAAAATTAAAATTAAAATAGGAATAGAACATTCTAATTCATAAGGACCAAACTTAAACAGAAAGTCAATCCTGGTGAAAAGCCAGGAGAAGAGGCTTAGTCCTGTTTGGTTCCACAATTCCTGGTCCATTTTGTAAAAGGGAGCAAGGCTTGAAAATAGGAGGCTAAGAGTACCTAAGGGTTAAGATATATACTCAACCTAGGTACTTAGCCGTTAAGGAGAAACCCAATTTAAAGAGACAGGCACATGTGCAAATAAGGAAGGAAAAGAGAAAAGAAAGAAAAAAAAATTCTTACCAAACTTGATCAGAAGATCGAGGATCTGCTTTTCCTCTTCGTGGTCAGCCAAACTATGTATTTTAAGATTCTAAATGTGGATTCTAATCTGTTCCCCCAGTTTTGGGGGAAACTGACTAAAATCACTGATAAAACGAGTTTAGGTTTTTAAGGGTTTATTGGAAAATAGAAAGAAAAAGATTGAGAACAGAATTCCAACAGCCCGGCATTCCTATCTTTCCTCAAATTTCCTGTGAAGTCCTCTGCCGCCACCACCATCAAGTCAGGAACCCAAAAGCCCAAGCGCTCTCCGCGCAGGCTCCCTTTCCTCCTTCCTGTATCCTCCCAGAAAGTATGAGGTTCCTCAAGTTGATTGGCTGGTAACCTAGATAGACAGCACCCATGAGCAAACGTCATTTCCTGACGCCAAGGAAAAACCACAATGTCTCTGAGGCATTTTCCTTATGGTGGAGCTTTCCCACAGCAAGTCTCCAGTAGGTGGCATCATTCCAATCATTACATAATAAAGCCTAATATAAACCATGGCTTAAATGTCAATATATGGTATAGGTTGGCAGTTTAAAAACATTCAGTTTTGACTTATGGTCCATAGAATACTTACTCAAAATATTAGTCTTTGTATTATAGTTTCTCTCTGAGCTTGTAACTAATAAGTCAAGAAGATTGTGTTAGTTTGTGCTTAGGTAGAGGATGATAGGGGGAGATCATATTTTCACTAGTCTATTAGGAATTACTCTAACTGAAGTCTAAGGGAAGTGACAGAAAGAGTGGAGAGGGCTCAGCTGCTTGCATTCATAGCTAATAAACTGACCCCAATTTGGAAGAAGTTAAAAAAAAATTAAAGGGTGACATATGCCACAATAAACAGTAGATGGTCTCTGAGATAATAAGATCCAAATAAACACAAAGGCAGGCTTTCTGTGCCATATGAAGTCACTGAAATAAACTCACTATGTGAAAGGCATGATCCTGAGGATGGGTTGGGCATTTTCCATTTCTTATTCCATTGATGCTATAATTATCATACTGTAGAGTAAAATTATCCCAATGCACCCAAGTGAATAGATGGCACTTCTTGCTCATTATCATTGACTGGCAACCCAAGTGGTTGTTATGCCATTAGAACAGTCCTAAGTGACTGACAGAAATCATCACAGTAGCCATCTGAAAGAAGAGCCAGAAAGCTGATGCCACACATGTCTCCCAAACCAATGTGCCAGAGCAATAAAAAGACAACTGAATGGTGACATTTATTCCAGTTGAAAGAACAGATAGGAAGGTTAATGAAAATTCTAGTACACATTTTATAAAAGCCTCTGACTTTCCATTATTTTGTTTTTAATGAAAACTTTTTCACAATTAAAAGGACCATGAATACTATTAGCCTTTTCTTAGTCATTATTCTCCTTCTCCTCCCTGAAGAGCTTGATTCTATTGGCTACTCTCTTCAACTTTGTATTTTTTTGACCATTTTCACACTACACTATCATAGTTTTCCATTTAATTCCCTGACTACAACTACACTGTCTCTTGTTCTTCTTTGCCCTTTCAACCCCTAAATGTAGCAATTCCTTGAGGTGCAATAATTAGCCCTCATATCTTTTCTTTCTACAGGCTCATTTCAATTCCTGAAGTATTTTTTATATACTCACTCTGTAAGAAACAGGAGACATACTAAGGAATCCAAGTTGGAAATTTCTTCCCAAAAGTGATTGTGGTCCTCTGGATATTTCTAATCACTGTGACATCATGCTAGTTACATCAAAGTATAAAACACTGCAGATCTTCCTAGATGCCCAAAAGAATTCAAAAGAGGTTGATCTAACTATCCACACAGTAATATCTAGGTGGATTAAGAATGTTTTTCTTTTCTTTTTTTAACATAGATTATGTCATGAAACTGAATTAGAAGGGTGCAATTTATGTGATTAAAGAGAATTCTCTGAAGTCATAGATCCATTTCAGTAACTGAGTATGTGCTAGGAATTTTAACAGATATTAGGGATAGAGACAAAAGTTCAATAGTTTCTGTACTCAAGGAGCTTGGCTTCTATTATCCAGTTTTCCTTTTTTAGTGGAATTGTCATGGCTTCAATTATCACTGCCTTAGATATGGCATCCACATATCTATCTCCACTCCTGATCTTTGTTTCTGAGTTCCAGTATTGCATTTTCTAGTGTTAAGTGAGTAGTTTCAATCTTTATGTCTTGCCAATACTTTAAACTCAAGATGTATAAAACCAAATGCATCATTGTTTCCTCCTTAGCTAAAAGGTGAAAATATAATTATCATTTTAGTCACAAAAATTCAAAACTTTAATAATGTAAGGAATTGTGATTTGGGGTTTCAAATCACAATTAATTCCTTACAGTATAAATGCTTTTTTCAAGTCTTTTATTTCCCTATCTCTATATTCCTTGCCATTTCCACTATAGATACTCTGGTTCAGATACTTAATATCATTTACCTGTATTATTCCAAAAACCTTTTGGTCTCTCTTTTCTCAATTATTTTTCCCTTTCCTACCAGCATATCCAGGATACTTTTACAAGGGTATATACTTCTTAAAATCTGAATTCATCATTTTCATACTTCAAAATTTTTAATAATTCTCCATTGCCTACTAACTATAAAATCCATTCAATGGACTATAAGGGCCTAAAATTCTAGGTATGATGTCTACAATCTAATGAGTGGTTGCCTTAAATTAGAAAATGTATAGCACTGATCTTTGGGCATTGAATATTTATTAAAGTATATTAGGGGTTAGTAAAGAGAAACACATGGGTCAAGTACGAAATTTGCTTGCTCCTCTATCCTGCTTGTCTCTGCCACTCAGCTGAAGTCTCACCCGGAAGAAAACAAACTGTGCCTGAGTGGCTTCTCCCAGAACATTTTGTCAAACAGGAAACAGGGCTGTCCACACACACACACACACACACACACACCTCCAAGTTAATTGGCTGGTAACTTTGATTGACAGGGCCCATGAGCAAAAATGACTTCTTGATGCCGAATTGACCTTTGAAACCCCAGAATAGGTCACTTCCAGATACTAAAGTCACATGGTTTCTTTTCAGGCCAGAGCTCACTATATCCCTCCAAGCAGGGGGTGTCATTCCAATTCTCACAGCAGTCTATGATCTGACTCCAAAGTGCTTTTCTACTCTACTTATACTATGGACCTAAACATGCATTATGCCCTAATCAAGCTTAATACTTACTATTCCCAATTAAAAAAAAATATCTCTCTGCCCTTGATTAATCTCCCTTTCTTTCTTTGTAATGCTACCCTTTTGTCTCCAGTCCTTGAACTGTAAAAATTATGATCCCTTTTCAAACTTGAAATCCCATCTCTGCAATCCAGCTATCCCTGGTTACACCACAGACCTAGAAATGAACTCTTATTCCTCTCTGCAGTGCTATTGTACATTTCTTTAATGTTTTTAATGGCATATATGATTTACTCCTTTAGATTATAATTATGTATGTTCATATTTTAATTTAATTATCCAACAGGTCATAAAGTTCTTGATGTCTGAGTCATTGCCTTGAAAATATAGATTACTCTGTGTGTGTGTGTAATTGAATTAATTTATCTATTTTTGTTTCCCTCAGAGATCCTAGTACAAAGCATTTCACAAAGCAGACCTACAAAAAGTATTTGTCAAATACTCATTCTGTTTTCAAATAAATAATTGACAGAATATGCATCCTTCAGACCACCATCTCTTTCAGATATAGGTAGAGACAACCCAGATTGCTGCACTTAAGAGCTCCCAGAATAGCAATGTTCCCCAGATGTCTTGCTTTGTTTTCTGATCATTGCAACCATCAATGAAGAGGGGAGCCTTTGTGGAGAAGAGGCTAGCAATCCTTGATACCATTAATACTAAGCACTGAGCAGATACTCGGCAGGTAAACCCAAAAGCTCCCTGGGAATAGGTTTACCAACTGTCCTCCTTTAAAAAATAAAAAAAGCCCTGCTTCTAGCTTAGACTTCATACCATAATGCCATAATGTAGGGGAGATATACCATGTCCCTAAATCTTTAATAATTATCCAACACCTATTGAATAAAATTTACTATGATGTGACCCCAAAGTACTTTTTTTATTCTAGTCATACATACTTCATTCTACACATACCTTATGTGCTAGCCCAGCTTTATTACTATTTCTAGAGAAAATCTTCAGGTGCTGTAGCCCCTGTTTTCTCAGTAATTACAGCTAAGGAAGGCTTTCCTCCAATATGTTCTCATCCTTAAAGTTCTTGGTGCTGTCAAATAGCTCAACATTATAAATTGGTATCATTTTATCAACGAAAATGACATAAATATGGTGCATTTCCATGTGCTTTGCCCTTCTACCCCAAGGACCACTGGACCTTTCTATTTAACTTGATGTTCAAATCTATGATATGGATTATGTATTTAATCATGAGTTCCTTGATAAGAGGATTGTTTCACATTTCTATTTGTATCAGCAGTGGTTAACTCAGTCCTTTGCACATTTTTTGTTGAGTCATTTTTGCATTATATCCACATCCTCAGGACCAGATTTGGGATTTTCTTGGCAAAGATATTGCAATGCTTTGTCAATTCCTTCTCCAGCTAATTTTACAGATGAGGGAACTGAGGAAAACAAGTGTTTTACCCAGGGTTGCACAGCTAATAAGTATCTCAGGCAAGGTTTGAACTCATGAAGATGGGTCTTCCTGACTCCAAGCACAACATTCTATCTACTATACCACCTACCTGCACTATGTACGATGCACCTTGCACATAGTGGTTATTTCTTCATTTATTCATCCATCCCTCATAATGTAAATATAAGATTATTCAAGCTTATATTCCATGTGATCAATACTAATTTTCTTTATTGTTTTCTAATAGGTATTTCGCTCCAAATTCTATTTTTTTTCTTCTGAACTGTGTTATAGATTTAGGGTTCAAAGGGACCCTAGTGGGGTAGCTAGGTAGTGCAGTGGATAGAGCACTGGCCCTGGATTCAGGAGGACCTAAGTTCAAATCTGACCTCAGACACTTAACAATTACTAGCTGTGTGACCCTGGGCAAGTCACTTAACCTCAATTGCCTCACAAAGAACAAACAAACAAAGGGATCTTAGTGATCATAAAAGTTCAGTCCCCTTACCTTACAAATGAGGAAACTGAGGCCAAGGAGGATCATAAAGCTTGTATTTGATGCAGCATCAGATATTAAGAGTGGTTTCCTTAAAATAAATTCCATTAAAATTCTTGTCCACTTTATTTTGCATTTGTTTTAATTGTCAAGTCACAAGTGTTACTTTATTTACCTGACTTTCCTATAGTCCTTCCTATTGAGTTCACAAAAACCACTCAAAACAGAACAAAACCTAACACTAAAGGTAAGGTGCCAAGAGAGTGGATTTCAGGCTGAACTTGACCAACATTTCCCTCCAAAAACATTAAAATAACTTCTCAAATCAAATTTTAGAGTAGAAGAGCCAACAAAACATCAGTCAGATTTTTTTCCAGACTAATACACCTTAGGAGGTCTGCAAAAGAATCCTGTAACACCAGGGGAGGAATCACCTCAGGGCATAGCCATAGCATTAGCTCTGGGCCAAGGAGGTGGCTGTGACTGGTAGCAGCAGAAACAGTTTCTAGAGTTCTTAGCAAAGAGTTAGTAAGGAGATCAGACAACAGGTCAGAAACAGATTAAAGGGGACCCTTTGCTAGCACAGGTTAAAAGTGGCATTGATTGGTCACTCTTTTGTCCATAAACAGTTTGGGTTCTCAGTTCCAGGGTGAAGTGGAGCACAAGCACTTGTGGCTGCAAGATAGGGGACTTTGTGACAAGTCCAGGGCCAAGAGGAACACTGAAAATTGTGACTGCAGGGAGCAAGTTAGAGACCAGAGAACAAAGGAGGAGAATAGAGAACACACCTCTGCCCTGTATATTACAACCTTGGAAGCAACAAAATCTGCAGACCCTTGGAACTACCTCCAAAGGCCCTTACAGCATCAATCCATAATCATATGAATCGCCATCAACAATAAACATTTCCACAAAGAGTCAATAATTGACAGTTAAGAGGTTTTCTAGTGAAAAAGCACATGACCCTTAGTGCATAGATCTGTTGCCAGTGAGTTTTGCTTCTAAAATAATATTTTGGTAAAACTTGCTTTCTGGTTCCATGGTATATTCCTGGTCATTTCTGTAGCTGGACAAGTGGTCTTTGGATAAATCAAATATCATTGTACATATAATAATTAAAAAAAAAACCTAAACAAATCTCTCAAAATACATCTATATATTCTAACGAAACAAATTCTGAAATATTTTGTATTGTAAAATTTATGTACAGTTTTTCATCCAGACTTCATCACAACTTAGTCAAGATCACTGTAATTTTTCTTTATTCTTATCTTTAAAGAGCAAAGCACAAGAAAAAGGGGTCATCTAAATTCCTCACATCCAACTAGGGGTCTCTAGAGTAGAAAACTCCTTTCAATAGGGTATCAACCAAACATATAAGACAGTGGGAAATGTAAACTTTAGGATAAAATTAATGTAATGGAGGTAGAGACTGGATGGCAGAGGAAAGGCAGTGACTTACCTGAGTTCTTTCCAAAACCCCTCCAAATAAAATTAAATAATGTCAGACAACAATTCATGGATCAGTAGTATATGGAAGCTAAATATTTTATGAGAAATCAAGAACTAACAAAACAAAAAAAAATTAAAAAAAAAGAGAAGATAATGTGAAATATCTCATTGGATACTGGGAAAACTGGAAAACAGTATGGCAGAAAGTAGGTATAGAACAACCTTTCATACCATATACTAAAATAAAGTCAGAATGGGTATGTGATTTACACATAAAGGATGATATCATAAGCAAATTATGAGAGCTTAGAATCATTTCTCTTTCAAATTTATGGGCAGAGGAAGCATTTAGGACCAGAGAAGATACAGAGAGCAATATAAAATGTAACATAGATCATTTTGATAATATAAAATTTAAAAGTTTTTGCAAAACAAAACTAATGTAATCAAGAGTACAAGGGAAGCAGAAAACTGGGAAAGAATTTTTGAAACAAGTATCTCTGATAAAAGCTTCATTTCCCAAATATATAGAGAACTGAGTCAAATTTATAAAAATACAAGTCATTCCCAAATTGATAAAAGTCAAAGGATATAAACAGGTAGTTTTCAGATGAAGAATTCAAAGCTGTCTATAGTCATATGAAAAAATGACTCTAGACTACTTTTTTTTTTTTTTTTTGGTTAGGCAATTGGGGTTAAGTGACGTGACCAGGGTCACACAGCTAGTAAGTGTTAAGTGTCTGAGGCCAGATTTGAACTCAGGTACTCCTGAATCCAGGGCTGGTGCTCTATCCACTGCATGACCCAGCTGCCCCCTTAGATTACTATTAATCAGAGAAATGCAAATTGAAACAACTCTGAGGTATCACCTCACACCTATCAGAATGGAAAATATAACAAAAAAGAAAAATATTGGATTTTGGAGGAAATGTGGGAAAACTGGGATGCTAATTCACTGTTGGTTGAGTTATGAAAATATCCAACCATTCTGGAGAGCAATTTGGAACTATGCCCAAAGGGCTATAGAACTGTGTATACCCTTTGATCCAACAATACCACTGCTAGGTTTATATCCCAAAGGCATCACCAAAAAGAGAAATAGACCTATTTGTACAAAAAAAAAAATTAAAGCAGTTCTTTTTGTGTTGGCTTAGAATTGGAAATCAAAGGGATGCCCTTTGACTGGGGAATGGCTAAATAAGCTTTGGTATATGATAGTGATGGAATATTATTTTACTATAAGAAATGACAAGCATGATGATTTCACTAAGGTATGGAAAGACTTATATGAACTGATATATAGTGAAATGAGCAGAACCAAGAGAATGTTGTACACAGAGAACAATATTGTTTGATCAAGAAATGTGAATAACTTAACTATTCTCAGTAATACAATGATCCAAGGAAATCCCAAAGGACTAATGATGAAATGTACTATTCACCTTCAATGAAAAGAACTGATATTGATTGAACACAGACTGATGTATGCTATTTTTCCCTTTATTTCATTTGTTCTTTTATTAGAGTTTTCTACTACAAAATGACTAATATGGTAATGTTTTACATAATTGGACATTTTAAAACCCATATCTGATTGCTTACTACCTCAGGCAGGGAAGAGGGGAGGGAAGGAGGGATAAACTTTGGAATTGAAAACTCTAAATAAAAATACTTATTATTAAAAAAAAAGATATTTCATTGGAAAAAAACAACTGACCTATATGTACAAAAAATATTTATGGCAGTCCTTTACTAGTGCAAAGAATTCAAAATTAAGGAGATGCCTATTGTAATGATTGAAATGATGCCACCTACTGGAGACTTACTATAGGAAAGCTCCACCATGAGGAGAATGCCTCAGAGGGCAAGGCCATGTGGCTTTTCCTTGGCATCAGGAAGTAACATTTGCACATGGGTACTGTCCACCAAGGCTACCAGCCAATCAAGTTGAGGAGCCTCCCATTTTCTGGGAGGGACCAGGAAGGAAGAAGGAGGGCCTGCTCAGAGAGGTCTGTCTCTTTTTGGCTCCTGACTTTATGGTGGTGGTGGTGGTGGTGGCAGAGGACTTTACAGGAAAGTTGAAGAAAGATAGATTTGCCATGCTGTTGGAATTCTGTTCTCAATCTTTCTCTTTCTATCTTTCAATAAACCTTTAAAAACCTAAACTTGTTTTATCAGTGATTTTAGTCAGTTTCCCCCAAAACTGGGGGAACAGATTAGAACCCACATTTAGAATCTTAAATTACACTATCAATTGGCAAATCGTTGACCAAATTGTGGGATGAGATTATTATGGAGTACTACTGCAATGATGCCCAGTATGCTTCCAGAAAAACCTGGAAAGACTTGCATGAAGAGATGCAAAGTGAAATATACTGTGTATAAAGTAACAGCAATATTGTAAAATGAACAGCTTTGAATGACTTAGCTATTCTCAGAAATACAATGATCCAAGACAACTCCGAAGGACTTATGATAAAAAATGTGATCCATCTTCAGGGAAAGAAGTCATGGTTTCTGAATACAGGTTGAAGCATAATTTATTTTTTTCTTGAGTTATTTTGTCTGTTTTCTTTCAAAGTCTAATATGAAAATGTTTTGCACATCTACATATGTATGTATAATTTATATTGCATTGCTGGCATTCTTAAGGGGGTTTGGAGAGGGAGAGGAGAGGAGAATTTGGAGCACAAAGTTATAAAAATGGGTGTTAAAATTGTTTTAACATGTAACTGGGAAAAAAAATTTAAATAAATAAAAAAATACTTATTGGATTCCCTGAAAGCCATGATAAAAAAAGAAAAGAAAAAAAAGATCACAGATATCATCTTTTTTTTTTTTTTTTTTGCAGTTCAATGGGGGTTAAGTGACTTGCCCAGGGTCACACAGCTAGTAAGTGTCACATGTCTGAGGCCGGATTTGAACTCAGGTCCTCGTGACTCCAGCACCAGTGCTCTATCCACTGTGCCACCTAGCTGCCCCCCCCAGATATCATCTTTCAAGAAATTATCAGGTTAACCTGCCCTGATATTATATAACCAGAGGATAAATTAGAAATTGAAAGAATCTACTGATCACCTCCTGAAAGAGAAGCCCAAATGAAAACTCTTAGAAATATTACAGTCAAATTCCAGAACTCCTAGTTCAAGGAGAAAATATTGCAAACAGTCAGAAACAATGCAAGTTTCACTCCCTGAATTAGAATTTGAGTGCTTGGCAGATTTGCTGGAGAAAAGACCTCAGTTTCCAGGACCTTATCTTACTAGGTAATCTTTAAAATCTTTCAACGACAATTCAGAATTAATTTATTCAGGATTTTGGCATGCCATGTCACCGGTATACTGAGTTTCACAGGCATATAACAATGAGGTCAGCAAAATGGCTTTGCAGACCTTTAGTTTGTTAGGTAGTCTAATACCTCTTCTCTCCCACACTTTTCTTTGGGGCCTCCCAACTACTGAGCTAGTTCTGGCAATGAATGCATCAGGCTTATCTATGTTATGTCCCAGGAAAGGATAGCACCAAGGTAAGTGACCTTATTCACAGCACTCAAAATTTTCTACATTTGTTGTAACTAATGGTTCCAAAAATAAATGGTGTGCTGCTGGCTGGCAGAGAACCTCTATTTTCTTGGTGTTAATTGTTAGACCAAAATTAGCAAAAGCAGGAGAGAATCATGTTTATGTCTATGTCTATATCCATATCTGTTATCTGTTATCTATATATCTGTATATCCATATCCATATCTATACCATCGATATCTATATCTATATCTATTTTATTTCAGAGGTAGCATTGAATGCACAATCATCTGAAAACTCCATAGTTGCTTAATGAATGCTTGTTGGATGACTGATTGATGTGGATTTGACTCTTGCCCATGTTCTTTATTCCCTATGTGAAGTGGGCAAATCACTTACCCTCCTTTCACTTACCCTCCTTTGGTGTATGTTTCCTCTTCTGTCAAACTGAGAAGTTAGGCATAATTGATGCAAATATAACATCTGAAATTGTGGAGCAATTTGATATAGTGGCAAGAATGCTAATATTGAAGTTGGAGAAGCCTGGATTTGAATTCTAAGTCTAACCTTTAATAAGTAGGCTTTATCTTTCATAGCTTTAATTTTTCATCTATAAAATGACCATAATACTACTTTCACTATCTACCTGATAGTTATTATGAAGAAATGCTTTGGAAACTTTTTATCAGTATATGTCCTTTATAACTAGATCCCTACCTACTTTTATACCTTATTACTCATTACTTGCCTCCAACCATGGTACAGTTCAGAGAAATTGGTCTTTTTACTGTTACTTATATAATACATCTCCCTGACCTGCATCTTTGCATTAGCTGTTCCTCATGTTTGAGATTCTCTACCTCCTCTTTTCTCTTAAAATTCTTAGTTTCCAGGACCTAACTTAAGCATTACATTCTATATGAAGCCCTTTTTGATTCCATAGTCATTATACTGCGCCATCATTCTCCCCAGATTCTAGTACTATTACTTTATATCTATTTTGAACATTTACATTTACATCTATATATGTATATATCATCTTTTGATTGGTGGCGCAGTGGATAGTGTGCCCACCTAGGAAGGAAGAAGACTCAAGTTAAAAATCTGGCCTAGCTCTATGACCTTGGGCAAATAACTTGACTTCTGTTTTTCTTAATTTCCTCAACTCTAAAATGAGGATAATAATAGCACTTATTTCTTAGGGATGTTGCGAGTATTAAATAAGATAACATTTGGAAAGTACTTACACTGTGCCTGGCAAATAATAGGGATTATATAAATGCTAGCTAAATCATCATTATCAGTAATCATTATTATATTGAGGCTAGACAGTAAACCATTTATACAACAAGCATTTATGAAATGCTTATTATTTTCTGGTCACTATGTTATTGATGAGATACAAAGAATATACTAAAAACAAAAACAACAACAAAAAACAAAATCAGTCCCTTCTCTCATAGAACTTACATTTTAATGCGTGGGAAGGGTTACAACTCTACTTAAGTGCAGTGATTCTTTCAAATTTGCCTTTGAATACCCAGTACCTGATACACTGCCTAGAACATAGTATGAACCTCATAAATGCTAGTTGGAAGACTGATTGATTGATATATAATTGTGAGTTGTTACCTCTAGAAATTATGTTTGTCAAGGCACATCACTTCTAAACAGTTTCAAACAATCAATGCATATACCTTCTTTGTGCAAAACTTAGATGACATATGTCTTCTTTTCTATCTTATAAAAACCCATAGAATAAAGGAAAAGTAAAAGGATTTATGAAATATTAAACAGAAAATTCAAACTGTTTTTTATTACAAAAAAGTGAACTAAATAGAGTAACTTTAACAAGAGGGGAGATGTATTTTACTTACAGAATTGTCCCTTTGATGTTTAGTTGAAGAATGATTTTATCATTAGAGATAAATTCTGAGGCATGTAGCTATTCTAAAGTCTATTTAATGAATGAATTAGTGATACCATTATACCCATCACTATTTATCTGCAACAGAAAATGTAGAAGAAACCTGCTCTTGTATTTTTTTCCACCAGACAAAAAATGCATCATTTTCTACTTTAGCAGATATCCTAATTTAGAGGAGGTAAGAGAAGACCATTAGGATGGCTTCAGAGTAGGGACATTATTTAGAGGAAATATAAGAATAGTTTACATTTTTGGAGCCTCTTTTTATGTATCCTGTCTTTTGCCTTATTTTGTGTCCCCTGCACTTAGCACATTGCCCAGTAAATAACAGGTGTTTAAAAATATTTTTTGATTGATGAAATGCCTTAAGGTTTACTTGGTACTTTATACATATCAAAGTCTTATTCAAGCTTCACATCAAGCCAGTAATATGATTATGATCAGTATTTTTATATCAATTTGACAGTGTGGAAACTGTAGAAGTTCAAGGGTTAAGCAAATAACCTAAGTTCACCCTTCTAGTAAGTGTCCATATTCTTTGACCCCAAAAGAGGTCAATGACAAAGTGAAAATTTTTTTATACAACAGAATACTCAAAGCAGTGTTTTTTAAATTTAGGGGCGAAGAAGTAGAAAAAAAGAAAATACTCTTGATTTCTGAGTGGCTATAGAAGCTGGAATATATTATTCCAATTGTCCATTTTTTTTCTCATAAAAGTTGAGGAATATGATGACTACAGAGAAGCATAAGGAGATGAACTGATGCAAAGAGAAGTATAGTAGAAAAAAGGAAAACGATATACATGATTCTACCAATGTAAGTGGAAATGATAATAACAACAAAATAATTAAAATGTTATACTATATTAACCAAGTATGGTACCAAAGAAGAGAAATAATAAAGAAGGCCTCACTCCCTATTTCTTTTCGGAGTTAAAGGACTATGCTACACTGAATATAACATCATAACTTTTTCAATATATGAGATTTCCTTCACTGTTTTTTCTTCATTGTTATAAAAGATTTTTTTTTTGTGAGGGAAGAAGAAAAGACACACGAGGAATTGTAAATAACATATAAGCCAAGTATAAAAATGGAAAGCTTTCTAAAATAATTATTTTGTTTTAAAGCAATAACTTGCATATGGTCACAGTGCCAGTAAACAACAGTGACGTAAATCAAAGTTAGTTTTTCTGCTTTCAAATTCTGTGCTCCTTCAACTCCACTATAATAAATACCTTGCTGCCCATTTATTACATTGATTAGATTAGAGTCTATAAATTAAACTTGAGTTCATCAACATTCATACCCTAAACATAGAAAAGCAAATTTAAATTCTCAAGTATCATCCCAGCTATCATTTCTATTCAGATGATACCCAAGACTATTTCTTGAGGCTTTGACCTCTCACTCTGATCATATAATTCATCATTTATCATGATAACCAATGATTTAGATTACTTTCTAGCATGCCAAAGTATATTTCCCTTCAAACTTGCTACTCTTTCTGACTTCTTTATTTCTTTAAGAAGTACTTCAACCCTACATGTACACAAATTTTGTGTTATTTTGTACTTTTTGTACTTGTTCATTTCATAATCCAATGATTTTCTGTCTATTGATTTTTTTCTCCACAATATTTCTCACATCTGAACAACTCCTTTAAAAATATTTAGAACCATTGCTCAGAAAAATATCCTTGTTATTCCTGCACAGAATTTTGCAATAGAATCCTAATAGGTTTTCTCATCTTCACTTTGCATTGTTCTAGAGGCCTTTCTTGCCTTTTCCCACTCACATCAAGAAGGTACAGTGGAAGCACTTTAGTTATCTATCATCCTTCACCATCTTTGTATGACCAGTTCATCTTATCACACATCTCAGTTGCATTTTTTACTCATCCTCTTCATATTTCCTCATTTATTACATGTTATATAGTCTATTTACATCTGTCAAGCATCTCACCATAGTTGCTTCTTTGATATTAATTTCAAAGGAGTTATTTGGAGGTTATTTCATTAATACAAGGCCAGAAATAATTTGATGATTTGCTTTGGCAGAGAAATCCTGAAGATCTCCAGATAAGTCAAGTCCCCCAGTTCTTCTATGCCATGCTTCTGTCTAGCATTTAACACAGTACCTGGTACATAGTAGGTGCTTAATAAATGCTTATTCACTGTCTACTCAAGGATTGATATCTTTTCCTCATATTCTTTATCAATTTATCTTCTATTCAATTGATCTGCTTTATACTACAATAATAAGACAATCCTTTCTTTCCTTCCCTTAATGTTCATCTACATACTTTCTACTATGTTGTCTACTTCTGTTTTCCTGGATTTCATCATGTGCTTATCTGTTGTTGTTGTTCAATCATTCAGTTATTTCCGATTCTTTGTGACCTGATTGGCTATTCTTTCCATAAGTTTTTCTTGGCAAGGATACTGGAGTGGTTTGATATTTCCTTCTCCAGTGGATTATGGCAAATAGAGGTTAAATGACTTGCCCAGGATCACATAGGTATTAAGTGTCAGAGGCCAAATTTGAACTTAGGTCTTCCTGAATCTGACCAAGTATTCTGTCCCCTTAGCCACCTAGCTGTATACTTGTGCTTACCTACATCTTCTGAAATATGCAGTGCCATCCTATCCTCCCCCTTTTTGTTTATCCTTCAGCTTTTGAATAAGGAATATGTGTACCTTTTCTAGGGCTATATACTGATTATGTATCTCATGCCATCAACTTATAGTAGAATATGAAATAAGTAAAGATTAGTCTATCTAACTGATCTAATGCTTAGTAAAATTTTCTCAATATCTAATGTAATGGATCCTTTCTTGAATTTTTGCTTACTATTGGTTTCTGAGTAGGGATTGTTTTTTCTTTTTTTTAAATTTGTTTTGTTTTTGTTTGTTTTTTTTTTACAGTAGGTCAAAACAGAAGTTACCAAGCATCTGAGAAAAACATGTTACACAAACTGGACACTGAATGCTGGCCTCCAAGGTTTTTTGGTTTTCTTTTTTGTCCCCCATTTAATTCAGCTAACATGTATTGTGCCTACTCCATGTGAATGTCTATATTAGATTTTGGGGATATAAAGATAAAACATGTCACTGAAACATATCTAAAGGAGTTTATAATTCAAACAGATAAATTTCCTGCCACTTGATGTAAAGAGGGTGTTACATTGAATTATATAGTACTTATGTGAGAAAAGAAAGCATTAAACTATCTAAATTTGCAGAAGTAAACTTTGTTGACTTGGAATTCAAGGAGGAATGTATTGTCTTAGTCCTCCTAGAGAGGATTCTCAGTAACATAAAATACAATCTAATCAACTAAGATTTAGCAGAAGACACAGAAATATACAAATGGATATTTCTTTTATTGACCCATTCTGAAATCTGAGTGCATAACATTAAACTTACTCAATGAAGGTATTCTTCCTGAGTGCTTAGTTAATGTGGTTGAGACATGCTGTTTTCTGATGACCCCATTTAATATGGAATAGAGAGTCTAGAAGTGCTTGTGTTGTTTCTCTAAAATATCAATGGTCTTACATAAGAATTTAATGAATGCAAAGTTGCTGTCAATTCATGGTCAATATTCTGAGGAGATGTTGATTTGCTAATATCTTTTGTTCCTATTTCAAAGAGTCCATATATTTAAAACATCAGAGGTTTAGGGGGTCTTTAATTTATTTTGAAAATTCATGAGTCTGAATTTGCTTGTTTGTCTTTATATTTTATATATTTTTTTCTTCTGTGCCTGATTCTGCATGAAAATAAACTACAGAGGTGTCAGCCAATAATGAAAATCTCACCACCATTTTAAAAGTTCTGAATCAGACTGAGCAAACAACATATTTCATTAAGGCCCTCAAACTCTATGTGTTATCATTGGAAAGGACATAATTAAGGTCTCTAGGAATAGAGTTAGATGTTATTAATAGATTGCTTAGGAGGAGAGAAAAACTCCAACTACTACATCCCTATAAAATAGCTAATTTTGACCATTATATTCTTAATGGATCCATCATAGGCTACTTGCAAAATGCATGTTATAGAAGCAAATAGATTGATCCATTGTAAGTGAGATACTTAGAATTATTCACTTAAGTATTGGAGAATATCTGCCAAACAAAATATTTTTCATTTTAGAATAGCTACTAAGTTGCTTTTTCTGACTCTACTTTGCCCATAAGATTACCTCCTCATTAAAATAGCTTCTGCCAAGACAAGAGAGTCATCATCAAAGAGAAGGATATGTTTCTTCATATCTTTTGTAGGCAAATGACATTTACTTAATTTATTACATGTCAAGTTTTAAAAATACAAATTGAAAAACAATGGGGAGAGGCAGTACACAGTCTTACTTTATAATTTAGGAATAAAATTTCAATTCTAATAAAATCATCCCTGTCCTTTTTTATTTTTACAAATCTTATTCTAATACAGACTTGGAAGAAACACTAATAGCTCATAATCTATACCAAGTGATCATACAGTTTGCTTGATAAAGAGTTGTCTTCTATGGAATCAAAAGATGCTAAGAGATTGACATATGCTGCAGAAACTCTTACATTGATTTTTAACTATTTCCTTGATGAGATAGAACAGAACATATCAGGGATTTGTAGTGGAATTAGTGTGCCCCAAATCTTGTTTCTCATGCAAGATATGAATTTGAAAGATGTAGGTTTTTAGTTCCAAATCATAGCTCATAAAAATTTAGAACTGGTGAGTGAATTATTTAAAGGTTATTATCAGGAGGGTGGGGAAAGATGGTGTTCTTTTTTATAAATTTGAGGTAAACAATATCCTGTGACCATCCTAAAGGAACTAAGACTCAAAGTGATCACTGGTTTAAGTCATCATATGTATGTATGTATGCATGTGTTTGTATGTATGTATGTGTATGTATGTACCCACCTGTATGTCATAAATACATATTGTAGGAAAAAAGCCAAGCTCTTCCTTTTTTCCCTTCAGTTTTAGGTGATTATTTATGTTTTAAAGAGAAGGAAATAATTGAGTTCCTAACAAAAGAGAATTATGGAATCTACAAAATATGGGTTGATACATAGTATTGTGTTTAATGAAACATTTTGTTTCATTATGAGCAGAGACTCTTGATCTAAGATTCCTTTGTAAATATATACACACACATACACACACACACAAACACACACACATATACACACACTAGTCAACATCTCAAGATCTGAATTCATTAACACCCCTGGCCAATGAGGCCTATTACCACATAAAGTACTGTAATTGGGTATGATTATTTATGTGAAATGAAAACTTGAGAGATAGCATACTGTTGAAGATAGAGAAATATCATCAGAGTCAAGAAAATCTAACTTTAAGCCTTGCCTCTGATATATACTGATTATTTGACAGGGGAAGCCACTTAATCTCTATAACCCAAGCAATCCTCTAAGACTATGAGTTTTAGAACAGTTTGCAGTCATATATTAGAAGAGGGAGTTTCCTTACCAGGAAACTAGCAATGTCAGTCTTAAGTTTAGACCCTCCCTTTCTACTACTCTAAACTGACAAATTAGGCCTTTCAGATTAATTCATGTTAAAATAGTCCCATTTTTCCCTTCTCTTACAAATTATAAAATGGAATAGATCCTTTAGATGCCAAGTCCTTACCATATCCACAAGTTTCTTGTTATTAATGAGAATCAGATCTAAAATAAAATTTGCCCTTGTTCACTTTTCCACCTTTTATAGAATAAATTATCAGTCCTACAAGTCAAATAATTATGAATTTCTCTGCATTTGGAAGAGACAGAACTTTAGCAGACATATTAGGGTCAGGGTTAGTGTTAGGAGCACTCTTGCTACCTTTTGCTTCGCTTCATTCCCTACACCAACCAGGGGTCCAGAATACATCAGGAATGCTCAGAATATTTTTTCTAAATATTTACCCATGGAATTCATCATCTGTACCTAGAATATTTTCCAGCTACCACCTCTCACTTATTATATTGGAAGAATCTTATCCATTTTTCAAGTTCCTAAGAATTGTCACATTCTCCACACACACTTCTCTAATCCCTCATCTAGATAAGATTTCTCACAGTTTTCATATAATTTTATTCATACCTCATGTGCACTTGTCATAGAATTCTGTTATTCTATAAACTCCTTGAAGACAAAAACTAATTTGTTTTATTTTCTTCATTTTTGTATCCCCATTGCCTACATAGCCTAAAAGATTGCTGACTGATTATAAAATAGTTTGTATTATAAATATTTATGTACATTTTTATCTCCTCTACAAAACTGTAAGGGTAGGGTCCATATTATATTCCAGTTTTTTTACATCTCCCCTGTTTCCTAGAATAGGCTCTTGACTTCTAGTCTAGTGCTCCTTTCATTGCCTCCCTATAGATCAAGTACACCTGTTTTAGGGAGAATGTCAGTTGATAACCATAAACAATAATAATAATCCTCTTTTTACATAATAGGCTCAGTGCCATCACTTCAACTCTTCTAGTCCCCTCTGACTATGAGCCACTATTGAACTTTCTTCTTTTTCCCCCCACTGGGAAAACTTGATTGTTTTGGCTGGAAAACAGTAGGCACAGATGGAATCAGCAGCTGCAAGTTGTTTAGTTTCCCTTGGCTAGATAGCAGCTCTTATTCTTTGTTTTTTATTTATCTCATTTTGTTAGTGAAAGAGGAAGACGAAGAGAGAATTAATCTACAGCAATAGCTTGAAATAGAGATTTCTCTTTTGGTGGGTGTGGCTGGGTAATGATGATAGTGGTAGGTAAATGCTGTATGGTATTTCTCAAAATCATGAGTACCTGTCATAATAAGATACTCCAGGGATTCATTCCAGAAGATAGTCCTCTGTCCCACCTCTAATCAGGATCTACCAAAAGCTGAGCTTTGCTTTTCATTGAATTCAAAAAAATAATAAATCATGGACTCTTCACATACAGAAGGAAGCACAACACAAAGGGAAGTAAGGATCAGTTATGATGCTCTCTGTTTGGATTTAAAGCCCTTCATAAACTAATCCCTTTCTACCTTTCCATTCTTTTTAAATTCCCCTCCTCTCCACATACTCTACAATCTATTACATTGATTTTTCTCCTGCTTACTCCTCCCATAAAGCACTTTCAAGTCTAGGCCTCATTCATTGGCTGTACCTTTTTTTCTGGAATGTTGTCCTTTCTTTTCTCTAACTCTCGTCTTACATGGCTTTTTGCAACACAGCTCAAATATTACCTTCTACAATAAGCATTCCCTGGTCCCTCTAAATACTAATGTCTTCCATTTGCCATTACTTCAAATTAATCCTGTATATACTGTATTTGTACTTAGCTATTTGCAATTTCTTTTCCTCATTATAAGGTGAGTTCCTCAGAGAGGAGCTATTTTTGCTTTTCTTTTTATCCCCAGCACTTAACCACAGTGCTCAGTATATGGTAAACACTTTTAAAAATGCTTTTTTGTCTTCACAGTTTTACAGATAACCAGATGCTATTATCCTAAGGTCAAAAGTCATAATCCAGCCCTTATTTTCAGCACCACCGATTTTTCTTTCTTGCTTTTTTCCCTAATTTTGTTGACCTTTTTGAGAATTGCCTAATTAGAACTCACAGTGTACACCTGCCTGAACTTCCCAAACTCTGTATTCTGCCAACTAAACTGAGTGTCCATGATTATTTTCTCTTCATTATATTGTCCAACATCTTGTCCTTGCTACACTGCCACTCTAGGCCTGAAGTATGTTATATTCCTCTCCTTTTAATAAGAATCCTGTTCCTGGCCTTTCTTTCTTTTTCCTTTTTTTTTTTTTTTTTTAGTGAGGCAATTGGGGTTAAGTGACTTGCCCAGGGTCACACAGCTAGTAAGTGTTAAGTGTCTGAGGCCGGATTTGAATTCAGGTACTCCTGAATCCAGGGCCAACACTTTAACCACTGCGCCATCTAGCTGCCCCCCTGGCCTTTCTTTAAGTGACTTTTACCACATACCATTTATCTAGAACATGTTCTGTTAGCCTAATTGACAAATCGCAATATGACCCAAAGGGATCAACTTCATCTGTGTAGAAACTAATATAGTGCCTCAGAAATAATAGGCATTCAATACATACTTATTGGACTACAACTAGAAGCTAGAAGCTTCAAAGATCACTAATATTTCTAGGTTCAAAGTGAACTTTTGGAAAGTGCAGCTGATTTTTGTTTGGGATCAGAAGCATAAGAAGGCTTCATTTTGCTATTTGAGGGGAAGGCAGAGAAGTAAAAATGTCATTCAGAACAGTGGAATTTTGTATCTCATAAGTGAGATGTTAAAACTAATTATTTCAGATTGTGAATATTAGCATAGAATAGCATAGCATAGAATAGCATAGAATAGCAAGAAACAGCAGGAGCTTTCTGAGGAAGAGGAAGAAGAAGGATAAATAGGAGAGAAAGGGGAGATAGTAGAAGGAGAAGTAGGAAAACACGGATTATCCCAAGAACCAAGGGAGGATTTTTTTGGAATGGGTAAGCAATGGTGAAAAGTAATTCAGATATGTCACAGGGGTTTCATATTTATGAAGGGTCATAAGATTAAAGAAAACTTTCCATTTGACCTCTTTTCAAGACTAGAAGACATATATTCTTATTTCTCTGACAGATATTCTTCAGCAAAAAAGGAGTGTAAAGAAATGTAAGTGATAAACCTTTAGGGGTTTTTATGGGAAGGGCAAGGAGAATTTCAACTTGCAATTTTATCTGTGTAAGGAGCTCCCTCCACTGATGTAGGGCAAAGTTGTCTGACACACGAAGAAACTTGGTGAAGTGCTCAAGGTCATGGACTGTTAGGTTTCAGAGTATGACTTTAAATCCATGTCTTCCTGAGTGAAAAGACAGACCTCTGTATCCTATACCGTAATGACTTTTCTGTTAAAAAAAAAGGTCATTTTCTTAGACTACAGATGACATTTTCTCCTTTGATGCATAATTCCTTTTGGCCCTTTGAGCTATATTATTTCTTGATCATGCAAGCTCAACACTTCTCATGCCCATTCCATTCTATTTCTAGCTACATCTGCCTGTTATCTGTTTAACTACTTTCTACTTACTCCACATAATATAGATAAACAATTTTAATTTTAATAATACTTATTAAAATACAAAATAATAGTAAACTACATAGGCATACCTTGGAGATATTGTGGGTGAATTTCCAGATCATTGTAATAAAGGGACTTTCACAACGCAGAGATAATGGTTTCCCATTGTATATAAAAGTTACGTTTACATTATGCTATGTATGCCTAATATTTACTCCTGCCCTACCTTCACCCACTGCTTTTCCTGCTTTTCTTTAAGTCTCAACTGAAACCCCACCTTCTTCCAATAGCTTTCTCCAATCTCTCTTAAATTTCTTATTTAAATAATTAGTAAACTCATTGAATGAATATAAAATAACACTATTTTATATTAAAATTTATAAAAATAATTCTATCATTAATGTTTGTTAATGTTATCTTATTTATCTTGGATATAGGTTGTTTGTATGTATTTCTTTGAATTTTGCCATCCTATTAAAGTAGAAGCTTCTGGATGGCAAGAACTATGTTTTGCCTATTTTTGTGTCCCCAGGATTTAACATAGTACCTGAAACATAGCAGTTACTCATTAAATTCTTATTAATTAATTCACTGATGAATAACTCCTTAGGTATTTTTTTCACATATGGTATATAATACCTTTATTCCCTTTAGACTTTCTTCATTATCAAAGCCCAGTTTATTTCCCAATCATAAAGAAGGGCAATGCTAAAGAATATCCAAATTATCAAACAATTGTGCTTATTTCACATTCAAACAAAGTTATGCTTAAGATTCTGGAAGCTTGGCTTCAGCATTGTGTGAACCAATAAATACCAGAAGAGCAGGTATATTGATGAAGAGGCAGAGAAACTAGAGACAAAATTGTCAACATTTGCTGGATTATGGAGAAAGAAAGGGAGTGCCAGAAGAAAATCTAGTTATGTTTTTTTGACTACACAAAGGCCTTTGATTGTGTAGATTACAACAGAATTCAATAAGTACTCAAAGTGATGAGAGTACCAGATAACCTTACTTATCCCCTGAGGAATCTATATGCAGGTCCAGAAGCAACAGTGAGAACCAAACATGAAACATCTAATTGAATTAATATTTAAAAAAAGGAGCACAATAAAGTTATATGTTGTCACGTTATTTAACTTATCTATAAAGTATATCGTGAAAAAAAGCCAGGGTGGATGAATCAAAAGCCAGAATTACAGTTGCCACAAGAAACATAAACAATCTTGGGGCAGCTGGGTGGCACCGTAGATAAAGTACTGGCCCTGGATTCAGGAGGACCTGAGTTCAAATCTAGACTCACACACTTAACAATTACTAGCTGTGTGACCCTGGGCAAGTCACTGAACCCTCATTGCCCTGACAAAAAAAAAATTTTAAAGAAATATAAAGAATCTCAAATATGCAGATGATATTACATTGATGCTAGAAAGTGAAGAATTTAAAACCCTCTTGATGAAGGCAAAAGAGGAGAATGAAAATGCTATCTTGAAGCTTAATATTAAAAACAAAAACAAAACATAAGATCTTGGCAACTGGTCTCATCACTACTGGCAAATAGAGGGACAAGAAGTGGAAGCAGCATCAGATTTTATATTCTTGGACTCAAAGATCACTGCAGACAGAAATCACAGCTATAAAATTAAAACAGAAACAACAACAACAACATTCTTGCTCTTGGAAGGAAAGAAATGGCAAATCTGGACAGCATACTAAAAAGCTAAGTCATCCCTTTCCCCAAAAGGGTCCATATTGTTAAAGCTATGGCTTTTCCAGTAATTATGTATGACTGTGAAAATTGGATGATAAAGAAAGCTGACCAGTGCAGAATAGAATCTACTTGTCATTCTGGAGAAGGCTTTTGAGAGTCCCTTAGACAGCAAGGAGATCAAACCAGTCAATACTTAAATAAATCAATTCATACTATTCATTGGAAGGTCAAATGCTGAAATAGAAGCCTAAATACTTTGGCCAGATAATAAAAAGGCAGGACTCATTGGAAAAGACCCTGATGTTGTAAAGGATTAAAGGCAAAAGAAGAAAGAGTTGGCAGAGGATGAGATGGACAGATAGCATCATGGATATAACAAACATGAGTGTGGACTGAGATAATAAAGGATAGGAAAGCATGGTATACTCTGGTTCATGGGGTCATGAAGAGATGTACATGACTGAAAACTGAACAATATTTATCTGTTCTTCAAAATAATGATTACTACCTCTACTTTTTAAATTACCTATAATTAAATTTTCAATATATATTCCCTTAAAATGTGGGGTTTTTTTACTAAATTATATAGCTTTAGTACTAGTCATTATCTTTTATGCTTAGATTTCATGATGATAAAATATCATAATTTGGCTTAGGAGATGTGACAGTGTACAGACTTGTTATATAAATAATTAAGTAGGAACTTGGCTTACTTTTGCCCATCAACTGGGCTAAAAAAGTTGTGGTATATAAATGTAATGGAATACTACTGTGCTGTAAGAAATGATGAGCAGGTGGATTTCAGAGAAAACTGAAAGAACTTACATGAACTGATGCTGAGTGAGATAAGCTGAACCAGGAGAACATTGCACACAGTATCAACAACATTGTGTGATGATCAACTGTGATAGATTTAACTCTTTTCAGCAATGCAATAGTTCAAAATAATTCCAAAGGACTCATGGTAGAAAATGCTCTCCAAATCTAGAAAAAAAGAACTGTAGAATCTAGATGCAGATTGAACCATAATGTTTCTACTTTTTTTGAGGTTATTTTTCTTTTGTTCTGATTCTTCTTTCACAACGTGACTAATGCAAAAATGTTTAATGTGATCGTACATATATAAACTATATCAGATTACTTGCTGTCTTGGGAAGGGTGGAGGGAAGGGTGGAAGAAAAATTTGGAACTAGAAATCTCATAAAAACAAATATTGAAAACTATCTCTGCGTGTAACGAGGAAATAAAATATTTTTATGATAAAATATTGAAAAATGGCAACAAAATAAAAGAATTCTGGGTGATATTCTGTGAAAGACCTCCACATTTATGCTAATGATGAACATTTATTCCTTTATGTGTATTTTTAACTATGAGGAAAATAACACCCTAATGGTAATATTTTTATTTAATCAATCAAGCTTAGCTCTATCCCTTTAGCCATTCTTTGGCAGGGCATATATCAAGAGAAAAACTGATTTTGAGGTTTTTTTTTTTCAATTTTATACCTGAAAAGAAATTGACTGCATAGAAAAGGCAATGCTTGAGATGGAGACTTGCAGCAGTAGAAAGTATTTCTCGGTTTTTAAATGAGACAGAAAAGGTTAGTGTTTCCTTTTTGATATTGCCATTGAATACATAGTTGTGACATTCTTTTACTTTCATTGGATGATTTTGCAATTATCTTCAATGATTTTCAATATACACTTGGGTTGAACTTACATATTATATCAATACTGTTGTTGAATTTCCATTCAAATGAACAAATAGTAAAAAGTCTTGGAGGAAAGACAAATTTTCTATCCCATATTTTAATCAAAGTGGGAAAAACAACCAATGCTTTCAGTCAATTCAATCAAATATGTCCTTGGCAATTCAGGAAGGAAAAATCAAACAGTGTTTGGTATAAATACAGCAACAATGTGGTTTGAATGAAGCTTTCACTTTTTAAAAGTCTATTAGAATCATCATCTTTTTGTGGGGAGGTGGGTGGACCAATGAGGGTTAAGTAACTTGTCCAGGATCACACAGCTAGTAATTGTCAAGTGTCTGAAGCCAGATTTGAACTTAGGTCCTCCTAAATCCTGGGATGGTCCTTTATCCACTGTGCCTAGCTGCCCCTAGAATCATAATCTTATTGTAAACTCAGGCTTACCCTCAGAGGGACCCAAAGGTATTCTGCAGTTTTGTTGATACTAAATTCTAAGTCTAAAATTGCATGCTTGTGCCCAGTATTAGAGCTGTTATCCAGTAAGAAGATTAAGCTTGCTGCTGATGAAGTATGTTCCCCCTCAAACTGCAGAAACAATGACTTATGGTATCTCTGATGAAAGGTAATTATTTTCTAGTCAAAGGCCCATTAGTTATTATACTTTAAACTATTTTCCCAGATCCAATAACTTTTGATGAGTTAGTGGAAGAATAACAATCCATGCTAACTCTTCTACCATATCCAAATACTGATAATTGGTTGGGAACATCTTTATCCCTCAAAGGTTTGTAAGATGAGTATTGGCTCAGTGAATTTCACAATGAAAAGAACTGTCCTGTTGACAGAGTTGGTAGATTTAATAGAATTCTAGAAAAAAAAAGTGTTCCTTGAGTCTTTCTTGAAGTTTTCCTTCTCTACTTCATCAATGGACTTGTCAAGTGAGCCTATTATTCTAAGTCTGAAAAATATGCAAGATAAAAGATTACACTGGTTATGCAACCATCCTGTCTGACAGTGGACCCTTTTAAAATGTACACTTGATGAAAGAAAAAAAATATTGAAAAATGAATGTTGTCCTAAGGAATGCAGTAATGCCAAGCTACAATGACAAATAGTCTTATTTAATGAATAACTATGCCATGTACAGTTTGTTAATATAGTAACTGGAGAGACTAGAGTTATGAAAGATAAAAGTTTTCAAAAGGAAGAGCAATGTATATGTTCAACACCAATGAGATAAAATAAATTAAATCATGAACTTCTTGTGATAGCACAAAAATGATATATGTAATATTTGTAAGGACAATACTATTTTCTTTACTCTTTTAAAAGAAAAAATATATAGTGTAGAGGTCTAAGGGGGAGATTGTTTAAAACTTTTAATAAAGTTGTTTTCTGGTCTTTCCTTCTTTCCTCCCTCTCTTTATTTCTCTTCTTCTGTTTCTTTCTAACCTGTATGCTGTCAGGCACTATCTACTGACTTAAAAATAGTAATAAGATTATAGAATTTTATTAACTTAGTTTAAATTGGGAATGACTACTTAGTCAATAGGTTCAGAAAGCAATGGATAAGTAGGGCCCTCTCTAAGACACATGCGGTTTGAAGATCACAGAGATTCCATCATAACTTTTAAATACAGATGAAATCATGTAAAAATGAAGGTCATCATCAGCCTTGAAGGAGAAAAAATCACAAAAGGACAATCTAGGGGTTCTGTGTAGAAGGAGTGGGTAGTGCCTTGTCTTTGCCTTAATGATGATGGAGCATGTTGTTGATTAATTCAGTATATGTGTGCCTGAGATGCAGAATGACTTAGTTTCATAGATGCCTGACTAGGCATCACAAGGCCTGTATTCAAACTAGTCTCTGTTATAAACTGTGACTTTGGGACAAGTTATTTGATTATGAGCCTCATTCAGCGTCTTAAAATTTTTCAACTAAGTTTTAGGTGATTAAGATCTGAAGTTACCCGTGTTGATGAAACAAAGCCTCCAATATTTATCATTAAAACTATTTTTAGAAGAAAATATACTTTTAGCTCTAGGGAAAGAGCTAAATCCATTGAAAACAACATTCTTTTAAAAATGTTATTAAGAATGGATTTTGCAAGGTATATCTTCAGTAAAACCACATGTATTTGAAGCTATACAAATATAAGTTCTGGCCAAGATACCAAAGCAAGGATAAGATTTTCAAACCTGTAGTAATCAAACATGTATCTCTGGATAATTGCTGAGCCCCCACCCACATTTATGAATTCCTGGGAAACAATTTTTACAGTTAGTATTTATGATAAAGGGAACATTTTTCAAATATATAGAGAAATGAGTCAAATTTATAAGAATACAAGTCATTCCCCAATTAACATATGGTCAAAGGATATAAACAGGGAGTTTTCAGTTGAAGAAATTAAAGCCATATATAGTCATATAAAAAAGTTCTAAATCACCCTTGATTATAGAAATGCAAATTTAATAACTCAACTACCACATTATACCTATTAGATTGGCAAATATGACAAAAAAAGAGAAAATGATAAATTTTGGAGAAGATGCAGGAAAATTGGAACACTAATGCATTGTTGGCAGAATTGTAAACTGATCCAACCATTCTGTAGAGCAATTTGAAATTATGTCAAAACTGTGCATAGCATTTTATCCAGCAGTATGACCACTAGGTCTGTATTCCAAAGAGATCATAAAAATAGGGGGGAAATGACACAACACATACAAAAATATTTATAGCAGTTCTATTTATGATGGTAAATAATTGGAAATTGAGGGGATGCCCATTAATTAGGGCATAGCTGAACAAATTGTGGTATATGAATGTAATGAAATACTATTGTGCTATAATAAATGATGAGCAAGCAGATTTCAGGGAAAAAAACCTGGAAAGACTTACATGAAATAATGCTGAGTAAAGTGAACAGAACCAGGAGAACATCATATACAATAACAAGAACATTGTTAAATGATCAACTATGATAAACTTTTAGCTATTCAAAACAATACAGTGATCCAAGACAAGGCCAAAATACTCATGATGGAAAATGATATCCACATCCAGCGAAAGAGCTATGAAGTCTGAATGCACATCAAAGCATGCTATTTTCACTTTTTTCATCTGTTTTTTTTTCTTTCTCATGATGTCCCACTTTTTTCTGATTCTTTTTTCACAACATGACTAAAGTGGAAATATGTTTAACATTAACGTACATATTTAATCTATATCAGATTGCTTCTTGGCTTGGGTAGATGGGAGGGAAAGGAGAGAGAGAAAAATTTGAAACTCAGAATCTTATGAAAACAAATGTTGAAAATTATCTTAACTTGTAAATGAAAAAAATACTATTAATTGAAAAAAATTGCACAAACAAAACCAACACAACCAAAATTAGAAAGTTGGATGCCGGGAAACAATTTTACAGGCTATATTTCTGATAAAGTTATAATTTATCAAATATATAGAGGGAAGGGAGAAAAAAATTGGAGCTCAAAATCTTATAAAATTAATTTTGAAAACTATCTTTACAATTACTTGGAAAATAAAATATTTAGATAAAAATAGATTTAAATTCCTCTTGACCAAAGGATCTATACCTGGTTTCCATGTCAATCTACCTGAGGGCCAAATTAGTTCCAAATGGCTCAGGTCTCAACCACAATGATTTGCTTGCAAAAACCTTAAATGGGGGTTGGGAGGAGAGAGAGAGACAGACAGAGACAGACAGACAGAGACAGACAGACAGAGACAGACAGACAGAGAGAGAGAGACAGAGAGAAAGAGACAGAGAGACAGAGACAGAGAGACAGAGACAGACAGAGAGAGAAATTCAAACTCCTCGAATTTACTAATACCCTTGCACCAATAGTGTGGTGTTATTTTTCATCTCAATTATTTTATTAACTAAGAAAAAATAGATTTTCTCTCCTCCTTTATCATCCTATTTTATAGATGGAGATGAAGCACAAGCACAATAATAATAAATGATTTGCATTCTGTCATTCATATATATATATCCCTCAAGGGCTATAGATAATAATAGCAGGACAGATTGTTGCCAAATAAAGTAATAAACACCCATGTTAACTAGAGAAGAGTAGAAATGAAATTGTTAACCTGGCAAAATCCACTAACATGAGATGCACCTTTGGTTGCAATTAAATTTGCGGTAACTTTCCCATGATTCCTATACCTTGGTTCCCTCATTTCTGTGATCTGTGTCATTATTCCTATCATTTATAATAATGGAAGTGATGTTAATAACAATAATTATTATTATAATGCCTGTTCCAGAATACATAGGGCACAAACCAGCCCCAGCAGCATCAGAGAGTAGTAAATAGAGCAGTGACTCCCAAGTGCAGAAGACTTGGGTATTGGACTGTATTGTAGAGTAGCAAATTGTAGTTCCATTGCTTACTGGAATATAGAACTGATTGAGATCTTGAAATTGCTGCCAGTATAATTCAGTGATTTTTGTTTAATTCCTCTCCAGGGAGGGTCTAAAGGACCAAGGGTTGACATTGTAGGGTGGTGCTTGCTTAATGGCAACAGGAAGGAGGTTAACGTTTTTATCCAGATGCAATAGAAAGGGGACAGTATATCAGAGGCCTATCATAAAGTATAGATTTTTGTATTCCATATTCTACTCTCTCTCATGGGGACCCCAGAAAGGGAGATTCTGGCTTTTGGGCCAAGGATCACTAATAGGATAATGGTACCTGAAAATCCTCCCTGTGAGGAGTATTTAAGAAATGTGATAATTTTTGCTGTAGCCCTGATGTTCCTAGTGTTTCTCTTATTTTACTTATTTTATCTCTTTACATTTGTAGATCCACTATGTACTGGAATACACACACACACACAAACACACAAACATACACACATATGTTTGTGTATGTATACACACATCACCCACTCTATGGATTATTTAGATTTTTGACTTGTGACAATCCTTCAAAACTGGGTATATGAAATTTCTGATATGTTTTCATCCATAATCAATCTTTCTGTCAGTGAGCTATTACATTATTTTTTTCTTTGTCCTAAATTTCTGTTTTATATTGTCTTTTCTTCCTTTATTGTTTCCTATTTTTTATTGTTTCTTGAGTTCTAGAGCTCAGAGTTGATTAGTAATAATCCAAAAGACATTTAAGCATAGAAAGTCTTCTGGAACAGAAGATGAAATATGCAGCCTAATTAAGAATATTGACAAAACCAGATTAAAATGTAGTTAGGTAATACTTGAAAAAATAAATAAAACTAGAAGAAAACACAAATTATGTTACATCTTAAAACTAAAGCAATGTGTGGTTTGTAGGGATCCTTATGTACCTTACAGACCTTAACACTAAGGGTGGGTTGTGGTAAGACATTGAAATTATACTTGAGACTTCATTAACTCAGGGAACTAAAGGTTCAGTTTGTTGATATTACTTCCTGCTCACCTGAGTATTGAGTAGCCACAACCAGCCACAGTTTGATGATGGATTGACCATAATTTGCAACTCAGATAAGAGTGTATTGAATCAACTCAGGTTTTCCCTATTGTATATTCTAATTTCCTATTGCATATCATAATTAAATATCCTTTTCCTGCTACAGTTTAGTAATTCTTTTGTTAACCTTTGAATAAGATTGTAATGTATCATTTGGTTTGCAATATGGAAACCAAATTGCAAAAGTACTAGAGTGAGTCAGGGCCAGAATAGAACAGATCCAAAATTTGGGAAGACACATTGTCCAAATCTTTATTTTACAGATGAGGAAATTGGGACCAGAAGAATTAAGTGACTTGCTCAAGGTGACACAAATAGTTATTAATAGAAATAAGTATGAAACCTAAGTCACCTAAAACCTAGTATAGTACATACTTTGTCTATAACTTGCACTTATATTTGCTGTACTAAGCAACCATTTTTTTTTTGGTTTGTTTATTTCATGCAGGAATAGGAGCAGAAAGCACAGAATTAAAGGTGAAATTTGAGGTTCAATTTCCATGGAATTTGGCCTGTGTCAAAGAAGCTTCATTTCAATTCAATCTCAATGCAAATAGTATTTATAAAGTACCTACACTTTTCTAGCATTGCGCTAGCATTTAGGAACACAAATATAAAACAAAAAGTGGTCACCATCCTCAAAGGAGTTTTTGTTCATTCTATTTTAACTGTTTTACCAAATAATTCCTAGAATATGAATCTATGTGGTTGTTCCTGCTTTGCAGGAAAATCTTAGTTCATGTCAAGAAAGTTTTCAATATGTTGGTCCCTCTGAATTAACTGCTAGAATTGCAATATTTCTATTCTTTTCAAAGGAACAGAATGTTAACAGTATTCCAGCTTTGGAAATAACAGCTAATCACTTAGTAACAGAGATAATATAGGAAGGATGCAATAACTAATTTACAAAAAATTGTTACTAGTAATTAGACATAAGAGAGAACCTAAAATATTTTCCCCTTGCAGTAGGCAAATTCTTAAAAGTAAATTAGTAGTTGCTCTGTCAATTAAGAATGACACTTATGGCAGGCAGATCTGTTTCTTAACTGCTTTGGGCTGTTGGACAAACCACTGTATATTGGCTTTTTATTACATTCTTAAGGAACTAATCATGCTTGAAAAATTAAATATATAATTAGGTATTTTCCAGTAAATGTTTTTACATTTTATGTTGTAGTTACTACTGGATTCTTCTGAGAATTCTAAATAAGGCATGTTAAATAGAAAATTAAATGCAGATTAATTTCACTCCCATCTGGACAAAAATTGACTCCCTTCTCCCTGTGGGAAGGTTTTCAGTCTACAAGATAAAGAAGATAACATTTATTTTATAGTAATATAGTTTACCATTACCAAAAATTCTTGGAGAACATAAGAAATTACAAGTTGTTGTTGTTTAAACTTAAAACTTTGTCCTTTCAGAAGTTGAAGAAGTGTTGTTTTTTTTAATAAACTTTCATTTTTATATGCTTCCTAAATTTAAGACATTGGGGCCAAAGATTACAATAACAATCACATTTAAGCATTTAATTTAATCCCCCACTTGTTCTTTGTTTTAAAACAAAATTTCCCATCTTTACCAACATTGATGTATCATAATTTTGCCAACATTTTAATTGGATGCATATATGCATGCATAAATAGAATATACCTTTGTGTATGTGTACATATATGTATATGTCCATACATTCACATGTATATACCACAAAAGTATTTAACATTCTTAAAATTTATTGACAGAAGTGTTACAGATACAAGTACAATTCAAATCTACAAATGTTAATTAAGTTCCTAGCATATACAAGGCTAGACTTTGGTGATACAAAGATAAAGATGAACTACTCTGTACTAAAAGACTATAGAAAGCCTCTTCACTTGAACACATGCTTCAGGATACATTTTTTAAATCCCTTGAGGCAGGTGACCTGGAAATAATAATTTGTGCACACCCTCACTTGGATAAGCAAAGGTCAAACTTGAATACAATTGGATTTGACTTCTTAAACTCCAAAACCAGTTATGGAAAGTATTCATGAACTGTGGGAAGTGAGTAGTAGTATTATCCTGGTTTTACAGAGGAGAAAACCAAAGATAAGAGATAGCTGAGAGATAAGCAACTTAATACTGGGTCACACATCTAGTAAGTATCTAAGGTAGACTTCAAACTCAGGTCTTATTGACTCCAAATCTAATACTATCTACAATACCACCTGACATCTATATTCCTATAAATTATTAATCTTTATAGGTATATCAGTTTGATATTAAAATTGGGTCTGCTTCTCCACATATCTCTCTGATTTCCACATTTCCCCTGCCTCTGATACTTACTATATAACTTCAGATAAGACCCACTCTCTGGGCCTCAGTTTCCTCATCTCTTGGACTATAATACCACTTATAGCTCTAAATCTATAATCCTATGACCTTCCTCATTTTATATATGTTTTCATGCTGAACTCCTTCTGCTTTTATGTTTCATCATGAAATAAGAGGAGTCCCAAAATATAGGCTAGTTACACCACACTGGAAAGACGTTTGTGTAGTCTCAGTGATTGATTGTTTTCTGCTTCTTTAGGATAAAATTAGGAAGATATAGAAAGGTTCCTTACCAATGGGTTGATTATAAGGTCATTAATTATTTGTCTGTGTCAACCCATGAAACTATCCTCTCCCTCAATATTAAAATATGAGTGTGTATAACTTTAAGATTTGGATAAAACAGACCTTTTCCTGAAGATCTTTATTAAGATGAGGAAGAAATATATTCAATATGGACAAAATAGTGGTGATATTGTCTCTATGTGAAGATATTTATTGTTTGGTTCTGTTTTTTAACTTAGAGAATATAAAGAATAAATGACAGTTCTAGATGCAGAGCCAAGATGGCAGACTAAAACAAGGAAGTTGTATGAGCTCTCCCAAATTCCCCTCAAAAACAATGTTACATTAAGCCTCTCAACAGATTCTGGAGTTGTACAACCTGCACCAAAAAAAAAAAAATGGAGTGAAACAATCTTCTGACGTTAGATAACCTAGATCTTCAGGGAAGATTTGTTTCATCTGGGTAAAGGGGAAGCACATCTAAGCACAGACAATTTCTGTACAAGTCATCACAGGCTTTTAGCCATAGCACAGATCAGCAGCTGAGGACCTGAAGTCCTACCTCTGCAAGCTATTGGCACAGCAGGCCAATTATGAAGCTTTCAGCCCTAAGACAGAATGCACTCTGCCAGGTGGGGTTTCCATTTCCCAACAGGCCTAACTATGCTTGGCCACTCCAGTGCAGTGAGCAAGCTGCAAGCTGCTGAGGCCTCAGAGCAAAAAGTCAGTGACTTGGCCCCTGGCTCCTAGCCCCAGCAAAAGAAGCCTCATACAGTTTACACTGTAACCCCAGGAGCAGAACTCAACCTTAAAAGGCACAAAAGAGGATAAAATATGAATAAGAAACAGAAAAGAACCCTCACCATTGACTTTTTTTTTTGGATGGTGGGGAGTCAGTGAGGGGTAAGTGACTTGTCCAGAGTCACACAACTAGTAAGTATAAAGTATCTGAGGCTGGATTTAAACTCAAGTCCTCCTGAATCCAGGGCTGGTGCTTTATCCACTGTGCCACCTAGCTGCCCCCACCATTGAAAATTAGCATGGTGACAGGGAGGATCAAAACATAAAATCAGAGGACAACAATGATAAAATACCAACATGTGAAGCCTTAAAGGGGAAGAAGAATTGGTCTTTCGACCAAAAAGCCCTCTTGGAAGACCTCAAAGTGGATTTTATAAGCCAAATAAGAGAGGTAAAAGAAAAACTGGGAAAAAGAAATGAGAGTTATGGAAGTGAAAGTCAGTAGTTTAGAAAACACAATGCCTTAAAAATAAATTGGACAGGGGGCAGCTAGATGGCACAGTGGAAAAAGCACCAGCCCTAGATTCAGAAGGACCTGAGTTCAAATCCAGCCTCAGACACTTGGCACTAGCTGTGTGACCCTGGGCAAGTCACTTAACCCTCATTGCCCCTCAGTAAACAAACAAACAAACAAACAAATAAATAAATAAATAAAATTGGACAAATGGAAAAGGAGGTGCAAAAGCTGACAGGATAATAATTCCTCAAGAATCAGAACTGGGCATATGGAAGCTAATGACTCAATGAGACAAGAGGAAGGATTAAAGCAGAATTAATGGAATATAAAAATAGAATTAAACACAAAATACCTCTTCAGAAAAACAACAGAACAGGAAAATAGATCCAGGAGGGACAATCTAAGAATAATTGGACTATCTGAGCAGCAGGATCAAGAAAGAACCTAGCCAGCATATTTCATGACATTATCAAGAATTGTCCCAGAGGAAAAATTAGTCATCAAAAAGAATACACCAATCACATCCTCAAATAGACCACAAAAGGAAAACTCTAAGGAATATTGTAGCTAAATTCCAGAATCATCAAGTAAAGTAGAAAACATCACAAACAACCAGAAAGATACAATTTATATATCAAGGAACAACTGTCAGAATTATACTGGACCTGTCAGCTTCAACATTAAAGGATCAGAGGACTTGGAATATGATATTCCAGAGGGCAAAGGAACAGAGATTACAACCAAGAATATACTACCCAGAAAAATTAATTATAACCTTTCAGGGGAAAAGATGGGCATTAAATGAAATAAGGGAATTTAAAGCTTTCCTAATGAAAAGCCCAGAACTGAATAGAAAATTCAAACTACAAATACAAAACTCAAAACACACATGAAAAAGTAAAAAAGTGGAGAAATACATGTTACTCAATAAGGTTAAAATGTTTCCATCCCTACACAGGAAGATGATATTTGTAACTCTTGAGAATTGTATCTTTTTTAAGGCTGATAGGAGAAGTATACAGAGACAGAAAGTATGGGTATAAATTGATTCTGATGTGATGATATTAAAAAAAATTAAGGGGAAACAAAAAGGATCATACTAGAGAAAAAGAAAGGAAAGGCAGAATGGGATAAATTGCATCACATGAAGAGGCACAAAAGACTGATTAAAATAGAGGGAAAGAAGGGTGGGATGAGCATTGTTTTGACATTTACTCTCATCTGATTTGACTCAAAGAGGAAATGACATACACAATGAATGTGATATAGAATTTTATCTTGCCCTATAGGAAAATAAAAGAGGAAAGGGGAAATAAAATGGTAGAGTGCTGATAGAAGGCAAGATAAAAATAGAAGAGGAAAGGGGAAAGGGAAAAGGCAAGTGGGGCTAATAGAAGGGAGGGTTGAGTGAGGGAGGTGGTGGCCAGAAACAAAACACTAGTATAAAGGGACAAGGCAAAGGAAAGAGAAAAGTACAAACAAGGGGTAAAACAGGATGCAGGGAAAATACACAGTAATCATAACTGTGAATATGAATGGGATTAACTCTCATATAAAATGGAAGCAGATAGCAAGGTGGATTAAAAACCAGAATCCTACAATATGTTGTGTATAAGAAATATATTTGAAGTAGAGAGATACACACAGAGTAAAGATAAAAGGATGGAGCAGAATATATTATGCTTCAACTAAAGTTGAAAAAAAAAGAGGGATAGCAAGCCTCATTTCAGACAAAGCAAAATCAAAAGACTCAATTAAAAGAGATAAGGATGGAAACTAGATCTTGCTAAAGGGTTTGATAGAGAATTAAGTAATATCAATACTAAGCATGTATGCATCAAGTGGTAATACAAATTCATCCAAATTCTTAGAGGAGTTAAGTGAGTTATGGGAAGAAATAGATAGAAAAAAAACTATATTAGTGGGAGACCTCTATCTCCTCCTCTCAGAAATAGATAAATCTAACCATAAAATAAATAAGAAAGAAGTGGAGTGGAATATAATTTTTAAAAAATTAAATGTTATAGGCCTCTGGAGAAAACTGAATGGGAATAGAAAAGAATATAACTGGTATATGGCACATACTCAAAAACTGACCACATATTAGGGAAAAAATCCTTACAGAAAAATGCAGAAAGGCAGAAATAGTAAACACATTTTTTCATATCATGATGCAACCCCAGGTATATCCCCCAGCTCCAGTTTTTTTTTTTTTATGGTTCTCTAGGGTCTTGTATTTGAAAGTCAAATTTGCCATTCAGTTCAGGTCTTTTCATTGCAAATATCTGAAAGTCTTCTTTTTGATTCAAGTCCCATTTTTTCCGCTGAAAGATAATGCTGAGTTTTGCTGGGTAGGTGATTCTTGGTTGTAATCCCATTTCCTTTGCCCTTTGGAATATTATATTCCATGCCCTCCAGTCCTTTAATGTAGAAGCTGCTAGATCTTATGCTATCCTAACTGGGGCTCGACAGTACTTGAATTCTTTCTTTTTGGCAGCTTGACCTGAGAGCTCTGGAATTTGGCTATAATTTTCCTAGGAGTTTTCTTTTTGGGATCTCTTACTGGAGGTGATCGGTGGATTCTTTCAATTTTAATTTTAGCTTCTTCTTCTAGAGTTTCAGGGCAATTTTCCCTGAGAATATCTTGGAAGATGGTGTCTAAGCTCTTTCCTTGATCATGGTTTTCAGGTAGACCAATAATTTTCAAATTATCTCTCCTGGACCTATTTTCCAGGTCAGCAGTTTTTCCCAGAAGATATTTCACATTGCCCTCTATTTTTTAATTCATTTTGATTTGCTTTATTGTGTCTTAGTTTCTCATAAAGTCACTGGCTTCCATTTGTTCAATCCTAATTCTTAGGCAATTATTTTCATCAGAGAGCTTTTGTATCTCCTTTTCCATTTGACTTTTCAAGCTATTGACTTTTTTCTCATGTCTTTCCTGCATCACCCTCATTTCTCTTTCTATTTTTTCCTCTACCTCTCTAACTTTATCTTCAAAGTCCTTTTTGAGCACCTCTAAGGCCTGAGACCCATTTGTATTTTTCTTGGAAGCTTTAGATATAGGGGCCCTGATGTTGACATCTTCCTCTGAGGGTGCCCCTTGGTCTTCCTTGTTACTGAAGAAACTTTCTATGGTCCTCACCTTTCTCTGTCTGCTCATCTTGTCTTTCTTTTACTAGACTTTTAGCTCCTTAAAGTGGGGCACTGTTTCCAGGCTGCAGTATCCCAAGCTTAAGATGTCCCAGGTGGTATGATTTAAGGAGAATCAGGTTCTTCCCTCACCTGGCCTGTTTCCTGGTCCTAGATGACCCCAGACCAACTTGCCAATCAATCAGCTTTGTGTGTTGTGGTTGTTAGCTCCAATGAGCCTGTGCCCCTCCCCAACCTGGGCCACTTCTACTGGAGCCTACCACCTGGTTCTCAGTAGGGGTGTAAAATCCAAGTTCTGCCTTAGCACCAGCATAGACCCCTGTAGTCTCTCCCCTGCCCAGGACTCAGCCCACTCATCAGACTGTGAGATTAGTTCCAGATGACACTGGTGCTTCAGCTGATTCAGAGGCTCTGGGGGTCTCCTTCTCTGGTGAGGACTTCCTGAGACTGGATCTGTGTTAGGGTGACTGTGGGGTTGGGCCTGATTCCTGTATCAGCACAGCAGCTCCCTCCTTCTGACCTTCCAAGCCGTTCTTGGTTAGAAGATGATTTCAGCACATTCTTCCGTGTTTTTTTTGCTGCTCCAGGCATTTTCCTATGACCTTATTTGGATGTTTTTTGGAGGGATCATGTCATGAATTCAGGAGCTCACTGCCTTTCCTCGCCATCTTGGCTCCACCCCAGAAGTCCTGCAAATAAAGCTTTTGACAAAATATAGCACCATTTCTATTAAAAACACTAGAGAGAGGGGCAGCCAGGTGGCGCAGTGAATAGAGTACTGGCCCTGGATTCAGGAGGACTTGACTCCAAATCCAGCCTCTGGGCAAGTCACTTAAACCCAATTGCCTCACCAAAAAAAACAAAACCAGAAACCAAAAAAACACTAGAGAGAGATTTATATCCCAAAGACATCCCCCAAAAGAGAAAAAGACATATTTTTACAAAAATATTTATAGCAGCTCTTCTTATGGTGGCTAAGATTTGGAAATCAAAGGAATGCCCATCAATTGGGGAATGGCTAAACAAAGTTGTGCTATATGAATGTAATAGAATAGTATTTTGCTGTAAGAAATGATAAAAAGATGGATTTCAGAAAAACTTAAAAAGACTTCCATGAATTGATGCTGAGTGAAATGAACAGAACCAAGTAAACATTGTACAGAGTATCAACACCATTATGTGACAATCAATTGTCATAGATTTAATTCTTCTCAGCAATACAATAATCCAAGACAATGTCAAAAGACTTATAGTGGAAAAAGCTCTCCACATTCAGAAAAAGAACTATGGAGTCCAAATGCAGATTGAAGCATACTATTTTCATTCTTGTTGCTTTGTTGTTGTTGTTGTTTATTTTTTCTTGCTTCCCCCTTTTGTTCTTTTTCTTCTCTTAAAATATGACTAATATGGAGATATGTTTAGCATTAACTTAATGTATAATCTATATCAGATTCCCTGTCATGTTTGGGAGGGAGGATGGGAAGGAAGGGGGGAGAAAAATTTGGAATTAAAAAAATTTTTTTTAATTAAATTTTTAAAAAAGAATAAATAAAAAATATTTTGTAAGATAAAAATTCACAAAAATCATCACTTTTATATAACTAAAAATGAAAAATAATATAAGACATTCAATTTAAGATAAATACAAATAAATATGCTAAGCATCTGGGGATAGCATTAAAATATATGCAAGCCATAAGTATAATCATTAAATAATTTTACCATAAAATGATATATAAGTGGATATACACATGCATACATATAAGTATGTATATGCATATGTATGTATATATATATGCATATGCATTTATTAGCTATGTTTTATTATTATGTGATATGTTTGCATGTACACATACACATCTATTCATGCATGCATACACATGCATAATACATGCATTTGTGTATATGCATATGAATATATGAACACACAGTCATACACACGCATTATGTGGCACAACGACTACAGTGTTAGACCTAAGTCAGGAAGACATTTTTCTGAATTTGAATCTGGCCTCAGATACTTAGTAGCTTCTTTACCCTGTTTCCCTCAGTTTCCTTATCTGTAAAATGAACTAGAAAATGAAATGACAAACCCCTCCAATATCTTTGTCAAGAAAACTTCAAATGGGGTCAAAGGTGTTGGATTTGTTGAAAATAACAACAGAAACAATAACAAGTACATGGATGTACTTGTATATATGTATGTATATGTGTATGTATGTACATACACATGGCTTTGTAGTACTGATATAGTAAAAATAATGATACTATAAACATTAATCTACATATTTAGTATAATACCAATGAATTTATCAAAAATGTTGCACATGTATGCTCTGAGTATTCTTATCTAAACTCTTGCTCTTACTAACAATTTGTATTCCCATAGTTAGTTTGGCTACATGATTCTCAAGGCTAATCCATGACTGTGGTTCATGGATTTAAACATAAGTTTAAACCACTACAGCTATACTTCTTCACAAGACTATTAGTTGAGTAGCAGTTTAGTTAGCCAGCTTTAAATAGCTTTGAGAAAAGGGTATTTACTAAGATGGTTATCTTTTTTTTTAAATAAGGAAGTGATTTACTAAGAACAGTTGGTTCAAAACATTCCCAACAAAACTATCATATTCTCTTCCTCAAGTATTCAGTGCAAAGGAAATCGTGCTGAAATTTAGAGCACATGTGACAAGTGGTAACTCATTGTTCTTTATTGGTAAAAGTACTATTCTCTCTTTAGTAGAGAACTTAAGAAGTTCCCCTTAAGCATGTTATATTTTTTCTTGCTGATCTCCTTAAACAGCCAGAAATTCAATCTGTCACATTCTAATGACATAGACAATGTAGACAATGATGTAAACACTACCACTAACTGAGGCAGTGATGCCATTTAGGTCATTAATGGGAAGATGTAAAGTAAATCTTCTGGACCCTTAGAAGCTAGAAAATCCTCCAATGATGAAAGGGACAAGAAAGGAGAGACTTGGCTGAAGGTGAGAACTCTCCTTACGCCAAGGGCATTCATCATCAGTGATGTACTGGAAAGCCAATTGTACCAATTTATGGAAAAGCTTTTCATAAAAGTCAATGCTTTTACAAAGAACCCAGGGAAGGTAAAAAAGAACAGAAAAGAATCTCAAAGTGAATTGGAACAACCTTGTTGTAGAGAACCATTTCACTTCATAAAAATGTTTTTCAAAGAGTTTTCATACTTAGTCTGAGATCATTTGATTGATTAATTGATTGAAACATGTTCTTAACTTATTAGGGTAACATATTTACCTAGATAAGGGTGGTGTCTCCCCTTCCCTTAAAGGATAAATTTTATATAGTTAGACAAATTAAGAGCAAAATTCAGTTGAAAGGGGGGAAAAGTCAATAGCAATAAAATAATAAAAAGCAAAAGGAAGAAAGTATAACTTAAACTATTACAACAAAATACTTATCAAAATTATCTAGTACTGGGTAAAAATGTATTTAAGTAACATATATCAAAGAAGCAACCTCTGGAAGGCCATGCATATCAGTCTAGTCTTGGATAAGCTGAATAGCACAAACTCTTGGTAAAAGAACTGCTTATTCACCAAGAATTTCTGGGTAAACTGGGGGAAAAAAGTAGGAAAAATTATGTTTAGATGAGTATCATGGACTACATATTATAAAAATTTCCAAATGAATATAGTGTTTATGTATAAGCATTCTTGTAAATTTGGAGTAAAATTAAAGGAAATAACTCTCCTAAATATGGTTAGAGGAAAAACTGTGCCTATAAATGGAATAAAAATAATCTTAAATAATAAAATAGACAATCATGATAATGTATTTTTTAAAAAATTCAATGTTACAATATAAGAAAATGAAATATTTTTGAAGTGAAGTATTTATATGAATCATCTCTGATAAAAGTCAGATATATAAAATCTATAGGGAATTAATTTCTATAAAAATTGGAACTATATACCAATGAATAAATGGTTAAAAGAAATGAACAAACAAGTGTCAAAAGAATAAATGCTAATGGTTGATCACCACTTGAAAAAGCTCAATCAGAGAAATTCTAATGAACAAAATAAAGAGGTATCTTTTCATACATATTGAACTTTCAAACTTGCTAATAAATGAGTAAACACATTTTTTTTTTGAGTAAACACATTTTAAAGAAGCTTTGGGAAGGTGGACATACTGATTCACTGCTACTGGATTTTAAAATAGGCTTTAAAAGCCTGAAAAAATTAGGAAATATTTGAGATAAATTAATACATTTTTCATACTCTTTGAATTCCAAATTGTAGTACTGGGACAACATCCCAATGATTCTATAAAAAGCAAGAAAATACCAGTATAAAAAATGTCCATAGAAGCATGTGATACCAAAAAACTGAAAACAAAACCAACCCTTTCATTGTAGTACATCTGGCTGAATAAATATGGCATTTGCATGTAATGAAATGGTACTTGTCTATAAGGAATAAAAAAATATCCCCCAAATGATAATACATAGACATTTAGAAAGACTTTTATGAAAAAATTCAGTGTGAGAAAATCAAATGTTAGAAGTACAATATACACAATAAGTGTAATACTGATAATCAACATTTGGAAGATACAGGCTACATAGAGAAACAACAAAGCTTTTTGTCAAACATAACTGCCTATATTATAATACTTCCATACTATGAAAATTCATGGAAACACTTCTATTTTGCTTTATGCTTGATAATGTGATTTTTGCCTATTCAATGCACTTTATGAAGTTATTTTCTTGGGAATTTGTGAAAATATACCTGTTTCTCAAAACAAAATATAGCAAAAAAATCACACACACACACACACACACACACACACACACACACACACAAAGGAAATTTCTTGTTTGGCATATGCAACATTGTTTTAAATGACACTGAGGGGACAACTAGGTAGTGCAGTGGATAGAGCACTGTCCCTGGAGTCAGGAGGACCTGAGTTCAAATATGGCCTCAGACACTTAACACTTACTAGCCGTGTGACCCTAAGCAAATCACTTAACCCCATTTGCCTCACCAAAAACAAAACAAAACAAACAAAAAATGACAATGAGTTCAAGCTTTTTTTTCTTCTTTAAGATTTATAGATGGATAATAAAGTGGGACCAGAAATGATTAGGAGGAAAACTTAAAGTTGGACTATTTGGAAAATGTCATAGAATTACCTGTTCTCTTAAACTACTGTCTTTAGCTAAACCCAACTCTTTGGCAACAACATTCTTACCATTCTATGAGTATAAATCATGGGAGAGCAAAGATCTCACTCAGAAGAATAAAATAGCAGGTGAACCAAAAGGAAATTGAGAGTTAATTGTATGCAAGTGACTAGATTGTAACATGTTACCAAAGATGTTGCACTTTAGAAATAATATAGGTATTTAATATAATATATTGTTGATTAATATTTTATGTAGAATAATTAATATTATATCTAATTTATATATTTAATTACAGATTTTAACATATCAATAATAATAAGGACATAGATTAATAGAAAAGGCAGAGAATCATTCATGTCAGGAGAATGAAATTATAGAGAAAAACCAAGTGGTATATCGGTACCTTTGACATGTTAAAATAAGCAGAAGCCCTCCATGATATATTATTGATTCTTTTTTTTTTTTTTTTAGTGTGGCAATTGGGGTTAAGTGACTTGCCCAGGGTCACACAGCTAGTAAGTGTTAAATGTCTGAGGCCGGATTTGAACTCAGGTACTCCTGAATCCAGGGCCGGTGCTCTATCCACTGCGCCACCTAGCTGCCCCTTATTATTGATTCTTTATAAAGATATATGGTATTAAAAAGCCATGAAAGGAAGTGATTTGTCCGGGTAGAGGGAATACCCACAATGATAAGATCACAATTGATTTGATTATCTAAATTTTATAAAATGAAAGACATTGCCCATTTCCGGTGGACTACCAATTTCTTTAACTGAAAAGTGTGCATTAAACTATTGAGCTACTACTATATCCAAGGGGTTATGGCACTGTATACTTTACCATTCTATTAATTGGCCTTTATGTCAGTCCAAAGCATATGGTTCAGTCTTTGGGGAGCTTAACCACTTAAAAGAAGGGTCAGATTATTTTTACCATACTCTTTTGCTTGTTATGCCTTCCTCAATTACCTAAAATTTAAATTTGACTCAAGCCTAGATTCTTCCTACAGAGGGAATTAGAAAGGTATTCAATTGGCAATATAATTCAGGTATGGGTCTGATATTTATTTTCTCCACAAAAAAATAAATGTTAAATATGAAAGGTTCATGCAAATTTGAATTGACAAAAAAGTTAGACAAGCCACAACAATAGCCCAAAGTACACTTTCCTGGAAAATGAGACAAATATTGTAACATGAACCTGTTTGGTGAATAGGCATTATTTCATTTCATCTCATCTCTGCACTATCTAAACAACTCCTTCCAAATCTATATCTTTCTGAGAAACCAGGCTTGCATTTTGAGCCATCTTTTCTAAATGAGGGTAATTTTTCTTTTGCTTAAATTTTATAAGTTTTTTTTTTTAGACTTGAACGAGATAATGCTCAGAAAGTACTTTGCAAATCCCAAAACAACATTATTATCAGCTGTAATAATACTTGTAATAATTATTATTATCATTCACTTTTTCCATGTATGCTCTGGAATCAGTTTCCTCACCTGTAAAATTGGAAAAATAATATCTACTTCACAAGGCTGTTATAAGGATAAAATAAGATTGTAAAGCTCTTATCACACTTCCTAGCAATAGAAGTTGCATAATAAATGTTTCTTTGTGGGGAGGGAGGGTTGTAAGTTATTAACCTTTCAATGAGATGAAATCAGGCATCAAAACCTTTAATAACATTTTGTGAAAAGCAAACAGACTACAGAAATTAATTTTTGAGTTCATGAAATTTCCTTAAATCTTAATTATACAAATAATATTAGTATTTAGGAACAGCTACTTGAAATTATAGAAATGGAAAAATCCCAATTGATTCATATCAAACAATCACCAGACCCTTCACACACCAAAAATAGTACCAATCTCCTGGCATTTTCTTTTCATTTTCTATAAAGTATCTGGTCACTGAAAGCTAGACCTGTCTGGTTGATATATTATATTGTTCTTTGTTAACCATAAAACCAAGGGATTTACTGACCATTTTGAATTAACACTTAATGATGTGTGAGAGTGAAGCTTGATTTCATATAAAGAGGGAATCTTTATGAATATATGGTTGATACCAGGTTGTTAACCTTTGAGGAAAAAAAATACATCAATCTAGAAAATAGCTTTTTTTTTTAAATCTAGATTTCTAATTCCTTTAGATTATACCTTATCTTCACTCCTTTCATGAGTGTGAAACAATCAGCCCTATATTGACAGAACTGTAAATAGAAATGTTCATACCTGGGTAAATAGGACAAATTTTTCCCTCAATTCAATTGGGAGGGGAAATCATTGAAATCCTGGGACACTGTGAGGTCATGTCTTGTGTTTTTTGATATAATTTGCTTGGGAACTAGATGGTACAAAGTCAAGGAGGAGCCTCCTTGAGGATTGGTGGGGAAAAAAACTTGATAACTACCTCTTTCAGCTAGTTATTACCTAACTACTAAGGTCAGGTGTTTTTATGCTACTGAAAGTGTTGTCCGTGTGGCTTGAAATTTTAGTGCCCTTGGTCAAAGTCCTAATTAGGTCTCCCTAATCTAGGTGAATTTCTATATGTTGACTGCTTATAGGGCACCACTGTGAGATGGTACAAATCTTCAAGGAGAACATCTTGTAAGGTAGTCAATTTTTCTCTTTCTTTCTTTCTTTCTTTCTTTCTTTCTTTCTTTCTTTCTTTCTTTCTTTTTCTTTCTTTCTTTCTTTTTTTTTCATAGTGCAATAAGGGTTAAGTGATTGCCCAGTGTCATACACCTAGTAAGTGTCAAGTGCCTGAGGCCAGATTAGAACTCAGGTTCTCCTGAATCCAGGGCTGGTGCTTTATACATTGTGCCACCTAGCTGCCCTCAGTAAACAATTTTTAAAGTAATTCTAGGAAACTACAATGTTTGGATGTTTCTCAGTACAATTAGCTAAAATTTAGATACCTTATGTTGCAAGATGATTTTTTTTTAAACTGAGTATAAGGAAAGAAGAAAGGTCAAATAATAAATTAGGGGGAAATAACGGCAATCATGCTAGCTTCTAACCTAAGTTAATACAAATTACCACAGTGCAAGAAGTCTTTTGAAAGATAAAAGATACCATACATACATGTGTATGTGTATGTTCATGTACACGTATATCTGCATTGTATTTGCATGTATATGTATACATATGTGTATGTACATGCATTGTATATATGTGTATCTATGATGTATGATGTACATGTACAAATATACATGTAGGTGTATATGATATATGCATATATGCAATATATGCAGATACACATACACACAGGTGGTGTATACATATACATGTGCACATCATATGCATATGCATGTACACACACACACACACACACATATATATATATATATCATCATAATGACAGAAACTGGTTTATGAAAAAAGTGTGTCTATTTAGGAAGAAGGAGGAAAGGCTTCTCATAGACAGTGGGATTTGAATTGAGTTGAAGGAAATCAGGAGCCAGGTGTTAAGATACAAAACATGCCACTGAGGGCAGGCAGTAAAAGGCAAGCAGTAAGGAGATAGATGGTTGAATATAAGGAGGGAAAGGAGGAAATGTTTGGAAGGAAATGTTTATTAAGGGGCCAGACTCCGTGCTAATTGTTTTACAAATAGTATTTCATTTCATCCTCATAACAACAAACCTGGTAGAGCTTTTATTATCCTCAATTTTACTGTTGAGGATATTAAAACAAATAGAGGTTAAGTCACTTGCCCACAGTTACCCAACTAATAGGTGAAGTTGGATTTGAAATAAAATTTTCCTGATTTCAGGCCTAACACACTACTTATTGGCCTTCAAGAAGGCTTGTAGAGTGTGTGAAGTGAAGCATAAGTAGTCTGGAAAGGTAGGAAAGTGACAAGTTGTGAAGGTCATGGAATTCTAAACAAAGCTACTGTTATTTTTCCGTTTGGAGGTCACATGCTCATACTTGAACTTTGTGAAAATCACTTTAGCTGTTAATAGCAAGATAGATTGAGGCAGGGAGAGATTTAAAGTAGGGAGGCCAATTAAAAATAGCAGCAGCAACAATTTTAATAGTCTAAGAGAGAGGTGATATGAGCCTGAAATAAGGTAATGGCTATGTAAGTAGATAAATGGGGACATATTTAAGGGATGTGAAGTTGAAATTACAAAGACTTGACAAATCATTGGGATAATTGCAGGTAAGGGGTCAAGTATAACAATGAAGTTCAAGCCTAGGTAATGGAAAACAATGGTACTCTAGAAAATAATGGGAAGATCAGAAGGACTTGTGGGGAAAGTTATCAAATTTTATTTTGAACGCATTGATTTTGATGCTTATGGATTATCCTATTTGCCATGGTCAAAACAGAGTTAGTGATATAAAAACAGAGCTTAGGAGTGAAATAAGAACTGAACCTATAGATGTGTGGCCCATCTACATAGAGATGATAATTAAAGCTATGAGAGCCAATAAATCATTAGTATGATATTATGGAGGGAGAAGAGAATGGCATACTGTGAAGAGTCTAGTTGGAGATCTACATTAACAGGAATAAACCTTTACGAAGAACTAGTAAAGAATACATAGAAGTAGGGATGATACAAACAGGAGAACCAGGAAAGTAGTGTCACAAAAACTATGAAGAAAAAGTGCAAGGAAAAAAAAAATTCTTTCAAAGACATCAAGAAGGATAAGATTTTTAAAAGGCTGTTACATTTAAACATTAAGAGATAATTGGTGATTTTGGAGAAAGAAGTTTCAGTTCAATGATACAGTAGGAAATCACATTGTACAGGGTTTATAATCTAGTGAGAGGAGAGCAAATAAAGAAACTTGATCTAGATGGCTTTCTCAAGGAATTTATTTGGGGCACTGAGGAAGATTGTAGGACAATAGCTAGTGGAGATGGGAGGCAAAGTGAGCTTTTTTTTTCTCTTCATTTCTTTCACTTTTTATTAATTTTTTACACTGTTCTTTCATGATCTTCAATTAGAAATCCCCCTTGTAATTTCTTTCAAGTTGCACTAAATGAGTAGATAAGTGATCTCTAGTTAGCTTGGGGAGACATGAAAGAGAGAACTGCAACTCTGGTCCCTTAGCGTTGTGATGCTTATAGTATAAAAGTGAAAATTCTTAGGCCCCAGCAAATGAGAGAAACCTAGACTAATATTTTTTCCTACCAATCTTGTAGTCAACTAGATGTTTGCCTAAGGAACTTATTAGATAAGAGGTAATGGAAAGAAACAAAAGTTGTCAAAGAAATGAATAGAATGGAAAGATGACTTTGGTCTTTATCAAATAATGTTTAAGAATGGTCCTTATATAGAAATGATTATAAACTTTGAGATACTTTTTGAAAGTCTTTGGGTAGTTGAAATTTTATTTGGTCCATTAACTGAACTAGAATGACAAAAACAATCAAATTTCTTTTATTTCTATTGCCTGTTTTGATTTGTTAAGTTTTGTTTTGTTTTGCTTTGTTTTGTTTTTACTGACCCAACCTGATTTCTCTCTGGCCCTGACTAAGGACACTTGAGTCAAGGTTGTTTTTATAATTAGGTTGTTTATTGTCTATTGTTTTTATTTTTAAGTTTTCTACTTTTAAAGGACTTGAACCTGTCAGTCTTGGTTGGGGGGGGGTGTTATTTACAGTATTGACTCATCTTAATTAGTAATCATGTCCGCTATTTTTAAAAAATCTACTTTATCTTGAGTCGCCTCAAAACTGTTGATATACAGTGACATCTTGTGATACTACTTGTTTGTTCAGGGCTTTGCCTGTCAAGTCTAACTGACAGAGATCAATGCACCTTGTTTTGGATGGGACTACATCAGATATATCTTGTTTTCTCTTTCTCTTCTAAAAGCTAGCAAGCTTCCCCTTCAACAATTCTTTCTCTAAGTGAATACATAACATCTGGGTGGTTGATACAATAGCAGGTCAGAATGTTAAGGCTAAGCTCTATAAATTACTGTGCTGTGCTGATGGATCAGCATGTTGGGAATGTTTGCTTTTTCTTTCTTTTATTGGATTTAGGTCACTGGAGAGAAGAATGAAGGGAAACTGCAGTTTTCCTGGGGAAAACAAAATAACTGAAGGTATTTCCAGTTCACTAGTACTGTATTGACATTAACATCCTGAATCAAATGGATGGAATTTGTTCTCTAAATCTCAATCACATCAAACCAAGCAACGAATATGAAATTAACATAAAGTGTGCATTCTTATTTTTTTGTTTAATTGATACATTTTGATTTGTATTGCAACCATTTCTGAATATATCCCTGCTTCAAAACAGTGAGACTTGCCTTGTAACAATGAAAGGAAAGGGCAGCTAGGTGGCATAGTGGATAAAGCACCAGCCCTGGATTCAGGAGGACCTGAGTTCAAATCTAACCTCAGACACTTAACACTTACTAGCTGTGTGACCCTGGGCAAGTCACTTAATCCTCATTGCCCTGACCCCAAAAAAAAAAATCCAACAGCAACAACAACAAAAAACAATGAAGGGAAAAAATAGCAAAGCCAAGCCAATTAAAATACCGTGTGCATTTGGTAGTATATGTAACATTCTAGAACTATGGACTTTCAACTTTCCAGCATAAGAGAGAACTATTTTTGTTTGTTTGTTTTGGTGAGGCAATTGGGGTTAAGTGACTAGCCCAGGATCACAGAGCTTGTAAGTGTCAAGTGTCCGAGGCTGTATTTGTTTGTTTTTTGCAAGGCAATGGGGGTTAAGTCACTTGCCCAGGGTTACACAGCCAGTGTCAAGTGTCTGAGGCCGGATTTGAACTCAGGTCCTCCTGAATCCAGGGCTGGTGCTCTCTCCACTGCACCACCTAGCTGCCCCTGAACTATTTATTTTTTTAAGCAAGGATCTATCATTATAATTATTCTGTTCAACATTATGTTGTTTTTTTCACTTACATTATTGTAGTTTTGTATATTGTTATCACAGCTCTATTTTCTCCCCTTTTCATAAATCTTTCTATGTCTCTTTGAATGTCTTATAGTCATTATTCCTTATGAAACAATGATATCTCATCACATTCTCATGCCAATGTTTTAGCCAATCTCAAACAGGTTGGTATCTAATTTGTACCCAGATTTTGCTAACACAAAAGGTCGTGATATACATATTATGGTATCTATAGCAAATTTATGTCTTTGCCTATATTGGGCTACAAACGTAACTGTATAATCTGTGGGTCAGAAAGAATCAGCATTTTAGCCATTTTTCTTTTCCAAAATATTAACTTATTTCGAGAATGTACAGATCAATTCATTGATTTATTAACTATATATTAGTATATCTTTCTTCCTGGATCTCCTTCCACATTGTTTGTTTCCATCTTTAAAAATATTTGCTAATATTTTGAGAGTAATGTGAAACTTGAGACTTGTTTTGATATATTTCTTTAATTATTAGTGATTTTATTTGGTAGGGCAATAAGAGCTAAGTGATTGCCCAGGATCACACAGCTAGTAAGTGTCAAGTGTGTGAGCTCAAATTTGAATTTGGGTCCTCCTGAATCCAGGGCCAGTGCTTTATCCACTGTGCCACCTAGCTGCCCCTTAATTTTTAGTGATTTTAAGCAATATTTCACATAAACATCAGTAGGTTGTTATTCATCATTTGTTCACATCCTTTGACCCCTTACCTAAAGAGAAATTTTTGTTACTCTTATGTATTCCTTATCTTAAACATATTCCCTTTATCAGGGATATTTGGTGGGTTTTTTGTTTGTTTGTTTGTTTGGGTGTGTATTTTTTTTTCAGCAGGGAAATTGGGGTTAAGTGACTTGCCCAGGGTCACACAGCTAGTAAGTGTCAAGTGTCTGAGGTTGGATTTGAACTCAGAGGTACTCCTGAATCCAGGGCCAGTGCTTTATCCACTGTGCCACCTAGCTGCCCCGGATATTTGTTTTTGTAAGGATTTTCTACCCAGTTGATAATTTCCCTTTTTGTCATATCTTTCATTAACTTTGTTTGCATTGGTAATACTGCTTGGATTAGTATAATACAATTTGAGCTTCATTATTTTGTTTAAACTGTATTGGAACTCTCAAGCTGCTGATTTGTTATGTGCTAGAAGCACTGGTTTGGAAAGGTTGTAGAAAGTATTTCCTGCATAACAGCTCTGGAATATGATGATCTTCATTTCAGATGAGAAAACAGGTTTAGAGAGGTCAAGTGACTTCCCCTTCCTTCTCTCCTTTCTCCCTCCCTCCCTTCCTTCTGTCATGGGGTGCAGAACACCCCAGAAGTTCTCTGGGGCACATCAAGGAAACTTCTCCTTGAGAAACTAAACCAGAGGACAGATAACACCTAGAGAGATAAACTGAACCAAATCAGACTGAGCTAGCTTCAGATTCCTACCCTTCATTCTGGTCTCCCTTACCCTGGGGAGATGAGTTTGGGTGTGGCTGCGACCTTTGTGTCCTGAAGAGAGATCTGTAGCTACCCCTCACCCAATTCCACCAGTCACTACCAGTGGGGGATGGTCCTCCACTCCTCACCCAATTCCCCCAGCTACCACCAGTGGGGGATGGTCCTCCCTCACTAAAGGAACTTTCCACAGTCAAATGGTGACCCCTCCCTGCATCAGTCTTCTATAAAAGTACCTACTAGTCTCCTGTTCAAGGAGATTTGGTATCTCTGAGCCATGTGCTTTGTGCCTATCTCCCCATGAGAAGTCCAAAGATTTCTTTCGTGGTTTCCCTCCCCCCACCATTCCCTTCCCTTGCTCCTAAATAAACTACCACCTTATTCTAACTATTTTTGTGTGCAAGAGGGTGTAATTCTTTAAAGAGGAATTCCTAAGAACCCCAAACCCTTACCCCATTTTCCACCATTACAGTTCCTTCCTTCCTTCCTTCCTTCCTTCCTTCCTTCCTTCCTTCCTTCCTTCCTTCCTTCCTTCCTTCCTTCCTTCCTTCCTTCCTCCCTCCCTCCCTTCCTTCCTCCTTGCTTCTTAGGATATGTGTCTTTACATAAAGTATGTAATTTAAATATTAAAATATGGCTCAACAAATTTGCTTTGGATTGAGAATTCAGCCTCTAATTTTAGAAGCAATGTGACTGATTAGAAAGAGAGCTGGCTTCAAAGTCAGGAAGAAATGAATTCAAGACTTTGCTTTCACAGACACTAGCTATGTTACCTTAGGCAATTCACTTAAACTGCCAAAGTCCTAAGTGACTCATTAAAATTCTAAGTTGGAAGTTACCTCACCTTTGAGTTCTCTATAGCAATTAAATCATAGATTCAGTGCTCATCTCCCTAATTGATAATCCAAATACTTTTGTATATTCTTTCAGTTTAGAAAAAAATAAGTAAAGAAATGAAAAATAAAAATTAATACATCTTACAAATCACTGAAACAGACCTAATTAGGATAATTCAGTATCTATACAGAAAGCTCTTAAAAGATTATTGGGGGGGGAATTGAAGAGAAATTTGGGCAAATTAATATTCATAACTCTATAGCCCTTTGGATTGAACAAAACATTCTTTTCATAAAAGCTCTGGAAAGTGATCCTTATTTAGGATAAAAAAATGAATTTAGAGAGGTCATGACTTCCCCTTCCTTCCTTTTATTTTACTTTGCTCTCTTCCTCCCTCCCTCCCTTCTTTCCTTCCTTCCTTCCTTCCTTCCTTCCTTCCTTCCTTCCTTCCTCCCTTCTTTTATTAAATCCCAAATAATTCTTGTGGCTTGTCTGTTCGGAAAAGAAACATTCAAATTTATTGCAGAACCATAACTAATTTAGAGACTCATGCTCTTTAATCTTTTAGTCCCCCTAGTCCCCCTCCACCCCCACCTTGTTAATGTAAGTGAAAGATAGCTGAGATAACAACAATATTTTGTTTATGGTTGAAAACTCAAGTAAAATGGAATTAGATCTAATCTCTTCATCACATTTCAACTTGGATAATTGCAGTCTTGCCTTTATTTTTTTTTCCTTCCAGTATCAGGTACATCTGGTCACATCCACTTTTATTTCCTGCACTAAACTTACTAACATTTAAAATTAATAATATGAAACCTTTTTTTTTAATATGAGGATCATAGACTACAAGGTACCTCAGATGTTATGTAGTTTAACCATATAAATTAATTTATAAGGGAAATGAAGCCCTGAAAATTAAAATTATTTGCCTAAATTCACATAGGTAGAAAGTGACAGAACTAGCAATGGGCTATTTTACTCTAAAGAGAAAAACAGATAAAAATTAATAGTAGTAATTCACATTTCTATGAGACTTTAGGTCTTTCAGTACTATCTTCACAACAACCTTTTGCAGTAAAGGATTATCCTCATTTTACATATTAAAAAAATGGAAAAAAATGACTTAATTATGGTCATGTAAGCCAAAAAAAGTCAAAGCCATGAATTGCTTCTTGCTATAATAGTATCAACTCTACAACTTTCTACTTTATTATGTATTTCTACAAAATAAAGTCTTTTACATTAGTGAAACACTTCAAAATTTACAAAGCATTTAATATGAGCCTATATCATCTATATACACTCTATATGATAAAATACATTACTATTATGAACATGATGAGATGGAAATTGAATCTCAAAGTCACAGTACTGAAATGCTGTCCTTATTTAATCTTCTCACACATAGATATAGTGTAACTTAATGACTTAAAAGTTAAAATATTTTAATAAATATCACAGAACTTTGGTCTACTTTGATTTATCATTAAAGTTTATTGCTATCAATATTAAGAACACCTAACATGAATGGATGAAATCAAACAAAAACAATCATTTCCCTATATAATAATGATAATGGCTAACCTTTATATAACACTTGTCAGGCATTGTGCTAAATGCTTTATAATTGTTATTTTTCCTCACAAAAGACCTGGGAGGTAGTTGCTATTATTATTTCCATTTTATGGATTTGGAAACTGAGGCAAACAAACATTAAGTGATTTGCCCAGGGTCATACAGCCAGTAAATAAGGCTTGATTTGAAATTAGTTCTTCCTGAGTCCATGCTAAGTGCTTTATCCCCTGTGCCAATGTGCCTGCCACTTTGCTTTTTTTTTCTCTATGTGATAACAGTGAAAATCTCCTCCAATGTTTACCCTATTAATGAATGTTTGAACAATATTCTCTCATAGAATACTTTGGTATTCTGATGAAACACTATGTATCCCTTCTCTGAACAATGTTTTTAAATAATTGAAGAACATACTAAATTTCAAATAGAGCTTATTGAAAATAAAAATATTTTCCCATTCAAGTTCATAAACTCTACAAAAGGTATATATGGATTTCTTGCTATTTAAGGAGCTATGGGAATCTGTACTATTATACTACTAACTGGGAAAAATCTCAGACTAATACATGTTTTTTACTTTATGATCACATCAGTTCCTACGGTTTTAATTCTCTCCCTCCCTGCCCCCCCCCCTTTGCAGTATAATGAGTGTTAAGTGATTTGTCTAGGGTCACAGGGTCACACAATGTCTGAGGCTGGATTTGAACCCAGGTCCTCCTGAATTCAGGGCCAGTGCTTTATCCACTGTCCCACCTAGCTGACCCCCAAATTATCTTCTCTATTCATATGACTTCCAGATAGTAATCCCCACATCAATCTTTCTCTTTGGGTGTGTTACCACATTACCAACTGTCTATTCGAAATTTTAGATTGAATGCCCTATAGACATAACAAACTCAAAATGTCTCAAGTAGAACATATTTCCCTAAATCACCTGTGGCAAATGTTTCTATTATTACTGAGGGTATACTAGAGTTCCTGTCATATAGGTTCATAATCTTGGTATCATTCTTGATTCTTCCCTCTCACTCATCCTGAATTTATAATTTGTTGTCAAATTTTACAGTTTTTATAACCACAATATATTATGTATCCTATTTCCAATAACACACTCAACACACTAGTTTAGGCCCTCAGCATTTCTCACTTGTACTATTGCAAACATCTAATTCATCCACATTTTACAAGTTTGGTTTCTTTTTTTATTATTAGGAGCAACTAGGAGGCTCAATGAATAAAATGCTGGGGTGGGAGTCAGGAAGACTCATCTTCCTGAGTTCAAATCCAGCTTCAGACACTAACTAGTTGTGTGACCATGGGCAAATAAACCCTGATTTTCTCCCCCCAAAATAAAATTATTTGAGTATAAAAATAAATTTTGCCTAAAAGATGAAAAAATAGAAAGCTATGACAAAAGCATTTTATACTATCACCATATATGTAGGATAATCAATAATTTAACCCAAGGTTTTGCACATAAACCCTCTCATATGTATCACTTCCCATTGTTTTTTTTTTTTTGCTTTCTTCCTCTGTTCCTACTCTTTCCTTCAATTAAAAATCAGATTACCAAATTTTATATTTTGGTTTATATCCCATGAATTATTTTTTAATGCATAAAAATCTTTCTCTCCCTATGCTCAGGGTCTTGTGTCAAACGGAAGAGGGCTGGTCCTGATTTATTAAGTAATTGGCAAGCATTGTTTAATAAATAGATTTGCTAGAAATTTCAGATTGTATTTCCTCAGTTACTCTAAATTAACTGCCAAAAAAGATCTAAGAAGTTTCTCAAACAAAATAATGATGGAGAAATCTTAGGAGAATTCACTGGGGACCATCTTACAAGCTGAAAATGACAAATTTGATCCAGAGACAAGTGACTGTGGCATGGGATTTGGGAAATCAGTGCAGAATCTCTGGAGAGGCCTGGATCACAGCCCTTTGTAACTAGAGCAGAACTAGACTAACAGGAGTATGAGCTGAGTTTATTGGAGACTTAGCCTAAAACAAATTTAGGCCAAGGTCACAGTGCTGCTAAACCTACTAAGACTTTCAGCTAACAGATTAGGGTTGAGGACAACTACTGTCTACTTGAAAATCCACCAAGGTCCAGTGTCAAACTGTATTGTCATAAACTCAGGTCTAGAATCTAGAAAACTAATGGGGGAAAAGATCAGGCCCAAACCATGCTTTTAATCTGACTACATGAGGACCAGTGCATTTCTACAGCTCCCTGATTCAAAGGTCTTCTGTAATCTTTAAAAAAATACAGAATTCAAAAGCAAGGGAACTAGTAAAAAAAATGCAAAGGAAAGTGGGCTGGCTATACTAAATCTGAAGCTATACTAAAATGTGTGAGGGCCAAAACTTGATATATGGAGCGTTATTTGGGTGACTCACCTTAATATTGAGGTCCCAGAAATATGAGGGACCTTTTAGGTTCACCCTCCCCTCTGAACTGCCCTTTTTAGATATTTCTCCCAGGCCAATAAGAAATAAGCCTCTAAGCTTTAGTTCACAAAAGGATCAGATTTTATTACTTGGGAATTAATTAAACAACAAAGGTGAAACTAATAAAAAATCAAAGATAAGGAAATAGGAAAATAGAAATACAGATACTCTTAACTCTAAACTTAACCTATGTACTCCCCAGACTGTTTCCAATTAAGCTAGTTCGAAGGAATTTAGGGTTTTCCTCTCCAACTCACTAATACCTATAAGTCTAGTTATTTGGGCTACCCAGAAAAGTAGGCGCCTGAGACAGAATGAACATGTGCCACAACCACAAGGGCTGAAGCACGAGAGAGAGTGTTCCAGAAGATGCCTAGTGTTCCAGAAGCCCCTCCACCTCCCTTCAGGTAGTGTTCAATCTTTTCCTCCCCCAAAAGGGGAGGTCCTTCAAAAACTGCCTATGGAGAGTTCTCCTTCTGACCTCAGTAGCATATGTAACCTCAGAGTGGGCCAGGTGTGACCCCTCCCAAATGAGTCAGCAAAAAATGGCAATATTAATCTTTACCACAAATAATTTTTACCACAAAAGGAGCAGCCATCAGAACTATTTGGAACTGGCTAAGAAATAGAGCTGTGGATGAATGGAATAGGTTAGGCACAGAAAACAGAGTAATAAATGACTATAGTAATCTACTGTTTGATAAAACTAAAGACTCTAGCTTCTGTGATAAGAACTCCATATTTCACAAACACTTATGGGAAAACTGGAAGATAGTATGGGAGAAACTATATAGAAACCAACATCTTACACCATATACCAAAATAAGGTCAAAATGGGTACAGGATTTAAACATAAAGAGTGATACCAATAAATTAGGAGAATAAGGAATAGTTTTCCTCTTAGATCTATGAAGAAGAAAAGAATTTATGACCAAATAAGAGATAGATAATATTATGAAATGCAAAATGTATAATTTTGATTATATTAAATTAAAAAGTTTTTTCTTTCTTTCTTTTTTTTTTTTTTTTTGGTGAGGCAATTGGGGTTAAGTGACTTGCCTAGAGTCACATAGCTAGTAAGTGTTAAGTGTCTGAGGCCAGATTTGAACTCAGTTTTTCCTGACTCCAGGACCGGTGCTGTATCTGCTGCGCCACCTAGCTGCCCCTAAAAAGGTTTTCTACAAACAGAAACAATGCAGGGAAAATTAGAAGGGTAGTAGAAAGCTGGGAAGCAATTTTAAAGCCAGTGTTTCTGATAAGAGCCACATTTCAAAAACATACAGGGAACGAAATCAAAATTAAAAGAATGCAAGTCATTCCCCAATTGAGAAATGGCCAAAGGTTATGAACAGGCAGTTTTAAGATGAAGAACTCAAAGCTATCTATTGCCATATGGAAAAATGTTATAAATCATCATTTATTAGAGAAATGAAAATTAAAACAAATCTGATTGGCTAATATAAAAAAAGGAAAATAATAAATGTAGAAGGTGTGAAAAATTGGAACACTGTTGCATTGTTGGTGGAGTTGTGAGCTAATCCAACCATTCTGGAGAAGAATTTGAAACTATGCCCAAAGGCTATGGTGTTGTGCATACCCTTTTACCAGTAATAAGATCACTAGATCTGTATCCCAAAAAGATCATAAAAAAGGAAAAGGACCCTCATGGACAAAAATATTTTAGCAGCTCTTTGTGGTAGCAAATTGGAAATTGAGGGATTGCTCTTTAATTGGTGAATGGCTGAACAAGTTGAGGTATATAAATGTAATGAAATACTATTGTGCTATAAGAAATGATGTCAATTATTGGGAATTGGTCACTATTTGATAAAAATTTCTAGAAAAATGAAAGCAGTCTATCAAAAACTAAATATAAATCAAAATCCAATACCATCTTAATTCTAAATGAGTATATTTCTTTGACATAAATGGTTATATGATAAACAGATAAAGAAGCCAGAGGGTAAAAAGACATTTATTATCTATTGTAAGGAACAGACTTTATGACCAAACACAGGATAAAAGAGATCACAGGAAATGAAATAGTAAATTTTCATCACATTTAAAAAGAAAAAGGTTTTGCACAACGAAACCAGTGTAGGTAACATATTAAGTGAAATAGGTAACTGGGTTTTGTTAAGGGCTAAAATTCTAGCTAGTCTGTCTAAAATATCTAATGAGTGGTCGCCAATCAATTACAAGCTTTAGCAAGAGTTAGACTTTTAAGTATTTATTAAGGAGAATAAGAATTTGGTAAAGAGAGAGAGAAAGGCCTAGATTCCTATCTATTAAAGGGAGAGCACATTTCTAGCTCCCTTCTCCGCCAGAGTCCTCAGGAAAGAGACCCAGAGTCAGCGCCAGTCTCTTCCTTCCTCCTCCCACTAGTCTGCGTCACTTCCTCCCCGCCAAAGAAAAGACTCCTGGTCTTTCCCTCAAAGACCTTCGCTTCATGGGCAGAACTCTTCTACAGTAAGTATCCAGCAGGTGGCGTCATTCCAATCATTACAGTTTGGAAAAGACTACTTTGTAGTATAACTCATTGATAGAGGTCTCATTTCCAAGAAATTCAGAAGTATATGAACCAATTTATAAATGGTACAAACATTGTTTCCTAAAAAAAAGTCAATAGTGATATAAAAATTCTCTATGTTACTTACAATTAGAGATGTAAATTAAAGCAAATCTGAAGCACTTCCTCATATGTATCAGGCTGGCTAAATGGTAAAAAATGTGAATATTATAAAAGTTTGAGGGGCTAATAGAAAATGGGTACATTACTGCACTGTTAATAGTCCTGTGCATTTATCCAACTATTCTGGAAATTGATTTAGAATTATTTACAAAAAAGTACTGAACTACATATACTTCAAGTCCATGACAATATTATTATGGCCTATCTCCCAAAGAAATTTTATATATATCTATATATATCTATATATATCTATATATATCTATCTATATATCTATATCTATATATCTATATATCTATATAAATTGGATATAGACAGATATAAATCTGTTATCTATCTATGTGCATGTATGTATGTGTGTACATATATATGTATATAGAAACACGCACTGCTTTTTTATTGGCATTGAACTGAAAATTAAAATGTTGTCTAGCAATTGGGACTTGCTGAATAAATGATTATATATAAATCTAATGGCTGAATAAATATAAGAAATTGTTCAAACATTTATTTCATTAATACTGGGGAAGATTATTATGAACCGATCCAGATCTGTTGAAGTGAGCAAAACAATTGGTGCAAATTAGATTATGACAACACACACAACAACAAATTTGAAAAACTTAAGAACTTTGATCTATAAAACCAATCATGATTTTAGAGTAGCAATGATGAATCATGCTACCTACCTCTTGAGAGAGAGGTGATAGACTTAGTACAGAATGGAGACATGTTTGTTTTGTTTTGTTTTATTTTGCTTTGTATGTAGTCCACGTGGAATTATTTGCTTTGTTTGACTTCAAATATTTGTTATGAGTTTCTTTTTTCTCTTCCCCCATGAGCCTTCTTAATGAGCCTTTTTTTCACATGGGAAAGAAAACAAATTGATTTTTAATTGGAAAAGTGCCATTTAACTTTACAAAGAATCAAATGGAGGAAAATCAACAACAAAACAATAACCTGCTTTACACATTCTATGGTTCAACCATACTTATTGCTCCTTCTTTACACTCAGTGTTCTATGTCTCATCTTTCTGCTTTTGCACAGATTGTCTCCAATGTCTAGAATACTTTCACTTCTAACTTCAGTTTATTAGAATCCTTGGCTTCTTTAATGAATAAAATCGGCACAAACCACTTCCTTAAGATCACTTACTCTCTGTATATCTTAAATATACCTAGTTAAATACATGTTATCTCCACTAATAGAATATCAACTCCTTGAGGGTAGGAAATATTTGTTTGTTTTTGTATTCCCAGTCCTGGAACATTATAAGAACTTAATAATTATATATTGATTAACTGAATAAAAATCAATTATAAATATTGAGAATGAATTTAAGGGAAAAATCAGGTTTTTTTTTCCATTTCAGGGAAAAACATTTGATGATTTTCATAGTATTGTAGACAAGATAAAGAGATGAGGACTAGAAAATACTGCTGTCAAATAGATTTAGAATTTGTCAAATGACTAGACTCAGAAGAGTATTTGTTAAAGTTTGATGTCATTTTAAAGAGAACTTTCTATTGGGATGCTCCAGAAATTTTTCTGACCTGGTATGTTTAGCAATTTTAAGCAATGATATGGATGAAATTTGTAGATGGTGCAAAGCTCTGATGGGGAGTTACTACATTTTATGGCAGTCATGATTCAGAAAGTTATCAATCGGCTTGAAAAAAGGAATTGTACAGATAGATCTAGAGATAGACCTTGAAAGAACTCAATAGAAATTACAGTAAGGATTATTAAGGCTGCTTGAAAAGAAGAAATAAGAAATAAAACAAATAAACAAAAACAAAACAAACAAAAGAAAAACACCAACTTCTCACAATTAGATGTGCCCATGAAAAGAATGGGTTACTTCCCGAGGGAGTAGCCCAATGTCTTACTCTTCTACCTCTTGAGTTGTGGTATTTAAGCAAAAGATGAATGATTACTTATCATGGAAATTGTAGGATAAATTTAATTCAGATATAAATGGAACTATGTAGTCCCTGAGGTCTTTTCCCCCCAGTGAAGAATTTTGTTAATGTTATTTCCCTAATAATGTTTTGTGTATCCTACCTACATACTATAAATAGTTGAAGAACACTGAAATGTTTCATAACAATAGGAATCACCTCATATGTCATTTAAAAATGTTGTTATTATATGGACAAAATGCTTATTTTCACAAGGTAAAAAGAAAGCTAATTTCTCCAAATACTTTAAGAATAGGAATAAGACAAAAAAGAAAAAAAAATGTTTCGCATTGTACAATATCAATAGTTAGAAAATCTCCAGAAAGCTCAAAGATATGTGTCCTATCATCCATGAGCTTCTTTTACTTGTTTTTGTGCCGTTTGGCAACAACTATAAAGAATATATTCAGAGCAAAATCTTCTGATTGCATGTGTCCTCCCATAAACAGGGAGCTTGATAACTAGGTAGATAGTATAGAACATAATTTATTTGAACCAAAAGTATAAGAGAAAAATTACTTTGTTTTACAAACAAATTTATCTACTTTATATTTCCTGCCCTAATGAGATATCTCTAATATTTTCTTTGTATTCTGGGAGAAATACATGTTAAATGTCACCTAATGTTAATTTTCCCCCAAAATATCTTCACATGATTAAAAAAAAAAACAAACAAATAATAAATCCAACACATATCCTGATGCCTTTATGGCAGGTATAGCAATTTTTTTTTCACTAACTAGTGACCTCAAATGATTTATGTTAGAGAGGTAGATCCAACATAATAGAGTAAAGGGAGCATTCTAGCCATTGCCTCCTAACATTCCCTTCTAAAAACTTTAAAATAACATATCAAATTGAATTATATTGAACAAAAGGTTGGGGTCAGACATTTTTCCAGACAAGAACAACTTAATGAGAACAAAAAAATTTCAGCGGCACTGGGTGGGAACTGGTTGGGAATGCAATGTGGCAGTGACACCAGCTGTAGGTCTTAGAGAATAGCAACAGCAGCAGCTGCACAGGGAGCACTCACACCCAGAGATGGTAAGGGAACTGAATATCTGGTCAGAAAGAGATTATGGAGGACCCTTGCCTCAGCCCCGAGTGCATAACTAGGCACCATTTGGGATTTCTATTGACATTACCCAGTTCTAGGTCACAGTTCCAGGTTGAAGAGTAGTCTTAGGTACTAGATATCTTAGAACCAGAGCACAAAATAGAAAATGAAATAGTCTACATATCACCTCATATAAGAGATTCCAAAATGAAAATGAAAGGAGAATATTACAGCCAAATTCCAGAACTCCCAGATCAAGGAGAAAACATTGCAAGTAAGAACACACATATTCACATACATACATACATATACATGTATGTGTGTATACATGCATGCACATACCCAGTTGGGTATAGAAATACATCTTACTCAACAAAACAAAATAAAGGAAGTCAAGGGGCTAAGAGAAAGTATGTATAATAAGAGAAAAGGGTAGATTAATAGAGGCAGCTATCAGAACCAAATATATTTTTTTGAGGAGAGACAGGGTAAAAAAAAAGAGAGAGAAGGATAAAAAGAAGAGATTTAGGGAAATACACAGTGATCATAACTATAAATGTAATGAGATGAAACCATCCCCTCAAAATGTAAGCTGATAGCAGAATGGATTAGTAACTAGAACTGAACAATATTTTGCTTTCAAAAACATACTTGAAACAGGAAGACACCAACAGAATTAAAATAAAGGGCTGGAACAGGATCTATCATGTTTCCTTTGAAAAAAAATTTTTTAAAGCATGGATAGCAGTTATAACCTCAGAAAAAGCAAAAGCAACATCACACCTAATTAAAAGAGATAACCAGGGAAACTACATTTTGTTAAAAGGTACCATAGGCAATGGAGTAATATTAACTAGATGGCATAGTATCCACATTCCTAATAGACATATGCTAAATTCTTGTTCTAGAATATCGACAATGCTATGTAACATTTTACATTGTTGTTGTTGCTTGTTGTCATTGTTATTGAGTTATTTTAGTTGTATCCAAGTCTTCATGAACCCATTTGGAGTTCTCTTTTAAAGATAATTGAGTGGCTTGCGATTTCCTACTCAGTTCATTTTACAGATAAAGACACTGTGTAGGGTTAAGTGACTTTCTCTGAATCACATAGCTAGTTAGTATCAGAGGCCAAATTTGAACTTAGGTCTTCCTGACTTCAGGCAGACCTAGCAGTCTATCCACTCTATCCACCTCTATCTACTCAAATATATACACATATACATATATGTTTATATATATAAATACCTATATAAATATCTTTCTAAATATCTATATCTATATCTGTATCTATATACATCATCTGTCTATATTTCTATCTATCTATCTATCTATCTATCTATCTATCTATCTATCTATCTATCTATCTATCTAATATACACATAGACATAGGAACCAAAGGTTGGCTATAAGATGACTAAAATAATGGTCCAGTAATAATAGCAAATATGTCCTAAAGCTCAAAATGAACTCATGAGGCAAGCTGAGAATGACAAAAAAATAATAATAAAATAAATGTTTGGGGGAAATAGTAGGACAAAGTAGGTATATAAAAGTTGTTTGAGGTGAATGGAATGATAACTGAAAAGGTAGAACTTTTAAATTTGTTATTGTTTTTCTTTCATTTTGTCTGGCAATAAGAATGATCTTTCTAATCTTTGTATGTGAAATAACACATACTCCCACCCCCACCACCAACTGGCTTATAGTGTGCTGATATTCAAAATAAGTTAGGTTCTCCTATCTCTTGACAAATTTAGGTCACTGAAGCAGGTGATGAACATTTCATGTCAACTGACTCCATCTCAAGTCAGTTCAGTGATATTTTGAAAGATTGTGGAGAGCAAGAGAAGCAATGTAAAATTTGAGATGGGCAAATATTCGGTTTCAAAACAAAACAATATGTTAGAGTCTGCAGACAATAGACCACTGAGCTGACTTTGATTTTTAAAGTCTTTAATGGTTCATTAAAGTGATTTTTAATGATAATTAGGAAAATGATGATGACAAAGGGTCATGATTGATTCAGTAAGGAGAGGTCACCCCATATCAACTGGATTTCTATTTTTTTTTAGCATTGCTATTATATTGTTATATGAAAGGAATTGTGTATATATAGGTACTTATAGCTATAGAAATCTAGTTACCAAAATTTTGTAAAAAAACAACAAAAATAACTTTTGACAAAGCACTTCACACTATTCTTTGGGGAGAAAAGATGAGAGAACCAGGAATGGTGGCATAAACCTCTAGTCTCTGTTGCTATGGAGACTCAGATTCTTAAATTGCTTAAATTCAGGAGTTATGACATGTAGTCAAACCACAGCTATTATATATTTTCACTGTCTGACCTCGAAATTTTGAATCACTGTGAGCAATGGGGCTCCAGGTTGCCTAACCCAGATTTTTGATACATAAACACAAGGGATAAGAGAAACCTAGAAGCCAATGAAGTAGAAATGAAAGTCCATGAATTAGGAAATGGTTGAACAAATTATGTATATGAATGTAATGGAATATACTTGTTATGTAAGAAATGTCAGATACATTAGAGAAATCTGAGAAGACATAAGTTAACTGATACAGACTTAAAAAGGCAAACCAGGGGAACACTTCTTTAACTAGAATAAAATATAAAGGAAAACATTTGAAAAACACAACTTCTTTTCTATTCTTCCTTGTGTATTAAAATGTTCATGTTTGTTGAGGTTTCAGTTTTTAATAAATTATATATATATATATATTTAAATAATATATTTTTATTTCTTTTTTGTTTTGTTTTGTTTCGGTTTGGTTTTTTGGTGAGGCAATTGGGGTTAAGTGACTTGCCCAGGGTCACACAGCTAGTAAGTGTCAAATGTCTGAGGCCAGATTTGAACTCAGGTCCTCCTGAATCCAGGGCTGGTGCTTTGCCATTGCGCCATCTAGCTGCCCCCTAAATAATATGTTTTTAAAGACAGAATACCAAGAAATTGAAGAAATGCTATTTCACACTCTAGGTGTTTTTTTTTAAGTGAAATGGAGGGCACTGTGAAAAAACAAAACAAAACAGAATGTCTTTATTATGAAAACTTGAAAGCAATTTTCAGAAAAATCAGAAGAACCATGCTTGTGAAGAGGTTAAATAAGAGACATGGAAAGGAAAGGAAGAGGGATTTCTGAATATTTCTAGTCAATCATGAAAGGAGACCTGAATCTTCTGGAGTAATGTATTTATTGAGAGGTAAGAAATATTTCTCCAATTATTAAGGTTTGTTTTTGTTTTCATAAAGAATGATCAATAGTCATAGTTGAAGTTTATATACTATTTGATTTGATCATACTATTTGTTTGGTCTAGGTCTTAAAGACATAAAAAAAGAAAAGGACCTATTTGTACAAACATATTTAAAGCAGCTCTTTTTGTGATGGAAAGAATTAGAAATTGAGAGGCTGCCCCAAAATAGCGGAATGGCTAAATGAGCTGTGATATATGATTGTAATAGGTTATTATTGTGCTGTTAAAAAATGACAAGCTGGATGATTTTAGAAAAAAAGTGGAAAGACTTTTATGAACTAATCCAAACTGAAGTGATGAGAACCAGAATGTTGTACACAGTAACAGCAATATTACATTTTTTTAGTTTAATCTCTAGGATTTTCTGAGTAAATTATCATATCATCTTAAAAAGTCATTTTTTGTTATCTACTTTATCTTATTCCTACTGGAACTCTGATTTTGACAATATTTATTTTGTAGTCATATTTTCTATCCTATGTCAATATCAGCAAAAATAGGTTTCATAAAATTGGTGCAAATTAAATTTGAAGAGTTTTTTTTATTCTAATAACCTATTGTGACTTATAATCTGCATTCATGAACCCCTAGACTTCATTTTTCAATGTTAGAACTATTGAAACGTGGTACCAAATAATCTGAAAATAAAAGGATATTTGAAATTTCAAATGTTCAAAAGTTTAAATGTTGTATTTTATTTTTTTTCCACTGAATTTCTTCAGAGTGACAAGTGATAAAAGTTGTATAGTCTGATATAATGCCCACAATTTTCTAAATTATTATCCATTCCTGGATGTTTTCCTTTTGGGATCTCTTTCAGGAGGTAATTGGTTGATTCTTTAAATTTCTATTTTGCCTTCTGCTTCTAGAATATTGGAGCAATTTTCCCTGACAATCTCTTGGAAGATGCTGTCTAAACTCTTATTTTGGTCATGGTTTTCAGGTAGTCCAATGATTTTCAAATTATCTCTCCTGGAACTATTTTCCAGGTCAGTTGTTTTTCCAAAGAGACATTTCATATTATCCTCTTTTTTATTCATTTGGATTTGCTTTACTATGACTTGGTTTCTCATGAAGTCACTAGCTTCCATTTGTTCAATCCTAATCCTTAGGCAATAATTTTCTTCAGAGAGCTTTTGTATCTCCTTTTCCATTTAGCTTTTCAAGCTGTTGACTTTTTTCTCATGACTCTCCTGCAGCACTCTCATTTCTCTTTCATTTCTTTCCTATACCTCTCTAAATCTTCCTTCTATCTCTCCTACTTTCTCTTCAAAGTCCCTTTTGAGGGCTTCCATGGCCTGAGACCAATTCATATTTTTCTTGGAAGCTTTGGATGTAGAGGCCCTGAGGTTGCTATTCTCTCCTGAGGGTGCACCTTGATCTTCCTTGTCACTAAAGAAACTTTCTATTGTTTTCAACTTTCTTTGCTTGCTCATTTTATCTTTTTATTTGACTTTTAACTCCCTCTTACAGTGGGGTCCTACTTCAACACTGCACTGTTCCAAGATTCAGAGGGTCCCAGATGTTTTGGTTTGAGGGAAAGCAGGTTTTTCTCTTGCTTGGCTGGTTCTCTGGTCCTAAGATAATCTCAGAACAACTTGCTACTTAACCAGCCAGCAGACCTTTGACAATTAAAGACCTTTCTAAACTTCCCCACTTACCACTTATCTTCTTACACTTTAATGTACTCCACATCCAGATGCCATATATATGCACATGCACACACATATATGTGTACATGACTCTACATATACATGACTCTCTCTATATATACATATATGTATATCTACATTTGCATATTTTGTATGTACACATGTCTGTGTGTGTGCATATATATGTATATGGTGAAAACTTAGGCAAACTTTTAATGACTTTAACATATTTTGATAAGTCAAAATATTTAAAATATTGTTTTTATATTTTCTCAACCCATCTTTTTTTCTCTATTAGGTACTTTCCAGGAGTTGCAATGATTTCCCTAGCACCTCCATTCTTTATCTTTTGGCAAACTTAACTTCTCTATATACATAAGGTACCTTTGCTATGCATTTAAATGATCATGAATTTTTTTTTGTTGTTTTTTGTGTTTTTGTTGTTGTTTTTGTTTTTTGGTGAGGGAATTGTGGTTAAGTGACTAGACCAGGGTCACACAGCTAGTAAGTGTTAAGTGTCTGATGCCGGATTTGAACTCAGGTTCTCCTGAATCCAGGGTCAGTGCTTTATCCACTGTGCCACCTAGCTGCCCCCATGAATTATTTTTTGAAACTGATATATCATATTCAATTGAATGGATTTTTATTAAATACTAGTTATATATAGAAAAATGTGATAAGTGCTTAGAGAAATATAAAAATTAAATATATATGATACATGTCCTCAAGGAGTTTTATAGGCTGGGGTTCAAAAATATATGGTATTTATATAAAATATTTGGCTGAAATTTCAATTGGGAGGGGCAGCTAGGTGGCACAGTGGATAGAGCACTGGCCCAGGAATCAGAAGAACCTGAGTATAAATCCAGCTTCAGACATTTGACACTTACTAGCTGTGTGATCCTGGGCAAGTCACTTAACCCCAAATGCCTCACTAAAGAAAGAAAGAAAGGAAGAAAGAAAGAAAGAAATTTCAGTTGGGGGGTTTCTACTATCACTTCTATTCATAATTTGAACTGTAAATATTTACCATCATGCAGTTTAAAAATTCCTTTGAATGTTATCCTCAGTCTGTAGATGTGAACTTTGACTTCCCATTACTCTCTCTCATCTTTTGAAACAAGAATTTTCCAAATATTTTTGTAGTTGAATTCATTTTCAAATTAGTCATTGACTATGAACCTTTTGATATTTTTCATATGATGTTTTATATAATAATATGAAGATGGGCCTATGATATGATTGAATAATTTAACTTATCTATAAGTCACACATAACACATTGAAGAGATATAAACTTGGAATGCATTATAGAAACACATATTTTACAAAAACTAAAAGGGCCCTGATATTAATTCATTGATTATATAAAAATCACAAAGACGTATGATTTTTACTCTTGTGTATGATTTTCAAACAATCAAATGGTTGCCAAATTAAATAATGGTACAATGAATCATAAAAGCTAGCACCAAACTTGCCTCTGACATGCAACTTGAAAAAGGATGACACAAACAGAACAAAATTTGTCATCACCTGGGCCAAACAGTAGAAGAACCACACAAAACACCCTCAAATCAATTCATGTGAAACACAAGAATTAATTAAAGCATCTAGTTGAGTATGTGAGATATGAGTTTGCATAATGGCTCCTAGGAGTGGAATGTGTACAAATGTTAACATTTAGAACTTTCCATAGTTCACTCCTCTGGGAAAAGTTTTGGTTCTGTCTGTACAAATATGACAGGAATTAGCACAGAAAGAAATTTGGCAAAATTAAGCTTGGGGGAAAAATATTTTATCTTGCAATCTAGTTAGAAAGTAAAAGAATATGTTACTAGCCTCTTTATTGTTTCTTCAAGAAGTCACTCCATTTCTCACCAAATATTATTTACTGACTTTTCCTCATGGAAAAATCACTGAAGTTCTCCATGCCCCAGCATATACTCTACAGACAGAAATTGCAGGAGGGTTCACAATCTACAACAGTGAAGTTTCCACCTTAAGTGGCTTTTACACACAAGGAATAACAAATAAAGATGCCCTCAGGTCAGTTTTTCTAAGACTGACATTTCTTCTCCTTAATTGGTGATGGTTTTGGTAACTAAATGCAAATAGGTATCTATCTTACAAAATAATCATCTTAAGTTTTAATTCATTAATGCATTTTAAATTTGACACTCATAGAATAATGCCTTATTTAAACTATAATGGGGTGATGGGAATATATTTGAGGCTTAAGATATACTTTTTGCTTTTTCCCTAGTAATTTCAAATGATGCTGAATGTTATAGATCATTTACAGAGCTTATCTGGGGCTATTCAAAATATAATATCAAATTGTGAATTCCACATATGTGCAATATGGGTAGTTTTGTTTGATTTTGTATACAATAGTAAAGAACAATTTAAAAATTAGGGATTTTATAAACATGTCCCAAAAATATTCAAGATAGCAGGGTTTTGTGGGTATCAAATAAAAATTAATATACTCCTTGAAACTATAAATGATAACTGACATTTCCAGGTTGCTTTAAGATTTATAAAATGTTTCACACAATTTATCAAATTTAATATTCACAAAAAGACTAACATAAGTACTACAAGTATTGTCCCTATTTGAGATAGTAGGAAACTGAAATTTAGAGAAATTAATTCACTTCCCAGGGTGAGAAAGCTTATCTAGGGGTACATTGGGGTTAAGTGACTTTCCCAGGGTTACACAGCTGGTAAGTGTCAAGGGTCTGAGGCCCGGATTTGAACTCAGGTCTTCCTGAATCCAGGGCCAGTCCTCTTTTCAATGCACCACCTAGCTGCTTCTAAGGGTACATTTTGAACCAAGGTCTTCCATACTCTGAGTCCAACATTCTATCTGATATGTCACACTTCTGCTTTCCTTAAGTAGTTAGTTTAAAAAAAAAATAGACAGGAACAGAATGATCAGCTGAAGAGAATAGGGGAGGCAGGAAATGGCTGATAATTGGATTCTGCTTGAGATTTCTTCACAAGCAACAGCTGCAATCAGTTTCTGATTGTATATGGGACATTTGCAGGAAGTTGCTAATTACCAATCAAAGAGAGTTATCAATTATTATCTTTATTTTTCTCATTTATATAGCTTTAATCTTTGCAAAGTATTTATTGACTTATTTGAATCTAACAACAAACCAATGAGGCAGCAGGAAGAGTTTTCATTATCCCCAATTCAAACAAAACCTGAAATTTGGCAAGGACAAATAATGCTCAACCTCCATTACCACACTCCAAGCTCAGAGTCACCAAGTATTGTAGGTAGGTAGGGTCTGAAAAAGAATCAACCATTGTCCCAGTGATAGATGAAGTTCACCATCCCAGGATTTGATTGGCTAAATCTGGAAAGATTTCTCCTTAGATGATCAACTGCTCATAAGTTTATTTATTTATTTACTTTTGGCTATGGTAACTCATGAAATGTGTAAAAAAAATTTTAGTCACCCTATGTTTTGTGTACTCCTTTCTATATCCATAGTATCAGTAGAGAAGTTACAGGAAAAGGGATAGATAATATCGCTGAGCAAATAAAAAAAAAGAAAAAAGAAAGTTCTCAATAGAACAAAATAAACATAAGGAACTTAAGTCCATATAAGATAAAAGAACAAGTAGATAAATCAATGTTTATATGATGAAAGGAGGAGAAAAGTCTATTGATTTTTAGAAGTCTCACCTTATATTAAAGTCTTTGAGAAAACAAAGAATACTTATGACCATTTTCCATAAAAGGAGTGCAAATAAAAGCAACTCAATGAAAGGAAGAAGTGGGTAGTGTGAAGCATAGAATAATATTTCTTGAAATGTTGTTATTCAAACCAAAAAAAAAAAAGTAGAAAGAGAAGAGAGTAAATGGAATATTGAATTCTACTCATATATAGGTTCACTAAAAGAATAGTAAAGGGTACCATATTTTAGAAGTCTTACCTTATTTGGGGATTCTTTAGAGAAATTTTATGGTAGAGATGAAGAAAAGAACAGGAAAAATGGAAATCTGTGAGGTGTGAGAGAAAGGTAATTGGATTGGAGATTCAGAGAGGCTTAGAACTTTGAAAAATCATGGTTCAATTAGCACATTTGAGAAGAGGTAGCTTAAGATGAAAATTAGAATTGGAGTCTAAATTTGTACCACATATCAGTGGTGGGAATTTAGGGAAATATCTGTGGGTGGAACATTAGACTTTTTTTTTTTTTAAGGAAAACAAGTTGTAGAAACCTGGAAAGTAATATAAAATAATTTCCTGAAGGTAAATACAAATGGAATGATTATAAATTCTAAATATTAATGGGTTAAAATAAATTTACTCATTAATTGAAAGAACAAATCAGGATTCAGAATAACAAAGGAAGGGGATTCATAAGAGAGAATTTGTGATTGTAGAAGAGACAACATTTAACAAATGATCGCCTAACTTGTGATTCCAGTGGTACAAATAAAGGATGGTTCAGTGGTAAAAATAATGCTTTCTGTTTTGAACATGTTTAGTATAAGATGTTTTACAGACATCCAGATTAACATATCCAATAGGCAGTTGGTGATGAAAGATTAGAGGTGAAAAGAAAGATAAAAGTGATATTGCAAAATAACAACAACAGCAAAAACCAAACAAATGAAGGAACAAAAAAACCTCTGAAGTCCCTTGGGGGAAACAAGGTGGCACAGTAGATAAAGTAGTAGTAGTAGTAGGCCTCCACCAGTCGCTGACGACCATGGATCAGCACCTTGAAGAGCCATAGGCCACAGTGTGGCTGTGCAGTCCGATGTGGGAGCCGCAGCTCCTGAGTAACTTATAACCAGTAACTGCCACATCCTGTGTTGTATCTACCCCATGAGGAGAAGCTGGAGTGTCATCTCCAGGGCACTGGCCTGGGCAGATCAATATGGAAAACAAGCTGTTGCCCATGCAGCAGGTTTTCCCTCTCCTCCACATTGGTGGATCCAAAGGAAAGGCAGATCCTATACAGTTTGGCACCAGTGCTGCCGCAGGAGTTGCCAGAGGGATGTGATGTCCAACATCCAACTGCCTAAGGGACCCCAAATCCTGATTTCTCCTTGGATGAATCAGATGAATAAAAGGAAACCAGATGGAACAGTGGATAAAGTAACAGCCCTGGATTCAGGAGGACATGAGTTCAAATCTGACCTCAGATACTTGACACTTATTAGCTGTGTGACCCTTGTCAAGTCACTTAACCTTCATTGCTTTGCAAAAAACCAAAACAAAACAAAACAAAAAAACCTCCAAAGCGATTAAACTGATATTTGAGAATCATCTTCACAGAGATGATCATTGAATTAGGGGAAGTTTACCATATCAAAAAGAGGGATAGAAAAGAGGGAGCAGAGAATCAAATAAGTACCTAAACCAAGATCTGATTAATATCAGATTCTTAATTTATTGATAGTTTAAAAATATCATTACCTGGTGACTGTAATTTTGATGATAAGCCTCGCTGGTCTTAGCTACATTTTTCCTCAGACAGCAGACATATAATTCAATTTCAGTTCTTGAACCAAATATTTCTCTATTAGTTCTTTTCTAGAAAAGTGATGTAGTACATTTTTGTTATTGTTGTGCAAATCAGGCACTAAGCTACAGAATTGATTTTTAGTACTTTTCTTTACTCATGTGTTGTTATTTAGCAATTTCTTTTGTGTTTGAGTTTTCTTGGGGTTTTCTTGGTAAAGATACTGTAGCAGTTTGCCATTTCCTTCTCCAGCTCATTTTCCAGATGAGAAAACTGAGGCAAAGAGGGTTAAATGATTTACCTGTGGTCATATACCTAGTAAATGTCTGTGGCCAGATTCCAAATCAAGTCTTCCTGACTCCAGGATTGGCTAATTATCCACTGGTCCATCTGGTTTCCTTTTACTCATCTGTAGAACATATAAATTCTTCAGTTTTCAATGATATTAAAAGATCATTTGAGTCCATATATTCAAATCTCTGTGTTTGGGCTACACAGCCAATGATAAGCAGATGCTCCTACACATGTGGAGGAATACAGAATGTCTTCTCCCCAAAACAAGTCACTGATATTTCTCATGCAAGTGTCTTCATGTTGGGCAATCTGAGCATGTGTGAAAGAAAGCATCATGAAGGAAATTCACATTATAAAGAAGGAGGAAGACTATACTACAACAAACATATTGATTCCACCTTCACCAGTCAATACTCCTCTCCACTTTTATATCATTCCCCCAAAACCTCTCCAATCCTATCACTTCAGCACAGGAAATCACACCTTGGAAGTATCCCCTGCTCCTTGTCTTCTTCCCTCTGTTATCTCTGTTATAAGGGTAGAAGGTTACTCCAAGAAACTCCATTTAAGGAGGGCATCCAAGAGAGCCACCTTTTAATTTTATAGCAGGCTACACTCTTAAGAACTTCTTCATGCCCCTTTTTAAGGTATCTCCCATCCATCACCCACCATAAATTTCCAACTTCATTTCATGTGATGTATTCCTCATTAGAATGTAAGATCCTAGAGAGTAGGACCTGTCTTTCTGATTATTTGTTTGCATTTGTACTCCCAGTGATTATCACATAAGCAAGCAACTGACTGCTTCATTCACATCTGAATGATTCACTTGGGGGGGGGGATATATATATATATATATATAGCTTTCTTATACTTTTATACTAGTCAGTTCATTTCCCTTTATAATCATTAATAATTTGATGAATTGCTATTTAATATTTATTATTTAATTAATATTATTAAGCATTTCATTTTGCTATTAATAAAATTGATAGTGCATATTTATAGTATAATTTATATGTATTATATGAAAGGCAGTGCTTCATAGTGGATAAAAATTGACTTCAAAGTAAGGAAAATATAGATTTATGTCCCATCTCTGACATATACTCTTTTTTCCTGATCTTGGTAAGTCATTTGACCTCTCAATTCTTAAAACAACTTCTTGAATCTTAAAGTTGTAGAGCTTTTATAGACCTGCATTAGGGGAAGGAGTTCCCTATGCCAAAGAAATTGAAGGTCAGGCTCTTTCCCCATATCTATTTTTATATGCAATTTCATGTGAGCTTCATGCCAACTACATGACATAGATAATATAGATATCATTCCCATTTTACAAATTAATTGAGACTTAAGAGAGATTAGAAGATTTGTCAATGGGTTTTACAGCTAGTAAATATTCAAGGAGAGATTTCAACCCAGTCTTTCTGACTCTAAGTGTAATGATCAAAACATTATGCTGTAATACCCTAACAGCTACATCAAATCTTACCTTGTAATAAAGATAATTTTTTTTTTTTGGTGAGGCAATTGGGGTTAAGTGACTTGCCCAGGGTCACACAGCTAGTAAGTGTTAAGTGTCTGAGGCCGGATTTGAACTCAGGTACTCCTGAATCCAGGGCCGGTGCTTTATCCACTGCACCACCTAGCTGCCCAATAAAGATAAATATTGTGGCAGAAACACTGAACATAGTATCCATAATAATACCTTCTTATAAATCCATCTCTCCCCAACTTTCTTTGAGAAGAGGGAGATGCGCTTCTTTTTTCATTCTTTGGATTCCAGACATCATTATAGTGATTGGCCTTTAGAACAGTAATGCATCAATTTAAAACAACCTCTTCTCAATGAAAAGGATTTGACCAGGCAGTTTTCAGAAAAATAAATCAAAGTTATCAATAATCGTATGAAAAGATGCTCTAGATCATTATTGATCAGAAAAGTGAAAATTAAAACAACTCTGAGACATCACCTTACATATATTAGAACGGCAAATACAAGAATCATGGAAAATTTTGGTTGTTGGAGGGATTGTGGGAAAACTGGGATGTTAATCCACTGTTGGTAGAGTTGTGAAAAGATTGAACCATTCAGTAGAGCAATTTGGAACTATTCCCAAAGGGCTATAGAATTGTGCATACCCTTTGATCTAGTAATACCACTACTTGGTTTATATTCCAAAGACATCCCCAAAAAGAGAAAAAGATCTATTTGTACAAAAATATTTATAGCAGCTTTTTTTGTGGTGGCCAAAAATTGGAAATCAAAGGAATGCCTATCAACTGGAAAATAGCTAAACAAATTGTGGTATATGATGGTAATGGAATATTACTGTGCAGTAAGAAAAGATAAATGGGATGACTTCAAAAAATCTTGGAAAGACATATATGAAATGATGTATTAAGAAGTGAGCAGAACCAAGAGAAAATTATGCACAAAGACTACAATATTGTTCAGTGAAGAACTGTGAATGACTTGACTATTCTCAACAATACAATAACCAAAGACAATTCCAAAAGAACTGATATTGATGGAACAGACTGAAGCACGCTATTTTTCACATTATTTCATTGTGACAAATATGATAATGTTTTGTATGATCATATTTGTATAACCCATATCAGATTGTTGGTTGCCTCAGGAAGGGGGGAGCAGGGTAGGGAAGCAGGGATAGAGATTGGAACAGAAAAATATAAATACAAATGTTTAATCTGAATAAAAAAAGTGGGGGAGGGGTATGCTGGGAAGGGTACAGGATATATATATATATGTATATATATGTATATATATGTATATATATGTATCATTATACACACATTAAATATACATGTTGTGCATACATGAGTTATTTAAATCTTATTTATGTAGTAATTATATTTAAACAAATTTGTCATATATATTATTTATATAAATTGAAATATATATATTATTTGTAAAATAGGTATTTATCTGTATATAAAAAAGGAAACTACCTGTTTATAACAAAAAGGAAGAGGAAGGGTTTAAAATACTAAGTTATATGTACTAGAATATATCTAAGTATATCTAAATGTAATAACATAGAAAATAAACATATAAATAATATATGTATATAACTATGTTTTATATATGTATAAAATTTAATTATATATCACAAATAAAAAAGAAAACATTTCTATACATTATCAAAATATCTAGTAAAAGGAAAGAAGTTTAAAATGTTCATATGTTTAAGAATTGTATTAAATTTTTGGACAAGATGGATTCATTTTAAAGTGAAACATAGAAGACTCAATTACTTTGTACTTTAATGGGCTTTTTCTTTAATAAGAAATTTGAACTTGCATTAGTTTTCTGCAACTTTGTAAAGTACATTGAACCAATTGCGCTGTTCATTAAATCTTATCAAATTATAGTTCTATGTAAAGGAAATAGATGAGGTAATGTTGAACTAAAATGGAAAAAAAGAGTTTCTAAACAAGTTAAAAATTTATGCAGAATTGTATACTCCTGATGGCCTTTAGGTCATGGAAATCTTACAATTCATTTTATTTGAAGTACACATACAATAAAAGGAGAAATAACTATATCTTTGAAGAAAACAATGATTTGACTTGGTGTAATGTAGTATATAGGAAGCAAAAGAATAAGACACACATAGTAAGTTGTATACTATCTCATTGTTTTTTATCTTTTGCTTTAGTTATATAGGATGTGAATTTTAATTCTGGAAGAAATCTCAGTCATTTGCTTCAACACCCTCATTTTATACAGACGGACACTGATTCCCAGAGATGTTAGGTATCTTGTCCAAGGTCACAAAGCTAGAAAATAACACAGTTGTGAATCAAGGCAATAACTGTATTTGAAAACTGGCATTTATCTTACATTTTTTCTTCTTTCAATTATTTGAATAATTTAAATACCTCAGGGACCTGTGATTTCCTCAGTGTAATTATTTTTCCATCAACATGGGTTGAAATTCCAGGGCTAATTGATCTTGATTGAAGGTCAAAGTCACTTTAAAGTGACCCAGTGGCCAGTCTGATGCTGATAAGACTTCAAACTTAGCTGAGCCAGTCATGAATGGAGGTCAGCTCACAGTCCTAAGTTTGTAGCTGGGCACAACTGAATACAAAAGGTAGGAATGAAGAAAAAGAATTTGAGTTGGAGAATTTATTTATTTATTTATTTATTTTTGGCGAGGCAATTGGGGTTAAGTGACTTGCCCAGGGTCACACAGCTAGTAAGTGTTAAGTGTCTGAGGCCGGATTTGAGCTCAGGTCCTCCCGACTCCAGGGCCGGTGCTCTATCCACTGCACCACCTAACTGCCCCCTGAGTTGGAGAATTTTAAAGAAAATTTTTATACTCCTCAATTTAATCAGTATTTACTCATTTCATTGTGATTTAATGATTATCAGTGATTGTGCTCATGAACTAAGCAGAGTAGAATTGTTTGAGTTAGTTAAAATAATTAATACTGTTAAAATAAGAATGGTGATTAATCCATCATATATTGATGATTACATTAATTGTGTTGGATGTATTAGATTCATACTGTATTAGTTATATCTATTATAAGGATTTATTAATACTACAACACCAGAAATCACCCCACTTCCAAGTGTACTTTGCTTAAAATAAGATTCACTGGCCTCAGCAATTGTTCCTCACCCCTATGAATCACTACCTCACTCTTAAGTGACCTTTATTTTAAAACTACAACTTCCCTGGTCTCCAAGTATACAGTAGGCCCAACACTAGTGCTTGATGGCTTGTGGAAAGTACATACTGAGATGGCTTGAAGTTAATGGTTTATGTCTGATGACCTGTGAAAGGTTTCCTGACGAAGTGGTTGTGATTGATAGACATTGCCCTTGGCAAGTCATGGGAGCTCCCCAGCTTCTGAAGATTCGCCAATCATAGGAGTAATCATGATTCTGAAGGAAACTTCCAAAGACTACAGGACCTCCCAGGGGCTCCTCATACTCTTGTAAATCCCTCAGCCTTTGAGCATATGGATCTTTGGCCAGGAAGATCTTGGATCCAATTGCTTAGGAACCATTGGTGTTCCTAATAAGTTAATTACTGCTCAAAACTTTGCCTCATGTTAAAATGTTAAAAAGCTAATCTTTACTCACAAAGGATTATTGGTATCTTGAGCATCCCTGTGTTTCAGAAGTCCTCCTGATTGGCTATTTGTTATGCTATACCATTGTCTAGTTCCTCTGTGAAAAAGAAAAGTTCTAGCATATTTAATACGGAAGTACAGATATTACAGAGTTCATATCCACACTCATGTTCTTCTGTTGTGGATTGGAATTTTGTGACCCACAGAGAATCACTTATCCATGGCTTCTCTGAGCCTCCCAGTCACTTGCAAAGTAAAACCTAAAATGTCTGGGGAAGGCAGAGAAAAGGAGGAGTACAATCATGCTACTTCAGACCTATAAAGCCCTTTGCTTTTTATTTAAATCAATGTTTTCCACCCACCCGTATGTTTTTGAGGAATGCAGGTTGGACCTTAGGAAGTGACATATTAAAACAGACTCTACGTGGGTCTTTTCATGTATAATCTCTACAAGGTCTCATTGTTTCCAGTGAAAATCGTGTGCATTTGTCAGAAGAAGCTCCTGATTTATTGGACATTTTCTATCACTATTTTTTATTATGTTATTTAATCAAATGCCTTGGTCTTTGGTATTTATCTTCTGTCTGAATTGTAAAAACAAACATGTTAGTAGGAGTATGTGAGCTCTAGTTTTGAGCAGATGCAGCCCACATCTGGGTTTGTACCTGGGTTTAATTTGGAGAGTAGAACATGTAAAAGGGTGATAATATTGACATATTTTCTGATTTTATCTTTTAAATCTTTTGAAAATAAATTGATATATATGTATATATATATATAATGTTAAACTGAAAACTCCTATATAAGTTATAATTACATGATAAAATTAAAGTTACTTGAAAAATGTGCTAAAAGTTATTTTAGGTCTGAATGTAATTTTTCTCCCATATTTTTAGCAAACGTCTCTATGCAGAAATTATCTGTTAATGTCATGTACGACTAATTCAGGATAACTTAGAGAAGGCACAGAGTTTTCACAACGGTTTTAACTGTCTTGGTTATGTTCTAATTAAGTATTTTTCCTAGGATTTACCCCCCTCACTACAGCAGAATACATCTCTTGCAAAACAGAGGATTTGATCAAATCTTTCATCAGGGGTTTCAGCTCTGCTGTCAAAACATGCCTATATGTTCTTGTTTATTTCTGTCCTAAACATATTCTCTTTTTATTTAGCCATGACTACAGTGAACTTTTATTATTTTTTTTCATTTTACATTAAGATTTTTTCAGACAAATTTTTTTCCTCTGAGTCAAAATTTATTGTATGAACTAGGTGATAGGTTACCAATGGGTCTGAATATAAATTTAGTGCACAGAAACAATTGACATGTATCTAACTGCTGCCCAATTTAGAGTAAGAATGTGCATTCTTTCAACTTTTCAGGTGAGTTTCTTGATTTAACTCATCTCTTCTCCTCACCCATCAAAAGTGGACCAAAAAGAGTCAACAGCTTGGAAGAGGAAGCACAAAAAATTGACTGAAGAAAACCAATCCTTAAAGAATACAATTGTCCAAATGGGGAAACTTGGACAAATGGAAAAGGAGGTGATAAAGCTTATTGAAGAAAATGATACTTTAAAAATTAGAATTGGGCAGATGGAAACTAATGACTCCATGAGATAACAAGAATCAGTCAAACAGAATCAAAAGAGTGAAATAAATAGAAGAAAATGTGAAATATGTCATTGGAAAGACAACTGACCTGGAAAATAAATCCAATAGAGGTAATTTAATAATGATTGGACTACCTGAAATCCATGATCAAAAAAAGAGCTTAGACACTGTATTCCAGGAAATTATCAAGGAGAACTTCCCTGATATTGTAGAATCAGAGGATAAAATCATCATTGAAAGAATCCACAATTGCCTCCTGAAAGCAAGCTCCAAAAAGAAAACTCCAAGGAATATTTAAGCCAAATTCCAGAATTATCAGGTGAAGGAGAAAATACTGCAAGCAGCCAGAAAGAAACCATTTAAACATCATAAATCCACAGTCAGGATTACACAGGAACTGGTAGCTTCAACAATAAAGGATCAGAAGACTAGGTATATGATATTCTGGAAGGCAAAGGAGCTTTGATTGCAACCAAGAATCAACTACCCCCCAAAACTTAGTATTATCTTTCAGGGGAAAAGATGGACATTTAATGACATAGGGGACTTTCAAGGTTTCCACATCAAAAGATCAGAACCAAACAGAAAAGTTGATCTTTAAATACAGGACTCAAGAGAAGTATAAAAAGGTAAACAGGGGAAAAAAGTTATTCAATAAAGTTAAACTGTTTATATCCCTATACAGGAAGATAATAATTATAACTCTGAGAATTGTATCTCTATTTGGCCAAATAAAAGGAGTATACGTAAATGGTATAGGTATAAATTGACTTTGATGTAGTAATATAAAGAAAATTAAGGGGGAAAAAAGAATATAGGGGGAAAAGAGGAAAGGAGAGATGGATTGAGGTTAATTACATCATATGATGAGGCATACAAAACCTATTGCAATAGAGGGAAAGAAGGTAGGGGTGAGGATTATTTCAACCTTACTCTCATCAGAATTTTTTCAAGGAGGGAATAACATATACACTCATTTTGATAAAAACACTTAGCTTACTCTTTAGGAAACTAAAAAGGTAATGGGGAAGAAAGGCACTTATAGAAAGGAGGGTGGAAGCACAAGAGGCAAAAGAAAAGTGAGGGGGGCTGATAAAAGGGAAGGCAGATTGATTGAGGCAGTGGTCAGAAGCAAAATGCTGGTGAGGAGGAATAGGGCGAAAGAAGAAAAAAAAGTGCAAACAAAGGGGAAAATAGGATGGAGGAAACTACACAGTTAGTAATCTTAACTGTGAATGTGAATAGGATGAAATCTCCTATAAAATGGAAGTGAATAGCAAAGCGGACTAAAATTTTCAGAATCCTACAATATGCTATTTATAAGAAACACATTTGAAGCAGAGAGATACACAGAGAAAAGGTAAAAGGTTGGAGCAGAATACATTATGCTTCAGCTGAAGTAAAAAAAAAAAGGAATAGCAATGCTTGTCTCAGACAAAGCAAAAGCAAAAATAGATCTAAATAAAAGAGATAAAGAAGGAAACTACATCTTGCTAAAAGGTACCATGGATAATGAAGGAATATCAATACTAAACATATATGCGCCAAGCGACATAGCATCCAAATTCTTAGAGGAGAGGTTAAATGAGTTAAAAGAGGAAACATACTGGAAAACTATACTAAAAACTAGATGAATCTAACTACAAAATAAATAAGAAAGAAATTAAAGAAGTGAATAGAATTTTAGAAAAGTTAGATATGATAGACCTCTGGAGAAAATTGAATGGAGATAGGAAGGAATATACCTTTTTCTCAGTGGTGCATGGCACATACTCAAAAATTGACTATGTATACAGCACAAAACCCTCACAGTCAGGCATAGAAAAGCAGAAATTATAAATGTATCTTTTTCAGATCATGATGAAATTAAAAATTACATGTAATAAAGAGCAATGGAAAGATAGAACAAAAATTAATTAGATACTAAATAATCTCATCCGAAAGAATGAGTGGGTCAAAAAACAAATCATAGAAACAATCAACAACTTCATCCAAGAGAATGACAATAATGAGACAACACACCGACATTTATAGGATGCAGCCAAAACAGTTCTTAGGGGAAATTTTATAACTCTAAATGCTTAGATGAATAAAATAGAGAAAGAGGAGATCAACTAAAAAAGCTAGAAAAAGAACAAATTAAAAATATCCAATTAAATACTAAATTAGAAATCCTGAAAGTCAGAAGAGATTAATAAAATTGAAAGTAATAAAACTATAGAATTAAGAAATAAAGCTAAGAACTGGTTTTATGAATATCAATAAGATAGATAAACCTTTGTTTAATCTAATTTTAAAAAAAGAAAGAAGAAAACCAAATTACCAGTATCAAAAATGAAAGGGGTGAATTCACCACCAATGAAGTGGAAATTAGAGAAATAATTAGGAGCTATTTTGTCCAACTCTATGCCAATAAATTTTACTATCTAAATGAATTGGATGAATATTTATAAAATATAAATTGCCTAGATTAAAAGAAGAGAAAATAAAATACTTGAGTAGCCCCATTTTAGAAAAAGAAGTTGAACAAGCCATCAATGAACTCCCTAAGAAAACATCCCCAGGGCCAGATAGGTTTAACAATTGAATTCTACCAAACATTTAATGAACAATTCATTCCAATCCTATATAAATTACTTGGTTAAATAGGTGAAGTGGGAGTTCTGTCACATTCATTTATGACACAAATACCTAAACAAGGCAAAGCCAAAACAGAGAAAGAAAATTATAGACCAATTTCCCTAATGAATATTGATGCAAAAATTTTAAACAAAATATTAGCAAGAGCAGTTTATTACCAGGATAATACACTGTGACCAGGAGGGATTTATACCAGGAAAGGAGGGCTGGTTCAACATTAGGAAAACTATCAATATAATTGACCATATCAATATTAAAACTAACCAAAATCATATGGTTATCTCAGTAGTTGCCGAAAAAACTTTTGGAAAAATATAGCACTCATTCCTATTAAAAACACTAATGGGTATAGGAATAAATGGAGCTTTCCTCAAAATAATAAACAGTATTACCCATTGAAGAGCCGAAACCTGAGACCAAAAAGCTAGAGTCTGTCTGAGTATGCTCAGACCCTACATCTAGGCTGGAATGGGCTTCTGGTATTGAACAACAGTTGCTTCCCCACTTGTATGCACATTATTGAGGGGGGACTTGGGAGTGATCAGTGGCCTCCTCAAAGACCATGCTTTAGGGATCAAGCTGACACAGCTCAAGATTGCCCAAAGACTTCGACTTGACCAGCCCAAACTGGATGAGGTCACTTGGAGAATCAAGCAGGGAAGCCCCAATTATTATGTGGTGCTTCTGGCCACTCAAGCTTCTCCAGGAGGGCCTGGAGCAGAGGGGACCCACACTGTGGAGCCAGGTTTGCAGTGGAGGCTTCTCAGGAATCTGGTCTCATACTTGAAACAGAAGCAGGCTGCTGGAGTGATCAGCCTGCCAGTGAGTGGGACCAAGGGTAGAGACAACACAGGCATGCTCTATGCCTTCCCTCCCTGTGAATTCTCCCAGCAGTACCTCTAGTCTGCTCTAAGGACATTGGGGAAATTAGAAGATCATATGGTGCTGGTAATAGTAAGAGACACTGTCTAGCCAAATCCTGGCTTTTCCCAATCTTGTGTTTTCTTTGTGTCTTGAAAAGTTATTTTTAAAGCCAATTCTGCTATTGGTTTGCCTTTTCTGCCCAGTTATTATGTTTGGTTTGGTGAAGGCCAAAGCCACCCTCCATCAAAACTCATTTTTTATGCCCATTTGAAGGTATTCCCATTTTATTGAAAGTACAGGGGGCATCCAGGTGGCACAATGGATAGAGCACCGGCCCTGGATTCAGGAGTACGTGAGTTCAAATCCCGCCTGAGACACTTGACACTTAGTAGCTGTGTGACCCTGGGCAAGTCACTTAACCCCAATTGCCTCACCAAAAAAAAAAAAAGTACAACTTTAGCAAAGTTGAAGGATATAAAATAAATTAATATAAATCATCAGCTTTTCTATACATGACCGACAAAGCTCAGCAGAAAGAACTAGAAAGAGAAATTCCTTTTAAATTAACTGTAGACTATATAAAATATTTGGGTGTATTCCTGCCAAGACAAACTCAGGAACTCTATAAACACAGTTATAAAACACTTTTCACACAAATCAAATCAGATCTAAATAATTGGAAAAATATCAATAGCTCATGGATAGGCTGAGCTAATATAATAAAAATGACAATTCTACCTAATTTATTTTACTTATTCCATGTCATACCAATCAGACTACCTAAAAATTATCTATAAAACTAAAGAAAAATAACAAAATTCATCTGGAAGTACAAAACATAAAAAATATCAAGGAAACTAATGAAAAAAAAATTTCACAGGAAGGTGGGCTAGCCATACCAACTCTGTAGCTATACTTTAAACTGGTAGTCATCAAAAATATTTGGTACTGGCTAAGAAAGAGAGTGGTGGATTAATGGAATATGTTAGGCACAGGAGACAGTATTAAATGACTGTAGAAATCAGCTTCTGTGATAAGAACTCCATATTTGACAAACTACTGGGAGAACTGGAAGATAGTATGGCAGAACTAGGCATAGACCAACATCTTACACCATATACCAAAATAATGTCAAACTGGATACATGATTTAAACATAAAGGATAATACCTTAGGTAAATTAGGAGAGGAAGGAACAGTTTACCTCTAAGATGTATGGATAGAAGAATAATTTATGACCAAGCAAGAGAGAATATTATGAAATGCAAAATGGAAGATTTTCAGCAATACAATGATCTAAGACAAATCCAAAGGAATCATGATGAAAGGTGCTCTTCACATCCAGAAAAAGAACTGTGGTAATTGGATGCAAAGTGAGTCATACTGTTTCTACTTTTTTTTTTCTTTTTTTGAGATTTTTTTCTCTTTTGTTCTGTTTCTTCTTTCACAACATGCCTAGTACACTGATATGTTTAATGTGGTTGTATATATATAACCTAGGTCAGATTGCTTTTTGTATTGGGGAGGGGAGAGAGGGAGGGAAAAAAAATTGGAAATCAAAATCTTATAATAACAAATGTTGAAAACTTTTGTTACATGTAAGTAGAAAATAATAAAATACTTTTATGATAAAAATAAAAACAAAAAGCCACAAAAACTAAAACTAAATAAATGGATGAATGAATGAATGAATAAATGAATGAACAGATAAATGAATGAACGGATGAATAAATTTAAAAAAACAAATAAAACTACATGAATGAAAAGGATAAAAACATCAGAGATGCAAGGATATATGTCTTGAATGTTTATGGTCTCTTCTGAATATCTTTGGATTAGTCTTTTTATGGTATAAAATAAAGGTTCACCTATATCCAACATAAAAAAAATAATGTATCATATTATAAAAGAAGCTTCTCCCAGAACTCCCTAAAATTTGGACCTTCAGTCAGAAACCCCAATTTATTCTTTAGTTTTCTTTTTTTACATAGTTGTTTGAATTTTGTCTTTTCAAAGACACTGAGAACTTCTTGAGCACTAGGATATATTTTTCCTCTTTTCTCCCTTGGTATGTTCTTAGTATTTTGCACAGTGACTAGAACATCCTAGGTCATTATCCTTACAGAAAAATATCAGCATGAAACTTATTTCCAATTATATTGATGAAAGAAAATATATTTGAAATAAAACTGAAAACAGGATTGAAACAATCTCAAAGAGGAAACATTTCAATCTGACACAATTCAATCTGACAGCACTATTCAAAGTAGGGTTTGGACTCATAAAGAAACTACAGCCCTCTCCTCAAAGACTCTGAAATCTTGTTGGGGATACAGAACATATAGTCATAAAAATAAAAGGATTTATAAGCTGATATATAATTGATACCAAAATGTGAGTTGCAGAGAGAAAGTGTTATATAGGTTGTCAAAGAAGAGGAGGAGCAGTGTGAACATGTGTAGGTAGGCAATGTTTTATGAATCAGGTGGGATGTGAGCTAGGCCTTGATGAATGGGCAAAAGTAGGAAAGTAGTAAAAATGGGAAGTAGCATCATATATTGTGATATCATGGTGAGAATGAACTTCTTATCCATATGAGATTAGAACTGATGTATCATGTGTAGTGGGTGAAGTACATTTGGATAGTTTGAAAACAAAGTAAATGACGTCTAGAACATGACTATCAGATTGAAGAAATACACTTTCTCCCACTTGTCACAAGGTCAAATGTGCTCAGATAGCAACTGACTTATCACTTCCTAGCCTGATATTTCACTTGTTCTTGTACTTTTAACTTTCTGAGCTTTAAAATGGCCCAGGTATGTATTTGTATAGTTTATTTTGGCATTAATATAATTATAACCCCTTTCTCATTAAATTCATTGTCATCCTCACTTCCCAGTGTATTCAATACTATTTATTTCATGAACCAGAGAAATGTTTCACAATACTAATTACTTTTATTTAGCTATAAATAAATACTTAATCTATGAAGAGATGCAATTATCAAATTAAAGCCATAATAAAGCAAAGACATATACCTCATAATACTATTTTAGCTATGCAAAAGTTCATAGCCAGATTCACCTCAAACCCTCAATAAATCAGTAGATGACTTCTCTTGTCTGGAAAGAGGACCAATGATATCAGGAGAATAATGTCTTGGCTTACAAGTGAATTGGATTTAAGTGATGCAGGGCTCTGTAAATTCTTGAGTCTCACTCTTTTCTCCAGGGTCACAGGAGTCCAGTGGCAAGAAAAAAGTCAGGATGACTGGAAATGGCCCTGAATGCAGTGGGAGCTCTTGACCTATTTTTAAGCTAAGGACTTTCCCTAGGCTCAGCTTTTTTTTTCCTTTTCCTGAATCAATACCTTTTCAGTGATTAAAAGCTATATAAGAATTGAGATAAAAGAGGGCCTAGTTTGCCTTCACAAAAGAATCAACCTGATAGTGGAAGGCCCTCAGAGATTTTGAGCAGGACAAATACAATTTTTATTTGCACTCATTCTGAACCATCAAAACCAAAACAATGAGAAAGTGAAGCTTGGGCTGGGAACTATTATTGACCAATCAGTGAGAGGGAAAGCGATTTGGGTTTAACAGTATCATCAAAGTAGCTCCATTTGAATCCCCATGGACTTTATCAAAGCCAGGTTTTTCAGAAGTATATTTCAAGAAATCATAAATGAAAACTACATTAGACAAAAGAGTTAATTGTTCCATTTTTTAAAATACCGATAGACTAGAAGAAATAATTAGGAAAGAAAAAAATCTAGCCCCAAACCCCAAGATATCTTGCAAGCTATGTGATCAAAAATTATATTTCTTTGAACAGAGCACCCACATGTAAGGGCATTACTTCCCCTGTGGACAGAGGGGGAAGATGAGAAGTATTAGATATTTACTGCCTATATGAGGCTTAGAATTCAAACAGAGGAATACAAGATACAGATGATGAAATATAGACAAATTAATTTAAGTAAGAAGAAAGTACTAGGATTGGGGAAGGGGGAAGGGGAGTGGCATTAGTGAAGATTTAATAGAGATGGTAGTATGAATTAACCTATAAAAAATTTTGAAAGATGTAAATATCCCTCATCTGTGGGAATAGTCTCTACAAAAAATGTTCAAAGTTGAGAGATTGAATGTTGAATTCAGGAAATGTAGCTGATATTTAGAATTTGTAAAAGAAGCAATGAAAAATAATACTGATTGAAGAGTTAAGAATTACTTCAAGCTTACAATGCTGTACATTTCAAAAGATGGTATATTTTCTTTCTTTCTTTTTTTTTTATTTTAGTGAGGCAATTAGGGTTAAGTGACTCACCCAGGGTCACACAGCTAGTAAGTGTTAAGTGTCTGAAGCTGGATTTGAACTCAGGTACTCCCAACTCTAGAGCTGGTGCTCTATCCACTGTGCCATCTAGCTGCCCTGGTATATTTTCAACCTTGACCATCTTTCCTCACCCAATGGAAAAATCCCAGGTACTTGAACACAAAAGCCTTGCTATATCCATCATCCTGGGAAGTAACTTCTTTAGAAATGCAGATTAGCTATTGCTTCTTTGGGAGTTATAGCTATAGTTACTAAAGAACCAGGAGGTGGAGAAGAGAAGCTTTTGTCATTAAGATCCTTGGTCAAATGGTGAAACATTAGAAATTGATTTTATTTTATCAAAGAAATATCATTGGAGGGGCATTTATACCTCCTTTGCCAATGGACAAAAAGTGCCATAGAAACTTTCCAAATGACTTGAAGCTAAAGTTTTACATGTGTGTTGTTTGCCCCATTTGAATGTAACTTCCTTGAAAGTAGGCACTATCTTTATATTTTTTCAGTATCTACTATGATTTGTATATAGTAAGTATTTAATAAATTACTTTTTATTTGTTCATGAATTCTAAGGAATCAGAATGTTTAGAGGAAGGAAAGGTTTAGCAGAAGAGATAAACAAGTTACCTTTAAAATACATGCATACATTTCTTCTGACATTCTTATATATATAGGATGGATTAAATTATGGTTAGAGAATTCCTGATTGGTTGAATGACCATAGCATTCTATTAGTCCACATTAGTAGACGAAATTGAACCCTGATAATGGACCCAACTGTAATGGAATGAATGTTGAATTTGAAGTTAAAAACCATTGAGGCCTTATAATTCCTGTTTAATCCCTAATGGGGGTTGTGTCAAAGGATTATGTCTTTACTTTTGTGTGAGGAGGCTGTCCACCCAATAAACCCCAATAGAATTGTGTAGATTTAAGCAGGTTAGTTCAGGTTAGTGGTTGAAATGAAAGAAGATCCATGAAGGTCCTCTAATAGTGTAAGAAAAGGAAACTGATTTTAATGATAGCTTGGGAAGGATACTCATTAAAGACATAACACTGTTTCATGTAAACACCACTTTTCTTCCTTTCTATGGAAATGCCTCTGTGCAACAGAATGGATTGTATGTGATAACTCAGAGCAATGAGACATCCATCAGTGCTGAAAAGGACTGACTCCTCATAAACTGGACTTGTATGCCCTAGGAAACTAGGAAGATTTTTCAAGAGCTAAATCTTATCCTCATGGACCAATCAAGTCCCAGAGATAGTTTATCTTCTATTCTCTCTCCCTCTCCCTCTCCTTCTCCCTCTCCTCCTTCTTCCTCTCCCTCTCCTTCTTCCTCTCTCTCTCTTTCTCTCCCATCTATGAATGCTTAGACAGAATTAGAAGGCACTATGGAAAACAGATGTTTGTTTTTATTATAATTTACTTTGATTTCATTTAATTATGCTAATATTTTGTTCCTTTTTATTATATGACATCTCTGTTGAGGGTTTTAAAGTTTGTAATATATTTAAGAAAGGATTTACAATATAATAACTATGAACTATTAGTGAACTGTATATAAAAGGGAAAAATAAAATTTGGGAGAAATAAGAAAACAAGAAATAAACATCTATCCACATGCATGCCTATATACACATATGGAGTTGAGTACATTTATAAATACATGTACAGATACATATAAATATAGGCACATGCATTTATGTATGAACATACAGACATAAATAATTTAACTAATGAGCTGTGCTAATGTAAAGCTACATAAAACTTTGCAATAAAAAAGTTAAAAACTTCATTTTCACTTTCTACTCATGTCTGCATAAAATGAAAGCACAAAACCTCTGACTATTTTTCACCCTGAAATATTCTTTTTAATCAGATCATGTTTATAAGTAGGATTGACACAAAACCATTGCTCCTTGAATGTTCAGTGGGTGAGGATAACTGGTGACTAACTTCATTTTCTGCCTCTAAGTCTTCAAGAACTGAAATATTCATGCTTATCATAATTAGATAATCTACTGTAGCATACTGTGAAAGGTTACTGTGGTTCATTGTTTTAATTCAATTTAATTTTCAGTTGTTTAATTATTTTAAAAATATTTTACTTCTGAGGTGCCCAGTGAATAATCTATCATAAAATTCTGGTATTTCATAGTAGAGATTTTCACTGGTAGCAGAGTAATGCAAGGAACAAGATGTTGGACTTGGAGTCAGAAGAAATAGAATCAAATTTAGGCTCTGCTTCTTACTTCCAGGGTGTTCTGGCGCAAGTTAATGAACTTCTCAAGGCTTTAGTTCCCTCATCTATAAAATGAATAATTGGAACAATAAGCACTTCTAATATATGAACCTATGATACATCTTTATCCTCCCATGTGACCTTCAAACCCATTACACTCCCTACCACCATGCCTATCCCTTCCCTAAACACACACACACATACATACATACAAACACACACACACACACACACACACACACACACACACACATGGGGTGGGGGGCGGTATCTGTCTTCTAAAGGAGGATTTAATGCCCATAAATGATTTCCAGATAGGTAATAAAAATAAAAACTGAAGTAGTCTAAAAAGCTCTTTTTAAAATAACTCAATGTTATAACTTTTTTTTCTATTTTTCTTTTTTTTTTTAAGTAAAAGTTCAATGAAAAGTTGAGTATAAGTTAATGGGAAATGATTATGGGGTGAAACAATGTAATAATAAAATTTAAAGAATTAATTATAAAAATATGACAGCAGACTTCCTTCTCTCATGTATGAGATATGAAAACCTTTGAATGACAATCCAAAGGCAATAGAATTGGAATTTTATTCTATGGAGTAATAGCAAGCAAACATGTATTCCTACAGTACAAGGTTTACTGTGCTATCCATCCATCCATCCATCCATCCATCCATCCATCCGTCCATCCATCCATCCATCCATCCATCCATCCATCCATCCATCCATCCATCCATCCATCCATTTATCCATCTGTCTTCTAGATATAGATATATCTTCCTTAGCAGGAGAATGACATCTTTTTTTTTTAATGCAATTGGGGTTAAGTGACTTGCCCAGGGTCACACAGCTAGTAAGTGTTAAGTGTCTGAGGCCGTATTTGAACTCAGGTACTCCTGACTCCAGGGCTGGTGCTCTATCCACTGTGCCACCTAGCTGCCCTGGAGGATGACATCTTAAAATATAAGTGTGTATCTTTGTATATATGTGCATGTATATATGCATATGTATATATATACACAATTTTAATATATATACATGAATCATCTTTAGCAGGAGGATATATAGCATAGATGTGTGTATTTATATATGCATGTATGTATGTGTGTGTATATATATATATATATATATATATATATATATATATATATGTAATTCTGAAAAAGAAGTCCATTATAATTTACCAGATTGCTAAAAGGCTTCACAGCACAAATAATGCTAAGAACTCTTGTTCTAGTCAAATGATCCTATTTCTTCTCCATTTTATTTCTCCAGACTCCCACCTCTTAGAACCATTACTACTTTTCCTATTGAATAATTATAATAATAACAAAAAAAAACAACAATAGCAAGAATGTATATAGCTTTTTCAGGTTTATGAAGCACTTTACAAATATCTGATTCTGTTTTCATAACAAAGCTGAGAGATAGTGAAATTATTATTCCATTTTATACATGGGGAAACAGAGGCTAAGTGACTTGCTTAGGATCCCATAGCTAGTATCTAAGGCAAGATCCAAATTCAAGTCTTTCTGGCTCCACATTTCCAAGTTCTACATACTTGGCAATCTAGTAGCTCCTATGTATAAATACTACTTGGTACACATTTTGCATTAACTTGTTTTTGTATATATTATTTACTATTAGCTGAATAAAAGATCCTAGAGATCATATTTGTCTTTGTGTCCTCTTTGAATCTCACAGAATCTGGTGCAAAATAGACATTTATTAATTGCCTCTTGAATTGAATTGGACTCTTTATGGATGTAATTGACATTAAATAATAATAAGAATGATTCAAAGTCTTTTTTCTCATCAATAACATTTTAAAAATTAACTATCTGAAATTTCTCCTTAGTTTTCTCAGCATATATATGGATATTTATATACATATTTTAGCATATTAATTTTTGAGACAAGACCCAAAGCTAAAAGAAATATTTGATTTTGTTAATATATTGTACCAATAATATTTAATTATATTCAGTTTATTACAGATATAAAAGTGGCCATTTAAATTCCTTTTGCTTTTAAGTACCTTTAATTCCCAAAGAGTATTCTTATTCATTGAAAAGAGTTACACTAGTTTGTTAATTCCATTCACTTGTGAGACATTAATTGCTTTTCAATTCTATGTTACATCATTAACCCATAAAGCAAATCTAATGATATTTAAAATTGAGAATAACTGTTCTGTTTTCTTAGATCTTTAAAACTGATTAAAACAGGGAGCAACACATTAAAATCTAATTAATTTATATTAATGCCCCAGTTCCCATTGCCACAGGGATCCATCCATGCAATTACCTTTGTATTAGCTTCAACAACATTTGCTGATCTACATTTGTTTGGGTAATCTGTATAGAAAAAAAAATTGCTTATCTATAGTTATGATTCTTCTCATATTTTTTTCTCTCTATTTTTGCTTTTTCCTTGAGGTTTTATAAGCAAGATGTGTTTTAATTGCACAGTGAAAATTTGGTACCTTGCAAAGCAGGTTCAAGTGGCTTCACTAAGTGCTAACACCTTGGACAAGGCTATAGCATAGGCTTCAATGAAGACATCAGAGTTCCAACTTGAAGAATTTAAGACTTCAAAATGAAGAAGTGGAAGCAATTTTGGTTGGGGGAAGGGGAGAGTCAAGCTAGCTTTGTTAGAAATGTATTCTGTTTCATGGAATAGCATAATTTCCTTCTGCTGTGTTCATGTAGGAGAAGCCAATATAGCCCAGTTAATAAAAAAACAGATGCATGCTGGTGCCTCCTGAAAGTTAAATACATTTATAGCTACCCATAATTCATCTTTTTTTCTTTTGCATAACAATTTAGACTTCATTAAGCAATGCATTTTAAAATGCTTAACCATGCAATTATAACTAAGAAGCCTGGGGAACATTTGCTGTAAGGAAAGTAGAGGGAAACCTTCTTTCCTTCAAAATGATTACATTAATGATCCTGTACAGAGGTTAATAGCTGAAGGGTTAAAGCAAAGCAAAACAGAAACCCCTCAAGTCACTCATATGGTTCACAACAGGGTGTCTTAGTTCAATCTAATTTCTGTCGAGACCAAGCTTTGTGGGCTATTCATCTTAGCATATGCAAGAGAAAAGTGAGGCTTTTATTGAGATAAAAATAAAAGACTAATAGAAGAAAAATAATTTGACTTGTAGATTCTGTCTTTCTCTGGGGCTTTTTGAGATGGTCATGATAATTATGAAAATGGTCTAATTTTAAACTTTGAATTTTCCAAAGTAGATTTCTAATTGTAATTTTCTTGTGGTTTATTGAATGTATTTGATTTGATTTGAAATCTTATAGAATACGACTTATTATGCATGATGAAGAAAATGTGAACATATAAAGTTCCAACTTTCCATTGGCAGTTCATGTATTTTAAGTTATATTTTGAATTAGTATAGACTAATATTTCCCAGGGTCCTTCCACACACCCCCCCAATAAGCTTGAAAATAACTATATTCTGTTTTACTTTGTTGAATAAGTAAGATTTTCACCCCTCCTTTTCTTTAGTAAGAGTCATTGTGATATTATCAGGCACTAGGCCTGAATTTTCATATTATTTTGCTTCTGTAGTCACAGTCATTACAGTGTCACATATGAAAATCTAGGTTTTACGCTTACAACACCATTAATCTGAATTAGGGAAAAAGAGCAGGAAAATTAAGCATAAAGTAAAAGGGAAAATTAAGTATAGTGAGGACAATGAGGGAATTTTGGGGGAGAGAGTTAAGAAAAGATATGTGAGGAAAGATTTTACTAGAAGTAAATAGATAGTTTAACTCTCTCAGCCCAGTTCATCCCTAATTGGTTTTATCTCATGATTCCTTCAGCCATTATCATATTTCTTTATGGCAGCTTTAGTACATTTATATGAAATTATACATTCTAAATAGTTTTAATCACTGTCCTGAATGTCTACACATACTTTAGGCCAATCATCTCTTTCATATTAAAGCCAGAGTAATTAAGCTTTCTATAATTAATGATATTTTAATGATATATAGCTAGCATATTACTAGTAATTCATATGAGAATAAATCCTGATTTTTGAACCAATTGTGATCATTTAAGAAATGCTTATAGATGGTACTGTTATTACTTTTAAAATTTTATTTGGTTTTTAAAGTGCTCTTGGTCTTGTATAAATTATTCTTCTCATTCTGCTGACTTCACTCTCCATCATTTCACATCTTTCTAAGTCTTTGTGAAATCTTCCATTTTATCATTCCTTATTGAACAATAGTACTCCATTACATTTATGATCAATATAATGACCATTAATAGTTCTAGAAGACTGATGATGAAACTTGTTATCCACTAGACAGAGATAATTGATTAAGAATGACAAAAGAGGCTATAATTTGTATATGACCATTGAAGGAATTATTTTGCTTGATTATGCATATTTGTTGTAATAAATTTGTTTTTCTTCCTTCTTCATAGGGTGTGCTATGGGAGGGGGAAATAGATTTCTATTTTTTTTAAAGATAATTGGGAATGAATGTAAAATGTTATTTGAAATTTCAGGTGAGGTCACGGTATTATTAGTTCTAGTTAACTAACTTACTATGTTAAAATACATTTCTTATTAAGTGGTAGTAAATTGTAAATGTTTAAAAAGTTAAAACAAAATAATAATATGATTTTAAAAATCCCAAATATCTGTTGTTATGTAAACTGAGAGAATGAATGAGTTTTTCTTATGTAGTCATAAGATGGAACAACTGAGTTGTTTTTACTGTTTTATTCATTTAAAGTAGTTCCAATGTAAATCATTATTATGCAATTCAAATTAGTTACATTGGCATTTAATAAAATTTTTCAAAAATCAAAGACAAAGATTGGATTCTTTTGGTTAAAGTATGTGACAAGGAATCTAAAATCATGAGGCAGCATAAAATAATGTATAAAACTTTGGACTTGGAGTCATGTAGACTTGTATACAAAATGCTTCTTTGGCACATCTTAATGGTTATCTAATACCTCAGCCTTCCAGATGGTTATCTAAATATATGATTTGTGCTTTGCCATCTGTGAAGGATATTTCATATAAATCTCAGCTAAAATCAGTTATCAAATCTAATAGCCTTTTCTCAAACATGATTTTTCTTGACCTCTCTGTAGCCTTTGACACTATTGATCATCATCTTTTTCATCCTCTCTTCTTTTTTAAAAATCACAATTGTCTCCTGTTTTTCCCTCTACCTATCTGATCATTCTTCTCAGTCTTCTTTGCTGAATCTTCATTTAAGTCATTCATGAAAACTATGAGTGTTCTTAGTCCTATTCTTTTTCTTCTGGTTCACTTTGCTGTTTCATTTACTCTCTTCTCTCTTGATGACCTTTTCAACTACCATTGATTTGTTTATCAACTCTATGTTAATGCTTCTCAAATTTACTCATCTAGCTCTAATGTCTCTGCTGATCATCAGTACTGTATCTATAAATACATATAAGAAATATTGAACTGATGCCCTGTGCCCATATTTAACTCAATATGCCCCAAATTGAGCTATCTTTCCTTCAAAACTTTCCCATTTTCCTTCCTTCCCCCTTACTGTTGAAGGCACTATCATTCTCCTAGTCACCCAGGATTTCAGTCTAGCTATAATTTTTATTCTTCATTCTCTCCGATGCCCCATATCCAATCTTTTGCCAAGATCTGTTGATTTTGCTTTTTTAAAATAGAATTTTATTTTCCAAAATATATGTAAAAATAAATTTTAACATCAATTTCTTAAAACTTTGTCTTCCAACATCTCTTCCTCCTTCCATTCCCACCCCCTCCCCACTCAAGAACTCTAGCAATTCAAAATAAGTTATACATGAGTAGTCATGGAAAACATTCCCATATTATCTAGTTGTGAGAGAAAAGAGTAAAAAAAAGAAAACTTCAGATTAAGGAATTGTCAAAGAAGAAAAGAAAAAAAATAGAAAATGTGTTTCCATCTGTTTTCAGATACTATCAGTTCTTTCTTTGCAGATGGCCTGCAATCTTCTTAAATCCTTCATAGTTTATATTGGATCATTGCCTTGCTGAAAATAACCACATGCTTCCCAGCAGATCATCCCACACTATTGCTGTTATTTTGTATACAGTACATTTCACTCTGCTTCAGTTCATGTAGGTCTTTCCAGGTTTTTCTGATAGTATCCTGTTCATCATAACCTGTATATAGTAACTTAAGCTTGACAGAAAATTTTCTTAATAATAGCCCAGCAAAGAAGGTACCATATGTTTTGCCATTATAATCAATCATCATAACTATTTCTCTCCTTCCCACTCCCTTCCCATGACATTTACTCTATCTTCTTTTTACCTATTCCTCCTCAAAAGTGTTTTACTTCTGACTATCCTCTCCCCTGCTCTGCATTCCCTTTTTTCACCCTGCCTTTGTTATCCTCCTCCCCTCCTACTTTCCTGCAGGGTTAAATAGATTACTCCTCCCAATTGGGTATGAATGCTATTCCCTCCATGAGCCCACTCTGATGAGATCAAGGTCCCTGAGCTAATTTTCTGTTCTAAATTTTTTTTCCTTCTTCCCTCTTCAACATTCCCTATGAGATCAAGCAATTCATTATATCATACTTGTGCAGTTAATGCAGGACATCTTCATCTTCCTTGAAAGTATTTTTGCTTTTTACTGCTCTCTTCCCCAATCTGTCCTTCCCTCCTTCCCTTCCCCCCCCACCCCTTATCTCCCTCCCCTCCCTCAGGGCAAAAATTTATTATTATTCCTACTTGAGTATGCATGTTAGTCTTCTTTGAGCCCCCTGAAATCTGTCTATAGCTGGAGAAAACTCTCAGCCTGTGTTTTTCTGCTCCAAGAGTACTTTTATTGCTATTTTTGGGGTGATTGTATCAGGAGCTCTGTGTGTTTAATGTCTTTCCTCTGCTATCTTGGCTCTGCCACCCTGATTTTGCTTTAAAAGCATCTCTGTTCTGTTGCTACCACTACCCTAGTACAAGTACTCATCACCTCATTCCAGGACTATTACAATAGCTTGTTCATTGGTTTGTTTACTAAAATATCTCTCTACTCCAGTCCATCAAACACCTTATTGTAAAAATGATTTTCCAGGGGCAGCTAGGTGGCACAGTGGATAAAGCGCCAGCCCTGGATTCAGGAGGACCTGAGTTCAAATCTGGCCTCGGACACTTGACACTTACTAGCTGTGTGACCCTGGGCAAGTCACTTGACCCCAATTGCCCTGCAAAAAAAAAAAATGATTTTCCTAATGCACAAAGGACCTGTCACCTCCCTACTAAATAACTTCCAGTGCTTCTCTATCCCCCCCAGGAATCTTCCAATTTCAATTTCTCAGCATGAAATATGAACAAATGAAAGGTGTTGATAACAATGAAAATGATCATTCACCATGCAAAATACCTCTTGATTTTTAACTATTTTCTAATCTGTGTATGCATTTGTGCAATTTTTATTTACTCATGTATCCATTTACTTTATTCTCTTTTTGTCCATATTAGTAAGATCAGTCTTCTATTTTAAGGTCCTAAAATACAGAGATGGTGGCTGATTTTCTTTCAGTTTGCCATAGCACCATAAAAAAATAGATGCTTAATATTAATTGATAAATTTGAAGATCATTTTCACATCTTTATATATATGACTGAGAAAAAGCCAGAGTTAGTGATTATGTTTCTTTTAATGAGATATTTAAACCTAAATTTTATAGGATATTATGATATAAAAATCATTACAACTTGGCAGGGTTGACAGAATGCCTCAGGATGTGGTAAAAAATGGAAGTTTTAGCTGAACCATTTGAGAGTTGAGCACATGATACTGAAGCAGCTTTTGAAGGACCTCCCTTTTGGGGGAGGAGACCAAGACGAACGGGCCGTGCACCTGCTGCTGCCCAGAGAGTGTCATGCCAACTTAAAACTGAGACTGAGAACGGAAGTCCACTCTCAGTCTCACACACTCTGGCTTCTCAGTTTAGTGGTGATGGTGCACGTTCTGGTGATCAACTCTGGTTCTCAGCCTGGCAGGCAGTTTTGGGATTTGGTGAATTTTATAAAAGAATATAGACTAAGCTTAGATCTAGGATTATTCATTTGTATTTCTACTTTCCTAATCAGCATCACCTGTTTGTTGTATAAACAATAAAGGATAATCCCTCACTGATTAAAGCTTAGAGGCTTCTTTTTCTTAGTGGTCTGGGATATATATATATATATATATATATATATATATATATATATATATATATATATATATATATATATATATATATATATATATATATATATATATATATATATATATATATATATATATATATATATAAAAGGGAAAAATTAAAAGGGGAGTTTAATGATCTTATATCCAATTTTAAATCTCACAAGGATTTAGTTCATTCATTTCCTCTAATGGATACACAGTAATGATTTTGCATCATGGACACTTATGGAGTCTTATTTTGTAGGATATAGTTTATTAAGTATTATGGTAAGCCCCTGAATCATATATTTTGGAAAGACTAAAACAAATCACCTTCTACACAATATGATTTGCCTTTTTTTCCAATGATATCTGAATGACCTTAAGGTCTAATTCTCTACAACACTTTGTGGTCCTCATTAGTGAAAATAAGAATCCAATTAAGAAACTGGTGACATAACAGTTAGAAGGCTGTGTTTCTGAAGTAGTTAAGGACGGAGTTCAAAAATGGCCTCAGACACTTTCTGATTGTGTGCACCTGGGCAAGTCACTTAAACACTATTTTCTTCAGTTATCTCATCTGTAAAATGGAAAAAAAAATGTTTTGTTGTTATTGTTAGTCCATTTTTAAAGGAGACCAATGATATCACTGGGTTATTAATTGCAAGTGAATTGGATTTAAGTGAGGCAGAATTGCACAAAGTCACCAGCCTCACTCCCTTTTCTATAGTAATCAAATTCTAGTAGTAAATTGGCCTGGATTACAGTGTATGGCCTTGGTGTCTTCAATGTCTAACTAAGTTTCAGCTGCCTTCATTACTGCTGGAACAAATTGTTCTCATTTGCCCATTCCACCAAGGAAAGTCTTCACATGATTGGGATAGACATATCGCTAACTCACTGATAGGTATGAAGCCTATCAGTTACCCTCAACAATCTTTTAAGACAGTTTTATAGGGGTGGCTGCTGGGAATGCTACAGCTTCTTAGAGCCACAGATGAGAGTTAAGTGACAGGTGGAAACTTAACATGAATAATTTTCAGTTCCTGAAAAGGACTGAGCAAGTCCTCACACCAGAGGTGCTAGCCCTCCTTGAACACCCTATACACTCTAAAAAAAAATATGATAGCACCTATTTCATAGGGTTGTTGTAAGAATCAAATGAGATAATATATGTAAAAAGTACTTAGCACAGTGACTGGCACATAGTAGGTTATATATAAATTCTCATTCTCTCCCCCTTCCTTTGAGTTCTCACTGAATATTTCCACTGGGCTAGAAACAATGAACATATTTTACATAATTAAAACTGTGAATAGTGCACTTTTGAATTACTGTGACTGGTATCATGTTTTTATCTCTTAACCATGATAGTTACCCTCCTCTCCATGACTAACTTATTTATGTAAGGAGGTGGTGGTGGTAGTGGTGGTGCTGTTGGTGGTTCTGATATTGGTGGTACTGGTACTGGTACTGGTGCTGGTGGTGGTAGTCAACAGAAGGCCTTCTGCATGCTCAGAAACAGGTTCAACAACTCTGCCACATTTGTTAGCAGCAGGAAATGCACACTGAAAGTTCCTCAAAGGACTAGATCATTACTGAATAATCCTCCAATATATGAATATATTTCCTAAATAGTTCTTCCTCAAACTGAGGATGATCCTCCAGTTATATTCATATAGGAGAATGCCAGAGGATTTAGAACTATAAAGCACTTTAGAGATCACTTTGGCCAGCATTTTTATTTTACAACTGAAACAAAAGATGTCACATGACTTGCTCAACTTCATATATGTAATAACTTGCTGAGGCTGAAATTAAAAACATATATCATCAATTAACACCCAATTTTCTATCAATAAAATGAAAGGAAGTTGTAGCTATTTGATAGATAGACTATATCCCAGGTTCTGCTTAAAGAGGAGAAAAAAATGGAGGTATGGGGATGATTCTTATCTTGCATCTAGAGGCAACAAGAAAAATCATTTCAGGTATTCTGTGTTTTCTAATTTCAGTACATATGATAAATATTTGCAAAAAGATTGCTACAAAAATGGTGACAGCTTATGTGCCAAAATATGCTGCAAAGGATGAAGGAGAAGAATTTAAGAACTCCATAAGGCAATCTAAATTAAACCAACATGTATTACAATACTCTAGTTTCAATGCAAATATGGGAATACAAGACTAAAAAGTGGTTGGAAAATAAAAATGAGAAATAAGGAAGCGATTTTCTTGAAGCAGAGATCTAACAGTGTTGCTACTCTACTCAATAAACTCCAGTGGGTCCTATCGTATGCAAGAGAAAATAGAAACTCCTCACTTTGACATTTAGAGCTATTCACAACTTTACCCCAATCTACTTTTATGGTCCTATAGCATAATATTCTCTGTAATTTATTCTATGATTTGATCATCTCGCAATATAACTGTTATACATATCAGATGCTGAATTTCTCATCCACATAACTTCACATTGGACATTCTCTATGCCTGAAATGTACCACCTTTTGTCCTTTTAGTTCTTGCAACTTCTAGTTTCTTTCTGGTCTCAATTCAAGGGCCTGAAACCTTTCTCAATATCAACAACTCCTCTACATGTATATAAAGATATAGATATAGATATAGATGATATAGATATAGATATAGGAATAGGAATAGAAATAGGTATAGAAATATATATATATATATATATATATATCTAAATAGATAAAGATAGATAGATAGATAAGAATATATATGTATATGCATTTGTTATTCCTCAATATGTTATAAGCTGATTCTTTTTATCAAAAATGGATCTTTGATGCATAGGCTCAAAGCTTACCAACAAATCTATATATCTTTGACTTTTTCATTTAACGTACAAATTCAATTTCCCCTCTCCTTCTTCCATGCAATTTTTCTTAGCCCTTTTTTTTTTTTGAGGGGGGGATTTCATCCCCTCAGTGTCACCTTATAACCACACCCTCTGTCTACATATACTCCTTCTAATAATTCTTATAATAAAATTAAGACTTACAAATGTTATTGTCCCATCAATGTGACCTTATACCTACATCTTCTGTCTCCATATACTCCTTCTAATTGCTCTTATAATAAAGTTGTTAAGACTTAAAAACAATATTATCATGTCATATAGAAATATAAATGGTTTAGCCTTAATGACTTTCTTTTTTTTCTTTCTTGTTTCTTTTTTTTAACTTTTTCATGTTTCACTTGAGCCTTGTATATGGAGGTCAATTATTTTATTCAATTCTGGCCTTTTAATCAGAAATACTTGAAAATCCTCTATTTCAGTATGTGTCCATTTTTGACCCTGAAAGATTATATTCTATTTTTCTGGGTACATGATTCTTAGTTGTAAGCCTAATTTCTTTGCCTTCTGGTATATCATATTCTAAGCCCTGTGGTTCTTCAACGTCAAGCTTCCAAATCCAATGTAATTCTGACTGTAGCTTCATGATATTTGAATTCTTTCTTTTTGGCGGACTGCAATACTTTCTCCTTGATTTGTGAAATTTTCAATTAGGCTATGATGTTCTGGGATTTTTCATTTTGGGATCTCTTTCAGGTGGTGATTGATGGATTCTTTCCATTTCTATTTTGCCCTCTGATATCAGGCCAGTTTTCTTTGATAATTTCTTGAGATTTATTGTCCAGGCTTTAATTTTTAAAGAATGATTTTCTTCAGTGACCTTTTGTACTTCCTTTTCCCTTTAACTAAATCTGTTTTTTAGGTAGTTATTTTCTGAGGAACATTTTTGTATATCTTTTTCATGATTCTCTTGGATTACTCTTCTATCTTTCCCCAATTTATATTCTATGTCTCTAATTTGCTTTTTAAAGTCCTTTTTAAGCTCTTCCAGAAATTCTTTTTTGGGCCTAAGACCAACTTACATTTTTCTTTGAAGCTTCACCTGTAGCCATTTTGTTACTATTGTCCTCCTCTAAGTTTATGCCTTGATTTTCCCTATCACCATAGTAAGTTTCAATAGTCAAAAGTTTTTTGTAGTTTTCTGTTGATTTTTGTGCCTTTTTCTACTGGTGTTTTTATGAGAGAGTTGGGTTCTATTCTTGCACTGTCCCAAGTTTTTGTGCTGAGGGTTTGGGTCTTATTGGTGGCTTTCCCTGGGCTTCGGGACCTAGCCAATTGCTTTCTCTGTAGGGTAAGTTTCCCATCTGACTGGAATTGGGGTATTAGTCCCCCTTTTTGGCCTGCCCTGGGTGTGGACTGGCTGCTGGATTGTAAAAGTAAATATTCTTGCTGGTGGCTGGCCCTGGAGGATTGATCTTGATTCTGGTCGGCCCCAGGGTTTGTTCTCTACTGCTGGGTTACTCGGTTAACAGGGTCTTTGTTAGCAGGCCCTGGAGAAGTAATTTTGTTGCAAATCTCTTCTAGTGTCTGCCCCTGCTTCTGCATTGCTATGGTACCCATCACTCTGCTAGCAGGCCCTGGAATCTCCTGCTACTGGTTTACAATCGAAACAGTGTCTCTGCTGGTAGGGTACAGGGGCAAGAACTTGCTGTTAACCCGTCTTGGGTGGGGCTTTATTACTGATCAGCTGTGGGGTCAAGGCCTCCCTGGTGGGCTGTGCTAGATGTGAGGTGCCTATTGAGGGCCCCTGTTATGCTTCCCAGATTACTCATTTGATTAGGAAGCTACTTGTTTGCAGATGGGCAAGGCCACACTGGAGGTTTGCCCCAGGATTAGAGCATTGCTCAGGCTCCCTGCTCTGAGTCCAGAAGCCATTCCTTCTGCTACTGCTGCTCTTGTTTCCCCCAAGAAAGATAGACCTTTCCTGCCAGTTTAGTAAGCTACTTCCCTGTATCTGTAACAATTAAGAGACAATTTTCTATTGGTTTGGAAGGGAAATTTTTGGAGAGCAACAGAGGGTTTCTCCCTCACTGCCATCTTGGCACTGGAAGTCCAATATTTATAATTCCTAAGAACTATACCACTAATAGTACAACTAGAAGGAATATACATAAATAGAGGTTATTAGCTAAATTTGAGGGAATGGCATAAAATAATTAATAGATGAGAAAGAGGAGTACACTGGGTACAGAAGAAAGGAAAATGCAGAACAAGATAAATCATTTCACATTAAGGGACATGAAAAATCTATATCACTGGAGGGGAAAATGGAAGGGTGGATGGTAGGCATTGCTTGAACCTTATTCAGAATTGGTTCATAGAGGAAATAATGTCCATGATCAGCTGGATAGAGAAATCGATCTTCCCCAACAGGGAAGTAGATGTGGAGGAGATTAATAATAAGAGGAGCATCTGACAGAAGGGAGAGCATACCAGGGCAGACAGTAGACAGAAGCAAAACACTGGTAAGGAGAGGAAAGGTGAAAGGAGAGAGAATATAAAAAATAGGATGGAGGGAAATACACAATTAGTAACCATAACTGTGGGTGTAAATGGGAAAAACTCACCTGTTAAATAGAAGTGGATATCAGAATATATTTAAAACCAAAATCCTACAATATGTTGTTCACCAGAAATACAAGTGAAGTAGAGAGATTTGAAGTAGAGCGATAAATATGGAGTAAAAGTAAAGGGCTAGAAAAGAATCTATTATGCTTCAGCTGAAGCAAAGAAATCAGGGGTAGCAATCATGATTTCAGACAAAGCAAAAATAAAAAAAAAATAGATCTAATTAAGAGAGCTTAAGAATGAAATGATACCTTGCTGAAAGGTCCAGTAGAGAATGAAGTAATAGCAATATTAAACATATACATACCAAATGGTATAGCATCCACATTCTTAAAGGAGACATTAAGTGAGTTAAAGGAAAAAATAGACAGTCAACTATCCTCTGTCAGAACTTGACAAATCCAACAACAAAAAATACACAAGAAAAAAAAAACTAAGGAGGTGAATAAAATATTAGAAAAGTTAGATATGACAGAGCTTTGAAGAAAATTGAATAGGGATAAAAAAGAATGTAGCTTTTTCTTAGAAGTAGATGACAGGGGCAGCTAGGTGGCGCAGTGGATAGAGCACAGGCCCTGGATTCAGTTCAAATTCGGCCTCAGAAACTTAACAATTTCTAGCTGTGTGACCCTGGGCAAGTCACTTAACCCCAATTGCTGCACCAAAAAAGAAAAAAGAAAAAAAGAAGTAGATGGCAACTACACAAAAATAACCACATATAAAAAACCTCATATAAAAACCTCAAAACCAAATGTAGAAAGGCAAAAATATTAAATATATCTTTTTTTGGATTATATTGCAAAAAATACATTTAACAAAGGGAAATAGAAAGAGAGATTAAAATTAATTGGAAACTAAGCTAATACTAACAGATAAGTAGGTCAAGGAACAAATCATAGAAATAATCAGTAATTTTATCAAAGTTTATTATAACAATGATAAAACATAATGAAATTTAAGTGAAGCAGCCAAAACAGTATTTAGTAGAAAACATATTTCTCTAAAGTCTTACCTCAATGAACTAGAAAAAAGAGGAAATTAATGGATTAAGCATGTAACTGAAAAAAGTTGAAAAAAAACAAATTAAAAATTCCTAATTAAGAACCAAATTGGAAATTCTAAAAAACCAGATGTGTGATTAATAAAATTTAAAGTAAAACAATTATTGAAATATTAATAAAACTAGGAGCTGGTTTTATGGGGAAATAGGTAAAAATGATAAGACGTTGGTTAATTGGATAAAAGAAAGGAAGAAGACCAAATATCCAGGATCAAAAATGCAGAGAGAAATCACCACCAAAAGAAAAAGAATTTAAAGCAATAATTAGCATTCACTTTGCTCAATTGCCAATAAATCTGACAATCTGACCAAAATCCATGTATATTTATGGAAATAAAAATTATTCAGACTAAGAGAAGAGGAAATAAAATACTTAAATAACCTGATCTTAGAAAAACAATTTTTAAAAGTCATTCATGAACTCCCTAAGAAAAAGTTCCAAGGGCCAGAAGGATTTACAAGTGAATTCTACCAAACATTAAAAAAACAAATAAGTCCAAACTATATAAACTATTTGGAAAAATAGGTGAAGAATGAATGCTGTCAAATTTCTTTTTTGACACAAATATGGTGCTGATACCTAAACCAAGAAGAATCAAAACAATGAAAGAAAACTGTAGGCCAATTTCCCTGATGAATATTAGTGCATTTTTAAAAATAAAATACTAGCAAGGAGATTCTAGCATAGGTACATGGATCATACACTGTTAGCAGGTGCGGTTTAAACCAGGAATCAAGGGCTAGTTCAATATTAGGAAAAATACCAGCATAATTGATCATATCAAAAACAATGTCCACAAAAATCATATTATTTTTTTCTATATATGTTGAAAAACCTTTTAACAAAATATGGAACCCATTCCTATCAAAAACATTAGAAAGCATAGGAACAAAGAGCATTCCTTACAATGATAAGTAGTATCTAACAGCAAGGATTACCTGTAATGAGTTTAAGCTAAAAGTCTTCCCAATACAATGAAAGAAAAACTAAAGATGCCCATTATCACTACTATTTTTCAATATAGTACTAGAAATTTATCAATAATAGAAGAAAAATGAAATCAAAGGTATTAGAATTGGTAATAAAAAAAACTATCTTTGCAGATTTATATGTTGGTATGCTTCAAGTATCCTATAGAATCAACTAAAAAAAACTGCCTGAAAAAATGAACAACTTTATCAAAGTTGCAAGGTATAAAATAAACCCACATAAATCATTATCATTTCTTTCTTTATGACCAACAAAGCCCAGGAGCAAGAGGTAAAAAAAGATTGTCAGTTTAAAATAATGATAGACAATATAAAATATTTGGTAGTCAACCTATCATACAAACCCAGGAACTATATGAACACAATTACAAAACACTTTTCACACAAATATAGTCAGATCTAAAGAATTGGATAACTATCATCAATTACTCAGTAGAATAACCCAATATAATAAAAATGACAGGGGGTAGCTAGGTGGCACTGGCCCTGGATTCAGGAGGACCTGAATTTGGATCCAGCCTCAGGCACTTGACACTAGCTCTGTGACCCTGGGCAAATAACTTGACCCTCACTGCCCTGCAAAAAATATAAAAAATTTTAAAAATAAATAAAAAAGACATTTCTGGCTAACTTGATTTACTTATTCAGTGCCATACCAATCAAAATGCCCCCCCCCCCAAATAATGTTTGGTAAAGCTAGAAAAAATAACAAAATTCTTCTGGAAGAATAAAAGGTCAAGAATATCAAGGGACTTAATTTTTTTTAAGTGTGAAGTAATGTGGTCTAGTAATTCAGATCTCAAACTATATGATAAAACAATAATCATCAAAACTGTCTGATATTGACTAAGTAATAGAGTGGTAGATCACTGGAATAAATTAGGTACAGAAGGCACAATAGTAAATGACCATGGTAAACTAGTGTTTTTATAAATCCAAAGACCTCAGCTTCTGGGATAACAACTCCCTATTTTACAAAAACTACTGGTACTGGGAAAATTGGAAATTAACAGGGCACAAACTACATGTAGACCAACATCTCACACCATATACCAAAATAAGGTCAACATAGGTACAAGATTTAGACATAAAGGGTGATATAATAAGCAAATTAGAAGAGCAAGGAATACTCTACCTGTCAGATCTATGAAGTAGGGAAGCATGTATTATCAAACAAGAGACAGAGAGTATTGCAAAATATAAAATTTATCATTTTGATTATATTAAATTCAAAAGGTTTTGCACACACACACCACCACCAACAACAATGTAACCAAGATTAGAAGGAAAGCATAAAGCTGGAAAACTATATAGCAACTGTCTCTGATAAAGACCTCATTTCTCAAATATATAGAGAAATGGGTCAAATTCATAAGAATACAAACCATTCCCCAATTGGTAAATGATCAACAGATATGAATAGGCAGTATTCAGATGAAATTAAAGCTATCTATAGTGATATAAAAGTGCTCTAAATCACATTTGATTAGAGAAATTCAAATTAAATTAACTTTGAGGTAGCATCTCACACCTATCAGATTTTGTAATATGGCAAAAAATTAAATGATAAATGTTTTAGGGGATGTGGGAAATTGGGACACTAATTAAAGCACTCTTGGTGGAGTTGTAAACTGATCCAAGCATTCTGGAGAGCAAGTTGGAATTATGCCCAAAGATTACCAAACTGTGGATACCCTTTGTGATGAAATAATGAGATTTAGCAGATACTCAAAGACCCAACTGGAGATTAATCTAGACTGATTGAATCAAGTGAGAGTGATTAACTGCTGATTAGCCTACTTCAAGTTAACTGGATTGTAATCACACCTTGAGAACACCTTCAGAACCAATGGATTTGGATGATGCCAAGCAATCAGCTTGAAGCAGTGTGTAAGGACCGCCTCTGTTCCAGACCTATAAAAAGCTTCTACAATCAGTTTGCTGGAGAGAGTTCCTGATGAAAGCAGGCTCATGGAGGAGGACTTCAGGAAGAACCCAACCAGGCTGGAACTCTAGGCTAGGTAGGACTTCTTTTCTTAACTTTCTGAACTCCTTGTGAATACCTCTATGCTTTAATAAATGTATAATGCCCAAAGACTGGTGCTGAAGCTTCTAATTTAAGGTGACCACAATTTAGATTTTAAACATCACACCTTTGATCCAGCAATACCACTACTAGGTCTGTATCCCAAATAAAAAGGAAAAAGGACCAACATGTGCAAAAATATTTGTAGTAAATCTTTTCATAGTGGCAAAATATTGGAAATTTGGGGGGATGACCATCAAATAAGTAATGGCTGAATAAGTTGTAGTATAGTGATATAATGGAATACCATTGTGCAATAAGAAATGATGAGCAGGCAGATTTCAGAAAAAAAATTCTACAAATTGATGAAAAGTGAAATGAGCAGAACCAGGAAAACATTGTTCACAGTAATAGCAACATTGTGTGATGATCAACTATGAATGACATAACTCTTCTCAGCAACACAATGATCCAAGACAAGTCAAAAGGATTCATAATGGAAAAAGTTATACACATGCAGATAAAGAACTGATAGACCCTGAATGCAGATGGAAGCATACTTTTCCACTTCCTTGTTGCTATTTTTGTTGTTTTCTCTTTCAAAATTATGTCTAATATGGAAATATGTTTTATATGCTTGTACATACACAACCTATATCAAATTGCTTACCACTGTAGGAAAAGGAGAGAGGAGATAATTTAGAAGTCAAAATCTTGCAAAAATGAAAGAAAAAATTGGAAAAATAAGATACTATTAAAACAAAAGGCATCAATAACTTTTTAGAAAAGTAATGATGTTGACTATAAAATTGATAATGATAACTGTTTTTGAATAAAAGTCATACTATAAACTAAAAAAAATGTTACAAGTATCATCTTGTGACTAATGAAAATAATCCCAAGAGACAGAATTTTTGGATAATTAATAATCCATTTATTAATTAGACTAGCTAATAATCAATAAGTTGATTATCTTTCATCTCTTAACAATCAAATACCAAACCATGTATATGACATTACACTAAAATACTTAATACTTATAACAAAATAAAAATACTTATAATAAAATAAGGAGGTGACCCTGACACCTGATTTGAGGGAGTGGATATCTTAATGAGGTTAACTAAAAGTCTTCAGCTCCTTCTGCTAAGAATACAGTTTGAACATGAATTTATACATTAGATCAAAGTTTGATCAGCTACTTCCACCAATCTGGACAAAGGAATCCATCTCAGAGCATTCTGGTTTTCTCCTTCATGAGCTGGGTTGCCCTAAACTTCAATAAAATGGTGCAAATATATGGGCTTAATGCTTTAGGGCTAGAATGTACCTAGACTCCATTCTGTTTATACCATAAACAAATATAAGGTCTCCTAGTTGGGTGGGTTTTACCCCAAATTGTGGAACATGTATCCCAGAGATTAGGCCAATCTCATCTATCAGCCTTGTCCTTTAGAAACTGGCTGAATGACCTACAGGGCTGGTCCCTAAATGAAAAAAAAAAAGAAGAAAGGCAAAACCTTAATATTAATTTAATAATCCTTATTAATATGACAGAAAAATTTATTTTACCATTTAAGGATATAAATAGTTTAACCTTATTGAATAACAAGTATTTTTTTCTTTCCTTTTTATCTTTTAATGCTTCTCTTGAATCTTCTATTTGAAAATTGAATTTTCTGTGCAGCTCTGCTCTTTTCATCAGAAATATTTAAAAGTGTTCTATTTCATTGAAAATGCGTTGTTCCCCTAAAAATTATTCTCAGTTTTGTGAGGTAAATGATTCTTGATTATAATCCTAGCTCTTTTGCTTTCTGTAATATCATGAAGTCCTTCCATCCCTTAACATAAAAGCTGCTAAATCCTGTGTAATCCTAAATGTGACTGCTTTCAGTAGTTTCTCCTTGACCTCAGAGTTATAGAATGTGGCTATGATATTCTTAGGGAATGTTTTGAGATCTCTTTCAGCAGGCGATCATTGGGTCCTTTCAATTACTATTTTACCCTTTTGTTCTAGGACATCAGGCCATTGCTCATTGATAATATTGAGATACTGTTCGGGATCTTTTTTGATCACAGCTTTCAGATAGTCCAATAATTCTTAAATTTTCTCTTTTGCATCTTTTTTTTTTCAGGTCAGTTGTTTTTCAATTAGGTTTTCACATTTTCTTCTATTTTTCTTTTTTCCTTTGATTTTGTTTGATTGATTATTGATGTTCCATAGATATTAACTTCCACTTGCACAATTCTATTTTTTTTTGTGGGGCAATAATTGTTAAGTGATTTGCTTAGAGTCACACAGCTAGTAAGTGTCAATTGTTTGAGACCAGATTTGAACTCAGGTCCTCTTGAATTGAAGGCTGGTGCTTCATCCATTGCATGATGTAGCTTCTCCCTTCCCCAATTCTACTTTTTAAGGAATTGTTTTCTTCAGTAGATTTTTGTACCACCTTTTGTATTTGTCTATTTCTACTTTTTAAGGAATTTTCTTCAGTGAATTTTTGTACATTATTTTTTCTTTTTTTGCTTCCCTTATCATGCCATTAGCTCCTTTTTCATAATTCTCTTGCATAACTCATTTATTTTCCCACTTTTCTTCCCACCTATCTTATTTGATTTTTAGAATCCTTTTTCACATCTTAAAGGAGGATTTTTTGAGCATTAGTTCAATTCATATTTCTCTGTGATGCTCCTTATGTAGAAGTTTTGACTTCATTGTCCTCTTCAGAGTTTTTGTTTTGATTTCTCTGTCACCACAGTAGCTTTCCATGGTCAGGGTTGTATTGATGTTGTATGTTTGCTTTTGGTCATTTTTTGGCTTATTTCATAACTTTTAATATTGAGCTCCACTCCTGAGGCACAGGAGGTATTGTGTGTCATATCTTATGCCAGGGGCATAGGCCTTGTCCCTGGCTTGCTGTGAGGGCCTCCTACGCTGTCAGGTCTACTGTTATTTATGCTTAAAATTACAAAGTAAAATAAGTAAATAAATAATAAGGGGGGCAGCTAGGTGGTAGAGTGTATAAAACACTGTCCCTGGATTCAAGAGGACCTGAGTTCAAATCCAGCCTCAGACACTTGATATTTACCATCTGTGTGACCCTGGGCAAGTCACTTAACCCTCATTGCCCTGCAAAAAAAAATACAGAATAAAAGACATATGAATACTTTGTAACATTATAAAAAAGCATTTGTCTAAAACCAAAATTTAATATAATATGCAATGGGGATTTACTTAATGCTTTCTCAACAAATACAGGAATAAAGCATGGATGACTTTTACTTCATAGGAAAAAAGGGTGCTAATTATATGTATTTATATGCACATATAAACATACTCATGAATTTACATACACACATATGAACACGATGCTATATTGTATGTACACACACAATTTGCGTTCTCTTCCTCTTGTTCCATCTGCTTTCCTCCTTCTCCTCTTTCTTCTTTTATATAGGTATAGACATAAACATAAATCTCATTCATTCATCTATTTATTTATTTGTTCATTCATTCATTCATTCACTCATTCACTCATTTATTTATTTATTTAATTAATTTATTTATTCCTTCATCCATCTATCCATTCATTCACCCATCCATCCATCCATTCATTCATTTGTTCATTTATTTACTTATTTATCCACCCATCCATTTATTTATTGATTTGTTTGTTTGTTTTTGTGGGGCAATGAAGGTTATGTGACTTGCCCAGGGTCACACAGCTAGTAAGTGTCAAGGGTCTGAGGCTGGATTTGTACTCAGGTCCTCCTGAATCTAGGGCCAGTGCTTTATGTTCTGTGCCACCTAGCTGCCCTTACATTCATGAAATTAAAAAAAAAATCACACCTTCAACATACGTCAAACTGTGTATCACTGAAAGAGAAAACTGCATATCTTCATTCCTAATAAATGCCATTGATTTTTCTTGATTTGCGTATATACATACCAGCAGGGGAAAATGTGTTTCCAGGCCAAAGGGACCTGGGGGTGGTGTGCTAAGTCCAGTCAAGAGAGACTCTACAAATGACTGGGTCCTAGGGCTCAGCATTTTCCCCTTTGGGCTCCAGACCCAGAGTTCACGGAAGCGATTGCCATCTAGTCCATTGAGGTTCTTTGGGAAAGGACCTTCTAAGTGAGTGGATTCTGTTGGCCAGCAGCAATCTCCTTAATAAACGCTTAAAAGTCTAACTCTTGCTAAAGCTTATATTTTATTGGCGACCACTCATTAAATATTTTAGACAGTTTAGCTAGAATTTTATCCCTTAACAGATGGTATATATTATAACAGAGAGAGAAAAGAAAAAACAACAACAACAAAACAAAACTGTTCATTTAAAGTCTCTGAAAGTCTTTTCTCAGATGTCCTCTAGGTGTAGTCGTGGAATGGAAGTCTTTTCAGGGGTTTTCAAATAATACCCCTTTTTTTTTACTTAGTATACAATTACTTTTCTGAAAAATCAGAACATATTTAAATACAAGTTAAAGCACAACACAATCCTAAAGAAAACTGTTTTTGAAAAAAGAAAACTTTGACAAACATTCCCCTCTTTTTTTTAATATACTTATCAAAAATAATACTTCTAGAATCAATTTACACTTGCCATGGCAACCAATTTGCCAGGAAATGCTTTAAAGAGTTTGATCAAATAATCAGTTGAGAAAAAATAGCAAAAACAAACAACTCAGAATATGAGAGCACAATACTCCTAGAATTAACATTGTATTATGAAATCAAAACTATCTTTAAAATCTAATATAATTGGTAACAGATGTCAAGACCAAATTCAACACTGTATTTATCATGACACCTGAGATAATTATGGGGATTACCATAAAAGAACAGAGAAATGATGGGATATGAGCATTCCCACACTTGAGCAATATGTACTGCCCATCAAAAATAACAGAATATGATAACCCATGCTAACTAACAATATGTTAATAACAATATAGAAAAGGGAGAGAGGAAAGTTTTGTCCAGAGGGGTGATTTTTTGTCCTCATGAACCGACGCTTTGACATTGGTCTTGCAAAGGGAGGGCCTCTGCAGAGAATACATGTTACAGATGGTGTATATTATAACAGAAAGAGACAAGAGAAAAAAAAAAACAAAACTGTTCATTTAAAGTCTCTGAAAGTCTTTTTTCAGATGTCCTCTAGGTGTAGTCATGGAATGGAAGTCTTTTCAGGGGTTGATGTGTGGATGCTGGTAATTAGCCAGGAAAACTTCCTACAAAATTGGGCTTAACACAGCTTAAAAATTGAGGATAATAAATGATTGCAAAAAATGCGAATACATCTTGACTCAGAACACAATATATAATTGTGCAACAATTTCAAATAATACCCCTTATTTAAATATAAGTTAAAGCACAACACAATCTCAAAGAAAACTTTTACAAATGTTCCCCTTTTTTTTAAAATATGCTTATCAAAAATAATACTTCTAGAATCAATTTACATTTGCCATGGCAACCATTGCCAAGGATTAATTAACCACCTGACTATACATACATATATATATATGTATGTATGTATGTATGTATGTGTGTATGTATATATATACACACACATATATACATACATATACACACACATATATACATATATATACACACACACACACATATATATATACATATACATATATAGACACACACACACATATGCACAGAAAGCATTCAAGGAAATAGTATTTACAAGTACTTTAGAGGAAATTTAGTCCAATATCCCCTGCTTATGTCTCTATCATCTACTACTACAGTGTTGTACAGTGTTGAAAAATCTCAGAAGTAGAGAAGTACAAATGACTTTAAAATGAAAAATAAATGTGTAAAGAAGTCATATTAATACCCTCCATCTTCCATGCCACTGAAGTGATATAGATGTTAAGCAATGGTTTTATATTTAATGTTGCAAACTTCCACCTTACAAAATACAGTGAAAACATGCAGGAAATATTCTTTCACATTAATTAAAGCACCATGCAATCAACCAAAATGTCTATTTTAGAAAAGAGAACAAATTGCAAGAAAAGATTAAGACTTTGTGATAATTACCTTGGATGATACTGGATTAAGGAGATAATATTAATGTTTGGAAATGAATACTTTTATTTTACCTATTAAATCAAGAGCTAGGAATGTAGTTAACATTTTCTTTTGAGAAAAAAACGTGGCCATATTAAAAGACTGTCAAATCAAATGACCATAATGTATTTTAGTATATGCCAAAATGCATATATACATTTATATCTATTGTTTGTCAGCTGAACTGGCTTGTCCATGGAATAATTGAAGCTAATCTTTGTGTTTAATTCTCATGTAAGCTATTCCCATCATAAAATATATATTTTCCACTTCCAAACCTTTTATTTCCCATATGTATAGATATCCTTTCATTAGATATTTTCAGGAACTTAAAATGAACCAAGTATCATAGGTAGAAACAAAGGCAAAAATTTATTTTTTCTCAAGAAATTTACATACTAGTCATCTCAATACAATTTAATATTGATTTTTTTTTGGTGAGGAAATTGGGGTTAAGTGACTTGCCCAGGGTCAAACAGCTATTAAGTGGTAAGTGCCTGAGGTCAGATTTGAACTCAGGTCCTCCTGAATCCAGGTGCAGTGCTCTATCCACTGCACCACCTAGCTGCGCAATAAAATTTAATATTGATTAAACATCTATATTTGTATCCCTGTGCTAGGTATTAGGGTTAACAACAATAACAACAACCAAAAAAAAATAATATCTGAATCTGTATACCAGGGAGAGAAAACCAACAAATGTGCAAAATTAAACAGCAATTATAAGAGATATCACTAGATGTTTCACAGATCATAGTTTTAAATCTGGAAGGAACCCCAAAAGTGATATTGTTCAAAATACATCTTCATATAGATTTTAGAAATTGAATCTCATAGAGGTTGTTATATACTTAATTTTCACTAGTAAAAAGGGGAAGAGAGAGAATTCAAACCCAGATCCCCTAATTCCAAATACAATGTCAGATACAAAATGTAGGTATTCCACAAATAAAATGCAATACTATCCTTTGAAAAAGGCATTAGACATAGTATCAAAAGACCTGGGTTTGAACTTTGACTTGGTTATGAATATTTCAATATATTTGTACTACAATTTCCCCTATGTTAGACAAAAATCTAGGAGCATTTGAAAATACCACTTCAGCAAACTTTGCTATAAATCACATAAGCTATATCGGTTGCAAAGTTTGTTTCAGAATACTTTTAGAATTCATATTAAGTGTGTTGGTTTGCACCTTTTTAACAGTCAGTAAAGATATGCTGGTTTACTGCTTTTTCTGTTATTGGTCATCTAACTCACAAGGGAATGAATTATTTTTTCATATCTAAGTTGATTAATTCTCAAGAAAAAAATGTGCTGAATGGCTACTAGTGTTTCTCAAAAGGACAGACTCTTCCTCCAGCTGCCATTTATTATTCTATAATTGCTATGCACCTGTAGACTGTGAAATACAGAGTTATCTAGATGATAGTCTCATAGTTCCCCAGGGAACACTGAATCAAAGAATTAGGAATTTAGAGGCACAGTGTTGATAACTTGAAAAAGGAAGCGAGAAATACAGACAATTAGCATAGACTCATGCAACAAATGCATTATATGTAATAATGATTTAAAATATATTCGCTATGCATTGTTAGATTTTAATTTCCTTTAATAACTAGACAGTTTTTCCTCCGTGTTTTTTTTACTGATTGTTTTGAAAAAAAGATCCTATGACATGTACCAGTAGTATTTTAAAATAATAATAGAAAAATGAACTCATCCAAAAACTCATATGATTAAAAGTACTACTTTGTAATAATGCCAATGCCAGGTACTTTTATGCAAATGAGAAATCTCCCATTAATATGATAGGCTAAAAATTCATCCTTTTTCCCCTTCTCCAGGAAAAATAATCTAAAGACACTTTGGAAGAAATATCAATTAACTAAAAATACTTTCTGTGTACACACAATTTTATTATAATATGTCATTTCAAAGGTACAACATCTTGGACTTTCATTTGCTTGCTGGTGCTCTGTGCAATAAAGATATACTTATATATTTCTTTTACTTGTGCCTCAGGTAAGCAAGTATTCTCCAAATGTTTTCGAAATTTGTAATTGGCAAAACCCAAGAAAAATATTTCTTAGATTATTTTTGTTTGAAAAGAATGAAAGAAAACTAATTTACTAAGTGTTTAGGGCCAAGCATTGTGCTAAGTCCTGAGGATACAAATAGAAAAATGAAACAGCTTTTATTTTCAACGAATTCACATTTAAATTGAAAAGTCAATCCATTTAATAAGGTATGTGTTCAAAGTGGATGGAAAGGCCTAATATAAAGTTCTTAGGGTTTTGTAACATTGCACAGAGATATAGAGGACATAGCAAAAGCTTACATGGTAAAACCAGGGGAATTGAGGAATGTAATGGCAGGTAAATCCCAGTGGTTCTTCATCTTGCTCAAGGATTGTTTTTGTTAACTCTTGGAGCATTCAAATGAGTGGTTCTGTTTATCCCAAAGCCTAAGAGGCTAGATTATGGTTTCTGGATTATCTCTTTTAAAGTGGGCGAATGATAATGCAGCTAGGAGAGAGGAGGGAATCTGGGATAACAAGTAAAGGGAGTTCTCAGAAAAAATTAGTTCAAGGGCTCCCAGAAAATCTATTCCAATAAGCCATATTGTACAAGGTTGAATGGGACTGGGTGAGTAGAAGTGAGTGTGTGTGTGTGTGTGTGTGTGTGTGTGTGTTAACATGGTTTTTGACATCAATCTGTGGCCCCAGGTATCCATTTCTATTTGAGTTTGATGTCTTATTTATAATCCTTGTAATGTTAATCTAAGAACTCACTTCTACTCATCCAGTCCCATTCTCCTAGCTGAAGATGAGGATGATGTAGCAGCAACAAACTCAGGGAGATTACCACAGTTCATATACTCTTATAGTTTTCATTATACAAAAATAAGTAGGACTAGGTCCAGGGACAATGTATTGTAAATGCTGTTTATTGATGAATTAGTGTCATTATAAGGTGACCAGAAAGGGCAATTTATTTAACAATGACTATGAAATTAATGCTTCCTGTCATTGTATAGATATGATGAATAAATCCTCAATGAATACCAAATCTGCCATGATTACTTAATCAATAAATACCATCATTGTGGTAAAATATTGATATGGACTAAGTTATGTAAGTCCACAGACAAGTATTGGTAAAATGCTCAGTATTCTGGAATAACCTAGAGGCTCCAGGGATATAGATGTTTTCAGATAGTCTATGTGAATATCTGAAGGGAGAATTGAACCAGAGTTAATTGTGACTTCTGTTTTTATATAGATCACTTAAATCCCTAATGAAATAGGACTTTGTTGTGTTTTGTTTGTTTGTGAGTCAGTTTCCCTGTGCTATTCTGAAAATTTTTTTTTGTTGTTTATTTGAAAGATAAAATGTCATGCAAATTTAGAAAAATAAGCACCTATAAAATGGAGGGCAGCTGACCATTTTTAGAAGAAATTTTTGCCTAAACTTTAGAAAGTTTAGTTCAATTTTTACCATCAATAATCTCACACACACACACACACACACACACACACACACAAAGGTATGTGACCATGAGGAAGTCACTTAACCTTAAAATGCTCTAGGCAACTTCCTAAATTCCCAACTTGAAATTGATGATGGATATTTCCTACAGAATGTTTGCTCAGATCCACATGAAAAACTCCAGGCCCAGATTTCTATGTACTGGATCACTTATAGACCAATGTTCGCTGAAAGGGCTAGAGTGTGATCTGTGTGGTCATGAATATGGGTATGATCTCCAGTAATGCAAATTGTGGCACATCAACTTTCTTAGCCTTTTACTTAACTCATGGTATTTAAAATTAGAAAACAAAGTAAAAACATTTTTTGAGAGGACATAGGGAGGGGTCAAGAGTCAAGGGGATATCCTTAGGCAATGTCAAAAGCTAGGATTCCTGATTAAATTATTTATTTGTTATTTGTTTGTTTAATTCAACCAGCTAATCTAAGCATCAGAGAGTATAACATATAATTCCCAAGAGCTGTGTTTTCTATCTACTTCTCAGAAGGTAGCATTCATGTTGATATTAGGATTATATGTCAATAATTAGGAAAGCCATAGGGAACTATTTCTCTGAGGCTCTCAGCAATGTGTTTAAATCACAAAATATTAATGAAGATAAATGTTAGAAAGATGCAATATTGGATTTGACACAAGGAATGAAACTTTAGTCTCTGAAAACTTGGCAAAACTAGCTCCCCAGTGCCACATAGATATTTTCCAACTTTGTCAATATGTTGTCTATGATGCTATGTTCACTTTCTTCTCTCTTCATTCGTGACCTGTAGCTGCCCTTGAAGACTGGAAGATATTAGAAGCATCTGCCTCAAAATATCTCCTGACTGACCCTAAGAATCTCACCATTAGAATAATCATTTTGATGAAAAAACTGTATCTCTAGAAGTCCCTTTTAAAAATAAATTTGAAGGGGCAGCTAGATGGCACAGTGGTTAAAGCACCAGCCCTAGATTCAGGAGTATCTGAGTTCAAATCCGGCCTCAGACACTTGACACTTACTAGCTGTGTGGCCATGGGTAAGTCACTTAACCCCAATTGCCCAGCAAAAAATAAAAATAAAAATAAAATAAATTTGAAAAAGAAAAACTGTTATTGGGAAAGGTTAAGCAAATATCAAACATTCTCACATTATAACGGATTATTCTTTCACATTAACTATCTATAATCTTATGATGGGACATGAAACAGGCTTTGAAGAATAAGGAAACTGGAGAGAGGAACAGAGCATTCCTGTCTTGGAGTCAAGAATTTAAGTTTGAATACCACTTTGGAAATATAATTATGGCATTCTCTGGACATCATTTGTATCATTCACAAAAAGAGGAGAAGAAGAATTCCAATAATACTTCAAAATTTTTCTTTGAAGAAAGTGATGTACACCTTAAAGCTCTATATAAATGTTAACTATTACTATGCTTATGAAGAAGGACTTTCTCTTATTAAAGTAATAGATGTGAAGCCAGGGAGCCCTGGGTTCAAATCCCAATTCTGATAGTAGTTGTGTGACCTTGGGAAAATCATTTAACATTTATAAGTTTCATTTGTCAAATAAGAATGTCAAAATCGGTGAATGAATAAAAAAAATGCATGAATCATTTACTATGTGCAAAGAACTGTGTTAATGAAATGACCTAAAATTTTAAATTCTCAATGGGTTAAACTTGTAATTGGGAAAGCTGCAAGTCATGCCACATTGCTGAGCATTCTTTAAGGTCAATGGCTTAGCATATCAATCAAATAACATTTGTTATATAATCATTATGCTACATGCACTGTACTAAGTACAAGGAAAGTAAACAAAACAAAAACAAAAACAAAAGATAAAAAAACAAAAAAACAAAAATCCATTATCCTTGACCTCAGAAGCTCACATTCTAATACAGGAGACAATAAAATATAACTATGTACATACAGGAAATATACAGATTAGATGGAAGGTAATATCCAAGGGAGGTCACAAACAGCTGTGGAGATCAGAGGTGGAATTCAAACTAATGCTAGAAGGAAGTAGAGATAGAACAGCTAGGGCAATAGCACTGAGTTAAGAGGTCAGTTCTGTGGTAAAATGGAGAGAGTGTAGGGTCTGGAGTCAGGAAGACTCATCTTCATGAGTTCAAATCTGGTCTCAGACACTAGCTGTGTCACCCTGGGTGAGATACCCCAAATGGGGTCATGAAGAGTCAGACATGACTGAAAATTGACTGAACAATGTAGGAGACAGAATGTCATATTTGAGGAACAGCAAATAGATCAGTGCAACTAAAATGTAGACTTTAGGTAGATGAATAAAGTCCATGAGGATTGGAAAGTAAAGCAGGCAGGGGTGAAAGGGTTTTCATTGTCAAATAGAGGACTTTACATTTGATGCTAAAGGAAATAGGAAGCCTCCAGAGCATATTGAATTTGTACAATGAAAGGGACTTTCATTTTAAGAAAATTATTATGGCAGCTGAGTAAAAGATGGATGGTAAAAATGTGATGAAACTTAAATCAGAAAAATCAAATAGAAAGCAATTGTAATTGTCCAATGAAGAGATGATGGGGACCTATAGTACAATAATAGTGGCTAGGTAAGTGTAGAAAGGGTGACTTACAGGAGAAATGTTTTGAAGATAGTAATGAAAACATTTGAAAATTGATGGGATATATGGGGTGAGTCTGGGAGAAGAGGAGAGAATTATGCCAAAGTTACTTGGCTGAGAAACTGAGAGGATGGAGCTACTTAAAAAATAACAGGGACATTTGGAAGAAGAAAGAATTTGAAGAGAAAGATAAAGATTTCTGTTATGGACATGTTGGGCTTGAGATGCCTACAGGACTTTCAGCTGAAGATATTCCAAAAGAAATTGATGATACATGATTGTATCTCAGGAAAGAGATTATGGCCAGATATGTAAATGTGGGAGTCATCTGCATAGATATGATAATTGAGCCCATGAGAATTCATGAGATCATCATGATTAGGTAACATGGATGAAAATCTCACAAAGGAAATGGAGAATGTTCAGTCAGATGGGGAAGGGGCAAAGAAGGAGAGCATATTGTCAATCAAACCTAGAGAAGAGTCAAAAGGACAGTCAATCTTCTGTAGTAACATTTCCATTACCAAAAATCATAACAATTTCTGATGCTGAACCATTGGACAAGAGAGCCAAGAATTTGTTGGTGAGAACTATTTTCCTCAACTTTAGCAGCTATGGCTGCAGCCCTATAAGAGATACTTGCATATCCCTGCTCCGTAAAGACTTCTTATCTGCACCACAGCTAGAGGGGATGAACAGGAAGTAGGGATAGTTTTCTGGCATATGCTGCTATTTCTGGGATCTTGAGTACAGAGTCATGGTCAACTTTTACTGGGATGTGAAGGGTGGCCATAGTTAAAGTGAAGGCAATGTCTTGGCCTCTCTGGGATATACTGATTCCTGTCGCTTCCTCAGGGTATAGTGATCCTTTGGCTAGACTGGCTTACATGCCTGATGATAAAAACTGGTATTAGTGGTGTCAGACATGGTGTTATCTTATCTGGGTAAAGGCTATTTTTCTGGATGATGGCTACCAGATGGGCTAGTGGCCTGGAGGCCACTGCTTTTGAAGTGATGAATGTCACAATAATGGCTTCTAAGTCTCCTTTCCTGTTCCAAATCTATCATCTGCTGATGATACTTGATGATGTAGAAGATGATGATTGAGATGGTGGTGGTAGTAATGAGGATGAAGATGATGAAGTACTGTATAAGCAGGGAAGGGGGAAAGGAGTGAATAAATAGAAAGTTTGAGGTTTCCTGGGCTTCAAAGGATAGTGAATCTTTGTAATAAAAGTCAACTGGAGTAGGAATGAGGAAGGCAAACATTTCACACTTTAAAATTTGTCCTCAGGCCAGTCAGCCCTGCTTTGCCCTTTGTTGGATTCACTCAGTGCTCTGCCATTTCTTTGATTCTTCTGTTTTCTTCATTCAGTAAAACCTGCAGAAAGTTGGAGACAAAATTCCAATCACGGACACTTTTTTTTTTTTTGGCTCTTGCAGCAGATCTGGGAATGCTAATCAGTCAAGGCAGGGTTTTGTTGCAATAAGGATGGAGTGTTTCTGGAAAGACTTTTCCCTTTCATCAGTTGTCAGAGCAACAAAGTGAAGCATACTGCTGTGTATCTTGAGGATAGTCTGGAAAACCATCCAAACTGATTGATTCTGCTCAGATGACATCCTAATGTGGCACCCGAGTAGCTCCAAGTCCTTGATTTAACTTCCCTACAAAATTAAGAAACTAGTTAAAAATCACTTTAAGGCATGTGACTGACACTGTAAGTGAATCAAACTAGTTCTGAATTTGGATGAGAACCAAGTTTTGGTGTGATTTAGGATTTATTTTAAATTGTGCCCAAGGTGACATTCTTACTTACATCTTTTCCATGTGTATGTGGGAAAAAAATATATACACACAGACACATATATATGTACGCATATATACATACAATGTAATTTTGATATACACACATGTAGACATGCATATACACAATCATGCAATACATGCAATATACTTATACACATACATGTGGTAAATATATACACATGTGTATACATGTAATAAACACATGTGTTAACTGTGATGATAAGCAATTATATATTATTTGTGTGTGCATGTGCCTATACTAAGAAACATATCTATATCTTTATCATATCAATTATACACACATGCATATATATGTATATATATGTATATATATATGTGTGTATATATATATATATATATATATATATATATATATATATATATATATATACACATACATATACATTCCCCTGAACGGATTATTAAGAACTAGTATGACATTATCAGAAAAAAAGGGTTCAGCATTTGTTTTCTTTATTTCTCTTTACTCTCTGCTTATCTGATTAAGATATGAATATGATCACAGAATAATAAAGATGAAACAGTGAATTTGGTTCCTGATATAGCTTCCTTGAGCAAAATGGAAAATTGGTTACTTAATTCCTCTCTCATATAAATGTAACATTTTCTCATATACACACACATACTTTTGCTTGTATATTGTTGTTCAGTCATTCAGCCATGTCCCACTTTTTGTGACCCCACACCAGGCCCTTCTATCCTCCACTATCTCTCAAAGTCTGTTCAAGTTCATGTTTGTTGTTTCTGTGAAAATGTTCATCTCAGCCTCTGTCATCCCCTTTTCCCTTTGCCTTCAGTCTTTCCCAATATCAGGGTCTTTTCCAATGACTTTCTTTTTATCATATTAAATTATTTAAACTTCAGCTTGAGTATTTTGCCTTCCCTGATTAGCCTGAATTAATTTAACTATTGACTGATACACACACACACACACACACACACACACACACGCACACAAATATGCATATAAACACATATGTGTGATGAACTTTCCATTTATATGTGAATATATATACACAAATATATGCATACATGGAAACATTTATTAATTTAGGCATTATTAACTTGGGCATTAATTAGCACCCTAGAGGGTGCAAGGTGGTACAGTGCATAGTGTACTTGGTCTGGAGTTAAAAAGACCTGAGTTCAGCTGTGACTTCAGATACTTACTAGCTGTGTAACTCTGAGCAAGACTTTTGTTTTGTTTTGTTTTGTTATTGTGAAGTTTAAAATTCAATGTGTGTTTTTCTCATTCCTGTCCCAAGTGTAGGGAAAGCCAGCTAGGGTTTACTCATAAATTAGAAGCTTTAGCACCAGTTTGGGGGCATTAAGCATTTATTAAAATATAGAAAATATTAGTAAAGAGAGAACACTTGGAGTGCAGAAAGTTAAGAAACCTCTCTATCCTAGAGGAGAGATAAGAGTCCAGCCTGGCCTGCTTCTTCCAAGAGTACTCTGCCACCAAGAGCCTGTTAGAGCAATGACTTGCCACAGGATCCTTCTTCCATGTTCTGAGGAGAGGCAGTCCTCCCACCCTGATTCTAGCTAAATGGCTAGTATCACCCAAATCCATAGGTTCACTGGACTTGATGGTGCTCCCATGTTGAGGTCAGAGTCCACAGCCTCTGAGAACACACCCTCTTCAAAATCAGGCAGGCGGCTTCAATTGAATTAACTTTAAGTGAGTTAATCAGTGAAGTCTGTCAATATGAGTCAATCCAATCAGTACAAATCAATCCCAGCTGGGGCCTTTGGGCAGTGGCAAAGGCCATTATTTTCTTACATTATATTTGTGTATATATATCTTTTAAATCAGTAAAACAAAAACAAAAATAACACTTGTATTGCATTCTCTCTTGTCTAACTCATTCTACCTCCATCTAAAAGCGAAAGAAAAACAAAAGCTCACTTGCAAACATATGGTTGGTTGGTTATTGTCCTTCCTTCTCAAAGAGGACCAAAATGGCATCACTATAACATCGTCAAGTTACAGAGTGTCCAACTGTGGCTGATCAGATTAATATGAGCTCAGAATATTCTACCACAGGTCAGGCAGAATTGTCCATGTGAACATTTAGGTAGGATTCTCTAAATTTTTTCATCTCAGGTTTCTTTTGAACTACTTCAAATTAGTTTTGCTCATGGATCACAGCACCTTCTCTGATGAGGGCATGCCATTCTGTGTGCTAGAGTCTCCCATGTAATGCAATCAATTTCAAAGTTCTTAAGAGAGACCTTGAAAGTGTACATCCATGCATACATATATAATCAAACAAAAAAATTATACACACATTATATCCATCTGTATCTATTTATCTATAATGTGTGTATATGTCTCTTTGTCTTCATTCCAAGTCCTTCATTTTTCTATCAAGATATAGGTAACATTTTTACCATTAATTCTCTGTAATTATTGCTTATTATGTTGATCAGAGTTTGAAATTCTTTCAGATCTGTTTTTCTTTACAATATTGTTGCTATTGTTTAATTTTTTCTTCAAGTTCTGTTCACTTCACTCTGCATCAATTTATGTAATCTTTTCAAAGTTTCTCCAAAACAGTTCCCTTCCACATTTCTTACAGGGATTTTGTTGCCTGGGCATAGTTTAGAACTTCCTGTGCCACATTGCTAAATTTCTTTCCAATTTGTTATTCGATCTCTCATTTTATTTCAAATTTCCCCCTCTAGTGCTCTCATTTCTTTTATAAAAAAACACTTTAAACTGAATTTAAAAACAACCACAACAACAACCTGTTGCTTCATATTTTCCAGGAATTCTAGCTGAATTTGTGTCCAAGTTGTATTTTTCTTTGAGAAATTGTGTGTCGATGTTTTGGAATTATCCTCTTATTCTGGTTTTGTGTCTTGAGTATCCCTGTCACCATAATATCGTTATGGGAATGCAGTGGGATCCCAAGAAATGTAAGGATCCCAACCCCCAAGGAATCCTTAAAACTTTTCCCAGGGAAAAGCACATCAGGAATAAGGTGTGGCAGAGCATGACCCTGGTATGCTGATAAGCAATATCAAGGTCTTCAAGATGATATACAAGATATGGATGGGTGCTACATATCTTATTGATGCCCCTTTATTCCAAAATCCCCTCCATTTCCCTCCCTGTTCTTTGTAATGGCCTTCCATCCCTTTTGTTTTGTAAAGATACAAAAGACCAGTCTTCTCTTACTCCAGTGGGTTAGTAACCAAGATGATCTGTTCCCCTACCATATTTCTCTCTCTCTCTCTCTCTCTCTCAGCAGGGCAATGAGTGTTACACAGCTAGTGAGTGTCAAGTGTCTGAGTCCGGATTTGAACTCAAGTCCTCCTGAATCCAGGACTGGTACTTTATCTACTGTGCCACCTAGATGCCCTCAAGTGTCCATATTTCTCTCTCTTAATAAATCTTTTTTTTATTTTACAAGATTTGTGATGAACCTCCAATTCTTTGGATGAGCAAGCCTCTCCCCCCCAACAATATCTTTTCCTGTTCAGATTCTTTTCAATTTTTTGTTTGTTTACTCATTCTTCTAAATTATTTCCTAAATTCAAACTTGATTTTAAGGCTGGCCTTTATGCATTTCTGGAGGGCAGTTCTGGGCTGACCCTGTTTCTGCTTTCTTGGGGGTATTGAATATTGTATTATTCTGGAATCTCAGGGACAAGAAGGGGACCTGAAATGTTTTAGTGATTCCCAAGGTGGTCTGATCCATGTTAAAGTTGTTTTATTGGCTTATTGTCTGACCTCAGCAAGTTCCTGACCTGGATTTGCCTCTATGCAACAATGAATACTGCAATACTCAACTACTCTCAGCCAGCTGGTTTTCTGAGGGATGGAACTGCAGGCTTCCCTTTGGTTTGAGATGCCTGTCCTGGTTTTAATTCTGCAGACTTCAAATTGGGTTAGAAGTTCAAAATGAGTCTTTGTTGTGCCTTTGGGGTCAGAGTTACAATGTATCTGTTTGCCTCTGAATTTCCTCCTCTCAATTTAGAACACATGGAAACTCCCTACCTTGGAACACTACCTTTTGAGGTAGGTCCTTTTGCAGTCTGTCCTGGATCTGGCATCCAGAAATGTGTAACAGCAAAGCTGCTGGTTGGCACCTGTCCCACACTGGTGCTCTGGTGTGGATCTGGAATCTTCTCTTAGTTCCTGGCCTAACCCCATCCCAGTGTGCATAGAGAGATCTAAGGTCTGCCTTATGCTGCCCTGGGCTGGAAAAAATTATTCACTGTGACTTTTCCTTGAATCCTTGGAATTTTCCACCTGGTTCAGAGGCTAGCTGACCACCAACATTAAGTAGTTTCTTTTTAGAGTTAGTAGGGTCTATACTTAACTCAAGAGCAGTTCTATTGTTTCTTTTGTTAAAGATTAATTTACATTAAGTAGTTGTCTGTGACTCTGGAGCAATCTTTTGGTTCCCTTCTGTTCTGTTACTCCATTAAAAACCCTGCCCTCAGTTCCCATATTTGGGTATTCCTAGCTTCTGAAGTTTGTAATACCATGAGCTATAGTTCCTCTGCCCCGATTGAAGACCTTATTTCTCCTATAGTGATTGTTTCCTTAATTTTCAGGTTAACAACACATACACACACACATACACATACACATACACATACACATACACATACACACATACATACAAATACCCATCTATATTTGCATATATGGGAGATACACATAGATGTATAGGTATATATTAACATACATGTATCTATAGTTCCATATGTTTGTGAGTATATTTATATATTATATGCATAATCATATGCAACACACATATTCAAATGTCCATATACATACATGCTTCATACATACACACACAATATACTTTTTAAATTGTTCTGCAAGAATTCTTCCTTCCTATCCAAACTGCCTAATTGATTATTCTTATTTTATTATGGGCACAATTAATATAATACCATAAATATTTGCCAAAGGGTTACTGGATATAGAGCACTGACTATAATGGATAAGACACATAGATGAAATAAGATCTATCATTATGTTATGGATTGAGAATTAGCCTTAGAGTCTGAAGCCCTGATTTTAAATCTTGAATCTGATACTTGGTAGCTATGTGATTATGAGCAATTCACTTAACATCCTGAATATCAGTTTCATCATTTCAAAATAAGGGGATAATGATTAAACTCTCATTATCTACCCTACTCTAGAACCATAAGTTTTTGTTCTAGGGGAATGGCACACCAAGACAGCTGGCAGCAATATATAATCCTTAGTTAAGGGCTTTAAAGATATGCACAGCAAAGATCAACATAAAGTGTGAAGAGAAAAAATAATTGTCAGTCAGAGATTTTAGGAAGGCCAACAATACACTTTCCAAACAATTTAAGGAAAATTCCTTTTTGACAAAAACATAGCTTTCTTGCTAAACAATCCAAGTGAAATATATTTTGTTTTATAGATTTTGTTCAACATATTGGTAATCAGAATAATAGTAGAATTATTCTTTCTTCTTTCTCAAATACTCAGTTCCCTGGTCCCACCAATCTAGATATTTTCTCCAGTGAAACAGGACATATGACTGCTTGGCTCTTGTCCATGCAATTGATAAACCTATCACAGAGGTCTACCCAATATGCCAGAAATTTTCTTCAATTTATTGGATGTTTATTTGGAGGGGAAGTGGGAATGAACCTAAGATTTCATTGGGACAGGTAATTTCTAGTGAGGAAACTTCCTTTCCAATAAAGAACAAGACCTGTTCTGTAATTTATTGTCTTAGTGAACTGCCTGGGGAGAGAGGTATATGTCTGAGAGATTAAGTGATTTGCTCAAAGTTATATAACTAGTATATTTTAGGCAAGACTTCAACCCAGGTCTTTCTTACTGAGTAAAGCTTTCTATCCACTAAGCCATACTGACTCTCAGGTGTGTGTGTGTGTGTGTGTGTGTGTGTGTGTGTGTGTGTGTGTGTGTGTGTGTGTGTGTGTGTGTTTGTAGTGGGTATAACTGGGGAATTAATCCAGTTACATTCTAATTATTTTCAGATTAAGTTTAGTTAGCTGCATTCCAACATCTAATTATCATTTCATCCTGGGTAATGTCTATATCCTCAACAATTAATAAAACCCTTTGCTTTTTTCTTTCCCAATTACATAGTTAAAGACTCTCCATTGTCTATCATTGCCAAATCACAATTATTGATTACACATCATTACCTTCTAGCTTTTGGGAATGTGTAAATGGGCATTTGTTATCTCAGCTTCAGCTAGAAAATAGGTCAGGCTTGGAAAATGGAACAGCAATAATTCATATAGATAACACTTTAGGATCTACAAAATATTTTCCTAAAATTAAACAATAGTCAGTATAAGCATTATTACTACCAATATACAGATAAGGAAACTGAGAAAGGAATTTGAAATGAATTTGTCAAGGCCAGAGCTAATATCTGAATCTTAGTATTCTGGAAGCTAAGCACAGTCTCATTTCATTGAACTATACGGACTTAATGGTGGCTGGGGGCAGGGGCTGGAGTTGGAGGTGGCGAGGAGGGAGTATGGCATGCTTTTGGTTTAAGATAGCAGCCATAAATTTGGCCCTCCATTGATCCAATGAATTCAATCCTGGCTTCATATGATTACTAGCTATGTGGGCCTGGATAAATCACTTAACCATTGCCTGCCTGTGTTTTCTAATTTGGAAGTTGGGAATAAAAATAATACCTACATCTCAGGGCTGTTGTGAGTATAAAAATGAAATAATATTTCCAAATATTTATAAACATTAAAGTATTATATAAATACTAACTATGCTAGCTACCATTAAGTAGTGTGATTGTTTCTAAAGCTTACAAGAAACCCATAGAGATGCTAGGATATAGGAAATTAATTTGCATGTAACCTAATTAAACTGAAAAGAGTAGTTATGTAAAGACATGTGGCTTTTACTAATTGCTTTAGTTCTGGAAGGCACTGGAGCCCCAGTCAGTTTTTCCTTTAGTCCTTTTTCTCTTTTACTTCCTTCATAATGGATGACAGTAACATGTTTCTCTTTTTTTGGTGGACATAGGAGAACCAAACATATCTCCTCCCTCCCTCTCTCAGTTCCTCTCATTCTCACTCTTTGAATGTAGTTTGAATAAGGGCAAATTGCACAGTTTTCCATGTTGTCCAACTAGGCCCATGAGAGGTAATCTTAATTCCAGGTCTATTTGTATGTTTATAGCTATCATGCTAATTGTTCACAATGACAATATGTCTTCATAAAGGAGTCATTGTTGAATGATTTGTATGTTAACACTGAGCCAAAATTTCACTTTCACATCCGCATCCTTCAAAGTCCTCACTCAAAATCTCTCTAGCTCTTTTCTACAAAATTGTCTCCATTTTATTCACTGGAGTCCAACTAACTCAATCCTCTATTATTCACTTTCTTTGAAATGTTCCTATAATACTGTACCTGAAGGAGAATAAAATCAGGTCCTGGAGTAGTACCCTTACAAATTTGGCAGATAATATGAGAATGGAGTTTAGGCATAAAAGTATTTAGGTTACACATTAGCTGTTTCTTTTTTTAAAATTTTAACAAGAATGAAAGCATATCAAATTCCTGAAGTTTATAATTACAAGGAGGATTGAGATTAAAGGGTTAGGATTAGTCCAAACCATGAATCCTTTCTTTAATACCTCCAGTGACAGGAAATTCATTACTAAATAAACTATTTCAATTTCAGACATCTGATCATTAGGTAAATCTCATACTGATTCAAAATATGCTTTCTTTGAATGTTTCAGATTTTCCTTTTCAAAGTCACACATAAGAAATCTAACACTGCTTCCACATTGATAGTACATATTTGTAGAAAACAGATTTTAGAAAAAAAATTAGGAAAAAAAAGATACTGGAACATGAATAAATTCACACCTGCACCAACCCACCCACATATTCCTCTCCCCCAGTACACACACACACACACACACACACACACACACACACACACACAAGGAGGGGAATATTTTTTTGAGCAAAATGCTTTCAGACCTTAATGATCCTGGCATTTTCATTGGCTTTTTATCCAAGGGGATGGATGATTTAGATGTTAGAGGTCTGCCCCAAGGCAGAATGAGGTCCTATCATTAGAAATAGAAAGCACCATGTTTACTCTGTCATAATTCAGATGACCTGAGGTGAAAAAAATAAAGACACTTGTACTAACAAAGTATGAAAACCAATATAGAAGGTTGTTTACATTGAGGGCAAATTGTTCTTGTCAGGAATATGCTTTAATGGATTCACCAAAATGCCTTGATAATTAGCCAGAGGTAATAAATAGGGAGTCCATGGACTTGCTTCTATATTCTTCTTGGGACTCAATTCAGCCATGCAGGTGGGAATTTATCCTCTATCATTGACTTCCTTTTTTTTTTTTTTTTTTGCTGGGCAATGAGGGTTAAGTTACTTTCCCAGGGTCACACAGCTAGTAAGTGTCAAGTGTCTGAGGCTGGATTTGAACTCATGTCCTCCTGAATCCAGGGCTATTGCTTTATCCATTGTGCCCCCTAGCTGCCCCGCCCCATCACTGACTTACAATTCTTACTGACAACTACTTCACTAAACATTAACTCAAGTCATTTCATGATCAATTGTTGCTAATACTTGTTATCTCTCTCCAGAACTGACCTATTCCACCCTGTCTGTATTTGTTTTGTTTTGTTTTGTTTTAAATTAATAAAGTATTTTATTTTTTTCTGTTACATGTAAAGATAATTCTCTTCTTTTGTTTATACAAGCTTTACAATTTCAGATTTTTCTCCCTCCCTCCCTTCCCTTCCCCCTCCCCTAGACACCAGGTAATCTGATATAGGTATATATATATACACACACACACATATACATATATACACATATACACATAATAACATTAATCCTATTTCTGCATTAGTCATGTTATAAGAGAAAAAAATCAGAGCACTGATGAAAAAACCTCAGAATAGAAAAAAAACAACAGCACCAAAAACAGTAGTCTCTACCCAGAATATTATGACCAAATTAGCTAATTTTGTGTAAGTAGTCTTTCTGTGAACAAAAGGTTCTGGGCTGAGTTTTGAATTAGAAAGTATACTGAATATCAATTAGCTCTTTTTACAGCCGAGTGAAAAGAAGACTAACCAGAAGACTTGCGTTCAAGTCCTGTCTTTAACATATGTGCATACATACATATGTAAGCACACATATACGCATATGTAGATATGACTATATATAAATATATAACATGTTTACTTGTAAATATATAAATATGCATATGTAAATAAATATATAAAAATACACAATAAATAAAATGTAGGTATGTATATATAAATATATGAGCAGAAATAATTATAATATGATATATTATTGCATCATATAATGTATCACATCACATCATATATTATATATAAAACGATGACATGAGATAAGTGATTTAATCTCTCAACTCCCTGGGCAACTCAAGAACATGAGCTAGAGAGGAACTGTTAGTCTTTGTTATTGAACAATTTCTTCACTTCCTTACCTATTCCTTTCAGTCAATATTCAATTTTATCTATTGAAAGTCAGTCAATAAAAATTTATTCAGCGCTTACTATTTGATGAACAATACAGTAGTTAATATCATCAATATTTATATTATTTACCTATGCCTTTAATAGAAGCAGAGATGAAATTTCTCAAACTATTTCTAATCTGATAAACACAAGGTAAATATAAACCCATTTGATTGGTTGGTGGAATTCAGAGCACTAAGAGATTGGAGTGTCAACTTTCTCAGGCTATTGGATTAAGCAGGCATTTTTGTGGGGTCCTTCCACTCTTGGCTCCTAGCTACTAACACTCCCATTTAACTACTAGACATCATATATATATATATATATGGAGTTATGTAGTATATGGCTGGATGAACAATTTAGATATAAATGACTTCCTGGAAGAAGGCAGTATTTTAGAGAATTAATTAGGTTTTGTTTTTTTCATGTATTCACTAAGGACAATTTCCCCTTTGCTTGTAGATTTCAAGAGAATGATTTATTTACACCATAATCACCTTGGATATCAACACAGATTTTAATTGCAAGGAGTCATTATTATTTTGTTTTATTGACAGTTTTCAAAATAATCTTAGAAGGACTAAAAGAGCAATAAGATTAGAAAGATGGTGTAACAGGAATCAAAGAGCCCTGAGTTTGATCATAGAGGGTTCTAAATCTTACAAGGTGTGTGAGTCCTTTCAGTCACTGAACCTCTCTAAACCTCAAATCATTCATTAAATGGGTTAGTAATAAGTTGATTGCTTAATTCCCACAGTTGTGAGGAGAACAATTCATAAATCTTAATAGTTCATGTAAATTTGAGTCCTAATTCAGAGCAAAATAGACAGCATTCTTTGTAAGAAAGATATCAATCTTGGGGTAGCTAGGTGGCTCAGTGGATAGAGCACCAGCCCTGAAGCCAGGACAACCTGAGTTCAAACCTGGCCTCAGGCACTTAACACTTACCAGCTGTGTGACCCTAGGCAAGTCACTTAACCCCAATTACCTCACCAAAAAAAAAATAGAAGAAGCAAAGAAAGAAAGATATCAATCTGGAGAGAAATAAATTGAGAAACATTTACAATTATGTTAAATTTAAACTTCATGCTATGATCTCTGAATCATATATAGTAGAGAACATGATACAAATTGGATTACATATAAATACATTATATCTTAGATGAACATAAATACTTGCCAATTAATCTGTAATGTCAAATCTGTGTCTCAGAATTTTCATCATTGTATCATAGTTTTTTTTTTGTTTGTTTTTTGTTTTTTGTTTTTTGTTTTTTTGTTTTTGCAGGGCAATGGGGGTTAAGTGACTTGCCCAGGGTCACACAGCTAGTATGTGTCAGGTGTCTGAGGCCGGATTTGAACTCAGGTACTCTTGAATCCAGGGCCGATGCTTTATCCACTGCGCCACCTAGCTGCCCCTTGTATCATAATGTTTTGAAAAACAAAACAAAAATTTCAGTGGAAATGTCTTTTACAAATATAAAATGTGACAATTAAATCTGAAATTTTAAAATTAAAATATATGTACAATCTATAAATACACCTGAACTATACCCATTGTACCTCTTGATAAAAGTAGAGTTATCACATAACAGATGAATTTAGATAAATTTTCTCCTAAAATGGCCTAAATTAGTAAAATCATATCCAAGAATTAAGTACTCTTTGCCAATGATGAGTTTAAGAGAAATTTGAAAATGGTTAACAAAATGTTAATTCTCATGATAAATCACAAAACAACAACAAATAAACAAAGAAACCCATCAGGGTGTCATGGAAGGGGTACTGACCTGGGAATCAGAACTTAACTATTAGGAAACAAATTAGAGGAAAAATAGGGCATAATGTTCTTGACTATTAAGGAAGAAGAAAGCCCCGGTGGAATTAAGAAAATGATGAAAGTAGAAGTAGTTTAATACATGAAGGTTTCTTAAAGAATTCTCTTCATTCACCAACTGAATTCTGTGTGCTTCCTATCAGAGTCACCTCTTTTTGTTGGCCATCATCTTTTATCTATGATGGTCAAGATTTTATATTAAATCACCTTGCAGCAATCTACCTTTCCCAATGACTTTAATTGATCCTTCTTGTCTTAAGGCCTTTTCCCTTTCAGATTATGCTTGCTTCAGCTGCCTTCATGGACATTGAAATAAATTGTTCTCATTCTCTCATTACACTGGGGGAAGTCTTCACATGCTTGGGGTAGACACCCCTCTAATTCAACAATGGGTTTATAGCCCATTGGTTGCCCTCAACCTGGTATAGCCCACCTGGCAGATGGTTTAATAAGATATGGCCACTCTCCATGCTATAGCTTCATGGAGTCAGAAGTGAGAATTGAGTGTGCCAGGTAGAAACAAAAGGTGGATGAGCTGCTGTGAAAAGGGCTGGGCAAGCCTTCCAAACTGAAGTGCTAATCGTCCTTGAATACCTATAGACTACCTGAGATGTAATGGTATATGTAAAGTCCTTTGCAATGTTAGTTGTTATAACAATCAACATGAGAATTAGGAGGGAGGTGCAGATCATTTTGCATGTCTATTTTAATTTTTTTTTCTTCCTTCTCCATTCTTTCACCTTTCATAAACTTCAATTTACAGATGTAAGAGAAAGAGAAAATTATCTTAATAATCACAAAAGGGACACAGGCAAATATTTCCCATATATTTTCATTTTTTGGTCCTAAATATTATTTTCTGCTTCATATTAGTCAATAAGGAGCCAGGGAGAAAGCTAGTGATAACATTATAAGGCGGAATGTCTGTGACCTGCTTAGCCCTTCAAGAGAAAGTATTGTCTGAAAAATTCCTCTTGGTTTTGTAAAGTTATCCTTTTGCTACAAGGTTAGAGAGAACATTTTGACACACTGATCTGTGGGGAAACCTCGTTCTCTCACATCTTTAAATATAACCTTGCTTATATGCACATTAATTCCTTTCTTTTGTTAGTTGTCATACAATAAGCCTCTAAGCTCCCCCAGGAATACTTAAGTTCTGAAGAAATCCCATTGTAAGGGAATAGACTAGAAAAGAAGCTTGTAGGAAATAGTGCTGTGTTGGGTGCATGAATTTCATTGGGGCCTCCTTTTTTTTACTTAATTTTTAATTTATGGAATAAAACAAATATATCCATAACAGTATAATAAAAAGGTGATTGAACATGAAGTTACAAATTTGCTATGTACAACTTGCTATTTCTTTTAAATGTATATTAAAGTTATGTAAATTTCCTTTTTTCTTTTTTCTTTCCTTTTTGCTTCCCACCCCCCAACCTTAGAGATGGCTACTATTGACACAAATATGTAAATATATAAAATCATTCTCTATATACTTCCATTTATCAGTTCTTTCTCTGGGTGCAGATAGCTTTTTTCTTCATATATTCTTTGTGGTTAATTTGGACATTTTTAATAGTCAAAATAACTTATTCACTCAAAGTTGCTTTTCAAACATTATTATTGTTACTGTATACAACATATTCTTGTCTCTGTTCATCTCTCTCTTTATTATCTCATGCAAGTCTATCCACATTTTTCTAAAATCACTGGACTCATCATTTCTCATAGAAATTCCATCATAATCACATACCACAACTTGTTCGGCCATTCCACAATTGACAGGCATTCCTGCAACTTCCTAATTGGTGCCTATTTTTTTAAAATCTGCATATGTATTGCCAATTAACATTGACATTATCCATATTTTTCCCAATCATCATTTAGAATGAGTAAATTCACATAGGAGAAGGAGAGTCTTAATCAGGCTTGATTGAGAAGACATGGTTGCAAAATGCCCTGGTTTTAGACCAGGTAGAGATGTTTCATCCTTCTCCCCCGAACCCCCACCCCCTTACTGTCACTGATACTTCTACTGTGAGTAAGCAATATCCTAGTTAAGCTGGGGAACAATCTTGACATATCCACTAATAAAACATACTTTATTCCATAGTTATAAAATTACATGGTTGCACATTTGATAGAGCTAGAGAGGACCTTGGAGATGAACAGTTACAACATCCTCATTTTACAGATGACAAAACTGAGGTTAAGCCTCAGTAAATTGCATGAAGTCACATGGTCAGTAATATGCATACTTGGGTACTCTGAGTCCATGTACTCTAAGTTCCAATCCAGTGATCTTTCCACACTACAACACTTCTCATTAGTGTTGTTAAGGGCTAAAATTCTAGCTAGTCTGTCTAAAATATCCAATGAGTGGTCACCAATAAATTATAAGCTTTAGCAAGAGTTAGACTTTTAAGCGTTTATTCTTATTTATTTATTTTTAAGGGCAATGGGGGTTAAGTGACTTGCCCAGGGTCACACAGCTAGTTAAGTGTCAAGTGTCTGAGGCTGGATTTGAACTCAGGTCCTCCTGAATTCAAGGCCAGTGCTTTATCCACTGTGCCACCTAGCTGCCCCTTTTAAGTGTTTATTAAGGAGAATAAGAATTTGGTAAAGAGAGAGAGAAAGGCCTAGATTCCTATCTATTAAAGGGAGAGCACATTTCTAGCTCCGCTCCCCACCAGAGTCCAAAGGAAAGCCAGAGACAGAGTGCTAGTCTCTTCCTTCTTCCTCCCACTACCCAACATCACTTCCTGATGCCAAAGAAAAGACTCCTGGTCTTGCCCTCAAAGACCTTCGCTTCATGGGCAGAACTCTTCTACAGTAAGTCTCCAGCAGGTGGTGTCATTCCAATCGTTACAGTGTGTGTGTTGAAGTAGATAAAGAGTTAAGGCCCATTCAATTCTAATACTTTCAATTTTAAGATCTTTTTAATCTGTAGTGTTCTACTATTATATCAATAAAACTTCTCTTTTCATGTTGTCTCTGGGTAATTCCATTCTGATTTTTTTTTATTTAGAATTTTCCCCAAGTTAAATGTAAAAAATAATTTTTTTCCCATTGATTTTTTTTTAAGTTTGTGTTTCAAATTTTCTTCCTCCCTTCCTCCCCACCCTGAGAAATCAAGAAATTAAATAAGTTATATATGTGCAGTCATGCAAAACATCTCCACATTAGTCATGTTGTGAAAGAAAACAGACAAAATGTCTTTAGAAAGCAGAACTATCAAAAAAAATATGCTTCACTTTGTATTCAGATACCATCAGTTCTTTCTCTTAGATGGATTGCATTTTTCATAAGTCCTTCTGATAGCATCCTGCTTATCATTTTTTTTCACAGTTACCATTGCTAACTGTATTGCCCTCCATCCTATTCCTTCCACTTGATATTTATTCTATTTTATATCTGCTTTCATCCTATCCCTCCTCAAAAGTGTTTTGCATTTTACTGCCCCCTCCTCCAATTTGCCCTCCCTTCTTTCACCTCTCCCCCCTTATCTCCTTCCCCTCCCACTTTGCCACAGGGCAAGATATCTTACTATATACACTTGAGTCTATATGTTATTCCCTCTTTGAGCCAATTCTGAGGAGAGTAAGGCTCACTCACTCCCCTGCTCCTTCCCCATCTTCTCCTCCACTCCATAAGCTTTTTCTTATTTTGTTTATGTAAGCTACTTTACCCCATTCCACCTCTCCCTTTCCCTTTCTTCCAGTGCATTCCTCTCACCCCTTAACTTTATTTTAAAGATGTCATCATGGGGCAGCTAGGTGACACAGTGGATAGAGCAGCAGCCCCTGGACCCAAGAGACCCCGAGCCCAAATCTGGCCCAAGACATAAGGCAACCCACCCTGTGTGCCTCCCCCCTTCCCCAAAAACAGGATAAACAAAAAATAAATGCTTTACAGAAATCATCACTTCATATGCAATTCATATCTGTGCCTCCTGTCTAAGTATATTCATTTCAGCTACCCTAATACGGAGAAAGTTCTTATGAATTAGAAGTATCTTCTTCCCATGTAGAAATGTAAAGAGTTTAACCTTTTAACATCCCTCATGGTTTCTTTTTCCTGTGTACCTTTTTATGCTTCCCTGGGGTCTTGCATTTGAAAGTCAAATTTTCTATTCAGTTCATGTCTTTTCATCACAAATACCTGAAAGTCCTCTTTTTCATTGAAGTTCCATTTTCCCCCCTGAAAGATTATACTCAATTTTGTGAGGTGGGTGATTCTTGGTTGTAATTCCAGTTCTTTGCCCTCCAGGATAACTTTTTCCATGCCCTCTGATCCTTTAATGTAGAAGCTGATAGATCTTGGGTTATCCTGACTGTAGCTCCACAGTACTTGAATTGTTTATTTTTAGCTGTTTGCAATAATTTTTCCTTAACCTGGAATCTCCAGAATTTGGCTATAATATTCCTGGAAGTTTTCATTTTGGGATCTCTTTCCAGAGGTGATTGATTGATTCTTTCAATTTCTATTTTACCTTCTACTTCTAGAATATCTGGGTAATTTTCCCTGACAATTTCTTGGAAAATTATGACTAAGCTCTTTTTTTTTTTGGTCATGGTTTTTAGGTAGTCTAATGATTTTCAAATTATCTCTCCTGGATCTATTTTCTAGGCCAGCTGTTTTTCCAAGGAGATATTTCATATTGCCCTCTATTTTTTTTTATTCATTTGGATTTTCTTTATTGTGTCTTGATTTCTCATAACGTTGTTAGCTTCTATTTTTTCTATCCTAATTCTTAAGCAATGATTTTCTTAAGGGACCTTTTGCCCTTCCTTTTCCATTTGGTCAATTTGGCTTTTCAAGCTGTTGACTTTTTTTTCATGACCCTCCTATATCACTCTCATTTCTCTTTCTAATTTTTCCTCTACCTCTCTTAATTTTCCCTCTACCTCTTCAAAGGACTTTTTGAGTGCTTCCATGTCCTGGGACCAATTCATATTTTTCTTGGAAGATTTGGATGCAGGACCTTTGACTTTGTTATTATCTCTTTATGAGGGTGTATTTTGATCTACCTTGTCACCAAAGAAACTTTCAATGGTCCACTGCTTTCTCTGCCTGCTCATATTCCCTGCCTATTTATTGGCTTTTAAGTCATTCTTAACATGTAGCACTGTTTCCAGTATGCACTGTCCCAAGTTTCATGGGGTCCCAGGTTGTATGATTTAAGGAGAGTCTCGTTCTCAGCCTGCGGGGCCTGTAAGTAACCACAGACCTGCTTGCTCTTTAACCCGGAAGCAGAAATTTGATTGAAATTTGATTCTCTGAGGTTGCAAGCTTGACTTGCTTGTGTCCCTCCCTCACTGGGTCTCTGCCACTTAAGGTTGCTTCCTGGGCAATGTGCTCTTCCTCTCCTCCCACAGAGACCCCCACTATTTCCCCCCAGGCAACTGCTGGACTCCCTCACCATCCATGAACCAAGATTCAGAAGAAGTTGCTAACACTGAAGATTCCAAGGCTCTGGAGGTACAGCCTGACTAGGGCTGGAACTGTATCATTCACTGAGCTCCTCTTTCATTCTGGTATAACAGACCTCTGCTGCTGAACTTCTAAACTGTCTTTGACTGGAAATCGATCTCACTCTGTTTTTTTGTGGGTTCTGTTGCTCCAGGAGTTGTCTTATGGCATTTTTTGGAGGTATATGGATGGATCTTTTGGGAGCTCTGAGAGGCACAGCCTTTCCTCTGCATTCTTGGCTCTGTCCCTCCATTCTGAATTTTTATGGAATTAGAGATTTACTTTTTAAAGATATCCATTTGTCAAATGAAAATGATGGGATCTCCAAATTATAGATCTAGTTCCAGAAATTATCTTATGAACCCAACTCCCCTTATTTTATAAATGAGTAAACTGAGATCCTAAGAGGCTAAAAACAGCCCAGTGTCACACAAAGACTCTTAGAAGAAGAATTGTAACTTCTCTCCTTTGAATTAAGTCAGAAAACGTACTAGTTTACAAATATTTTCAGAGAAATAAAATGGTGTTTGCAATATCAGGCAGTCATAATAGTCTAGAATAAATTCAAAATCAGGCCTGATTCCAAATACAATTTTTCTTCCACTTCATTATACTTTCTTCAACAATGTCATTGATCAGTACAACAATGCAATGGTTCCCCTATGAAACCAAAATAGTAACTAACTTTTATATAACAAGTTTTGCATGCATTATATCTTTTGTTCTACATAAAAACCCTCTGAGGTAGATAACTAAAGATATTGTTATTCCTTCTTTATCAATGAGGAAACTGAGATAAGTGAATTACCCAAGGTCACACATACATTCAGTAAACTTCAAAGATGGGATTTTATCTCAGGATTTTTATCTCCAAGTATAGTATAAATTCAACTACATACTATGTCTCTACCAAACAAACCCTAGATTATAGTCTCCCATATTTAGCCTTAGAAGGGACCTAAGAAGCTATCTATTCCAACCCTCTGATGCTAATTATTTTTTTAAAAACATGGTTTAACTTCTTAATCTTACATTATTTTCATGTGATATCTTCTGATATTGTTAGTAAGAAAGTTTTCATTTTCTTTTTTTTTTCCCCATCTCATAACACCTTATTCATTATCTGGTGGCACATTTAACAGTGATTTTTCTAAATCCTACGGCCCCTCATATATGGGACACAATGAAGACAACTCCTGAGGTGGGGGGGTGGAGAATCTTATTCTGATAATTTTTAATGGAATGTTGTTCAGAATATTCCTGTCTGTATATCTTTTTTTAATTAACATTAAAATACTTTTAAATTAATCCTATGTAGTTAGTACTCTGTGGGTTATTATTGAAATTAACAGGTCACTTAATACCCACTTCTTGTGGTTCATGTTATAATACAACCATCATTGTATCAAGTGGAATTTTAGATGTAAGAGGAACATGTTTAGAATTTAGTATGCTAGCTATTTCTAATTAATATTAACATCTAGTCTGAACTTTGCCAGACCTCATATAACTAGATTAAAGCACAGAGACAGTACTACATCAAATCAATTTATTTTTAATCCTTTGGTTAGGAATATAAGGAAACATTTCAGATCAGGTCCCCTTAAAAAAGATTTATTTCATTTTTTCCTTCACATAATTTTTCATGCATATTTGGACAGGATTTGCTGTGTAGCCTAATGTATTTGAAACATGGAATCGCTTAACATTATCAAATCCGCTGAGTTTGGCAAAATCCTCAATTGATCCCAATAATTCAATTTTAAATGGCATTTGGTAGCTGGGTGGCACAGTTGATTGAATGCTGGGCTTGGAGTCAGAAAAACCTGAATTTCAGATGCATGCTCTGACACTAGCTATGTGACCTTGGACAAGTCATTTAATCTGTCTCGGTTTCTTCCATTACAAAATGGAGATAACAAATGTTGTGAGGTTGAAATGAGATAATATTTGTAAAGTACTTATCAAAATGTCTGACACACAGTAGGCACTATGGAAATGCTTGTTTCCTTACCCTTCAACCTGCCTGCCCACCATCCCCCCCGGGACTGAATTTTTAAAAATGTAATAAACATTTTTATTTATATGTTTGGGTTCCAATTTTTATCCCTCCTTCCCTCCCTCCTCTTCCCCTTCCCTGAGGTGGCAAGCATTCTCATATGGTATATATATGTATAATTATGTAAAACATTACCATATTTGTCATTTTGTACAATAAAACTTGATTTGAAAAAAAAAGAAAGTAAAAAATAGCATGCTTCAGTCTGTTCCATCAATATCAGTTCTTTCTTTGGAGGTGAATAGTGTGTTTCATCAATAGTCCTTTGGGATTTTGTGTGTGTGTGTGTGTGTGTGTGTGTGTGTGAAGCAATTGGGGTTAAGTGATTTGTCCAGGGTCACACAGCTAGTAAATGTTAAGTGTCAGAGGTCAGATTTGAACACAGGTCCTCTTGACTCCAGGGCCGGTGCTCTATCCACTACGCCACCTAGCTGCCCCAATAGTCCTTTGGGATTGTCTTGAATAATTGCATTATCAAAAATAGTCAGGTCATTCACAATTCTTCATTAAACAATATTATTGTCTCTACACAATATTCTCTTCCTTCTTGATTACTATGTGCTAGGTATCCCACTTGATGTTAGGGATTCAATGGTGAAAATGAATCATTTTTGCCCTCAAAAGACTTTTTATTCTCTTGGGATGGAGAAGGGCCCCAAGGACCAACATATAAACAGATAGGTAAATATAAGATATACACAAATCAAATACAAAATAATTTCTGGGGAAGGCTAGAATAAGGGAAGTCCTTGTATAGGAAGTGGCCCTTGACCTGAGCTTTGAAGGGAGCTCCAGAACACAAGAGGAGACATGAGTAAGCAGAGCATTCCAGGTTAAAGGGACAGGAGAATGGAATTTCCTAGATGGGAAACAACAAGCCAGTTTTAAAGGAATGTAATGTAACTGAGGGGGAATGATATGCCTGTTTCAAAAGAAATACACAAACCTGACCTTGAGGTGCTTTAAATGACAAACAGATAGGTATGTATTTATTTCAGAGGCAATAGAAAATCAATGAAGATTTCTGAGCCGGGGAATGGACTAGTTCCTTGCTTCAGGAATGACAATAGGGCTGCTATATGGATGAAGAATAGGAGAATGGAGAGAGCAGAGACCATTAGGAAACCATCGCACTTGGCACTTGGCAAGGTGAGAGGTCATATGATCCTGAACTATGTTTTAGGTATGGTAGCCATATGAGTGGAACCAGTTCCCATCATGGTGTCCCAGTTTCAGTCTCAGGTTGTCGCAGTATCATTCTGGAACCACCAAGTGGCCTAGTGCAAAGTTGTTCTCTGAGTTGGAGTGCTACTAACATCTCCTAGTGAGATTCTATCTTCAGTTTCCACAGACCTCCCTATTTTATCCCCATGCCAAGCTGCACTGGAAAAATGACCTGTGTTTTTTTTCTTAGATTTTTTCCATAAAGATTTAGTCTGATATAAATATATATATAAACCTATATTGGATTGCCTGCTGTCTAGGGGAGGGGGGAGGGAGGGGAGAGAGGGAGAAAAATTGGAAATTGGAAATCTTATATAAACAAATGCTGAAAACTATCTCTACATGTAATTGGAAGATAAAATACTTTTATTTAAAAAAAAGATTTAGTCTGATGTGTTTTGTCGATCTATTGGGAGGAGTTTCTGCTTTGTTTTGATTTTTCATGGGGAGTTTAACTGTATTGCTTCCTCCTATGCTTCCATTTTGTCTCTACCTGCATAATATAATCAAATATTTTCATTGTTCTTCAAATCTTAAGTTATCATTATTTTTTGGTGTGTATAAATGAAAAAGATAGATAGAGATACAGATGTGGATATGTGTCTGTAGGAATTCATAAATTTATAAAATATGTAATAATATATTTATTTTTAAAATATAAATTTACACAAGGAAAATAAGGATGTTGTGACATCAGGAAAATTATATCTATTTAAATATCTTTATATATATGTTTATATACATATATGCACATATACTTAATGTTATGAAAACTATGAAACTATATTAACTCTGCACACACATAATTATATATAACTATCATTATAACTACGTAACTATAAATATAATTATACTTAATTTTCGCAACCCTCAAGTCGGAAAACCTGCATTGAAACCCATCCTCAGACATCTCCTGACTATGTGACCCTTAGCAAGTCACTTGACATTTGTTTGTCACAGTTTCCTCAGCTGTAAAATGGAGATAATAATAGTACCTACCCCGCCCCCTGTTTTTGTGAGCATGAAATGAGATAACTGTAATGATTGGAATGACGCCACCTACTGGAGACTTGCTGTGGAGAGCTCCACCATGAGGAAAATGCCTCAGAGGCATTGTGGCTTTTCCTTGGCGTCAGGAAATGACGCTTGCTCATGGGAGCTGTCTATCAAGTCTACCAGCCAATCAACTGGAGGAGCCTCCTATGGTCTGGGAGGAGACAGGAAGGAGGAAAGGGAGCCTGCGCAGAGAGCGCTGGCCTTTTTGGCTTCTGGACTTGATGGTGGTGGCGGCAGAGGACTTCACAGGAAATTTGAGGAAAGATAGGAATGCCAGGCTGTTAGAATTCTGTTCTCAATCTTTTTCTTTCTATTTTCCAATAAACCCTTAAAAACCTAAACTCGTTTTATCAGTGATTTTTAGTCAGTTTCCCCCAAACTGGGGGAACACATTAGAATCCACATTTAGAATCTTAAATTACACATAATAATCTTAAAGCACTTAGCACAATACTTGTAAAATGGTAAGTGCTATATAAATGTTACCTACTATTATTATTAATGTTAATATTATTAGGTATACACATAGTCCTATCCCAGGGTCACATGGAATTAGGATCTTAACCTAAGTACTTTTAATTCAAATTCAGCAGCCTTTTCACTTTCTTTTGAATTATATTTTCTGATTCATTTTCTATACTTTTACTTGTTCCTTTCATTTTGTCGGAGGTTAAAACTTCAGAATTACCAGGTTTGAGCTCTTGCCTATATCTAATTTCTGTATGATTGCCTTTTTTAGATTGTTATCATGTTGTCTTTTGGTTTTCCTACTGTGCCTCATTCTTAGAAATATTAATTAAGTGTAGAAATGTTGAATAGAATCCATGTTGTGTGATAGTTGTAATACTGTGTCCCAAATCATTAAGCCTGACCCACACCTTAATTTCCCCATAGTCAGTCTCCATTTTGGTATCATATATCTGGTTCTACGTGTTCCCTACTACTTTGTGTAGTTATTGACCTTAGAATGAATTTATCCCTTCTTGGGGTGGGATTTTATCCAGGGAGTTGTATCCCTTACTCAGAGAAGGAACAAATCCCTGCCCCTAGATCTAATTTTAAGATCAATGTCACTTGCAGATATAAATTTTCTGTCACTAGAATGTCCTTTAGTCCCTAACTATTCTAGTCCTTTTTACATTATATTTATCTTATTCTCCTGTATCATCCTTCATGTTGAAAGGCCAAGGAAATTATTTTTCCTTCCCTCTTATCTAATTTTTAGGGTGGAATACCCTTTCTTTACCTCTCTTTTTCCTCTCTCTTCCTTTTCCTACTCTGTGATACCTTTCAAGAAAATGTATTAATTAATTATTCTTTTTGAGGCAATTGGGGTTAAGTGACTTGCCCAGGGTCACACAGCTAGTAAGTGTCAAGTGTCTGCGGCCGGATTTGAACTCAGGTCCTCCTGAATCCAGGCCAGTGCTTTATCCACTGCACCACCTAGCTGCCCCCAAAATGTATTAATTTAATTGCAGGGAATTGGGGAATTTTATCTTTAGAGTTTTAATTAAATTCTTTAACTTCATGTCTCCTGATTTAGATTCCCATATATTCTTATCCCCTTAGGCAAAGCTGTGCTCATAAATGTCTAACAATCACCCTGTTAAGGAGGAAAAGTATACACAACATTTTAAAATTTAATTCCCATTATTAATATTTTCTCCATTATTTTTTAAGTAGAGAATTTTTTTAATGGAGTCCTATTTTGTAGTTCTTCCAATTTTCAATGTATAAATTTTCACGCTGAAATTTTAACAATTGGCTCTCACAATTCAGTACTAGGTGGTTCTAGTATACCCCAGACTTTTAGGGTTTTTAAAAATGATAATGATAATTATAGTGATGATAATTAACATTTATATAGTTCTTAAAATGCGCCAGGCAGTATACTAAATATTTTTCAATTATTATCTCTTTTGAACTTCAAAACAACTCTGGGAGGTAGTTGAAGAAACTAAGACAAATTGAGGTTAAGTGACTTAACCAGTCACAGCTAGTATATGTCTAAGGCTGGACTTGAACTCAGATCTTCCTGGCCCTATCCACTGTGCAACTTCACTGTCATTTAATCCCTTGATGATCATTCTTTATATGTTTTTTACCCTACGAATCAATATTCCTCTTAAAGAAAAATCTTCTAACATGAGTATTTAATTTCTTAATATTTCTTTATTATACTAAATTGCTATGCTTATTCCCCCTTTGGGGTTTTTGCAAAGTAAATGATCTCCCAAGCCAAGTTTTTCAGTGGAGAGGGTGATGGACCTGCAGAAAAGAAAAGCTGACTTCAAATCTGGCTTCAAACATTTAATAGCTCTGTGATCCTGGGTAGGTTTTTAACCTCTGCCTACCTTAGTTTTCTAATCTGTAAAATGGGTGTAATATTAGTCCCTAACTTCCATGGACCAGAAGAGATAATATTGTAAAGTGCTTTATAAATCTTAAATCTTTATTTAAATACTTCAATTATTATTTATTATTTAACTCTGTTATTAGTAAATGCCCATTTCTATTATTCCCTCTTCCTAGAATGTCTCTCATTTTTAAAAGCATAATTTTTTTCATAAGTGATTCAGTTCAACTTTTCCCAATATATAGTTTTGTGTTACAGGTTGAGTTATTTTGAATTTTAGAACATACTTTTCAATATCTTATAATTTCTCATGCATATGGAATACTATTATTTTAATTGCATTTTTCCCCTATTTTTGAATGTCTTTCTCCCAGATGTTTGAAAATTGTGTTTGTTACTGAAGTTGTTAAATTTAACCACTGCATATCTGCACTTCTTGGGATTTGAAAATGAGATTTTTTCTCCCCCTTAATGGTAGCACTTGTGTTTTCTCTTGACTAAGGTGATTAAGAAAGTCTGGAGAATTCTTGTATAACTTTTTTGTGTTATAGCATTCAGTATTTTTTTTTTTGAGGCAATTGGGATTAAGTGACTTGCCCAGGGTCACACAGCTAGTAAGTGTTAAGTGCCTGAGGTCAGATTTGAACTCAGGTCCTCCTGAATCCAGGGCCAGTGCTCTATCCACTGTGCCACCTAGTTGACCCAGTATTTTTTAATTAATCAAATCATCCTAGGAAAACTCTGAATATTTGCATTTCTCTTTACTTGCAGAATTCAAGGTCAGCCATTTTTTAAAAATAATTATATTTTCTTTAAACTTTGTTTTTTCTTCTCTTCTGCTAAGCCTTCCTCTACATCAGGATATTTGTTTTCCAAATCTGATCTTCTCTGTTCTTTTGCTTCTTTAGAGAAATATCCATTATGTTTTCATTTTTTCTGATTTTTTTTTGTTCATTAATTTTTTTTGAGAATTCTAATTTGTCATAAGTCCATTTTGAGTGTCTTCTTTGATGAGCCTTGTTTCTTTTTAAAATGATTCTGGAATTTCTTGATGTTTCATTTCCTTTGTACAGTTCCTGGGATCCTCTCTTCCTTATGGGGTAATATTGCCTCATTCTTTTTGTATAATATTTGTGCAATAAGTTTTTCTTTTCTTTTTGAGATTTTAGTCATTCTTTTATGATTATCTTTATTAATCTACATGTTTGTTGGATGGATTTAAATTTAAACTTATTCTTTTGCTCCTTTATTCCCTCAACTTTTCTCTATCATTTTTCTCTTTATATAACTTTGGGAACCATCATTATTTTTAAGATACTTCCCCTTTCAAAGATGTATCTCTCAATTAGGCTAGTTTTCAAGGCAACCTTACACCCCTCTAGTTGATTAATATGTAAGGCCCCTGATCTGTAGTCCTGCCATGAATAAATACATTTTAGAAGGGACAAACAAAAAACAAAATCAAATCAAATCAAAACAAAACAAACCCTGTTGTCAGCTGGGTTTCTAATTCTATTCTCATCAGGTAATATACCCTGTTTTCCTTTAGCCTGTAGATAAGCCACGGATGACATGTCTTCAGTCTTGCTAAAATCTTTCTTCAATTAATTCTGCTTCTTAGTGTAGACTAGCAAAAATCAGTTTTTGCTGTTTCCTGTGGGATAAGGAAGTTAGGAGGTACATTGTATAGAGTGTTGTGGGTGCATAAGAAAGACATTGAGTAAGAAAGATTTCAAATGGTACCTGAAGTAAGAAATAATTCAAATGAGACCTCAGACACATAATAGCTGTGAGACCACATGTAGGTCATTTAAACTCTATCCACTTTAGTTTCCTCAATTGTAAAATGGGATAATAATAGCATCTATCTCCCAGGGTTGTTGTGAGGATGAAATGAGATAAGGTTTGTAAATCATTTAGCAAAGCACCTAACAGATCATAGGTATTTAATAAATAATTTTACTCTTCCCCTTCTTTCCCTCAGAAAGGTTCAGATGGAGTCATGAGCATTTAGTTTCATGACAACCAGTTCCTAAATTAAAAACCTATGAGTTAGGGGGCAGCTAGGTGGTGCAGTAGATAAAGCACGGCCCTGGATTCAGGAGGACTTGAGTTCAAATCTGACCTCAGACATCTGACACTTACTAGCTTTGTGATCCTGGGCAAGTCACTTAACTCCCATTGCCCCACCAAACCAAACCAACCAAACAAACAAACAACAACAACAAAAAGAAAAAAAGAAAAACCTATGAGTTTACTTACACTCATGGCAGCTGTTCATGTGGAGTTAGTTCATCATGTGTTCACTGAATCATAAAATTAAACTTTCCTAAGTTTCCTTCCTTCCTTCCTTCCTTCTATTCTTTGTTCTTTTCTTTCCTTCATCTTTTCTTTCTTTCACCTTATATCTGTATGGGGGAGAGTATGGTGGTTTTGTCTTATCTTCTGTATTCAGTGATGATTATTCTTTCTTTTGAGGTTTTGTGACTGGATAACTTTGTAGAAAGAAGCTATTCAGTTAACATATTAGTCATACTTATATATATATAGATATATATAGATATATATAGATCTCTCTATATCTCTATATCTATATATATATGTCTTATCCTTTATTACACTGTTATTGAGAACAATGACTGTGTCTGATTCATCTTCACCTCAACAAAATGCCTAGTGAAGTTATTCATGTAATGGGTGGTAAACAAATGCAATTTAGATTGAGTTCTAGAATAAAAATAAAAGTAACCCATGAAGCCCTAGCATCTGAGGGTGGGAAATTTGGAATCTACCTTTTTTAAAAAATTAATGAGTATTTTTCTTAATAATGAAACTCAGGCATTTTTACTTGGCTATCGTAAAATGTCTACTTTCACCATTCATATTTGGCCTTGGGCATATATGACTAAGTTCTTTAGAGCTCTTCCTAGTCAAGTCACTCATCTGTCAAAGTTTTAGTTACATCATTTCTAAAATGAGGGAGTTGGACTTAATGAAATCCAAAGTCTCTTTCAGCTTTAGATCTATGATCCTATTATAACCAGTGTCTACTATGTCATTATAATAATGGAGCCATATTTTCTGTAGTAATCTTGGTGTTTCAAACCATTCTTATATCATCTTATTTCATATATTATTCCTCTAAGAATCTGTAACTTCATTCAGATTCAATATGCTTTCTCATTAATGCAGAAGATAGTCTCACTGAGCATTAGCAGAGTGTAGTCATAAATTCCTGTGGCTGAAAACAAAATACCACCTAGAGGACAATTTTTTGGTGCCTAACTTCTCCCCATTGTAGTTTGACCGGTCCTTTGATGACAGACTTGTAACCTGCCATGGGAGTGTATAAAGTCAAATAAGTTTTATGAAGTACCTACTAAATTACAGGCATTTTAATACATGGTGCTTAAGAAAGAAAACACAACAAAACATCCCTTCTCAAGCTGCTTTCAGTCTAATGGGGAGACAATAAGTACATATGTAATGACAAAGAATAATTATAAGGTAGTTAGTGAAGGTAGGGGCTAGCAATTAGGGCTATAGGTAATTCTAGGAGATGAAGTGTGTCTTGAAGGAAATGAATTTCATGGGGAAGTTGGGAAGAGGGAGTGAATTCTAGGTGTGAGGGATGATGAAGGTACAGATATTCAATGGAGTAAGAAGTGTGATAAATAAGATTTAAAAGCTAATTGAGGTTAGTGAGGGACAATCAAGGAATGGAATGTCATATGGGGAACAGGGACTAGGCAAGTTTGCTTTGATCTTTAGAGCCCAACCACAGGATAGCAATATGAAATGGAAGGAGTAAGAAGTAGGATACAGGGGCAGCTAGGTGATGCAGTGGATAAAGCTCTGGCCCTGGATTCAGGAGGAACTGAGTTCAAATCTGATCTCAGACACTTGCCACTTACTAGCTGTGTGACCCTGGGCAAGTCACTTAACTCTCATTGCCCCGAAAAAAAAGTGTGATATATAAGATTTGAAAGCTAATTGAGGTCAGGTTTTGAAGGGTTTTACAAAGTCAAATTGAGGAGTTTATAGTTGACCCTAGAGACAATAAGGGGACAATGGAATCTATCAGAGGAGTCATGTGATCAGACCCATACTTAAGGAAAATTGCTGTCATAGCTATGTGCAGAATGTATTATAAAGGGGAAAGTCTTGAGGCAGGGGAACCAAATTGTAGGTCATTATAATGGTCCAAGGAGGGTTTGACCCAAGGAAGTGGCTTTGTGAATAAAAAGAAGGAATCAGATAAAAGAGATAATGTGGAAAAAGAAATAATAAAGTTAAATAACTCATTGAATATGAAGGATGAGAGACAGAGAGAAACAGAGAGACAGAAACAGAGACAGAGAGAGAGACAGAGAACCAGAGACAGAGACAAATACAAAGAGACAGACAGAGACAGAGACACACAGAGAGACAGAGATGGAGAAACAGAGATGGAGAGACAGAGACAGACAGACAGAAATACAGACAGACAGAAGAACCAAGGCAGTGAGCCTGTGAGACTGGAAGAATGGTGTTGTTATTGATAGAAATATAAATCCACAAAGGCTTTCCAACTAGGTAGGACTTATTAAAGTGTCCACTTCACTGGAATAGCCTTTAAGCTCTAGCTAGGCTCACTGCTATGGCATGATAAGGCATTAGGATATCATTTTGATAGATGATGGCCTGACTGGAGTTTCATAAAAACCATGTGTGAGTAAAGTAGGGCAACAATATTATCCCTGTTTGATAAATGTGAAAGTGAAACCTAGTAAGATTAAAATTACCTGCTTGAGGTACCATAAATATTAAATGGAAGAGCCAAAATTAAGTTCTAGCTCCATAGTCTTTCCATCATGTCTTGAACTTTCTATAAGAAGATAGCAAGCATAAAGTTTGTTCTAAATATCAGATTAAACCTAAGTGCACAGAGAAAAGGCTATATGAAACGATTGTGTAGTGGTTCAGTCACTAATTGTTATAGATGAATGGCCCATATAAATTTCATGACTCCAACTTGGCACTCAGTTTCCAGGTTACAAAGAAAGTATCTTTGAGGTTCTGACTCAGACTTACTCCTGGCAGCTTGGGGGTGTAAGGATTATGTGTGATTGGAAGTTTAACCCACTCTATCTGGCTGTTCTACTGTACCTCCAACTCTTCTCATCAAATATATGTGTGGATGTGTATATATATACATGTATATATGTATATGTATACATCTGTGTATGTGTGCATATACACACATATATGTGTATACATACATATATATCATCTATCTATCTATCTATCTATCTATAATTGTGTGAGTCATGACACCTATCATAAAGTATCTACTTCAGGGAAGAACCTGCCAGTGATAGATTACTAAGGATTTAACCTGAAGGAGAGAGAGAAAAAAAAAAAAACATAGCATTAGTTTAAAATTTCAAGGTGCTAGTCAGGAAAAAGATACTCAACACTTGAAAGAAATAATTTACAATTCTCACATTCTCATCTATACTATTTTAAGCAAAACATGCTTTGGAAAAAATGACAGTTATATATTGAATAAATGTATAAGATTGGCCTTTGTAATGTTTCTCTGAAATTTCTAAGACAAGAGGCACTTTGGAAGCAATGAATGTGGTTAGCAACGAAATGGGGGGTAACCTAATGATTATATATTATGTCTTTCAATTCAAAAATTCAAGAGTACAGATAGCTCTTTCTGCTTACCTGTAGGGAAATACTGTAACATGTCTTTAGCATAGAGCTTATCATTTTATGGCTTCTGACAGAGGCAGTCTTCAATGATGTCCTAATTGGACACTTCTAGACAGCAGGTAGGTATCATAAAACAACAGATAGCTAGGCAGTTAGAAGGTGGAGTGGGCTAATGTATTAGTTTCCTTTTCCCTTTGTAGGCTGACTAAATTAAAAAAAAAATAAGAGGAATTTCACATTACTAGACTTACTTTACCTATGTATGCCTAAACTCATATTACATTAGAATATGAGGATTTTCTTTTTATCCCAATGATGATATAATTAAAATTTAATGCCCTGCCTTAGCAAGACTAATTTATTAACTAACCATTGAACATTTATTAAGTTCCTACTGTGTGTAGAATCCCCATTTCATTGATAACCATAGTCACTGATTCTAAAGTGCCTCCTGTTTTTGAAATTTCAGAACAAATTATAAGGCCAGTTTTAGACTTTAATTTAGTCCATAATATACTTCATAACTCTGTCATTTCTTTCCAATTTATCTCTTGCTTAAAATAATTCAGATGAGATTATGAAAATTGTAAATTAGTTCTTTCTGGGGTCGAATGTCTCCTTCCTGGTTAGCACCTTGAAATTTTAATTTAATGCTATATTTCTTCCCTCCTTTCTACTCTAAGCCTTCAGTAGTTCATAAATGAGGGAGATGTAATGTATAGATAAGATAAGATCCTTGCTCTCAAGTAACTGACAGTCTTGTAACTTACTGTGATCAATTTTAATTGAGCTAGAAGTCAGTGCATTTTAGGTATAAAATGTCACTCAGCAAACATTTATTAAGCATGCCAAGTACCAAGTACCAAGCATAGTCTAGTAGGCACTAGGGATAGATTGAGGAAAGTGAAAAATTCCCTGCTATCAATGACCTTTCATTCTATAAGGACTGTACAAGAAGACATATAAAAAACAGGTAAAAACTGCATAAAATTTAAAAAAAGCTATTGCACAAACCAAACAAATGCAATGAAAATATAAGGAAAGCAGAAAAGTGAGAATTTTTGTAGCAAACATCACTGATAAAGACCTCATTTCTCAAATATATAGAGAACTGAGTCAAATCTATAAAAATACATATCATTATTCCTCAATTGATAAATGGTCAAAGGATATGAACAGGCACTTTTCAGACAAAGAAATCAAAGCTATCTCTAGTCATATGAAAAAAAAAATATCCAAAAAAATATTGATCAGAAGATGCAAATTAAAACAACTCTGAGGTATCACCTCAAACCCATCAATGTGGAAAATAAAACCAAAAAAGGAAAATGCTGGATGCTGGAGGGCATGTGAGAAAACCAGGAATTGTGAACTGATCCAGCCATTCTGGAGAGCAATTTGGAACTATGCCCAAAGGGCTATAAAACTGCATACTATTTGATCCAGCAATACCACCACTATGTTAATATCCCAAAGATATCCCCAAAACAGAAAAAAAAGACCTATTTGTACAAAAATATTCATAGAAGCTCTTTTTATGGCGGCTAAGAATCAGAAATCAAAGGAATACCAATCAACTGGGGAATGTATGAACAAGTTGTGGTATATGCTTGTAATGGAATATTATTGCACTATAAGAAATGACAAGGAGGATGATTTTGGAAAGGCCTGGAAAGACTTATATGAATATATGAATAGTGAAGTGAGCAGAATCAGAAGAACGTTATATACAGTGACAGTGATATCGTTTGATGAAGAATTGTGAATGACTTAACTATTCTTAGCAACACAATGATCCAAGACAATACTAAAGGAGTAATGATGAAGCATACCATCCACCTCCAAAGAAAGAACTTATATTGATCAAGCATATCCTGAAGTATGATATTTTTCACTTTTGTTCTTTCTTCTTTTTTTCCTCTATTCAAGTATTTTTGTACAAATATCTAATAAGGTAATGTTTTTCATAATTGCACATGTATAACCCACATCTGGCTACTTAACCACCTCAGGGAAGGGCAAGGAGAGGGAGGGAAGGAGGGATAGAGTTTAGAACTCAAAACTTTAAATAAAAATGTCTATTATTATTTTTAATACAAAAAACAGGTACAAAGAAAATAAAAGTTGTTGTTGAGGAGGGTGGAACCAATTTGGTTGTAGGGTATGATCGAGGGATTCATATAGAAAGAGGAATTTGAGATGACACTCGAAGGAAAATGGAAATTCTAAGAGTCAAAGGAGGGAGCAGTTCCCCAGAATGCATGGAATAAAGTGTAAAAGCATAGAAATAAAAAATGGAATATCTTGCATAAAGAACAGTAAGAGGGTCAATTTGGCTGCACCATAGAGTGAATGAAGGATACCTTTGGGGAATAAGGCTAGAAAAGTAGGTTAGGGCAATATTTTGAAGGGCTTTAAATATCAAACAAAAGAGCATATATTTTATCCTACAGGGAATAGGGAGTCACTAGAGTTTGAGTGGGGTAGTGACATGGTTAAACTCATCCTTTAAGAAAATGATTTTTATAAGTCATGTGGAAGATGGATTGCAGTGGGGAGATATGTGAGGCTATGGAACCATTTGATGGCTATTACAATAGTCCAGGTGAGAGGTACAGAGTGTTTCACCCAGGATGATGGCTATGTGAATGAAGCAAGAGGGATTGATATAAGAGATGTTGTAAAGGTAGAAACTGATTGAATATGTTGGGTAAGAGAGAAGAGAAGAGGATGACAGAGGTAGTAAACAAGGTTTACTGGAAGATTGATGGTACCCTTGAAAGAAAGGCAATTCTAAAGTATCTAATACATTCTGTTCATTTTACAAATGAGGAAATTATGATTCAAAGAATAATGAATATTTTCAAAGTTACCTAGCTAGTTACTGAAGGAGAAAGGATAATAAACAAATATCCCTGATGTCTCTAACCCAGTGGGCATTTCACTGAAATGATACATTAATGTATTTTAATATTAGAAACCTTCAGTCCAAGAACTAAAAAGGATTTGATAATATAGAATGTTTTAAAGCATAATACCCCAAATTCCAAATAATTAATTTATATTTGAACAATTATGGAGTAAATACCTATCTAGCATCCACCATGTAAAAGAAAAAAAAATTAGGTGGTAGGTAAAATTGAAAGATAAATAAAATGACTTCTCTTCCTTCAACAGACTTACAGTTTTAGTACAATACCTCATTAAGGCTATGTATGCGACTTCAGAAAAGTGAAGGAGTATAGAAATAATATCCCAGTAATAGAGATGAACCCCAAATTTTCTCCAAGGTAAGAATCTTCTCTGTTCTATATTTACATATAGATATAGATATAGATGATGTAGTATAGACACGAATATGTGTATATATGCACAGATACATATATGTTATTGAATGACATTAGCAACCTAATTGTTACATGATGCTATATTCCTTTGACAAAGGCAATTTTTTAAAGCAAGTTGAGGCAGACTACTAAAGTCTTCTCAAAGAGAGGAACAGCAGCCACATTTTAATTCTAGCTCCACCTTGTGTTACTTGTGTGACCTTGTAACATTCTGTCAATCTCTCTGGTCCTCCATTTCCTCTGTAAAATTAGGGATGGGCTAGATGACCTCTAAAATGATTTTATGTTTCCAGCAACAGTACAGAATCATTAAAGAATGCCAATGTCTAATGACTTGAGATAATTAATGCCTCTTTAAAAAGTAAATAAGATGCTTTGTTATCACAGAAAGGAACATGACCAATATTAATTAAATATATCTTTGCTTGACTAAGTCAGTAATAACTAAAATAACTGGAGGAGAATATTTCATTTTTACAAATATGGTATCTCTTTTGGTAGATATTTGTAGAGGAAGAAAGAGGCAATAAGCATAGTTCAAATACAGGGAGAAAGAATATAAAATTCCCTTTAAAAGCTTACTATGAATGACTTATTTAGGAATTTTAGGCTGCCAGGATAAATTCAACTAATCAAGGTGCAGACTGAATTACTCAAAATTCAAAGGTTTTCCCATCCCTTTTTCCCCCACAACAAATAGTTTCAAGCTCCAAAATAAATCTGAAAATTCAATCCTTGGAAAACAATTGTAATTTTCCTATATAGTTTCATTCTCTTTTCCATACCCTTGTCTTGTAGACTACTGTTACTTTTGGAATTGATATCATTCTTGACACCTAATCCTTGGGATTTTCATATTTTTACAGGAAGAAAATTCTACTTCTAATTTACTTCTGTTCAATAATGGGCACTAAAGAAATTAAGATAAAATGGAAAATTATTTGTTTGGGGATCTTTATTTGCACAGGTTCTAAAGATTACAAGTACAAACTCAAATAATATGACCATTCATTGGATAAATAAATAAACAAAACAATGAACAAATAAAAATAGTCATTCTAAAATGATCAGGATTCACATTCCTGGGGAAAGTAAAAGACAATAAATTATGATCATAGCAATAGATAAGTTTATAGATTTATAGATCCTGAGAGTCTTTACAAACTCCATTTTGTGGAGGGGCTTAGACCAATACACCTTCATTCCCTTCCTGGCTCTTATGATTTTCTGGATTTTGCCACCATTCTTCAACTATAGTATCACCCCAGACCTGGTCTCAGTGCTTAAAGCATCCTCACTCTGGAACAACCCAAAACCCATAACTGTTATTCTCTCACTCAACTCTACCATACCATTTGTATTTCCTATTGGTTATGTCTGACTAAACAGATTTCAACAACTTCTCACCTCCTCCCCTTTCAGGCAGCTTCTCTACTCCATTTGCATTTCTCATTTACTTTTTGTATGTTCTCTCCTTGCCTTAGAATATAAACTCCTTGCATCATTGAAAGGGAAAAACTCTCTATTATATATATATTTTAGTGGGGGCAATTGGGGTTAAGTGACTTGCCCATGGTCACACAGCTAGTAAGTGTTAAGTGTCTGAGGCTGGATTTGAACTCAGGTACTCCTGACTCCAGGGCCGGTGCTCTATCCACTGTACCACCTAGCTGCCCCCTCTCTATTATATATTACTATGTTGAAGATGAGGTATCAGACTTGCACTCAGAAAGAACTAAATTCAAATCCTTCCTCAGATACTTTTGAGCTGTTTGACCTTAGACAGTTAAAACACTGAATTCCCAAGCCAACTTTGTAAGATAGAGTTATAGACAAGTTGCTCATCATCATCATTGGAGGGAGTGTCCACACTAGTTATAGTATATATGAATGAAATCACAAGACCATTTATCTATCTATTTATTCATATATTTATTTATTTATTTGTTCATTTATTTATGTATTCATCCTGACAAAATTAGAATACTAAAACTGGACATTATTTCTTCTACTCCTCATTTTCCTCCTCCTTCTACTTCATGATGATTTACTTCCCTTCCTATCCTTTAGGATTGCTTAAACTTTGGTATTGCTTTGGTGTTGCTTAAATTACCAGCCTCCTACAATTTTTAAAATTAGTAACTAGGTTGATTTGTTTACTTAGCTTAAGTATTTAATCAGTTTGACCTAAATTCAGTTTTGATTTTAAGATCAAATAATTTAAAGTTTGAAATTATTATTCAGCCCACTATAAAAACTGAAATTTTGTTGAGTGTGCACAAAGGTAACTGTGTACATGAATATGGGGACCTTCATTTTAAAACTTGTGAACTTTAATACACTTTCTTTTTTGTGATGCAATTGGGATTAAGCGACTTGCTTAGGGTCACACAGTTAGTGTCAAGTATCTGAGGCCGGATTTGAACTCAGGTCCTCCTAAATCCAGGTCCAGTGTTCTATCCACTGTACCACCTAGCTGCCCCCACTTTAATACACTTTTTAAATTGTTCTATTTTTCCCTTATTTCCCAACATACACACACAAACACACACACACACACACACACACACACACACACAAATTATACTTTATTTTCCATTTCCTTTCTAGAAATGGTTGACTAAATACAACTTTCCCATTCCCAATCTCTGTGTAGTACTATGTCTAGTCACTTTACTACCTGTCATTCTTATCATTGCTAAGTCATTTTCTAGGGGCTTATTTCATTTCTCCTTATAAAACCTATATGATGACATGGTGCTATAATAAGGTCAGAATAAGAAAATTAAAATTCAATTTGGGTACATAAGAGTTAGAGATGTTTCATTTCAGAGCATTCAAAATTACATGAACTCAGGGAATCTAATTAGGATATTGTATTTGTCTATAAATTTTAGATTCTAAGATCAGCATCTTAGTGGAAAAGATAGATAAATGCTTAATAAACCAATAGCTTTAGTACATGCTTTATTGGTTTCATAGATTACAATCTATTTAGATTAAAAATAAATGAAAGTCTTGAAAACATAACAGTTTTCTAAGTATTCATATTTCTCTAAAATAGCTCACTGTTTTGTATAAGATGAGTAAACCAAGATTTAGAGCAATGAATAGATAGACTCAAAACTTAGACTGGAGAAAATGTTTCTCAGAAAATTGCAGAAAATTTGCTGATCTGTATCAACTTTTCCATTTTAATTACTCAGCAGAGAATGAGACTAAAAATAAAGGGGGGAAATGCTGTTTTGCCCTCTTTTGTTTCAGGGGAAGACAAATTCTCCCCCTCTAATGAAAATATATAGAAGACTTCACTTAAAATACTTATTCCACCTAAAGTAGCCTCTTCTGTGGAGAAAACTGTATTGTTGTATTTTTAAAATACAGGTTTTATTGTTTGTAAACTGTTAATATGATTGCATAGATCACCTGGATTTGATGGAGCTGCCTTATTATTCAAATAGATTTTAGGAGACCCTACATTAATAGGAGCAAAATGTCCTTTGCTCAAAGACTTCAAACTGAAACCAGACAGTCCCTATTTATATTCCCCAAGAGAATAAACAAATTTAAATACCCCTTTGAAATTCTAATTCACTATCTTCTTTCCCAAGAAAGTGAATAGATCTTATTATTCCCATGATCAACTATCTAGACCTGTTTGTCTTTGATAATATCCCTCCTGTCTCCACATAATCTAACCATAGCACCTCCCTTAAGTTGAGCTGTTAAACCGATTTGTATTGTTTAACTGATATACATTTGTAGTATTTGCTTTGGGTTGATTTGTATCATGACAATGAAGTTATTCTGTAAACTGTGAGCAAAGAAACCTTAAAAACTCTTTGAAAGAAGGGGAGCTATGAGCTCCCTTCTGAGGAGAGGGGTGGGTCTACTGCAGGATCCTGCTAAATTTCTTCTTGAGACAAAAGTAAATTGTTACTATGTTTTTTTTCTGTCTGTCTCTGATCTGGTTTTTAGCCATGTTCTCTGATCTGGTTTTGGTAGGAGATTTATGTTTTCTCTGATCTGGGTTTTTGTAGGAGGACAGGCATGGAAACAAAATGTGAGAGATATTAATAGATATTATAATGTTCTCTGATCTGTTTATTAATTTTGTAGGAGAGATTAAAGATTAATTTATTTGATCTGTTTGTATTGGACAGGTAGTTTAAACTATATATTTTAATTTTCTACAAAACTGAGTTTAAATTTATGTAAAAGAGATTAGAGCTGTTAACCAAATGAAGGAAATTAGGTTATATATAAGCCTAAAACCTTTGGAGTATTTCAAGAGTTAAAAATTACTTTTGTAAAGTGTGATTGGATTAAGAATGTCCCTTGGCCTATTGAAGTGCCAGAACCATTGACTAGGTCTTTTTCAAGGATGTGTCCACATTGCTATTACTTTAAAAAAATGTTAACTATTATACAAATAAAACTATTACTAGTTTTGACTATTAAAGGAATACCTGGACAATTAAATACTTTGACTTTCTCATGGAATATATTTCTACATTTTTTTTCCATTTGTTACTATAGATGTTACTTGGGAATTGCTGTAAGCAAAGTCCCTTGGCTTACAGAAAAAAAGTCAATCAATGATTTTTTCCTGTATTTGTTTGAAATATATATTAACTGCCTCTGATAAAATTCACCTCAAAACACAGTGAAGTTTATTTACTTCACAGTCTGTAAGACAACCTAAGGACTTGAACAAAATGTAAAACATGCAGTCTGGGGACAAGAAAAAAAAATAATAAAAATATCCAAGGTTCCCCATTGTGACTTGAGATAGTTACTTTGCCAAAATGAAAGAACAGCAGCCATCAGGGTGATTGAAATAAACAATTGTTGTGGGTGAGGATATCTGTGGAACTATGAACCTTGACTTAATCTCCTCCCACCCCTCTATTCCCATAATAATAGCTGGGACTGTGGTGAGCAAAGAAATATTAATATAAACCTGGGGTAGTTTAAGTAAATTTTTCTGCCTGATTGATTGAACTAGGATCCACCTAGAGGCCCTTTTGAGTAAGGAAGGTAGAAAGTTTGCTCTGAGTGTCCTGTAGAGACTTATTGAAACCCTAAGAACTTCTTTATTTATTTCTTTTTAAGTTCTTCCTGATGGGTTTTATTTATACTTGTATTTTAAATTTTTCTTCTGAATTGCATTTAACTAACTTAGGAACTACTTTTACCTGGAGATATATGGACATTTCATAAGAATATTTTATTAAATTGATTTTCTTTTGAATCTGTAGATTCTGAGAGATCCATTGCACCAAATGGGGAATTGTGACCAGGTCAAGTATGTCATGGATTGATTAGAAAGAAATTACCACAGGGGAAAATATTTTAGTGGAAGCAGACTTTAGATTTTCCTCACATATCTTTCCTATTAGGAATGGGAATTGGGCCTGCTTTTTCACTGATATAGGGAATTGTCTGGAGCTATGACTCTCTCTACAAAGTTGTGTCAACAATGATTAATTAAGTGCCTATTGTATGCCAGGCCCCCTCCTAAGTATAGGGAATATAAAAGACAAGAGTCCTTGCTCTTGAGGAGCTAGTGGTTGAGAGTGAAACAATATGAAAACAAATATAGAGAGAGCTAGTGGTTTATATATACAGAAGAATTTGGAGATAATCTCAGAGGGAAGGTACTAGTTTTATTTTTTTTTATTTTTTTGGTGAGGCAATTGGGGTTGTGACTTGCCCAAGGTCACACAGCTAGTAAGTGTTAAGTGTCTGAGGCTGGCTTTGAACTCAGGTCCTCCTGACTCCAGGGCCAGTGCTCTATCCACTGTGCCACCTAGGTGCCCTGGAAGGTACTAGTTTTAAGGTTGGTCAGGAATGGCTTCTTTCAGAAAACTGGATACCAATCTGGGATTTGAAGGCATATGGAAGATAGAGATTCAAGAGAGGTTATTCTAGAAATGAGGGATTGCTAATTCAAGGAACAGTAAGGAAGTGGATAAGTGGATTGAAAAGTATATGAAGTGAAAAAAAAGTACATGAAGTGTAGTAAGGTGTAAGAAAACAAGAAAGGTAGAAAAGGACTACTTTATGAAGTGCTTTAAAACCCAGAAGATTTTTTTTTTCCTGGAGGTAATAGGAAACATATGCGTTTACTTTATGCAAGGGATGGTATGAGTGACATGGTCAGACTGGTACTTTTATTAGGAAGATGAATTTTGCAGTAAATATTTGCCTAGAATATGGAGAAATCAGTTCCCTTGCTCAGCATCATTAAATAACAAAAATGTATCATAAGTAGGGCTTGAAATTATTGTACACAACAATAATATTGTAATGATGATCAACTCTGAAAGACTTAACTATTCTGATCCAGACAATGATTCATGAGAATTCCAAAGAACTCATGATGAAAAATGCTATCTACTTAGAAGTGATAAACCTTGAGTACAAATTGAAGCATAATTTTCTCAATTTATTTTTCTTTCTTTTTTGGTAACATGTCTAACATGAACATGCATTTTGATTGATTTCATTGTAGAAATAATATAATATTGCTTGCCTTCTCAATGGGTGGGGGAGAGGCAGAAAGGAGGGAGAAAATTTGGAACTCAGATTTTTTTTTTAAATGATATAAGCATAATTTAAACAATTTGTACATATGTGTAAAAATAAGTTTAAGAAATAAAGAAAATGAAAGAAATCAGACCTGAAAGAAATTTTGTACTTCTCAAATATCTCAGACAAAAGAAATATAATGTATAGTTCTCTAGCCTAGGGCTCTGCCCCCAGTCACTTTTGGGGAAAAAAGAACTGGCCCCAGGTGGATTCTAGGCTCTCTCCCCAAAGTTAAGTAGAGTATCATACAGCCTCCATATAAGATATTCTGTCCCATTTTCTCTCTTCCTCTTGATTTCTGGACCAGTGGTACAGAGACTTCTTACACCAGAGCAACTGAGGCCTTGTCTGATTGTTGTCAATTGGAGTTTTAGATTTCTAAGGATGTGGAGGAGCAGTGGGGGATTGGGTATAGGTTAAGATCTATTTCAGAGCCAGACATGTATCCTGCCACTTTGCCTCTATTCTTCTTCTCTTCTGAAGAAATTGTTTATAGCACAGAATGCAGCTTTAACTCTGGTTATTGAGGCATCAGCAAATTTTGATAGTTTGGAGCTTGGATCTCCATGGCACTAGAGAGAGGGAGGAGAGACAATGTTGCAGGGGTGAGTTTTGTTGAAAGCCAGTGTAGCTTTGCTGTTGGTAGTGTGGTGGCTTGATGTGAGCACCTTCATCTGGGTGTCTGGTGTCCTAGACCATGGAAACAACTAGAGTTGCATTATCTTTAGTGCTAATTAACATTTTGGAGAGGTCTGAGAGATTTTGAGGATCAGAAAAAAATGTCAAATGCTCTTCTTGTTGGTCATGTGACCTGTTACCTCTCAATTTCTATTCTGACATCCTTCTCATAATTTAAACTCCCTTAATGTCGTTTCATACTGTCACTAAGGTTGTTCTACAATTCACCAGATCTATGCCACATTACTAATGGATATACACACATGTATACACATACAAACACCCATCTACATACATGTGCATATATACATATATGGATATATACAATATACATATTTCCTAATATGTATGTGAATACACAAACATGCTTATATACATGGTGGGACTTATGCACTGTAGCACCCATTCCATATCTCCATTTATTATATCACCTTTTTCTTGCTATCTCATCAAATTTGGATTTTTTTCCTTCCCCATAATAGTTTTCTACTTCACTGAGCACTTCCTATAAAACTGAAAAATTAACAGTAAAACTCTGAATTTGTCTTCTCATGCTTCCTCATGGCAAAACTGAATCAAAAAGACAGAAGCCAGCATCTTGCCCTGACATTTCTTTGGGTCAACTTTAATGAATTGGAAATATTTTACTGTTTGCTGGTCTCAGGTCAATATAGTGCTAAGTACTATTTTTTTTTTTGCAGGGCAATGAGAGTTAAGTGACTTGCCCACGGTCACACAGCTTGTAAGTGTCAAGTGTCTGAGGCCGGATTTGAACTCAGGTCTGCCTGAATCCAGGACCAGTGTTTAGAAAGTAAGGCTGGTTTTTTTTTGGGGGGGGGGGTTTGGGCAGGACAGTGGGGGTTAAGTAACTTGCCCAGCATCACACAGCTCGTAAGTGTCAAGTATCTGAGGCTGGATTTGAACTCAGGTCCTTCTGAATCTAGGGCCAGTGCTTTATCCACTGTGCCACCTAGCTGCCTTGCTAAGTACTATTCTTATGCTTCAGAAAATAAAGACTACAGTTTTGTGCATGACAATTGGTGTAGCATATCATAACGTAAAAATGTGTAGGACTTGATACCTTTCAACATCAAGCATGTTATTTGCCGTTACTTCCTAAAGGGAGAATGATTTATGTAGTTGTTTGACTTTATAGTAATTAGTGTAGTAAACCCATGCCCAGTGCATACTACCTTTGGTCTAATTGAACACAATTAATGGCATCTGTAAAAACAAAAACAAAAAACAAAACAAAAAACAAACAAAAAAACACTTGTAGAATATTTAAGAGGTATTAAATGTTGGTAGGTATCTTTGTAGTTATGTGGTATGCTCAGGATTCATCTGAAACTGGTTTTTTGAAACAAGTGACTTGATGTATGTCTGTTTCAAAATTTGTTCAATATTTGAACTATGAATGCAATTTATTATGTTTAAATATATTTTTAAAATACAGGTTTTTTAAAAGGAAACATCTTTGTTAATTAAGAACTCATAATAGTTTACTTTTTCCCTTTACATCTAGACTGTTGTGTTTCCAATTTATTCTTCTCACAGATGCTGAAGTGACATTCTTTTTTTTTTTTTTGAGGGGCAATGGGGGTTAAGTGACTTGCCCAGGTTCACACAGCTAGTAAGTATCAAGTGTCTGAGGCCAGATTTGAACTCTGGTCCTCCTGAATCCCAGGCTGGTGCTTATTATCCACTGCCCAAAGTGACATTCTTAAAACACAAAATGGACCATATCATGTCCCCAACCCAAGAAACTCCATTGTGGCAAGTTCTTACCTGCAAGGTAAACTACAAAGTTCATTTTTTTAAGCCAATCTATTTCCCAAATACCTTTTCAGCATATTGAATGTTTTCCTGTATTCCATGTCTAGTTAAATGGTATTTCATAAAAGACATTCCAAATCTGGTCTTTGGACTTTTGCATAGACTGCCCCCAATAATTCATTCCCTCCTTTCCCCTAATGTGTCTAATACCTGTCTTCTTTCAAGGCTCCCTTCCAGTCTACAAGTGGCTGATAAAAGTGATATTGAATTTTTAGTATAGAGTTTGTTTTACTTCAAGAGATTATAAGTTCCTTAAAGCTCAAAGATGATTTCATTTTTTGTCTTTGTAATCTTGGCACCCAACACAGTATCTGGCATTTAATAGGTAATGCTGATTGAATGAATGAAGCCTCAAATTGGAGGGAAAAAAAAGTAATATTATGATCAATTAAGTTAAACATATGAACTCCATTAAATTAAACCTGGGAATATATAAAGTACTGTTCTAGGCATCCCAGGGCATATGAAGATAAGTAATAGACAATATGCCAAGATGGATAAAACAAATACCCATAATAAATGTAGGACAGGGCAAATATGGTAATTGGCATATTTGAGATACAAAGTGCTATGTCATTGAGAGAAGGAAATTCAAGTCCTCCTATAGTAAAGGTATGTTAAATGCCTCTTGAAGAATGGGTAGTAATTTTGTATGTGAGGAGAGGGATCAAGGCTTTCAAGGCACAGAGGATAGCTGCTAGACATAGTGATGTCTCCCTTACCTAACAAAAACAAAACATTCACTTAAATCTATTCATCTTTGATAGCTATTTTCATATATATATATATATATATATATGTGTGTGTGTGTGTGTGTATGTATATATATATAAAATACTCTTTATTGTGTCTATTTACACATATATCATATATCATATCATATGATATTTATACATATCATACCTCTCTTTACTTTTTTTATTTTGTGGGGCATTAAGGGTTAAGTGACTTACCCAGGGTCACACAGCTAGTTAGTATCAAGTGTCTGAGGCTGGATTTGAACTCAGGTCCTCCTGAATCTAGGGCTGGTGTTTTATCCACTACACCACCCAGCTGCCCCTCTCGCTTTACTTCTAATTCATCTACAACTACTTTCATACTAATATGCTTATTTATTGCATCACAAAATTACTGAATTAGAGTTGGAATGGGCCTTAGTGGACAGCTAGGCTAACTAATAACTGAGAAGAATCCCACTATAACCTGTGAATCAAGTAGTTATCCACTTCAAATTTATGTAAAATTGTCTTATTTATTTAGGGAAGTAGTCACCTTTCATTTAGGAGGATGGTGGTGGTGGGGAGAAGCTAGGCATGAAGTAGTAAATATATGAGTCTATGCCTATAGTCAGAAAGGCCTGAGTTCAAATCTAGATTCAGACACTGATAGCTGTGTGAGTGAGATTTTCCCCATCCCTTAGTTATAAGAGATTGTACTGTAGTTTTAAGTGATTTAATTAAAATATAATCAATATATTAACAAAAAAAATTGTGATTCATATAGATTGCATAAGGTTAGAAGGTCCAGTCCTTTTCCCATATTTCTCAATTTTCCTATGACATAGTGTAGTTGATCTTGTGATATCCGCATTGGGAAACATCACAGGGTCTGTAGGTGGTCAGCAATCCTGTTCACGCTGCTGTCCACAGGCCTACCAATGATCCACCCTATTGATATCAAAATGCTAATCTGCTGTTATTTCTCAAGAATATGTTCTAATTTTAGAAAATGTTTCCAAGGGTATATAAACTCACATAGTTTGTACTTCTGGGTCTTTCAGGCCCAAAGCCTGGTTGACTGGCTTTGTTGAGGGACAGGCCCTTCTCTCAATAAACCTATTTGCTACAGCCTGGAAACTTTGTTATTTTCATTCTTCCGTCGGACTTAAATTTTTTCGCGACAGCTGTGTGACCCTCAATAAATCACTTAATGTCAATTTGTTAAATTCCTTTCAACTTTTCGTGCAACATCTTTTTATTTCATGAAATTTTCCATTTATTCCTTATGTTTATGTCATGTAACAATATTCATTTCAATTACTAGGATTTTCAGCTTTCTCTTTTAAGCTTTTGTTTAAAACACACAAATTTTTTGGTTCACTACTAGTGACCAGGGGCAACCAAAATCAGATATTTCTCCCTGGTAAATTCCTCTTGATTGTCTTATAAGGCTATATCTTTGATTCTTACTAAAAATATGTACCCAGAAACTCTATAAAGTCATTGAATTTTGGATAAATATTTATTTCTAGAATTGGATTTTCATCTTTAACATTATATTATTATTATATGCTTTAGCTACAGGAAAAAACATGTTTAAATCCATCACATAGAGCTCTGATGAGAAAATCGAAATCACACAACACTATTTGATATATGATTAAATATTTCATTTGTTACTGTCTAGTCATTTTTAGTCTTGTTTGACTCTTTATTACCCCTTTTTGGGTTTTCTTGGCAAATATAGAGGATTGATTTGCCATTTCCTTCTCAGTTCATTTTGCTGATGAGGAAAACTGAGGCAAATAGGGGTAAGGTGACTTCCCAGGTTTACATTAGCTAAGTAAGTGTCTCAGGATAGATTGAATTCATGTCTTCCTGATTGCAGGCCCATCACCTATCCATTGTGCCATCTAAGTGCCAATAATTTTATTAAATTGTTAATTACTTGAGCTATGACATAATAAATATTTAAAGTAGCCTAAAATACCCTCAGTTTCCTCAAAGAGTTTAAATTAGGACAACAATACCTACCTCCCACAACTGTAAGATAAAATGAGATGTTTGTAGAGATCATCACAGTGCCTGATACATAGAAGGTGCTAAATAAATGCTTCTTTCCTTTCTTCTTCTTTCTTTCTTTCCTTCCTTCCTAGCCTAGCTATTTAAGTTCTCACTGACTCAGAATACTTTAAGATTATAAACTGAAGTACTGCATTTAACAGCTTTAGTAGTTTTTACTTAATCGGTAAATCCTTATACAGGAAAACAAAACAAAAAATATATGTCCTGGTCCACTACACCATTCATCACAAGGAAAGTTCTCACATAAAGGTAAGAGCAATATAAGGACACTCTAAAGGTCTATCTGAAGAACTTTCGAAGCAATTTGTAACACATAGGAAACACTGGCAAAGGAACCAACCATCATGGCATGCCTGCATCAAAGAAGGAGCTGTGTTCTATAAGCAAAGCAAAATTGTGGGTTTGCTCAAAAGAAAATGTGAGATGTTCAAATTTAGAGCCATCTCCACTCCAAACTATCATATGGACTATTTGTGTCCACTCTGTGGCAGATACTTCTGAGCTTGTATTGGTCTTATCAGCCATAACCAACACACTGTACCTTGACCCTGATATAGTGATGCTGCTTTGGTATTCTTCAAGAACAAACAACAACAACAAATCTATATGCATATGTGATGTGTATAAAAATGCATACATATATGTATATATTTATATGTGTACACATATATACATGTATATGCATAAATCTATATGTGTATATCACAGAGCAAGTCAATATCTTCTGTGCTAATTATTAATAAAACTTGGAGAGGATTGTGATAAGAGGTTAGGGTGCTAAAAGTATCAGTTTAGACAATCTGATGGCAATGTATAGGACGGTTAGGAGGGCCAAGTCTGAGGTAGAAATCTCCCACAGGAGATTTGAGCAGCAATACAAGCCTGATATCAGTGATGTTAAAAGGACAGTGGAAAGAAGATACCTACAAAAGAAAATGAAATCTTCAAAGTCTGTTGAGCATTCTCTTAAATTTATTATCCTTAAAGGTATCAGTATTAAAAAAAAAATTGAAGAATGTGACACATTTGAGAAATGTAAGTTGACTGCTAACATAAGGATGTGACTTTATACAATTGCAAAAGAGGAAAAACTGTTGTTTTAGTGTTTGATGTTATCACACTATTAAAAATAAATTATTACTTTTAGGAAAATGCATTTCTATTTCTAAATGTTTTTTTTTTAATTTTTTTTTTTATTTTTAGTGAGGCAATTGGGGTTAAGTGACTTGCCCAGGGGTCAGCACAGCTAGTAAGTGTTAAGTGTCTGAGGCCAGATTTGAACTCAGGTATTCCTGACTCCAGGGCCGGTGCTCTATCCACTGCACCACCTAGCTGACCTTTTTTTTTTTTTTAGCAGCCATATCACCTGATGCTAAAAAGTAACACTCAATTTCCCTGGAAATTGTGTAAAGCTATCCCCCAAATATTAGTGAAAGCTACATGCCATCAAGGATCTGCAATTTTTATAAATCCTCCTTAATATTTTATCTGATGACTTTGTTTAGATTGGGAAATATCAAGGTTGATTAGATTTAGTTTCTTCCAGTAGTATGTAGGCTTATCAGTCATTTGACAAGGATCTTACATTTAAAGTACCAACTACTAAGTTTACAGACAGAAAAACAACACGATGCTCGCTTAGTACTCTCTTTCCCTTTCCCCACAACCCTGTCACTTAATAACCAGAAGCGGAGCTGCCCAGCCATGGAGGGACATTCTCTTCTTTGTTTATTGTTTACCATGGTTAAAAAATTCATGACCAGTGGTGATAAGTCATTATATTTTCTCAGGCTAACTGCTCAGTTAGTTGTGGTGATAGTCACAATCTTGTTACCCGGGCCTTATTTGAAGCTTTTCCAGCATGGTGGAACCAGCAGAGTTTCTAATTCTTTGGTTTTAGCACCAAGCCCTACTCCACATTACAATGTTATTGAAATAGGACTTTGTGGAGGCTTGGATTCAGGTCTTTAGATAGTTTTTTAAGAAATTAAAAAGAGAAACAAACAATGATTTATAATCTTTTTTTCTGGCAAAAAATTAAAAAGCCTAGTTTATTTCTTTGCATATTCATGTAGTTCATTCATTTCCCAATATTTTGTAGTACATATAGCAAGTCTAGATGACTTACTTTTCATAGCTTTTGTGTGATGGCATTGAATGGATTGGCCAAATGTCCGGAGTTTGAGAGCCTGAACAAATGGTAATTGACCGATGTCAAAGCTTTAGCTGAAGGTAGAATCCCAAGTCATCTGTGAACTTAGATTTGGATAACATTTCCATGCTCATATTGTTCTAAGTTAAAATGACTTTAAGGTTTTCGTATCTGTGCTTTTGACCTTCTCTGAAGTACTCTTTACCTATTCATTTATCTCTTATACAAGCAGAATACACAATGATGTTAAAAAAGACTTTAAAAGCTCAAGAATCAAAGATTTGAGTCTTCAACATATTTGAGCATTTGGCCCTGACCCAAGCAGGCATAATGATTAATTGGTAATGAGTTCTCTGCATTTCTGAACATTATAAATATTCTAGTTTGAGTTTCATCCAAAGGTTTATGTGAACTTTATTTTATTTTATATCGTTTGGAAATTCCTATTAGGGGCCTTTTTGAACTTTTCTGAGAATATACTATACCACTTGAACATTTAGGTAACAGTAGTACCATTATTTCAAATCATTTTTCTATTCCTCTATAAAGTGATCATTTTCTCCAACTATATGTTGGATATAAGCTATGATACCATAACTTAGAAGCAACTAACTTGAAATTACATAAGCAAGCTCATTTAATATTGGTATTAAGGAGGTAGTTCTTTTACTCAGAAAAATCATGAGGCCTTTAAAATATGGTACATATTCTTTTTTAAAATTAATTATTTTTGGGGGCAGCTAGATGGCGCAGTGGTTAAAGTGCCGGCCCTGGATTCAGGAGTACCTGAGTTCAATCCAGCCTCAGATACTTGACACTTACTAGCCTGTGTGACCCCTGGGCAAGGTCACTTAACCCCCATTGCCCTGCAAAAAACAAACAAACAAAACAATTTATTATTTTTTTTTAGTTTTCAACATTTGTTTAGATAAGATTTCCATTTCCCATTTTTCTCCCTCCCTCCCTTCCCTCCACCCTTCCCTAGCAGCAGATAATCTGATATAGGTTATGTATATATATATATATATGTGTGTGTAGTGTGTGTGTAGTGTGTGTGTGATATAACATTAAACATATTTCTACATTAGTCATATTATAAGAGAAGAGTCAGAGCAAAAAGGAAAAACCTCAAAAAAGAAAAACAACAGCACCAAAAAACAAAAGAAATAGTATGGTCACTCAGCATCCATATTAAACAGTTCATTATTTTTCTGGATTTTGGAGAGCCTTTTCCATCATGAGTCCTTTGGAACTTTCTTGTACCATTGGATTGGTGAGAAGAATCTAGTCTATCACAATTGATCAACACATAATGTTGATGATACTGTGTATAATGTTCTTCTGGTTCTGCTCATCTCACTCAACATCAGTTCATGCAAGTCCTTCCAGTTTTCTCTGAACTCCTCCTGATCATCATTTCTTATAGCACAATAGAATTTCATTACATTCATAATACCATAACTTGTTCAGCCATTCCCCAATTAATGAGCATCCCTATAATTTCCAATTCCTTGCCAACACAACAAAGGGCAGCTATAAATATTTTTGTACATGTGGGGCACTTTCCCTTTTTAATGATCTCTTGGAAAAAAGACCCAAAAGTGGTATTGCTGGGTCAAAGGGTATGCACAGCTTTATAGCCCTTTGGGCATAATTCCAAATTGATGGTACATATTCTTAAGGGCAAGCCACTGCATTCTTCTCTTCCCGTTTAATTCAAGGGCACTGCCATTGTTCATACCCAATATTTATCCAAGATATATGTAATGATAGACCATCTCAAAAACTTAACTTTTCAATAAAACTGCATGTTGTCAACATGCATTCTTTATCCATTTTGTGGTTGTTGTTGTTATTTGTTTTGTTACCACACCATACCTCACCTCCATGAGGAAAGGTCAAATTATTTTAAATGATTATGGATATTATTATATGACTTTACGTAATTGGTATGTTAATCACAAATTAGAGTATGAGGGTTACATGTTCTCTAAGGAATGCCTCTTCTCTTTGGACTCTGCATCAGTCATTCTTTATGAAGGTGACTAACAACTTTGCTGAAACTACAAGATTATTCAGAAGAAAATGAGGATGTATGCATAATGGGTCAAATCACAAACTCATCTGAAATCTGTTTTATTAATTGTTTATTGCATTGAGTTATTTAGAATAAATACAAAATCGACTAGAGGTAAATTTTACAGCTGAAAAATGAAGAATACCAGTTATATATTTGTATTTGTATGCACATGTAAAATACATACATAAATATAAGTTTTTAAAAATATCATTAGTTTACTGGATAATTTATGATAAAATATTCTTTTTGGCCTGAATAATCTTGATCACTGTTTCAATTTTATATCAAATATTTATCTACATTCGTAAATTGTTTTGTTAGTTCTCACATAACTTTTTTTCAAAGTTTTCTGTAGACTTGACCCAAAATAACATTATTGTTGCGTTTCTTTCCAGTTAAGTTACCAGTAGACTTGGTCAACAGATATAACTGATAGAACTGACATCTTAGATTAATTTTTTGAGGGGGGTAAATTTGTTCCCCCAAGATATAATTGTTTGTTGTTGTTGTTGTTGTTGTTGTTGTTGTTTGCAGGGCAATGAGGGTTAAGTGACTTGTCCAGGGTCACACAGCCAGTAAGTGTCAAGTGTCCTGAGGCTGAATTTGAACTCAGGTCCCACTGAATCCAGGGCCCAGTGCTTTATCCACAGCATTACCTAGCTTGCCCTCTATAATTGGGTTCTTAAAAGAGATTGTATTTATTTGATACCTAGATAATGTCTTCACAAAAATCATGAACCATTTTGGACTAATAATTTCAAGGTGTAGAAATCAGCAGGAAAGGCCATTATTTTATGACTAAAATATAATTTTCAAACAACTAGGTTGGAAACAAAAGCATTTTATCTATTCTAGTCACCAACAAATATTCCAGTCAAAGTTGCAATTAAGATGATTATAGGACATTTCAGATAGCCTAATTTCTATTATAGCAAAACATGGGACAATATTTCTAAATTGCTCCCAGAAGTTAAAGAAAACATGAAATTATCAAATCCTTGCATTTTTCAAAATATGTCAAAATGCTACTCATAAAAATTCATTGATTTGAGGCTTTTAGTCATTTTTGTTTTTCAATTATGCATTTTAATTAATTTAAAACTAGTAAATGTGTTTAGATATTTAAATATATATTGGTAATTCATTGGTAAATTGCTTGAGGGCAAGGAATTGTTTTCCTTTCTTCATCATATCTCTAGTGCCTAGCCCAGCACCTTGCCAATAATCATTTAATAAGTACTTCCTGGGGTCAAGTAGTTGGCACAGTGGATAGAGCACCAGCCCTGGGGTCATTAGGACCTGAGTTCAAATCCAGCCTCAGACACTTAACATTTATGAGCTGTGTGACCCTGTACAAGTCACTTAACCCCAATTGCCTAAAAAAAAAAAAGACTTCCTGGATTAAAGTAGATGGGATTTTAACACTCATTTTTGTATAACATAAACAAATGCTTTGGCATATAATATTTGAGGGAGTTCAGGGACATTTGGTTTGATTTTTATTTTGAATGTTGCTATTAGCTGTCAGAAGAGAGAAAAGGAATATGTTTTACTACCTGGTTAACATATCAGTCCTTTTTTATAGCAAATTATTTGTTTGCCCATTGCATAGAAATAAAAATAGTTTCAATCACTGATTTTATTCTTGCATAATTTTCAATTAACTTGCAATGATGATTAAACAAACAGCATTCTCTAAAACATTGATGCTTCTCACCACCCCTTTGAGAGTTGGGGTTTTCAAATATCTTACTATGTAGTTAAGAACATTTATCATCTAAAAAAATTGGGGAAAGAGCTGAGTGTGGATATGGATATGGTTATGGAAATAGAGATGGAGATAGAGTTAGATATAATTGTGTTCATGTATGTTTATATGAAAATTCGTCCATACATGTATTAATCATAAATGTACACATAAGCATGTACACATATATGTAGGTGTGTGTATATATATATATGTATATGTATATGTATATATGCACATGTGCGTATCCAGATGTAACTAAATGTATTATCCCAAATAATAGCTTTGATGAATATATCAGTTACTATACATAAAAAGTTAAAATATTTATTTACTTTGATTTTCCCAAGGATTAATTCTCAAAATAACTTTCTGCAGGGTACAAGTCAAGTGATATCAAGTCAATCAAGTACAAGTACAATCTGCTTCTTCTTTTTTTAACCACAATTATGAAGAAGCTGTTTCTGGCATTATAACATATCAGCTATTTGTGGCTTGGTACCTAACTTTGGTGGTTGTTTCTTTGTTAAAAATATGAACATTAATGAGGGTAGTGGAATTCTAGGAAGCTTATAGCTGTACCTACAGTAAAGTAGATTAAGTTAATTGAATAATTATAAAAAGATGTCATGAAATATATTTTCCTATTCACCCACTGACAACCTGCTTTCCTCCTAAAATATCTGAACATTAAATGTTATTATTTGCTTATTAGAGATAGTCTATGATAGGTTTTTCCTAAATTATGCAGACATTCAAAGTAATTTGGCTTATGCAGATGTGACTATGACTACAATGTTCCAAATAAAATATCTTTTTGAATCTCTGACGTGTATAAAAAGTGAAGTTTATCAAACCGAACTGCCCTCATTTTGTAATGAGGAAACTGAAGCCCATAAAGGTAAATCAAATTGACCAAGGACACATAGATTATAAGTGGCAGGGGGAAGATTTGAACCCAGTTCCAAATCCTAGTACACATCTTTATACTGCATTATACTATGTATTTTTGTCACTGAGGTAATTATCGAAATCAATTGTGTAATTTCTTTTTTTCCAGAAATCTTACTGAAGTGTGTTCAATGTACATATGCATGAGTATGTGCTTGTGGGTGCTTAAGGGAGGGGGAAAGAAGAAGGAGTGTATTCAAAAGACATGTGAATTGAAATAGAAGCCACTTTATCTACTACAGTATCTACATATCATAGTTATCACAGAAAATAAATAAATTAATAGATATATGATAGATAGATAAAAAGATAGACTGATAAATTATATCAACCTCTAAAAGACATAAATTGTAAAAGTAAATGCATGGCTCATTAAAAGAAAATCAGTAGAATATAGCCTTTAAAACAATTACTAATCATGTTGTATTGTTCAACCCTTCAATCATCATGTATGACACTTTCCTGACTCCATGGACCATAGCACACAAAAAGCTCTTCTATCCTCCATTTTCTCCTGAAGTCTTTCCAAGTTCATGTGTATTGCTTGCATGACACTGTCTATTCATCTCTTCCTTTTCCATGACCTCTTCCTGTTTCTTTTAATCTTTCCCAACATCATAGTCATATAAGTATAATCAAAACATTGTAAAATTAAATACATTTACTGCATTGAGATGAAAATAGCAAGTATAACTCAACAAAAATAATTTGTGTCTGGTTAATACCCTTAATTAGAATAGAATGCTAAAAACATCAGTCATGGATCCCCATTCCTGTATGAGCCATTTAGCCTTTACAGTGCTTAAATCCTATTTTTCCTTTTTAATTTACAAGTATCTGACCCTGGTTAAGAAAGTATGAATACAAAATTCGTGTTACTAACATGTATAATCAAGCAAAACAAATTACTAAATTTTTCTTGTTCAAAAACTATGTCTCAAAGGCAGTTAGGTTGCACAGTGGGTAGAGTACTGGCCCTGGATACAGGAAGACTTGAGTTCAAATCTGACCTCAGACACTTGACATTTACTAGCTGTGTAACCTTGGGCAAGTCACTTAATGCTCATGGCCATGCAAAAAAAAGAGAGAAAAAACTATGTCTCAAGCTCCAGTCTGGGTGCATAGGCCCTCTATCAAATGAGCCATATATTTTGTCATAAAGTCCTCTGAAATTATGATTTATCATTTTATTCGTCAAAGTTACCAACTCTTGCAAAGATGTTTGTCTTCATAATATTGTTGGCATTGTATAATTTTTTCTCCTACTTCTATTAACTTTACTCTTAAAACTTATGAAAAACAACTGGGATTTCTTTGAAACTGTCTCCCTTATAATTTCTTCATTTTATTTCTTTATTTTATTTTTTAGTGAGGCAATTGGGTTTAAGTGACTTGCCCAGGGTCACACAGCTAGTAAGTGTTAAGTGTCTGAGGCTGGATTTGGACTCAGGTACTCCTGACTCTAGAGCCAGTGCTCTATCCACTGCGCCACCTAGCTGCCCCTATAATTTGTTCTAACACAATCGTATTCGATAACTATAACTTGTTCGGCCACTTCTCCAACTTAATGGGTAACAACCCCCCGTGGTTTTCTAATTCTTGCTACCACAAAAAGAAGTATACTAAGTTATACGATACATATGTACTGCATATATACATACTATAGTCTATATAATATGTTTAAATATGTGGTTTTACAATATTCCCATATCTATTTTATATATTTATGTTTGGGCTTGATATTATCTATGTTATATATCCCATGAATATCATAGTAAGACAAAGAAAGAAATAGAGGTGGATAGTAGATTGGAAATAGAGATAGAGACAGATAGGAGATAGAGTAATACAGTTGAGTCCCTGATATTCCATGGGTCAAACAATATCAGAGTTTAATGTTTTTTTGGTCATTGTTCCAAATTGCTTTCCAGAATGACTGAACTAATTCAGCAGCTCTCCCATATATTTATATATGTATTATTAATAGCTGCTTTCGCTACAGACACTGCAGCATGTGTAATTTCCTTTTGTTTTTTTTAATCATGTTTACCAATTTGGTGGTTGTGAGGTTGAACTCTACAGTACTATTCAGCATCAGAATCTTCATTGATAACCATGGCCTGCTACTTTACATATCACACTACCATTTTAAGAGAAGTCAGTGAAGACTGAGTACATAGATCAATATAAATATACTATCTCACTTAGAAAGAACAAGTGCTTGCCATAGTGACAATGCATTGGCAATCACCCTTATACATAGAATAAGGCACATTAGTTAATATGATGACTCCAGCCTCTGAAATATGATTTAGATGAACTTAATAAGATACGGAATTGGTTCTTAATTATTCTTCATATCATCAGCAATTATAATTAATTCCAGTCGAATGCATTGAAGCAGGTATTATATGGAATATGGACAATACTCCCTTTTCCATACTATTTAGATATATATTCATTTTAATATTGATAGGTGAAGGGATCTGAAATCTGAAAGACTTGACTTGAAATTCAGCTTCACTATACTAACAAATCGCTTGACCTAGACAAATCAGCTAATCTAGTTTCTTCATCTGTAAGATAGAACTAATAATAATATCTACTTTGCAGTATTTTGTGAGGATCAAAAGAGATATTTATAAAATTGCTTTGTGAACCTTAAAGCATAATGAAAATGCTGGCTATTATTATTGTTTATTATTGTTGTTGTTTATTGTCATTATTAATTTTAACTTTTTCCCACCCTAGATGATGAACTGTAATCTGGAAGCAAACTTCATGATTCTCAATTCATTATTCTTCCACGACACTATATTGTCACTACAATTGTCTCAAGTGTGTATATGGAGATAACAACTTTTTTATAACTCTACAGAATATTGTCTAAATTAAGTAAACTCAAGCTCTTTTATCTGAACTAGTGCACAGTATATTAGACCATGGTAAAAACTGGTACATGATATTTTAGACAACAGTAAAAACTGGTCCACTTAAGTAGGTAGGGAAGAGAGTTCTCCTGAAAGTCATGTTTATGAAAATCTTTCAGAAAATAATTCAAACAAGAGTCATTGTAGCAGTTCATGATTAGATAATGAAATTCCAAATTCACAAAAATGGCTATTCTATTATTACTAAAATGTAGTTGAATGGGGGGCAGATTTCATTAAAAATAGCAGTTGGCAAAGTGGCTTTGTGATATATGTTTAAAGTATTTGGCATTTTATGATTTGGGAGCTTAGGTGTTATAAAGATTATACTAATCTTGATTGGGATGTTCTTCAAATTTTTAATAGGCTATTGTGTATTCTGCTCCTGTCATCCCTTTATTAGATCACAGGCACAAGGTAATGGAAAAGAAAAAAATTAAAATATACTATATATTGCTTTTTGATTGAACCAGCATGGAATTTTAGAAACCTGAATATTGTGTTCCTTATGTGATAATGTTTTATAACATATGGGTAATATTTCTAAATTACAGCATAATTCTTTTCAGGAACATATTTTACATTTATATCACTAGAATAAAAGTTACTAAAATTTGTCAGTTATTTTTCCCTCCATAAAAAGATCTCATTAAATATACAAATTAGGACCTGAAAAAGCAATGAAATCAATCCATTTATAGCTATTCATCAATTATTAAACACAGCACTTTAGGATAGAAATAAGGCTCCATGTTTTGCTTCAGCAACCAAAAAAAAAAAAAACTTGAGAAAATGTAATCAGGGTTTAAAGTCATTGACTTTTTCCACATATATTACAGTTGCTTAAATTCAGTTAGATAAAACTGCCAAAAAGAAATCCAAATAATATTACATTGAATTCAGAAGAGATGCTTACAGGCACATAAAGGGTCTAGCATTGGCAGAATTCCATAGAGCTAGTTCTTTCCTGCACTGCTTTTCATAAGATAAAAGAGTAACAACATACACCCAAAGTCTTCATATAAGATTGAAAAAAAAAGTTTTTCAAGAGGTGTTGAAATTGGAATCTCTTGTCTTTTACCATTCACTTGGCATGTGCATTTAATTTTCATCAATGTATGCATATAAAAAAACCTCTTTTCCAAATAGGGTTTACTGTGTTACCAAAGAGATATACAACTTGCCATTGTCATCAAGGGTCCATGGATATGAGGAGAGGTCAATATGGTACTGTGGAAAAAGACACTGTAATTAGAGTGAGAGCACCTAGGTTCAAATCGTATCTTGGTCATTACCTATATGACCTTAATCATTCAAATGAACTCTTTGAATCCTCACTTTATAATAAGGAGATTGATAAGTTGGCCTTTAAGGTCTCATATAATTTTTTTTTAAATTTATTTTTTTTTCTTCTTTAAGTGAGGCAATTGGGGTTCAGTGACTTGCCCAGGGTCACACAGCTAGTAAGTGTTTAATGTCTGAGGCCGGATTTGGACTCAGGTACTCTGACTCCAGGGCTGGTGCTCTATCCACTGCGCCACCTAGTTGCCCCCAGTCTCATAGAATTTTAAATATGATTATCCTTGATCCTATGATTCAGGTTAGTATATATATGAAAAACAAATGTATGGTTCAACAACAAAATGAGAATCACTATTAGATAATTTAGCAATGAGTGTAGTCCGATAGAGGAGGTGGAATGTAATTGGGACATTAAATGAAGGCAAATTTTAACACTCCTTAATATTTTTTACCACTTTAAATTTTTTGTTTTACCAATTACATGTAAACATTTATTACCATTAATTTTTACAAAATGTTAAGTTCCAATTTCTTTCTCTCCCTCATTTTTCCTCACCATTCACTGACAGAACAAAACAATTTGATATAGGTTATACATGTGTAGTCTGCAAAATGTATATTCCATATTAGTTTTTGTTGTGAAAGGAAAACACAAAGAAAGAGAAAGGAAGGAAGGAGGGAAGGATTAAGGGAGGGAGGGAATAGGAAAGGAGGAGGAAGGAAGGAGGAAAAGAAGGAAGAAAGATAAAATTTAACAAAAAAGCTATACTTCCTTTTGCATTTAGACTCCATCAGTTCTTTCTTTGTAGTTGAACAGTATTTTTTATCATAATCCTTTTGGAATTTTCTTAGATCATTATTTTGCTAAGAATAGCTGTCATTTAAAATAGATGATTGCAGATTATTGCTGAATACTGTATGCAATGTTTCTCCTGGTTCTGCTCATTTCACTCAGCATCAGTTCATTTAAGTCATGCCAGTTTTCCCCCCTTAGATCTGACTGTTTCATGATTTGATATAGCACAATAGTATTCCGCTACAGTCATATATGAGACTTCTTCAGTTATTCCCCAATTGAAGGGCATCCCCTCATTTTCTAAGTCTTTTCCACAACAAAAAAGAGCTATGATATTTTGTACATATAGGTCCTTTTCCCTTGATCTCTTGTGATACAGACCTAGTAGTGCTATTGCTAGGTGAAAGGGTATTGCATAGGTTTATAGCCTTTTGGGGCTGCTCTCCAGAATAGTTGGATTAGTACACAACTCCACCAACAGTGCATTAATGTTCCAATTTTCCCACATCTTCTCCAACATTACTCATTTTCCTTTTGTGTCATATTAAGCAATCTGATATGTGAAAGGTAGCAATCAAAGTTGTTTTAATTTTCATTTCTCTAATCAATAGTGAGTTAGAGTATTTTTTCACATGACTATAGATAGCTTTGATTTCATAATTTGAAAAATGCCTTTCTATAACCTTTCATTATTTATAAATTGGGGCATGACATGTATTCTTACAAATTCCATTCTAATCTTAGCTGCACTGATTTTATTTGCACAAATATTTTATAATTTAATGTGGTAAAAACTCTCCATTTTATGTCCTGTAATTCTCTTTATCTGTTGTTTGGTTTTAAATTTTTCTCTTATCTATAGATCTGACAAGTAAACTGTCCCATGCTTCCCTAATTTGCTTATGGTATCATACTTTATGTCTAAAACATGTATCAATTTTTTTTGTGTGTGGGGCAATTGGGGTTAAGTGACTTGCCCCCAGGGTCACACAGCTAGTAAGTGTTAAATGTCTGAGGCAGGATTTGAACTCAGGTACTCCTGAATCCAGGGCTGGTGCTCTATCCTCTGCGTCACCTAGCTGCCCCTAACATGTATCAATTTTAATCTTCTCTTAATATATGGTGTGAGATTCTTCATCTATACCGAGTTTCTGCCAAAGTACTTTCCATTTTTCCCAGCAGTTTTTGTCAAATCATGAGTTCTTGTCTCAAAGATTACAACTATTGGATTTATCAAACACTAGATTACTATTGTCATTCAATCCTATATATTATGTAACTAATCTATTTCACTGACCCAGCACTCTATTCTTAGCCAGCAGAGGATTGTTTTGATGATTACTAGCTTTGAAATACAATTTGAGATCTGGTACAGTTAACCCACCTTCATTCACATTTTTTCTCCATTAATAGTTATTAAGAGTAGACTGCAGTGTAACAGAACATTGTACTAAGTGCTGTGGTTGACATCATGACTGAATAAAGTAATATCACTGCCCTCAGGTTATGTATAATCTACTGGGGATTTTTTTGTTTATAATTTTTTTTTTTTAGTAAGGCAATTGGGGTTAAGTGACTTGCCCAGGGTCACACAGCTAGTAAGTGTTAAGTGTCTGAGGCCAGATTTGAACTCAGGTACTCCTGAATACAGGGCCGGTGCTCTATCCACTGCGCCATCTAGCTGCCCTGTTTATAATTTTAATACAAATGTGGAGTAATGCATATTTAGTAAACATTTTGCCCAACCTATGCCTGAGTGGGAAACCCCTCTGAAATGTTCTCAGTGAGTGATTATTGATGCTCTATTTAAAAACTTTCATTGATGCAGGAACTCACTGTCTCCAAGATGGAGCCTGTTCTACTTTAGGCAATTCTAACTTTTAATGTGATGGGTAGAACTTGTTTTATTTGGTGCAGTAGGTACATTAACAAGTAGATACACTTTTTTTTTTTTTTTGCGGGGCAACGGGGGTTAAGTGACTTGCCCAGGGTCACACAGCTAGTAAGTGTCAAGTGTCTGAGGCCGGATTTGAACTCAGGTACTCCTGAATCCAGGGCCAGTGCCTTAACCACTGCACCATCTAGCTGCCCCAAGTAGATACACTTTTAAGGGTAGATTTTTGACTATAAATAGGGCCTAGTTCAGCCAATTTGATAAACATGCCATTTTTACCCCCAAACCATTTTGTAGATAACAATATTGAAAAATAAAGTCAAGCACAGACTCCCTAATGTTTTGATTGTATAGCTTTTGGTATTTGAAACATATCAAATAAATACTACTTTTTAGGTTTGTTTGTTAAATTTCTTCCAAATATTTAAAGTATGCTATCAATTTAGTGAATATCTTTTTATCTTGTCTATGATGATATCCTTGAGTGATTGACAAATGATTTTATAACCCAGATAGAATATGCTTATGGCATTCCTCTTTGCTGCAAGTCTAATAAGAACTATCTTATAAATGAGTATTAGTCAATTTTTAAAGTACCTAATAAACATCCCTAGTATACAAGCTCCTGAGTTTGGGGACTACTCCCCCTCCCACCCATGAAAAAAGGGGGAAAATGATCTTTACCCTCTTGGAACTCGAAGTTTAATGGGGAATGAAACCTATAAATAGGAACAATTAAGAGCAATTTCAGGAGGGAGAAGGCTCTAACAAAAGGGAAAATAAAGGGATGATTCATGGAAAGTTTTGTTCCTTGAAGTAAACTAAAAAAGGAAAACAAAAACACAGAGGAGTTAGATTGAGGAATAAGGTGTTTTCAAAGCACTAGTGGATGGCTTATTTAAGCAGAAAATGAAAGGAGAAAGAGAAAGAAAATGAAGAAGGCTATGAGGTACAGTGAGAGTTGGACTTAGAAACAACATGGCCTAGTTTCAAATCCTGTCCTCTAAAATTTACAATTTTGTGATCCTTAGCAGTCATCTTGACTCCTCTATATCACAGCTTTGTCATATAAAAGGAAGATATTGTACTCTATGGTCTCCAAATTTCACTTCACATCTAAATTTATGAGCCTTGTTAGGTAGTATGTCATTTTATGTTGAAAAACAACCAGTAGTTTGCTTGGTTGGAATGTGTAAAGAGAAAGATGTGTATATTATATAAATAAGGTCAGAAAATAAGCTGGAAGCAGATTAGAATTGACTTAATTGTCACACTGTGAGAAGCTAAAATTTTATATTAGAAAAAGTAACATCTTAAGGTTTTCAAGCAGGAGAATAGCCCGGTCACATCTATGCTTTTGGATTTCAATTCATTCAATTTGACAATCATTTTAAGCATCTACTATATATAGGATATTGTGATAGGTTTACAAAGATCATTTTTATCTCTATCCTGAAAGATTGTATTTGGGCATGGTAAGAGTTTGGACAAGATATGCAATAAGTATAGTAGAGATAACATGTAGAAAGAGTTGTTAATATGTAGGACAATGATTTAAAGCTGGGTGAGGAATATTAGTGATAGCAGGGTTGAAGTTTAAAAGAAGATAATGATTCTAAGAGAAGGACATGAGGATGGAATGAATGCATTCTAGGAAATAAGAAACAGCCTATAGAACTTTTCAATAGGTCAGTTCCAGTGAGCATAGAGGTTAACAAAGGTGAGAAGTGTGAAATAAAGCTGACAAGTAGGTAAGGGTCAGATCATTGGCAAATCTCAAATGCTAGGGAGAGTTATTATACCAAAGAAAAATGAATTTATAGATAGAGGCAACTTTTTTATTTGGGGGGTGGTGTCCTAGAAAATGTCCAATAAGGCAATTGTTTTGTTGGAATATAACTCAATAAAGTATATGGAGAAGGAGCATTAAGACATGTAGGAGAAGAAACAAGAAAGACATGTTTATGAAGTCAAGAGTGAAAGGGGAGTCAGTCAATGTCAAATGCTTTGGGCAGGTAGAGTAGAGAAGAAAGATCATTGGATTTAACAGTTAAGAGATAATTTATCACCCTGGAAAGACTAAAATCACTGGAGTGGTGGATGAGAAATCAGACCTGTAATGGATTAAGAAACGATTGGCAGAATAAAAAATGGAGAGAGTAAAAGTGACACTAGTACTTTGGCAATGAAAGATAGGAAAGAAAAATGATGGTGCCTTCAGGGCACAATTTTGTCTCTCTGTGTGCATTGAATATATGTATGTATGTGTGTATGCATGTCCATTATATGTTTACAGACATAGTTTATATAGTTTGTATATAATATATATGTATATGTATATACATAGTGTTGTCTGTATGCAACCCTTTGTGTCACTGTATATTCTTCAGATTTTAGCCCCTGTGTGAAACAGAAAATAATATATGGAATGATAATGCCCAAAATATTTTTTTCAATCTTCAACAAATAAACATGTTTCTGGAAATTCTGCATGGTACTCATAAACTGAGTCCCAGTATCTATGAAAGCTATCTGTCCAAGTACATTTTGGGTAACATTTATAGTTTGGTTATGTTTTAGGGTAACAGGGTCTAATAACTTTGAATTACCATATAACAGTCACTGTCTGGTAAGTTCATAAAGGTCATTCAAGTCACTATAAGTTGTAAGATATATTTTGGTATTAGAAATGATGTACATTTATGAGTTAGCTAAAGAGGCTAACCTGTCAATTAATTCATGATGGCTATCACCAATTTTCATCCCATAAGGGATAAAAAGGGACAGGGGTAAAAATCTATAAATATAAGCTGAAAGAGAATAGTTTTTATTTAAACATAAATAAAAATTATTTTTATAAATCAGTTAAACACTAAAAATAGTTGCTTAGAAAAAGGTGGGAAAATATACCTCATGAGAAACTTTAAATAAAAAAAATGTTTGATAATAATTTGAATGGACTTTTTTTTCTATATTTGTAATATTTCTGCCCTGAAGTGAGAGGTCAAAGCCAATGACTTTGAGGACTTCCTTCTAGTCTATTCCTTCTGATTCTATGAAAGCTAAATTACAGGGCAATGCTATTTCCCTCCTTTAGAGTTCATTATTTTCAGAATATCTGAGCTTTCTCCAAACTGGCTGTGTTTTTTTTTTCCCTCCTCGAAAATGAGTATGTCAGCACTTGATCAGTTTTCATAATGAACTACAATTATCATGCTCCTTTAGAAGTGGAAGATTTTTAACTTTCTGATGTCAGATTATTTTAAAAAAATAGAATGATTTCCGACTGAACACAAGGCTGTAATTTAATTTCTGCTGACATCATAACTCCATGAGTTCACATAAGTAGTTTATGAATGACATAACAATTAGCCCGAATTATATCCTAAGTCTCATTCTAATGCAATGAAATAAACCTTATTTTTTGAAATTCAAATAAGTTTTTTTCCCACAAAAAGGGCAAAATTCTTCCTTATAGAAGCATTATTCTATAACTAATTTAAAAACTGTGAAGATGGTACATTATAATATGCAAAATTCACAATATATAAATAATGAAATATTTTTGCAGAACTGGTCTTGAGCTGTTAAAATAACTATACCTTGGGGGCAGCTGATGACCCAGTGGAAAAGTACTGGCTCTGGATTCAGGGAGAACCTTGAGTTCAAATCTGGCCTCAGACACTTGACACTTACTAGCAGTGTGACCCTGGGCAAGTCACTTAACCCTCATTGCCCTGCAAAAAAAAAATTTTAAATATATCAAAATAACTATAACCTTTTCTTATCCATTTGCATTGCCTAATTTCTTGAACAGTCAACCATATTAAAACATGTAACTTTGAACAACTAATGCTTCATTGCAGTTTATTCCATTAGTAAGAGTTCAAAAATAATATAAAACAACTTCAGTAACCTTGAACATTACACTGAATGACAATGAAGTATATTTAGTTCACATTAAAGAAACACAAATTGGTACAGTCCATATTAATAGGGCTTTTATACGTGTTTGAAAGTTTGTGACTTAAATACATTTTCATGTTTGAGATTGCAAGCAAACATTCCAAAAGAAACTAATTGAAATAACATGTGGTGGTTTTCTTTTTTGCCTATAATATAAGTGTTTTGTATGTATAGAACTAAGATTGATGAGAAAAACATTTCATTCCTTTGATTAAGCAGTATAATTGTTTACCTACAGATACACAATAATTTACCAATTCAGTGTTATCAAAGTTCTGTTGCTTAAACCTTATTCCTGAATATTAGATATTGTGATAAAAATCCATGGAAACCAAGTAGCTTACAAACAACTATTATCAATATAAGGAGATAATTAATTATTTTGTGGAAGATTCCCCAAATACCAAATTCATCTTAAAATCATAGCATCAAAATGTAAGAGCTGAAAGTCTGGTATCAGCTGGATCATAGGGTCATAGAGTTTGAGCTGAAAGGCAACTTTGAAACCTAAACACCTCATTTTAGATATGGTATCCTAAGGCTTAGGAGAGGTTCAGTAATTTGTCCAAATCCACAGAGTTGTTGGGTGATAAACCAGAATTCAAAACTAAGCTCTCCTGACTGTTTTGAAGACTTGTGTAAACTAAGCATGAATGAAAATGAACATAACCAGAAGAACAATTTATGTAAGAACAAAAGCTTTAAAAAAATAAACAAATTTGAAAGATGTAAGAGTTCTGATCAACCAAATTACCATCAATCATGACAAAGGCAGATGATGAAACATTTATCTATACTACCACCCCAACAAAGAGATAGATGGCGGACTCAAGAGGAAGAAATCCATACTTACACATATGTTTGTACACATTCAATCTGGGAATCTGTTTGCTTGACTATGAATATTTGTTACAAGAAATTGCTTATTTTCCCCACAGTATTGTTGGGGTGGGTGGAGCGGAAAGAAAATAGATTTCTGGAAATGTTTTTTTGATTGCTGTGCTTTTTTTCAGGACAATGAGGGTTAAGTGATTTGCCCAGGGTCACACAGCTAGTAAGTGTCAAGTGTCTTTGAACTCAGAGTCCTCCGTCAATCCAGGGCTGGTATTTTATCCACTGTGCCACCTTAGCTGCCCCCAATTTCTGGTAACTATATATTAAAAAATAAGACTACATCAGCACACCAAAATTTGATACAATCTTTAATTTTTCATATCCTGATTTATTGGTGTCCATTTTTCTTCCCAGTTAGAATGAGAGATTGATTAATTTATTATATTTGTAATTTATTTATATTTATTTAATATATTTATAATTTATAAGTAGGGATTGTTTAATTTATTACATGTGTATTTCCAATATCTTGCACATATTAAGTACAAAATAAAATTTTGTTAACTGAGTGGATAGACTTTTCTAACATCCTGAAGATATGTGGATAGAGCAAGAAACTTAAAATTCATGGCCTGTTACAGATATTGTTCTGCTACAGTTGTAAAGGTACTGACACATGACAGTACTCCTTTAATGATAACACTTAGATAATACTTTAAGATTTGCAAAGCAGTTTATATCCATCATCATGAATGAGCTTCATAGCCTTGTGAAAAATGTATGGCAGTTATTATTTTCTCCATTTTATATATGCTGATATCTGAAGGTTAGGAAGTGAAAAAGATTGTACCAAAGGTCAGAAAACTAGTAAGTATTAAAAGGAAACTCAGGTTTTCCTATTTCCAATCTAATCCTCTAGTCATTAATTCCATCATTGTTTCCTTTTTTTTTCAGTTCAGTATTTTTAAAAAATTATTTTTCCCAGTTACGTATAAGGAGAGTTTTATAACATTTGTTTTCATAGGATTTTTAGTTCCAAATTTTCTCCCACCCTCTATTTCCTCCTCCTCCCCAAGACAGAAAGCAATCCAACATAGGTTATATATGTGCAATCACATGAAACATATTTCTGCATTAGTCATATTGTGAAAGAAGAGTCAGAGCCCAAGGGAAAAACCTCAACAAAGAAGGAAAAAAAACAGCCCAAAAGCAGAAACAGTACGGTTCAATCTGTGTTCATAAACCACAGTTCTTTTTTTCTGGATGTTGAGAACATTTTCTATCATGAAGTTCTATGAAATTATTTTGTACCATTGCATTTGCTAAAACGAGCCATGTTTATCACCATTATTCCATCACACACTGTTACTGTTACTGGATACAATGTTCTCCTGGTTCTGTTCCTCTCAGCCAGCATCAGTTCATGTAAGTCCTTCCAGGTTTCTCTGAACTCCTTCTGCTCATCATTATTTTTCACATTGAGTTTGTAAACTTTGCATTACTAAATTTCCTTCCTCCCTCACTTCCTTGTCCCTCCCTATGAAATCCAGCAATTCAATATAAGTCATACATATGCAGTTTATGCAAAACATCTTCTCATTAGTCAGGTTGTGAAAGAAATAGACAAAATACCCTTTAGAAAAAAGAGCTAACAAATAAAATATACTTCAATCTGTAATTCACATACCATTAGTTCTTTTTCTGTTGAGGTTTGCATTTTTTTCATATGTCCTTCTGATATCATCCTGCTCATCATTTCTTTCACAGTTACTATTGCTAACTGTATTACCCTAAATCTTATTCCCTCCCCTTGATATTACTCTATTTTTCTGTCTTCCTACCCTATCCCTGCTCAGAAGTGTTTTTCTTTTTACTGCCACCTCCCCCAATCTGCCCTTCCTTCCTTTGCCTCACCCCCATCTTCTTCCCCTCCCACTTTCCTTCAGAGTACAGAATATTACTATACCCACTTGAGTGTGTATGTTCTTCCCTCATTGAGCTAATTCTAATGATAGTAAGGTTCATTCACTCCCCTGCTCCTTCTCCATTTTCCCCTCTACTCCATAAGCTTTTTCTTTTTTCTTTTATTTGAGTATTTTTCCCCAGTCCACCTCTCCCTTCCCCTTTCTTCCAGTGCATTCCTCTTGACCCTTAAATTTACTTTGAAACTATCATCATGGGTCAGCTAGGTAACACAGTGGACAAAGCACCACCCCTGGACCCAGGAGACCGTGAGCCCATATCTGGCTCCAGACATAAGCCACCTCACCCTGCCTTCTCCAAAAAACAAGGATAAACAAAAAATAAATGCTTTACAGTTTATCATCCCTTCATATTCAATTCACAACTGTTTCCATCTGTCTAAGCATATTCCCTTCAGCTGCCCTAATACTGAGAAAGATCTTATGAGTTACAATTATTATCTTCCCATGTAGGAATGTAAACAATTAATCTTTTACTATCCCTTATGATTTATTTTCCCTGTTTTCCTTTTTATGCTTGTCTAGGGTCTTGTATTTGAAAGTCAAATTTCTATTCAGTTTCAGTCTTTTTATTATGAATGCCTGAAAGTCCCTCTTTATCATTGAAGTTTCCATTTTTTCCCCTGAAAGACTATAATAATTTTGCTGGGTAGGTGATTTTAGGTTGTAGTCCCAGTTCCTTTGCCCTCCAGAATATCAGTATCCCATGCCCTCTGGTCCTTTAATGTTGATGCTGCTAGATCTTGTGTTATCCTTACTGTAGGTCCACAGTATTAGGAATTCCCTTTTTTCTAGCTGCTTGCAATATTTTCTCCTTTACCCTGGGATCTCTGGAATTTGGCTATATCCTGGAAGTTTCCTTTTGGGATCTCTTTCAGGAGGTGATTGATGGGAATTCTTTCATTTCTATTTTAATTTCTGCTTTCTAAATATCAGGGCAATTTCCCCTCACAATCTCTTGAAAGTGCTGTCTAGACTCTTATTTTAGTCATGGTTTTCAGGTAGTCCAATGATTTATATTCCTGGTCAGCTTTTTTTCCAAGGAGATATTTCATATTGCCCTCTATTTTTATTCATTTGGATTTGCTTTAGTGTGTCTTGGTTTCTCATAAAGTCACTAGCTTCCATTTGTTCAATCCTAAATCTTAGGCAATATTTTTCTTCAGAGAGTGTTTGTATCTCCTTTTCCATTTGGCTTTTCAAGCTGTTAAATTTTTTTCATGACCCTCCTACATCACTCTCATTTCTTTTACATTCTTCCTCCACCTCTCTAATCTTACTTCTATCTCTCCTACTTTCCTTCAAAGTCTGTTTTGAGCACTTCCATGGCCTGAGACCAAATTCTTATTTTTCTTGGAAGCTTTGGATATTGGAGCTTTGACTTTATTATTGTCTTCTTCTGAGGGTGTATTCTGGCCTATCCCTCCCCCAAAGAAGCTGTCTATTGTCCACTGTCTTTTTTGCCTACTTATCCCAGCACAGAAACAGATGTCTGATTGAAATCTGAGTGCTCTATGGCTCGCAGCTTGGCATGCCTATGCCCCTCCCTTACGGGGACACCAACACTCATTTTGGTCGCACTGGTTTCAGAACCAGGGACACTTCACCCCAACTCCAACAGAGACTGCAGCTACTTCACACACCCAACCACCAAATCCCCTCACTGGTCCCCAAGCTGAGCCCCCAGAAGAAGCCACTGTGCTGGAGACTCTGAGGTGCTGGAGTGTGGTCTGTTCCTGGATGGGTCCCAAGTGTTGTGCTGAACTCCTCTCCCTGCCTGATCAGCAGTGATCCAATTGCCATCTTTGGCTGAAAATAGTATCATTCTGTTCTTATGTGTGGTAGGCTGCTCTCTTTTTACAGCATTATTTGGGAGTCACAGCCACTCTCAACCATCTTGGATCTCCCCCCCCAATGCTCTCCTTGAAATAAAGGTGACAGAGGCAAACATGGGATAAAATGATTAAATGGCAGTTCCACTGGAACATGCCAATTGTAAAGAAATCAGAAATTATTTGATAAGTTTACTATGTGCTAGGCACTATGCTAAATGCTGGGTATGCAAATCTAAGCAGAAAGAAGCAGCCCCTTCATTCAAGAAACTTTTATTGGACTGAAAGAAGCAACACCTAAAATGGTGCTAAAATGGGGAGGGAGAGAGAAAGGTACATTAGGGGGGGCATGAAAGAGAAAGTTCATAGTGAAGCATGGAGACGAATAATAATGATATCTATTTGTTATACAGCATCTACTATGAGGTAGGCACTGTGCTAAGAGCTTTAGAAATATCTAATTAAGGAGGTGGGCTAGGTGATGCAGTGGATAAAGCACAGACCCTGGATTCAGGAGGACCTGAGTTCAAATCCAGCCTCAGACACTTCATACTTACTAGCTGTGTGACCTTGGGCAAGTCTCTTAACCCTTATTGTCTGAAAAATAACAAACAAAAATAAATACCTCATTTGGTTCTTACAACAACCCTCCAAGGTAGGTGATGTTATTATCTCTCAATTACAGTTGAAGAAACTGAGGCACATAGAGTTAAGTGATTTGTCCAGAGTCACATAGCTACTAAGTGTCTGAGGCTAGATTTCAACACAAGTACTTACTGACTACAGGCCCAGCACTCTATCCAGTTGGGCCCTTCTGGTTGTGATGAATGAACACATAGTTGGCCTCAGTATCCTCTTAAATGAATGTATGCTGTGAGGAGCTTATCCAATTATGTGGACTATCCAATTTAGTTTATACTAGAGTCTCAGGGTGCTTCCAGGATGAAGAGTTTTTCTGGAGAATGGAAGAGAAATGTCTGGAGTAAAGCCTATCATTTACTCTGCTTCCCTACCTTACCCTCAACCACCACATTGATTTGGTTCACCTTCACCTTATCTGGAACTTGAGTCAGTTCTGATAGTTCCTTATTTGGCTTCTGCTCCTGATTCCTATTTTTGAACACAAATAGAACTGACTCTCTCAGCATTTCTCCTCTGCCCACAAGTGAAATATTTAACTTCTTGATTGTTTCCATTATTGTTCTTTGACCAAGACCCTGTCTCTTCCTGTATGTGATTCAGAAACCTCCTGTTTTTACCAAGATAGACCTGGAAGATGAACCTGTTTATCACAACACTTTATCAGTGATTTTCTAACTTGCCTGTTGCAGGTGACCTAGACTTCACAGCAAGGGGGGATAATAAAACTGTCCTTGTGGATTGACATTCTCTGGCTCTAAAAAAGTGCTAAATCTGATTAAGTCACTATGTTCTTATAACATTAAGCTATGCAGATAACCTTGTTTATAAACTTTAGTGAGTTAGAAATTAAATGGTTTAAATGTTTTAGAAGTCAATTTGGTATTATACTAATAAAGTCACCAGACAGTTCACATTTTTTGACTAGTCATCTCACCAGTATTGGAGTACATTTATAAGTGACCAAAGAAAGGTGATACATAAGTATAGAAATATACACACATATATACTGTAATTTTGCAGTCATGTCTGACTCTTGTGACCCCATTTGGGGTTTTCTTGGCATAGATACTGATATAGTTTGCCATTTCCTTCTTCAGTTCATTTTACTGATGAGGAAACTGAGGCAAACAGGCTTAAGTGACTTTTCCAAGGTCATGCAGCTAGAAAGTGTCTGAAGCTAGATTTGAACTCATGAAGATGAATCTTCTTTACTCTAGGCCCAGAACTCTATAGGCTGAGACACCAAACTGCCCCACACATTCACACACACACATACATCACATAGTATATATGTATATACATACATGCATAGATATATAGTGCATATACATATATGCGTTATATATGTGTCTGTATATGTTCACGCTTATTATTTATATACATATGTGTATGCATATATATATGTATATGAATATTTGTGTGTGTTTAACAAAATACTCATAGGAGTGTTCAACAAAAACTGGAGACAAAATGAGAAGCTCTTTGATTGAGGACTGCCTGAGTAAAATGTGATCTTTAATTTAATGTAATATAATTATTTTCTAAGGGAGGACAATGTGAAGAATTCAGAGAAACATGAGAGAAATTCTATAAAGGGTTACACAAAGAAACAGAAGCAAGATAACATATGACTCTAACAATGATTTTTTTTTCTTAAAAACAGTCAAACTATAGTGAATTAAAATAATCCCAGTCCTCAAGATTTTTTTTTAAATCCAACCTAGATTTAAGGTTAAAATAAATATGTCATTGCCACAAAACATTTCAGAATTGACAAAGGAAACACTTTGTCCTTTCAGGAATAAAAAGCATTCACTGTTTTTACTTTACTATTAAAGGTTTTTCACATTAAATATTTAGTTTCCTGAGGAAGCTGAAAGAAAAGTAGTTAGATGGAAGCTTCACAAATCAGTGATAAAGAGAAGTGGGGTGAAGAGAGAAATGAACTGTTGGTGGAACTCACTTTCATCAACTGCCACAGTTGCTGGTTCCCAGTTAATTATATTTTCCTCTGGCCCTATCACCGCACTACATCTACTCCCAGTTTTGCTTCCTTCTAAATTCTCACTTTGCTTTCACTGTTCTATGCTTTCTGCAGGAGGAGCACCAACAAACCTGCCCTAATCTACTGCCAGTCTCAGCAGGAGAAATATAAAACCACTCCTGCCTCTATTTTATCCTTCTCTAAGCTATCCCTTGACCATTTTCTCACAAGAATTCTTTCTCATGGCCAAAGAACCAGGGATAGGAAATGGGCAAGTGGAGGGAGAGAGGTATAAGAGTATTTGTATAGCAGCTACTATGTGCCAAGCTTGTGCTAAGAGCTCTTTACAAATATTATCTCAGTTGATCCTCACAACTCTGCAAAGTAAATGCTATCATAATCCCCATTTAACAGTGGATGAAACTGAGGCAAAAAGATGCTAACTGACTTGCACAGGGTCACGTAGCTAATAAGTGTTTGAACTCTGATATTCTGACTTCAGGCCTAACATTCTACTTACTGTGCCTCCTAGTGGCCAGTTAGAACCTCAGGCTCTTCTATTCATTCATGGTCATTTGCACCCTTGCTATGTTCCTTCTACAAATCTGGGGCAGTGTCCATGGGAGAGAAGTTACCTACAATAGATTGTGATGTTTAAAATATAATTGCTATGATTAAAATTCTAGTATGTGGTCATCTTAAAATTAGAAGCATATAGCATCAGTCTTTTGGCATTAAATATTTATTAAAGTATATTAGGGGTTGGAAAGAGAATACATGGAGTTCAGAAGGAAAGAGCCTAGCTCCCCCTTACCCCGTAGCTGCTCCTACCATGACCTCCAACAGACAAGAAAAGATCCCCATTCTCTGTGAAGCTCCCTGCGGGTCCACCCCCTCTGGTAGTCCCCACACACAGCTCCAAGATAATTGGCTGGTAGCACTGATTGACATGATTTACAGGCGGATCTATGAATAGATATAACTTCTGGATGCTAGTCATATGCTTTCTCCTTAGGGTGGAGCTGCCCTGGTTCTCACAATGTCTTTCTCAGCAGTGGGGTGGAACTCTGATTCTCACAAGGTTTAGTCTCCATTCATATAATGCTAGATTACTCATATCTGTAAATAACTCATTTCAATGTGTTCCTAAAGAAGAGGTATATAGAATTTGATAAAACTGGAAAGAGTTTTGTTAACTGAATATTTTTTCTCTGTTTAGTCAACAGCAATGTGTTGCAATGATGAATGACTTTCAATTCCTTCACTTGCCACTTCTTAGCATTAGCGAATTTTCATTCAAGGCCCAAGTTTCATGTCAGATAGATTGTACTTCTCAGACTGAAAAGTCCCATTATGGGAGCATTTGAAACTTTGCTGTCAGTAGTAAATCTGAACAAGTTCATTCTGTTGGTAATTTCTGTCATTTTCTACCTTGTAGAGAGTGTTATGGTAACCAATGTTGTGACATAAGTAAATAATGCTTATACTATCATGACTGAAAATGATGATTCCCATCAAATGACTAATCTTTTGAAATATCTAGAGAAGAATTGCCTTTTTTTTTGGTGAGGGCATGATCCCACAAGGTATTTTATTGCAGAAAGAAAGAAAATGAGAATCTGAAATCTTAAAATATCATTCCCTGAGTTTTAATTTAAATTTGAACTGCCTTTCTGTCAACTGATGATATAAAAGAAATCCTGGGGTAAGGAAGATCCATCATCCCAAGGTTGTATACAGGGAGAATTCCTTCTCAAAAGATACATTAAAAAGATGCTATGATTCCTTCCATTTTGTGTAAATTCAAGAAATGTGGAAGTGCTGAAGGGGTCATTTTAAGTTGATAAAACTAAATAGAATCACTAAGAGAAGTACTAATAATGGTATACCAACATTTTGAATTATGGAAAATGCAATTGATCATATACATTTCAATTTAAACTCTAAATATGTCAAAATATCAATAAAGGAAACTAGAAATCTCTATAAGAAAAAAAACACACTTGTATCAATCCTAACATGAGTAATAATATCCCCCTTTTTGCACAATACAAATACATCTTCCTATTTTCCTATGTCATTTAAATTCTGAAGGATTGTCATGTGGTTATTAAATGATTCATGTTATAAGGGGGTATTCTTTGTACTTGCTTTCTCCCTTATTAGGCTGTGGCTGTATGATCCAAATTGTAAGAGGCTAAAATTCTAGCTAGTCTGTCTAAAATACCTAATGAGTCGTCGCCAATAAATTAGAAGCTTTAGCAAGAGTATTTAAGTATTTATTAAAGAGCATTAGGATCTAATGATCAGAGAGAAAGGTAAAAATCTAACTATTTCTTTTTTGGGTTTTTTTTTGTGAGGCAATTGGGGTTAAGTGACTTGCCTAGGGTCACACAGCTAGTAAGTGTTAAGTGTCTGAGGCCGGATTTGAACTCAGGTCCTCCTGAAATCTAACTATTTCTAAGATACCCCATCATCCAACCTGCCATGGCGAGGTCAGGAACCCAAAAAGACCAATGCTTGCTGTGAAACTGGGAACATCCCATCCACAGCCATACACAGCTCCAAGCTAATTGGCTGGTAGCTTTGATAGACAGTGCCCACAAGCAAATGTCACTTCCTGATGCCAAGGAAAACCCACATGACTTGCCCTTAGATGCCTTCTCCTCATGGCAGAGCTTTCCTACAGTAAATCTGCAGCAGGTGGTGTCACTCCAAACATTACACAATTAATGGCCTGATCTCTCATTTTCCACTTTATGAATAGATGTGCCTACTAGTACAGTGCAATCAAAAGGCCAATGAACTTGGAGTCAGACCTTAGTTGAAATTCTGGCTCTGTTTCTTTTTACTTGTCTGAACACCAGCAATTCCTTTAATTTCTATGGGCCTGGGTTACTTCATTTGTAAAAGAAATGGGAATATGTATAGGGGGAGTATGGTAGATGGTAGTGTTAGATTAGTTGACATCTAAGTCCTGCTAACTTTAGATCTAAAACTCTACAAAAAAAACCAGAATAATTTATTTTGGTTGAATCAGATAATTTAATGAAAAAAAAAACATCTACAATGCTTTGATTCTATCAATTATTTAATGATTTATCCTAACTGTTCTGAGGAAAGTAAGTTCTTTCCTGTGCAGACCTGATCTCAGTTAACATAAAATATACTTTTTCAACATTCTGTTTGGGGTTCTAAATTTGGAAGTAATTTTAACAAAATTTTCTTATTCAATTACTATTCTCATTTATATAGTCCAATTCTCGATAGAATCCCAGAATTTTAGTGTTGGAAAATATCTTAGTGTCTATTTAGTCAAGCCCATATTCAAATTGAAGACTTCTTGTAATAAACCTAACACATATTTTGGTCTCTGCTTAAAAATCTCCAAGAGCAGGAAACCTACCACTTCTCATAATAGATTATTCTATTTTTGGATAACAGAATTATTAGGAAGTTTAGTTTCCCCCTAACATCAAACATCACGTTTGCCCCTTTGCTACTTTCATCCATTTTTCTTGTTTCTTCATACTGGAGACAAACAGGAATAAGTAAGTGAATTCCTCTTCTATATGACAGTATTCTCAAATAGTTGAAGACCAGTTACCAGGTTCACCATTAGCTTTCACTTATTGAAGTTAAACACACCCATACTCTCCAATTAACCCTATTGTGACATGGAATCAAGGCCTTATGCCATTCTAGTTTACCTCCTCTGGATGTATTTCAACTAAACAAAGTCTTTAAAATGTTATGCCCAGAACTGAACATTTTACTCTATGTGTACTCTATATGTAGTACTCTATACTAGGGCAAAATACGGAAGGCCAATCATAAATGGAGGTACTATATATTTGGAATGTAGGACTCTTTTAATATAGCCCAATTTATATTAGATTTTTAAACTTGAAAACATATTACCAACTTGTATTCACCTTTCAGTATGCTAAAAATCTTGTTTTCTTTTGTATTAAACTAATGTCTCACCAAGCCTCTCCTATCATTGACTTAAACCAGGGTAAGACTTTACATTATTCCTAGTATGCCCCAAAATGTTAGATTCTGCCCCATTCTCTAGCTTAGCAGCATATTTTTTTCAGCCCTGAGTCTTATCCAAAATGTTATATGTCTTCTTAATTTTGATTCATCTATAAATGTAATAAGCATGCCATCTTTCATTTTATCCAGGTTGTGGATTAAAATGTTAAGTAGGAAAAGGCCATGGACAAATTGTTAGGGCACTTTACTGACAACTTGACACTTGTGAGAAAATAATTTTTAATAATGGGTTTTTTGGGGGACCCCCAACTTGAAAGTTTATCTCAGGAACCTTAGCTGATATCTTTCAGAGACAGCCCAAAGGTATAATAGAGATCACACTAACTCAGTAAGGTAGAGATTAAAACCACATCTGTCTGAAAGCATCGTTGCCTCATTGGGTTTGTCTTTGCACTAGACCCTGATGTCACTACAATACAGCTCATTTTAATATGGACCACCCCCAGGTCATGTCAAAGAATGGAATTTAATGATGCTAGCCAATTAGCTTTGATCAGAGTGGAAGAGCCACTTCTATCAGAAGAGGAAGAGACAGATCATGGGGAGAACACCATTCTGGGTTGCACACTAGGTGAGGAAGGTTGTCTGATTTGTGAACACTCTCCTCTTTATGTAATGTAGAGTTTCTGGACTCTGCTTGGGGTCATATGCTCTCTCTTAGAGACAATATGGTTTTGGGGTTTTTCAGCTTGTGTCAAATGCAGTCAATGCTCTCCTAATATTTAATTTAATTTAATAAATGCTTACTACCTAAATGGGTGCAATAGTCATTAATTTATAAGTAGCAATATCTTAGAAACTCCCACCTAGTTCCCCAATACAGAAACAGTCTAGCCCCCCAATATTTTAAATGACACACACTGAACTATAAATAACTAGTCTGTAGTTCTACCATTCAATCCACTGTACTTAAAGGAAGCCAGGAAAGTTAATACACGGAGATGGGGAAGGAGACTATTACAACCATGGGGAAAACCCAGAGACAATGACCAGAACTGAGAAGTGGAATGCCAACCCAAGAAAGATGGGAAATTCAAAAATGAAATTCCAAAGATAAAAATAAAAACAATTCCAGTGAGGAGGGGGAAAATACTTGCCCAAAAAGAATCATGAGACTAGGTCAAGTCATCCAACCTGTATAAAACAAAATAGTCCTTTGAGTGGAAAGAGAAGTAAATGAGTAGGAATTCTTCACAACAGAGAATCCTTGTAGTAGGTACCAGGTATTTTTTATGTATTTCTCTGTTTCTCTTTGTGTGGTTTCCTGGTGTTGTGATTTTTTTCTCTTGGGAAGTGGTGGAAAATCTTTTATATTGCATGCTATTGGGGCATGGTCATGGAGAATGCTAAAAATTATTTTCTGTAAATAATCTGTCACAAAGTTAGCAAAGGCTATATATTTTAAAGTATTTTCAGATCTATTCCTTCTTTCTTCTTTCATATTTTCCATGACTTCTTGTTTTGGCATTTCAATTAGCTTCTCTCACATTTATTTTGTTTGTTTTGTGAGACTTGTGATCATAGATACATGTTTTTCTATTATACCAATAATTTTTTTTATGCAAGGTACACATTCTGCTTTCATGATTCTTATTTTCTTCTTGGACCACTCAAGAATATCCTGTAGTTCCATGTTTTCTTGGAAATCCATGGGATTTTTTTCCTTATCAAGTGTTAATTCATTTTGCTTTTTCTTAAAATATATTTTTTCACAGATGGCTGGACTCAGATGATCTGGAGGCCATATTTCCTTCTGTTATTAATAGATTTTCAGTTTATTTATTATTTTGTGCTCATTCTCTTTAACTGAATTTTCTTCCTCCTGAGATCTTTGGTAACTTTTTCCCCCCTCATATTCCCCATTGTTCCTTTTCTTATTCTTTCCCCTTTGATGACAGTTTCCTTAGAAGTTAGACTTCAAAGCTGTCTCAGCCTCCTCTCACACTATGGTATTATTGTTATTTTTTTTTTTTTACCAGCCTTAGTCTGTATACCAAGTGACCATCTTGGAGAAAAGAACTAGCTTTAGTTAGATGTCAGTCTCTTTTCCTTCAGATAGAGTGGAGCTTCCCTCCCTGCTCCCTGAATTCATATATACACATTTGTGTTCTTCCCCACTACCTTCTGTTTCTCAGTTGTCTATCTGAGCACTGTTGCAAAACCCTATTGTAGGTAGAGCAGGCATCTCAATTTTGATATAGGGTTGAGAAGCATAGAGTTCATTTCTGTTTGGAAAGTAAGTCAGGTTTTGCCAGCCTGCCAGGTCATGGAGATCAATAGGGAGAGGGTTCTGAAGGATTACGGATTCAACTTCTTTGCTATTCATCAAGTTGTTACCTTCTCACCATTCTTGTTGTCTTAGCCAAATGTAATAGCTTATATTACTTTTATCTCTTGCAAATTATTTCTATTTTGGGGAGATGAGAGTTTGTGAGCATAGGAGAAAATGTCTAGCCCTCCATTTTGCTTGTCACACAATCCTGAATCCCTATTTATTTTAAAAAGACACAGAGTCATGGGTCCAGAGATTCACACACATGAACAGAAACACAGTAACAATTCAATAACACTTTCTCAAATTCTCATGAGGCTTGAGAAAGAACCACTCAGAATTACTAGCACTTTTCAGATTGATGGACATAGTGTTAATAAAAGGTGAGAGGGTAATATGTTGCTCACAGTTTATATGTGCCTTTATGTTCCAATAGAAAATATGTGAATGGTTCAATGATAAGGTGGTATTTTTTTACCACTGAGATAAAGAATCTTCTTAATACTGATGACTACAATTGCTCTTACTCAAACTTTGTACTGATGCTCATTTTTTCTGCATGTTTCCATGATTAACAAAAGCAATGCATAATCATTCACCATTTCCTCACCATATCTGTAGTGATCTATCTATTGGAGGTTCCCTCCCCCCCCCCCAAACATATACTTACTGGTGCTATGCCCCAGTGCCTTCTGTTATTGATTTCTCTGTATCAATACTTTTGTAGCACACTGTTGTAGGAAGAGTAAGAATGTGACTTTTGGAATATAGTTGGGAGGCATAGCTTCTGGTTTTGTTGTAAACCTGTGAAGTCAGTTATGCTATCACATAACAACATAAACAACACAATGATAGAATATTAAAATTGTGGGCAGATCCAATACCGCCAATGTTGATTGATGAACAACAGTTTAAAAACTGCCTTATATGACTGGAAAGTTTCTCTTATCTCTTATTTTAAATGCAAAAATTATATAGTTTGAGAATTCAAAGGAATCACCATCATACAAAAATGAAAAAAGGAAAGACTCTTAATTTTTAAAAGCCATACTTTAAAAACAAACATTTTACTGTCATTTATGAAGCATTGCATTAAACATATTCCTGCATTAGTCATGTTATGAGAGAAGAATCAGAGCAAAAAAGAAAAACCTCAAAAAAGAAAAACAACAACAAAAAAACAATAGAAATAAGTATGGTTCGATCTGTATCTAGATTCCACGTTTTTTTTTTCTTTTCTGGATTTGGAGAGCCTTTTCCATCATGAGTCCTTTGCAACTATCTTGGACCCTTGTATTGCTGAGAAGAATCAAGTCTATCACAGTTAATCATGACATAATATTGTTGATACTGTGTACAATGTTCTCCTGGTTCTGCTCATCTCACTCAGCATCAGTTCATGTAAGCCCTTCCAGGTTTCTCCAAAATCCACCTGCTCATCATTTCTTACAGCACAATAGTATTCCATTACATACATATACCACAACTTGTTCAGCCATTCCCCTCAATTTCCACAAAAAGAGCGGCTATAAATATTTTTGTACTTGGGAGTCGTTTTCCTTTTTTATGATCTCTGGGAAAAAGATCTAAGAGTGGTATTTCTGGATCAAAGGGTATGCCCAGCTTTATAGCCCTTTGGGCATAGTTCCAAATTGCTCTCCAGAATAGTTGGATCAGTTCACAGCTGCACCAACAATGCATTAGTGTTCTAATTTTTCCACAACTTCTCCAACATTTATTATTTTACATTTTTGTCATATTAGCCAATCTGATAGGTGTCAGGTGGTACCTCAGAGTTGTTTTAATTTGCATTTATATGACCACCTCCCTATATCTGTGAATATCTAGATGGTATGTTTCTACTTCATCAGTTTCTTTTAGCTTTATTCCAATATTTCTTCTTCTACTGGATGAGGTGTTTTCTACTTGGAAAGCAGATTTTCTGCTAGACATATGGCTAATAGAAGCCATGAAATAAATCTGTTCCACTCACCTTTACACCCACAGTGTGTCTCCCCTCCCTCAATAGTTCCCCTTTATTTTAGATAGGAAAAGGAAGGAAGGAAAGAAGGAAGGACAGAAGGAAGGACAGAAGAAAGGACAGAAGGAGGGAAGGAAGGAAGGAAGGAAGGAAAGGAGAGAAGATACTTAGTTGAACTTACATATTATACTTTAAGCACACATTCTTTTAGACACTAGTATTTCAGGGATGCAACCTACACAGTATGCATATTAGCTTCCAGTCAATATGGACATAAAAATTAACAAGACATGAGTATAGAATCTTTTAACCAGGAAAAAGTTATCTTTGAACAACCATGTTGACTAAATAAAATAAAATAAATAAATAAAAGGAAGTAAAATAAAATGGAAATCTGACTATATAATTATCCTAAATTAAAAAAAAAGATAATATGGAGCTACTCCATTTGAACAGTTCTGCTGCTAGACTCCATGATCATTGTTTGGGTTGAAGAAGAAGAAAAATATTCCTCCTTTTCCCCTTTAGCAATTTTCATCATTGGATTCACTTCACCTATTTTCCATAAACTTGGAATCTCTCCAGAATTTAGCTATTTCAAATCCCCATAGGCAAAATCAATTTTAGTCATTTAGATCACATTGTGACTTCCAATTCACTAAGAGAAAGGTGCCCATACCTTGTAAAAAGGATCACTGATTTAAATTCCTTGTTAACAATTGATCCCTCATTACCTCTGATATGTACTCTTTGATTTTTGTAACTACATCAACTATGAAAGAGTGAAACCAAATTCCTTTCTCATATAAGCCAGCATGTGATAAAGGAGATGGTTAGAAAATAAAAATATGGGGATTAAAAACATTTAAAAATACTTTTTCAGAAAAAAATGTTCAAATAGAATAAGAAAATAAATTGTGGAATGGAAAGATTCCCTTGTAGCAAATATATTTGAAAAAATGTATTATCAAAGCTTCACAGAGAATCCCACCTATGTGAATGTATAATTATATTTGTCTCTATTTTCAGCATCTCTATTTCTATGCAAGGGCAATTTCCTAATAAATTGATTATTCAAAGGGCATTAAGCTTCATAACAATGAAAACTATAAGTAAGCATGAGAATATGTTGCAAATCCCAAACAAAACAATTCTACAAACAGTTCAATTTTACCATAAAATTGGCAACGATGATAAAAACTAAAATAAATGTTCTATGTTGGAAGGTTTATTGTAGATAGAGACATTATGTACTGTTAGTAAAGCTGCAAATTATTTAATTGTTGTGGAAAATTCTTTATTGTTATGTGATAAAAGTCACAAAATTGTTTCTGTTATTTGACCCAGGACCCCATTACTGCTACTACTATTACTTTGACCTAGAAATGTCAAAGGTATTAAGATACCACATATACTAAAATCTCCTCGTTGTTGTTGCTGTTGTTGTTGCTGCTGCTATTGTTGATGTAGAAAAGAACTGGAAACATTGTGTATTCTCATCAAGTGGGGAAATACTGATAAAATCTGTTATGCAAATGTAATGATATACAATAGTTCCATAAGCAATGATTGATGTCAGGAATCATTGCTACATTGGGAGACATAGCAATTTATGCGAAAAGAAGTAATAGTAGGAGAATAATGTCTATAATGACTACTATAATATAATTGTGGTGAGCAAAACTGACAGTGAGGTAAGCTAAGGCACCATTTTTCTCCAAGGTAAGATAATAGTTTATTAAGAATGATGCATATAACTGTTAATAAAGTAGGTCATATTGTTCTTCTTTTTGTTCAGCCAGTGACCACTATGGGACTGATCAAACATATTTATTGAGATCCTATTGAGAACCTATTGAGACTCCAAAAAAGGGCAATAGAGATCAGTGTACTTGAAAAGCTTCATGATTAGCTGCATCCAAATAAAGTGGTTTTAGTTTTCAGGTGTGGCTGATCATACTAACAATTTGCAGCTAGGTGGCTCAGTGGTTACAGTGTGGCCCTGTAGTCAGGAAGACTCCTCTTCCTGAGATCAAATCTGACCTTAGACACTAGCTGTATGACCAGGGGCAAGTCACTAAATCCTGTTTGCCTCAGTTTCCTTATCTGTAAAGTGAGCTGAAGAAAGAAATGGCAAGCCACTTTAGTGTCTTTACCAAAAGGGGTTAGGAAAATTTGGACAAAACTGAATAATGACAAAATTGCTTTATTGGCCTCAGTTGCCTCTAATAATCTTACTCAGAAAATGAGAACAACCCCAAACAGGATTTCTCCCCTTTCCCTATAACCCTTCCCCTTAGAGAACAAATAACTTCTAAATTTCACAAGGAGAGAGAAGGACAGCAAAACCATTTCCTAGGGAAAGGCCCTGTCCAGATAAGAGTCCCACTTTAAACCTGTTTGCTAGAAAGTGCCCCAGGAATGTGGACTATAGATAAGGATCTTCACACCATTTTTTTTTCCTTTTATAATCTGTCAGACAAAGTCTTGCTTAACCAGACAATGGATTTGCTCACTTTTTTTTTTAATAAAATTTTGGTAGATTTAAAAATGAATGAATACCTTTACTCAAAGAGTATGTATGAATGATTCAATACCAGATTGGCAGTTGGCCTTCAGTGGAGCTGCCCAAGTATTTCTGTTTGGCCCATTTTTGTACTTTGGACTTTCATCCAAATCGCTGGCAAAAAAGTATCAACTAGCATAGTTCTTAGAAACAAGCACCCTAGGGCCTTCCACTAGATATCCTATGTGCTGGGAAAAGATTGTTTCTCAAACTGTTTATTATGCAATTCAAAACTGATTTAGGTCTAGGGAATTATCAGTTTGCTAAGTAGTTTGGAACTAAATAGATTCCTGAAAATTGAATTTGAATTTAGTAGTTATACCACCTAGTTTTATCAACATCTAGGAAAAATAGTAACTGATTAGGATAATTAAGTCATAAAACATACAGAAGCATTTCATATGAACTCCAAAATTTTGTATTGGCTATTCAATTAGAGGGGGTTAATTTAGACCTTCATAGGGCACTTATGTTTATAGTTACATAATGTACTCCAAGTAGATATAATGGCCTTTGATTTTTTTTCTTCAGTTCAAATCAAAGGGCCATTTTAACCATGATTTTTTATTTTAAGCATGTCTCTGTTAACCTTACTTATTTTACAATTAAACTCTATGCTACCTGGATTAAAATACTCAATTTTGCTTTTTGGGTCTATATATTCATTTGCCCTTATCATCTTCAAAGTTTTGTGACTCTGGTATTTGAAGTAGGTAATTAAATATGAATCAGAAAGGGATTTTGGTGGTCCAAGCACCTAATGAAAGAGGTTAATTAGCAAGTCAAATGACAATAGAACTTTACAGTAAAACCACAGAGGAACCTATAAACAATTACATACAAAGCAAATACATTAGAATTCTGATGTTATCCACACTAAGCAAGTGTTTTTTCTCAGATTAAACTAATTTCCCCTTAAAATTTAGTAGGGCAATGTCTTTTAAAAATTACACTATTTCTCTGTTACATCTCATTTTAAAGTTCTGTTGTATGCTTTAATTATCATGCCACATACTTCATTTATGCAGAGTGCTACCTAGAGGGTTTGTTAAAATCATGATGAAAAGACATGAAAATATGGGAGCAGTTTAGTAATTCACCACTTCAGTTCCTCCCTACTTGTCATCATTAGAAACTTCCCTCTACCCTTATTATGGGTAGAAACACAACAGTGGCACAATCCAGAACTACAAAAGACATGTATCTGAATTTGAATTTGTCTATCTTCCTATATTTTGATGTATATGTATCTCCATACTTATCTATCAATATAATTTCAGGATTATGATCGAATCTGTGATTTTATTGGTAAACTCCCTGCATGGAAGAACACTATCTACCAGTCCAGGTTATCCCCTCTCTACAACTTATAAAAGTCATAACAACTACTTCTGGCACTGACAGTTTATGACTTGCCCAAGGTCACACAGCCTATATGTGTTAAAGTTAGTATTGAATATAGGTCTTTCTTGTTCCAAGTTCAGTTCTCATCTATGATGCTATACTTCTTATACAACCATATCTACCTATATATAAATATATGTTAACACATTGTAGGTTTGTGTGTGTGTATATATTTGTTTTTGTGTCATTTCAGTCTTGCCCAATCTTCCTGATTCCAGGCTCAGTGTTCTATCCACTGTGCCACTTAGCTGCCCCTATGTTGACATATATAAACATACCAGATATCATAGGTAATAGTGAATAACTTATAGTTGGAATCACCTAGATATAGGCCCAACATATAACAGATTATGACTGTATGATCTTAAATCACTTAGCTTCCCAGTACCCAGGATCTCTAAGACTAAAAATTATGAAACATTTGCTAATATGCATTTGTAGAAGGGATTTTCTTACCAGAGATATCCCTCTACTAATGAAATTATGGCCTTCACCAAAATAAATTGTGCAAATAATATATAGTACATTATTTCCCCAACAACATATCTAGAGTACTATCTTTTTGATCAAGTTGATAGTATTCATAGTTTGACATTAACACTGATTGCATCATTCTATTGCTAGTTGTCTAGATAGTGTCTACTTAGAAATGAATGGTGGCACAGTGGATAAAATGCTGGGCATAAAGTAAGGAAAGTTCATCTTCCTGAGTTCAAATCTGACATCAGACACCTATTAGCTATATGGCCTTGTGTAAGAGACTTAACCCTGCTTGCTTCACTTTCCATATCTTTAAATGATCTGGAGAAGAAAATGGCAAACGACTCCAGTATCTTTATGAAGAAAACCCCAAATGTGGTCATAAAGATATAGACATAACCAAACACAACACCAACACCAACAACAAATTACAGCTGAAAAGCCATAGATGGGGAAAAAATAAGGATGCAAAAGAAGTTCTATAGATATAAGTTCTGTTGAATAGTTGTTTGGGTAAAGACTGGTGTATCCAAACATTCCATTCCACTGGGAGTGGTATTATATCTTATCATGGAAAAAGAGGCTCAGATTCAGGTGTTACTTAAACATTGAAGTTTAAATCTGGTGTAGGTATGGATTTGTTTGGTTTGTTTTTTTGAAGGTATGGATTTGAATTCTGCTTCTGACTATTGACTTTTTGTTTGGGCGCGGTAGTCTTTTCTCATGGTAGAAAATGAAATGAAAAGCCTAATGGTACACTTCTCATCTAATCATATTATCAAGGAAATCTTTCAAAGAATGAGAAAAATACTTCTAGACAAAAATGAAACATAGGAGATCTAGAAAGGTAGAAGATAATCTTAACCTGTTTCATCAGGTTAGACTGTATAAGTGTGGTACAGAGAGAATATAAGGAAAAGAGTAGGGACAAGGGAGAAGAAAGAAATCTCTACCAAATACATAATTTTCCACATGAGGAACTTGGAACCCAGAAAGATTAAGTGACTTTTTCAAGAAATGATGATGATAATGATTTACAGAGCTAAGCATAGCACCTAAGTCCCTGACTCTCAAGGCAGTGTTCTTTCTACTATACTATACAATTTATTCCCACTTAGATATTATTTTTCTTTTAAATTTTAAAAATTGTAATTTTTAGTTTTCAACATTTGTTTTTATAGGATTTCTAGTTCCAAAATTTTCTCTCTCCTTCCCTTCCCTCTCCACTCTCCAAGACAGGAAGCAATCCGATATAGGTTACATATGTGCAATCATACTAAACGCATCTCTGTATTACTCATATTGTGAAACAAGAATCAGAGAACAAGGAAAAAAACCTCAAAAAAGAACAAAAAAGTAGAAACAATATGGTTCAAACTGCATCCAGATACCACAGTTCTTTTTTCTGTCTATGGAGAACATTTTTCATCATAAGACCTTTGGAATTGTCTTGTATCATTGAATTGCTGAGAAGAGTTAAGTCTATCACAATTGATCATCACACAATGTACAATGTCCATTATACAGTGTACAATGTTCTTCTGGTTCTGCTAATTTCACTCAGCATCAGTCCACTTAAGTATTTTCAGATTTTTCTGAAATCTCTGTGCTCATCATTTCTTATAGGACAACAGTATTCCATTCCATTCATATTCCACATGTTCATCCATTCCCCAACTGATGACCATTCCCTCAATTTCCAATTCTTTGCCACCACAAAGAGAGCTACTATAAATATTTTTGTACTTGTGGGTCCTTTTCCCTTTTTTATGATCTCTTTGGGATACAGACCTAGTAGTGGTATTACTGGGTTAAAGGGTATGCATGGTCTCATAGCCTTTTGGACATAGGTCCAAATTATTCTCTAGAATTGTTGCATCAGTTCATAAATCCACTAACAAAGTAGTCACATTCCAATTTTTCCACAGCTTCTCCAACATTTATTATTTTTCTTTTATATCATATTAGCCAATCTGATAGGTGTGAGGTGGTACCTCAGAGTTGTTTTAATTTGCATTTCTCTAATCAATAGTTAATTGGCACATTTTTTAAAATATGGCAACAGATAGCTTTGATTTCTTCATCTGAAAACTGCATGTTCATAACCTTTGACAATTTCTCAATTGGGGAATGACTTGGATTCTTATAAATTTGATTTAGTTCCCTATATATTTCAGAAATGAGGCCTTTATCAGAAACACTGGCTGTAAAAATTGTTTCCCAGCTTTCTGCTTCTCTTCTTATTTTGGCCATATTGCTTCCATTTGTATAAAATCTTTTTAATTTAATGTAATCAAAATCATCCATTTTGCATTTCATAATATTCTTTATCTTTTGTTTTTTCATAAATTGTTCTCCTCTTCATAGATCTGAGAGATAAACTATTCCTTCCTCTCCTAATTTACCTATGGTATCACCCTTTATATCTACATCATGTACCCATTTTTTACCTTATTTTGGTATATGGTGTAAGATGTTGGTCTATTCCTAGTTTCTGCCATACTATCTTCCAGTTTCTCCAGCAGTTTTTGGCAAATAGTTAATTCTTATCCCAAAAGCTTAAATCTTTAAGTTTATTAAATAGTAGATTACTACAGTCATTTACTGCTGTGTCTCTTGTGCATAACTTATTCCATTGATTCACCACCCTTTTTCTTAGTACCAAATAGTTTTGATGACTGCTACGTCATACTATACCTTCAGATATGGTACAGTTAGCTCACCATCCTGTACCCTTATTTTTCTTTAATCTTTATTTAGCACTACTGTATGACTAACAATGCTTCATCAAAATTTAAAATTTGGCCTTTAGATTATGTGTTCAGTTTAACCAAAAATCTTCATATTTTCCAGATCTGCTTGTGCTTTTTAACAGGATGCTATTTTTTCTTATGAAGGATATTATAAACACATGTATAAATGTATTATATATTTGTGTTCCCATATATACACATAAATATAAATATGTATATATCTATATATGTGTGTGTGTAGAATATTTAGTCTGTTTTTAAATTTTGTCATAGAGAGTATGGGTTGGAGGAATAGACTGCTCAGGATTCTCTGGACTCTTTAAGAAATACTTAGTCTGATTACAAATTTAGCTCTTTAAAAACTTCATTACTACTATTACCATACATTTCCAGAATAGGAGAAAATCAATCCATTAACCAACCAAAATGTATTAAATATCTTCTAAAGTTGTACATTTCTAGAGGGAGGAATACAATATGTAAAATGGTCCCAGAAAAAGAAATATAAGAAATACAAGAAAAATAAATATAAATTATTGCCCCCCCAAGATTTGTATCTCTTCCTTCTCATACACATACACAGAATCATCCTTCCATCCTCAAATTGATGGGGGAAGAAATGTTTAAAAAGTATTATGATTTTTAAGAATGAGGAATAAAAGATTTCTCATAAAGTAATCTTACATTTCTATATAGATTTTATTCACTTAAAATAATTTAGTAAAACTATATGAAAGGAAGATTTTAAAATAAAATTATCCACAGTATCAACTTACTGAGAATTATGTGCAAAGGAAAACATTATCATCACTCCTTTTCCAACACTCAAATGTAAGACTAAGATGCTTCCTAAATATATATTAATTTATCACTCTCTATGTGGTTGTGTATATATGTAAATATATGTAGTACATATACACATGCATAAATATGTGTGTATGAATATACATATAATTATATGTGTACAATATTTTTAGAATTCATGCACATTCATCACTCTGAAGCAGGCTCTCAATATTGGCAATCCATTGTAAATCTCAAAGAATAGGCAGTGGCAGTCAAAACTAAATACAAAGGGTAACTTTTATTCTTTCAAAATTGGAGAAAAATTAACCTTCTTGCTTAAATGTATCAGGATACATTTAAGTGTATCAGGATACAAAATCTAAAGATTTTGGAATTGGAATAGAGTTATATCTTGGTCTTTTCATGTATGATGACCTTGAGATTCATAATGGAATAGGAAAAAACTGCAAAGAATCTGCATTTATCTCAATTCAGAAAATTTAACTATATTTTAGCTACATTAGCATATTTTTTATTTTTATGCCAACCATGATGAAATAGAATTAATGAAAATATCTGCTAAAATTATCTGTTTCACTTCAGCAGTAAGGCAAAGAATGACTTGAAAGACTGGGAAATTGTTTATTGTTAGCTAAATTTGTACATGCTATATTACTATCTTTCTTCAAGCTAGCTAAAATGTGATCCAAAAGTATTGTCAAATGAGGTATTCATTTCAGAATGAGACTTACTAGACTGATTTTCATTTGACAAAGATTGTAAAGATTTTTTTTCTTCTATCTCTCAGTACTATTTTAAAACTGTATTTTTCATCTTTCAGTTTGACCCTGTGGAAAACAGTATGTTAAAGAAACCATGACAATTTTCTCCCTTTATTATAATGGTGCTGGTTTCTCATGTTCTCAAGGTTTTATACATTTCTTATAGCCTGTCATGAATTTAGACATTACTCAAAATTTAGCATTTTATAGCTCTGTCATTAAGAAAATTAGGTTCAAATTACATGAAAACATACTTTAAAGGTAATATGAAAATTCAGTGAGAAAATATGGTGTGATCAATCTTTAAATTTAACTTTTGTTAGGTACTCATTTTTACATCATCCTAACAAACTTGGTCAAAGAGTGCATTGAAAAAGTAAAACAACCAATTGAGACTAAAACAAATAGAAATGTAACAGGCAAATAATATCTAACACGTTATGGAAGTAGGACACTATATTCCCTTGGTATTTAACCTAAGCAGTGAGTAAAATAATTAGTGTGCATGGCATCTAGGTAGTATGATGGATGGAAAGCTGGTGCTGGGAATTCAGTGAATACATACCTTTCTCAGTTCAAATCTGGGCCTCAACCATCTGTACTAGCCCTGTGACCCTGGGCAAGTTTACTTAACCCTCAGGTTTCCTCATCTTTAAATGAGCTGGAGAAGGAAATTTTAAAGTACTCGCTACTCCAAAATTTTAGGCCTATATATAGGTATGTGTGTGTGTGTGTGGTGTGTTGTTGGTAATTTAATTTCAAATGTAGGTTCTAATCTGTCCCCCCAGTTTTGGGGGGAAACTGACTAAATCACTGATAAATGAGTTTAGTTTTTTAAGGGTTTATTTAAAGATAGTAAGGAAAAGAGAAAGATTGAGAACAGAATTCCTATAACCTGGCAAACCTAGCTTTCCTAATCTTGTCCTCTGAAGTCTTGTTCTCCACCATGGCGATGTCTAGAAGCCAAGAAACTGAGCTCCCTGTGCAGCCTCTGCTTGCTCCTTCCTGTTCTCCTCCCAGAAATGAGAGTTTCTTCAAGCTGATTGGTTGGACTGGTGCCTGAGATGGTCAAGTTCAAAGTGTTTAGCTTCTGAGAACCATGCCAGATGTGCTTAGAATCTAGTTACTAGAAGTCAGCCAGTAATCCAGTCAGCAGTCAGTCGCCTTATCCAATTCTATCAGTTTAAGTTGATCTCCATATGGACTCCTGAGTATCTGCTGAATCTTATCTATCACATTCCATTATCTTGTCACAGTGTACATACACACATATATGATATGACTGAACAACAATAATAACAATTAAAATAATTGAGCATGGATCCTTCATTGGGGAGTATTCTGAGTCTATCAAAGGATACATCATTATTCAGTCAGTTAACAAGCAGTTTTTTATTAAGTACCTACTTTGTGCCAGGCACTTAATGAGCCTCTGGGAGTACAAAGGCAAATCTAAGCTACTTTCTTACTTCATTCATGAAACTTATATTCTATCAAGGGAACTATTGAAAAAAATGCACAAGAAGGTGAGCTATACTATAAAGTGGCAGTAATCAAAACTATTTGATATTGGCTAAGAAATAGAGTGGCGGATCAATGGAATAGGTTAGGCACAGGAGACATAGTAGTACATGACTATAGTAATCTACTGTTTGATAAACCCAAAGATTCCAGCTTCTGGGATAGGAACTCAGTATTTGGCAAAAACTGCTAGGAAAACTGGAAGATAGTATGGCAGAAATTAGGCATTGACCAACATCTTATACTATATACCAAAATAAGGTCAAAATGGGTACATGATTTAGATATAAAGAATGATACCACAGGTAAATTAGGAAAGAAAGGCATAGTTTACACTCAGATCTATGGAGAGGAACGCAATTTATGATCAAAAAAGAGATAGAGAATATTATGAAATGAAAAATGAATGATTTTGATTACTATTTAAATTAATCTTTCTTTCTTTCTTTCCTTCTTCTTTCCTTCTTTCTTTCCTTCTTTCTTCCTCTTCTTTCTTTCTTTCTTTCTTTCTATCTTCTTTCTTTCTTCTTTCTTTCTTCTTTTTTCTTTCTTTTTTTAACAACAGAAGCAATGCAGTCAAAATTATAAGGGAAGCAGAAAGCTGGAAACATTTTTTTCATCCAGTGATTCTGATAAAGGCCTCATTTCTAAAATACATAGGGAAGTAAATCAAATTTATAAGAACGCAAGTTATTGGGGGCAGCCTAGGTGGCTCAGTGGATAGAGCACTGGCCGTGGAGTCAGGAGGACCTGAGTTCAAATCTGGCCCTCAGACACTAACACTTACTAGCTATATGACCCTGGGCAAGTCACTTAACTCCATTTGCAACCTCACCAAAAAAAACAAAAAAACAATGCAAGTTATTTTCCAATTTAGAAATGGTCAAAGGATATGAATATGCAGTTTTCAGATAAAGAACTCAAAGGTATCTGTTGCCATATGAAAAAGTGCTCTAAATCACTGTTGATTAGAGAAATCCAAATTAAAACAATTCTGAGTGGCTAATCAGATTGGCTAATATTACAAAAAGGGAAATTAATAAATGTTGGAGAAGCTGTGGAAAAGTTGGAAGACTAATGCATTGTTGGTGGAGTTGTGAACTGACCCAACCATTCTATAGAGCAATTTGGAGCTATTCCCAAAGGGCTATAAAACTGTTCATACCCTTTGATCCCATAATATCACTACTAAGTATGTATCCCAAAGAGATCAGAAAAAAAGGGGGAAAGGACCCACATGTACAAAAATACTGATAGAAGTTCTCTTTGTGGTGGCAAAGATTTGGAAATTGAGGGATTGCCCATCAGTTTGGGAATGGCTGAACAAGTTATGGCATATGAATGTAATAGAATACTCTTTTGCTGTAAGAAATGATGAGCAAGGAGATTTCAGAAAAAAACAGGAAAGACTTAAGTGGGCTGATGCTGAGTGAGGTGAGCAGAACCAGGAGAACATTGTACACAGTAACAGCAACATTGTGTGATCATCAACTGTGAGAGACATAACTCCTTTCATTAGTTGAATGATCCAAGATAATTCCAAAGGTCTCATGATGGAAAATATTCTCCACATCCACAAAAAAATAACTGTGGATTCTGAATGCAGATTGAACCATACTGTTTCTACTTTTGGGTTTTTTTCTTTCCTTCTGTTTTCTTTTTTGAGAGTTTCCCCCTGTGTTCAGATTCTTCTTTCACAACATGACTAATGCAAAAATATGTTTATTGTGATTGTACATATATAACCTATATCAGATTGACGTTTGCCTTGGGGAGGAGGAAGGGAGAAAAATTTGGAACTAAAATTCTTATGAAAACAAATGCTGAAAATTATCTTTGCATGTAACTAGAATATAATAAAATATAAAGAAGTATAAAACCTTAAAAATAAAGAAACTCACATTCTATCCATGGATAAATAAACATATAACAAATTGCCTTCTCCATAGTAGGTACTTGATAAGTTTCTGTTAATTGATTAACAAGTAAAGTATTCTTCAAAATATGCAAAACTATGCAAAGTACATGTGTATCATAATTTGGAATGGGAAAGGTGCAATCACTTCGGAGGATTCATCCATTAAATCAATAAAATTATTCATAGTAAGAAGCCAACATTTATTAAATATAGAAAATTCAATAGGTGTTGAAGGAGATATAAAATTTAGATAAGACACATTCTCTTCAATATTTGGAAATTAATTGTGGATACTGACTCATTAAAGAGAATCTTCTATTAGGAAATACAGGATTCTATTGACCTTTGATTTCCTAATATAAAACTGTCCCAAGCATTTGAAATTGGTGATGTATCACAAAGTGTACTGGTTCTGTAACATAAAGTATAACACACTGTGAGGCAGCTAGCCCAAACCTTAAATAACTGCTTAGATTTCTTATTCTAATGATCTCCATGGGGTTCATGCCAAGGTATTGAAACTGTCCCTTTTTACTTTTGCTTCTTCTTCAAGCTTATGTCTATTGGTTAGATTATTCAGGAGATTTTGAATATCACAGTTCCTGAAAACAACTGATAATTGCCACCCAAATCCTAAACACATGTTCTGTTCTTGATAATTTCCAAAGTGCTTTATTCTTTTCAGATTTCTTAATTATTTCCTTCTGAGTTACTATGTGTCCAACTGTGAAAACTTCACTTGTTGATTGAAAGCTTTAGGTCAGTTGTTTCTCATCAATCTTAACAACCTCAGCTATTTTTTTGTAAGCTTGTTCATTTTTTTTCCTAAAGATGTGATATCCCTTCTCCAATTAATAAGGATTTTTAAAAAAAACATTTCTTCCCCATGAAAAATTACAAGGACCCCAGTCCTTAGGCTTATTTTCAGAGTGGCAGAATGCCTTATTCGATAGATCATATTTTCCTATCTTTCTTTTGGCTATAGTACTCGAATGGTAAGTGTGAAAAATTTAGAAAAAAAACATAGTAGTTGTATATTTAATCCTGGAACGGCAATAGTGAGGCATTATTTTTTTATTCATTAGAGGAAGGGGTACATGACATTAAATACATGCTTTAGGAAGATGACTTGATAGGTTAGTGAAAACTGGAGTAAAGAGAGACAAGGAAGGGAGACCAACCAGTAGGCTGTTACAATATGCCAGGCATGAGGTAATCAAAGTCTGCCTTAGAGTGCCAACAGTGGTTGTTGGAGAGAGAAGGGCATATACCAGAGAATCTATGAATTAGAATCAATCGGATTTGGCAGGAAATTGGCCTATGGTGAGAGTGAGAGAGCATGATGAGTTGAGGATGACACATAAACTCTGACCTTGACTGAGTGGAAAGATGGTGGTCTCTTCAACAGTAATATGGGAGTTTGGGAGGGAGGAAGGTTTTGAATATTTGGACATAGTGAGTTTACAGGACATTTATTTTTAGGCTTCTAATAGGAAGTTAGAGATTCAAATATGGAGAAGAGAGAGTTTAAGAAAGTGAGAAGAGAGGTAAGTATGTATGAAGATAATTAAGATAGAGATAATAATTGAATCCATGGTAGATGATGAAATCACCAAATGAAATAATATAGAGGAAGAAGAGAAGAAATCCAAGAATAGAGCCAATGGTGGATGTGCCTTATGTCTTATACATCTCATTTTCAAATAACTAAAGAGGAAATTGACATCATTATCTCTTCCATCTTTAAGTCATTTCTCCTCAGTCTTATTCCTTCCCACCCATGCATTTGTCACTTGGCAAGTTTTTATCACCAAGTTCATTCTTCTGGCTAGTCATTCCCTACCACATTCATCCCAGTTCAGTCCAATATCTGAAAACATAAAAAGTTTATTGTGTAATCAGTAAATGTCTATGCCTTGGCAAAAATAGGTGTAATGTAGAAATCAAAGGTGTAGGTATGGAAGTAATAGGTCCGTCCTTTGAAATTTGGCTCAAGGACAATTTTCTTAGAGTAAGCCTCCCACCTTCCACTGTGTAGAACTACTCCTTTGTTATCATAATCTTGCCACTGATATATACTAGGCTAAAAAAGAAAATATGACTTGCATGTACCTATCCCCTCACCTGACCATCATGATTACCTAACATCTTATTTCATTTCATTCATTTATTTTTATAATAAACAATTTTATTTATAGTTATGAGGTCCACATTTTATCCCTCCTTTCCCACGTCTGTACCTCCATCCCCTTTGATGGGGGTAGGCAAATTAGACATGGATTATACATGTGCAATTATGTAATACATTTTTATATTAGTCATTTTTACAAGAAAACTTGAATAAGAGAAAAAATGAAAGTGAAAAATAGCATGCTTCTGTCTAGTGTTCAATCAGTATCAGTTCTTTTTTGGAGGGTGGATAGTGTGTTTCATTATTAGTCCTCTGACATCTTGAATTATTGTATTTCTGAGAATAGTAAGTTTTTCACAGTTCTTCATCAAGTAATATTGCTGTCTCTGTGCACAATGTTCTCTGGTTCTGATCATTTCTTTATGCATCAGTTCATACAAGTCTTCACAGGCCTTTCTGAAATAGTCCTGCGTGTCATTCTTATAGCACAATGATCTTCCATCGCCATCATATCCCACAGCTTGTTCCCCAATTTATAGGTATTCCTTGATTTCCAATTCTTAGTGACCATAAAAAGGGCTGCTAAAAATATTTTTGCATAAATAGGTCTTTTTTCTGTTTTAGCGGTTATCTTTGTGATATAAACCTAGCAGTAGTACAGCTGGATCAAAGGGTATGCACAGTCGATAAATCTTTCAGCATAGTTCCAAATTGCCCTCCAGAATGGTTGGATTTTTTCACAACTCCACCAATAGTGGATTAGCATCCCAGCTTTCCACATCCCCACCACATGCATATTTTCCTTTTTTTTTTATATTTTCTTACTCTGATATGTGGGAGGTGATTGTCAGAGTTGTTTTCATTGTATTTCTCTCATCAATAGTGACCTAGAACATTTTTTTCATATGCTTATAGATAGCTTTATAGCTTTGTTTGAAAACTGCCAGTTCATAGCCTTGATAATTTTTTCAATTGGGGAATTAATTGTATTTTATAACTTTGAATTATTTCTTTACATAATTGAGAAATGAGTCCTTTATCAGAGATGCTTGTTTCAGAATTATTTCCCAGTTTTTTGCCTCCATTGTAGTATTGGTTACATTACTTTTGTTCGTGCAATAAACTTTTAAATTTCATAAACTAAAAATTATCTAGTTATATTTTGTTTTGCTCTGTATATCTTCTTTCTGTTCTAAGTTCTTTCTCTGTCCATAAATCTGACAGATAAATGTTTCAATGTTCTCTTATTTGCTTATGGTATCCTTTACTGATATCTTATTTTAGCATGATGGGTAGAACATAAAGCAATTTTGGATCCAATTTAAATTCTGCTTTCTGAAGTTTATAAAATTATAAATAACAAAAATCATTACATTATATATCATAATTATAGTTCAGAGCATTCACACTAGGATATTAAAAGGGGATTTTAGACCAAAATTCAAATTCCACCCTGTTCATTTTCTATATACTCCACAGGTTATTCACTGTTTTCTTTCATTAAAGCACCTTGTTCATGATTAAGAATTAACAAAGGTCACCTAGGAGTTATGATCAATCAAAAATTTTATCCATGACAAAATAGTTAAGTTACTACAAACACATAAATTATTAGCAGCTCAAAGGAATGGAAAAATCACATAGAAAATGTGCTTTGGTTCAGACAGGTATGGGAGGAATGGAATCTTAATCTTCACTATCTTAATCTCATATCTATCCAATCCAGCCACACTATTTGAATAGCATGTAGATAGAGCTAGCTAAATTAGTACATCAATTATAGTCTCCTTTCAAAGCAAACTCTGGATAACATAAATTTCTTCGATAATTTCATCTCTACCTACCATTAAAATGTCATTTTCCTTTCCTCTACAACTTTTCCTTACCAATAAACAGCTCTCCTTCAAACTCTCTCAGAAGCTTAGGATTCATCAAAGAGGCTTCATTCCAATTATTAATTTCTCCATATACCCAAAAGACTTTTATTACATTAACATAATATAATATTGATCTTTATGATCACTTGCTAAGGTTTGGTATGATGTAGAATGTGTGGTGTATAAACTGTGTTGTTAAAAGTGAGCAAGAAGGGGCTAGGTGGCACAGTGGATAGAGTACAGGACCTGGAGTCAGGAGGACCTGAGTTCAAATCTGACCTCAGACACTTGACATTTACTAGCTATATGACCCTGGGCAAATCACTTAACCCTCATTTCCCTGCCCCCCACCAAAAAAAAGTGAGCAACATTTTAGTCTATGCTAAATAAAAATGTCTGTGGCATATTTCACTCACCTTATACCATTAAACATAGTGGAATGACTCTAGAGTTGGGATCCTGACTGCTATGTAACATTAACTATATTCAGCAGAAATGTCTTTCAGATATATGTTGTATCTGTGGAGGCTTTATGGGCTTTTGAAGCAACTCCTTCAGAGAATTATTGATTTTCATGCCAGTAGTTTTCTTACTTGCTTGCTGATACGAATTGCATCTCTAAGTATTTTCTATCACCTGAGGCTATCTGAGAAGATAAAGTAATTCATATATAATCTTCAAGGTCCTTTCCGAATTAAAAAAAAAGCCTTTATTCTTAAGTAATAACCATATACACATATGCACACACTACATTATATTAATCGTTAAACACTTCTTAATTGAATGCATTTACATTTAACTAGCTAATCAGAATCTACAAATAATTTTTTTCTCACACATCACTAATTAAAAGTAAAATCTCATATATTATTCCTTTACTGCATTTTCTTCTCTCAGACATCAGTCTCAGCATAAACAGTAACTTACCCTGAAGCAGGATCTAATTACATTGGTGAGACATTTTGGCTCAAACACCAGTTTTGCCTAGGTTGATCAATCCCTGTTGTATTATTCCTCACTCACAACAGTTACAGATTTTCTCTACCCAAGGATGTTGCCCTCTTGTTCATTGCTGGCAAAGCAACTAAAATGTTTTCCTAATTTCTCTCCTATGCAACTGGGTGAAGTTTTCAATCCCAATGTATCTCCTATCATTACCATTCACCTAAATCAGCTGAGAGTAGAGGGGAAGAAAAGGACTATACTAGCAGGGGTTAAAGAAAGAAAATAGTTTCCACGAAGTTCATACATTATAACTGGTATTGTTAGGTACAAGTCAGTGTGTTGCAAAGCTCAAATGAAATAATGCATGTAAAGCACAGAGTAAACCTTAAAGAGCTATATAAAGGCCACTGATGATGGTGATGATAATAGCAAGATAGCCTATAGTCACCAGGCCTCTAATCTGGTGATGATTTCATTTCCTGAGATTTCTACTGAACCCCTACTGAGTACAGGTTTATGGAATAAATAAGTAGTGTTCTGGTAAATGTTTAATAACCTGTGTTTTGTAGGGTAGAAGAAAATATATACACATTATACTTATACATTTAATCAGCATTATCAATACCTTAAGTCTAGAAATCAATGGAATAATAAATCAAGCTCTGATTTGTAGCTTTTGCCTAATTCTAAGGTGTTAAGTGCTTATTCTGAAATTTTAACAATTTACTCTACAAGTCAATTAGAGGTAGTTCCAGCACACTTCTGGATTACCTAGCAATGTAACAGACTAGCTTAATGGCTAGATATTATATCTAGGGCCAACAAAAAGCCTTTGGTTCATATGTTTCTTAGCTATATAATCATGGACAAATCATGTGTTCTCTCACAGCTTCAGGAAACTCTTAGAAAATAAATTATGGATAGATACGTTGTGACATTCCTTGGTGAAAGGTATCCCACACTTTGTAAATAATTTTCTCCTTTTACTTATTCCTTTTGAAAGTGGGGAATTTGAGTATAATATAGCATAAGGATCAATATCGATGTTATTATTACTTTGTTAGCACAAATTGCTTAATAGCAAATTTATCTTGTATGACAACATTTTCAGAACTTTGTTATAATGAACATAATTTTCCTATTAGGATGAAGCTTTGCAAATCTTAAAGCGATATAAAAGTGACAGATATAGTGTATATGAATGGCCATTGAACCAAATATCTACTAACTGATTTCTTCATAGAGAGCTTTATATGTAGTGCTGATTGATAGGTGATATTTAGATAAACCATCAAAGAGGCTTCAGCCTGATAGAACATTAAATCTTCAAAGAATAGGCTGTTTCTCTATTTTTTTAGTTTTAAAAAAATTTTATGCTGTTTCTCTAGCAGAGGCAAATTATATTGATTTTACACTTGAAATGACATGTGCATTTACCCTCAATTGCATGGAACTTACATTTGCAATGACATGTGTATAAAAACATCTCCAGAATATTAACAGCCTAAATGTTGCATGTGCCATAATTCCTCATAGAATAATATACCATTAGCAAAAACCAAAAGAAACAAACAAACAAAAAAAGACAGAAAACCCTTTGGAGAAACATTGCAGTAGAGGGATAAGATACCATCACTGATGAGAAAATATGCAAGGATCTTTTTGCCACCAATGCAGAACAGAATCTATTGATTAATTAATAACATAGAGATTTGCATAAGTCCCCTTTGGCTAGGGTCATATAGGCAGTATCAGAAGTGTAATTTGAATACTGGATTACTCAAGTCTGAGTCCAGAAATCTATCCACTATAGGTCTCTTGCCACATATGATGTAGCATATTTTTAAAATAACTGCATTAAAGAATGGCAAAACAATGTTATATGAGAGGGAATTAGGGAATGGTTAATGGACAAAGTAGAAAATCTGTTGGAATTTAACAGATGAGTAGGAATTCAATTGAGGAAGAGGGGTTTCAGTGTAAACTAAACTTAGAAGTACAATATGTACAAAGGCAGAGCAGTGTGAGAAGATATTTTGGTATTTGGGGAGGCAGAAAGTAGTCTTGTTTGGTGGAAGTAAGGATATAGTTAGAGGAACAGTAAGTCTCCTCAAACAGGAGAAGGTTAAAGCATCCTTCTATCCCAACCACAGGATTATACTGCAAAGAGGGAATTAGAAAGTGCGTTATGGTAGAAATAAAGCTGAATAACAATTAGAACAATGGCAATAACTAACATCTACATAGCACTTCTAGTTTACAAAATGCTTTAAATATATTTTCTCATAGCTGCTACAGGGAACAAAGCCAACTTCTGATCACTGATGAAAAAAGGAGAAAGGAATGAGATGAGACAGAGGCCAGAGCAGGAATTGAACCACCAGGAAACTGAGGCAAAAGCAAGATCTTGGGGCACATTGTAGAGACTTGTCTTATGTGGAACTCATATCCCTGTCCTAGGTTAGGATGCAGAAAAAGATATGGAATGGATACCAGGAGCAAGTCACCTTGTCCAGAACTATGACATGGTAATGTCAGCAACATCCAGGCTTTAGTATAGATAAGGCCAGCATTAGCCAACCCTTACAAGAGTTTGAGAGAGAGTACATTTCTTCCTAGGGTAATCCCCAATCTTGAAACAGATGCTTAGAGAAATAGTGAAACCAAGGAAATCTTCAAATGTATCAAAAAAACAATATGGGTTAGAAGGTAAACTCAGAATTGAAGAACAACTCTATTATAAGTAAGATATCAAAATAAAGAGGAGGAGGAGGGAAAGGAGAAGAAAGAGAAGAGAAAAGCTGAGGATGGGGGCAGCTAGGTGGCACAGTAGATAAAGCACTGGCCCTGGATTCAGGAATACCTGAGTTCAAATCCCCCCTCAGGCACTTGACACTTACTAGCTGTGTGACCTTGGGCAGGCCACTTAACCCTCATCACCCAGAAAAAAAAGCTGAGGAAAAATAAGAAAATTAATTTTTAAGGACAAAAGATGGAAAATGTATCCAAATAATTGACTTTCCCAAAAATAGAACAGAACAAATTCGGTGACCCAGTGAGACAACAGGAAATAATTGAGAAAATTAAAAGCAAAGCAATATTCAGAAGAATATATAAAGTAACTATTACCCCTTGCAAAAAAAAACCAAACAAACACAGAAATAGAATGCAGTTTAAGGAGATGTCATTTGTGAATAATTGCATTCCCTGAAAAACAAATTACAAACCTTGTAAAGTAGGAGTATGCTAATTTCTTCATTTATTACAATTAGTGGATAGAGTGAAATCCAAAGAAATTATTCAGTCACCTACTGAAATAAGCCATCAAAATTAAACAACTAGGAGTGTCAAAGCTGAAATGCATAGTTTCTAGGAGAAAAAAAAACTGCAAACAGAGATTTTGAACAGCAAGGAAGCACATTCACTAGCATACAAGATTATGTTATACCTACATAAAGTGAAAGAAAATCTTGGGATACAAAAGGCAAAAGTTTACATCTTAGAATAATTCATCCTACAATATAAAGTGTGATCATACAGTCAAAAAATGTTTATGTATGTATAAATTTGTTACATATTTGTTCATATGCATGTATGTATGTATACATACATACACATAGATGAAACTTTAGTAAAATATAGTCCTTTCAAGTATTTTTGATGAAAATACATGAAATGGATAGAAAATTTAAAATCAAAATAGATTAAAAGATATCTTGAATGTATGAGCATTTGGATCAACTATAGACTATATAATGCTTACATGTTCATTAATGAATTTGATAAACCTTCAGAATTGCACTGTCTTCAAGGAGTTTAAAAAATCAATACAGTAACTGGTTTTGCTTTTATTCTATTTTATTTAAGAAAATAAATTAAAATATAGGAGAAGAGGAATACTTTAGATGAGAAATAAGTAAAAAGGGCAAACCAAATCTTAGTATTTTTTTCACACAATAATTTGGACATGCTAGAAGAAGGACATATAAAGATGGAAGGTAGGGGTAGCAGAAGTGACCATCTCATGAATCTCACTCTTATCTGGAAAAGGAAAATAAGGGTTGAAAACATACAGCATTTGTTATAAAAATCTGCTATGCTCAAAAGATAGAGAGGTAAAGGCAACAGGGGCAACTTTGAGAGGAACAGTAGATACAGTGATGAAAGTGGCATAAACAAAACAAGCTATAGACAGTAGATCACACTGAGGACAATAAAAAAGGAATGAAATGCAGTATAGGAACCAGTGATTAGGGTCTAGGCTAAGTGAAGGTAGAAAAGAAGTATTATCAGACTAATTCAATTATAGATTACTATGTCTATAGCATTGCTTCTCTCTATTTTTTAAAAGAGGAAACCATAGTTAAATGGGTGAAAAGTTAGAGGATATTATGGTAGTCAAAACACAGTTAACAAGCATGAATATGTGTGTAAATGGGATGAACTCAGCCATAAAGTAGAGCAAGCAGCATAATGGATGAGAAGGCAGAATCCATACATATGCAATTTCCAAACATTTACAAATATTTGAAATATTTAAGGAACCATGCAGCATTGAAATGAGAGACTGCAATAGAACTAATTATTTTTAAGTGATTTTCTTTTTTAATGGATCCACAATTGTGATCTAAAGAATGGAAACAGTTAACAAGAGATAACAAAGAGGTTAAACTACACCTTGCTTAAAAGCATCATAGACAATGAAATAATATCTATACCATCTAAATACTTAACAGAGATGTTGTTCAGGCTATAGGAAGAAATATACTACCAAATTATAATACCTTGGGACATCAATGTGACAATTTCAGTTGTAGACAAATCTAACCCCCCCAAAAAAGATAAACAAGAGGGAATAACATAAAAATAATTTAAAAAAGCAGAAGCATTATCTGATGAGTACTGAATGGGAGTCAAAAGGAATATACATATTTATTAGCTGTACTTGCCACGTTTTTAAAAAATCTGATATATTCTAGGGTATTAGAAAACTAAATGTATAAAGAATCCTCCCCACCCAATTTACATATATTTTCTTTAGATTAGCAAGATACCATGGAACCTTTGTTCTAACAGCTTTTGTTAATTATGCTCTACCCCTAGCCCATGAATACTGTCATTCCTATATTTAAAGTCATGATCCAGAAATTGAATTCCATTTTGAAACCATCTTCATACATAAGTGTTAATTTCCTAAATTAATTAAAATTTTCCTTTTATGTATCTAGTACCTTCAATTGGTAGCAACAAGAACAAACCTCTGTCCCTATGGCCCTCAGGTTCTTGTCCAAGATTTTATATTTTTCATCGATACTTGCTTGGCAGTATCATTTGTCCACACATGAATCAGCAGCAATGTTTTGACAAGTTTTGGGGGTATTTTCTGTTATGTATTACATATCTGGTGATGAAGATAACAACCTTCTAATGTTATAAGTTTGATGAAAGAATGGAAAGGATGTCGCAAATCGGTGCTGCTCTCTCTCTCTCTCTCTCTCTCCCTCTTGATTTTTTTCCCTCTGGTTCTTATTGAATCATTTCTTTTTTCAATCTTAAAAATATTTTATTTTTATCAAGGTACATGTAAAAGTAGTTTTCAACATATGTTTTTGTAAGATTTTGACTTCCAAATTTTTCTCTCTCCCTCCCTCCCTTACTTCCCCCCTCCCCAAGACAGAAAGCAATATGATATAGTTTATACATGTACAATCAAATTAAACATATTTCTGCATTAGTCATGTTGTGAAAGAAGAATCAGAACAAAAGCAAAAAACCTCAAAAAAGAAAAAAAAATAGCCAAAAAAGTAGAAACAGTATGGCTCAATCTGCATTCAGATTCCACAGTTCTTTTTTCTGCATGTGGAGAACATTTTCTATCATGAGTTCTTTGGAATTATTTTGGATCATTGCACTTTTTTTTTGCTTTGAATAGAATTTTATTTTCCAAAATATATGTAAAAACAAATTTTAACATTAATTTTTAAAAACTTTGTGTTCCAACTTCTTTTCTTCCCACCATTCCCACTCCCCACCCACAAGAACTCAAGCAATTCAAAATAAGTTATACATGAGTAGTCATGGAAAATTTCCCATATTAGCTAGTTGTGGGAAAAAACAGTCAAAAAACCCCAAAACTCCAGATTAAGGAATTGTCAAAGAGGAAAAGATAAAAAATTAAAAATGTGTTTCCATCTGTTTTTCAGATACTATCAGTTCTTTCTCTGTAGATGGGCTACAATCTTCATAAGTCCTTCAGGGTAATATTGGATCATTGCCTTGCTGAAAATAACCACATGCTTCCCAGCAGATCATCCCACACTATTGCTGTTATTTTGTATACAGTACATTTCCCTCTGCTTCAGTTCATGTAGGTCTTTCTAGGTTTTTCTGATAGTATCCTGTTCATCATAACCTGTATATAGTACCTTAAGCTTGACAGAGAATTTTCTTCATAATAGCTCAGCAAAGTAGGTACCACACATTATGCCATTATAATCAATCATCATAACTATTTCCCTCCATCCCACTCCCTTCCCATAACATTTACTCTATCTTCTTTAACCTATTCCTCCTCAAAAGTATTTTACTTCTGACTATCCTCTCCCCTGCCTCTGCACTCCCTTTTTAACCCTTCCTTCCTTATCCTCCTCCCTCCTACTTTCTGCAGGTTAAATAGATTACTCCTCCAAATTGTGTATGAATGCTATTCTCTCCATGATCCCAATCCAATGAGGTCTGAGAGTCACTGAGCTAATTCTGTGTTCTAAATTTTTATTCTTCCTTCCCTCCTCAACCCTCCCTATGAGATCAAGCAATTCAATATGTTATACTTGTGCAGTAATGCAGAACATCCTCTTTCTTGAAAGTATTTTGCTTTTTACTGCTCTCTTCCCCAATCTGCCCTTCCCTCCTTCCCTTCTTCCCCTCCCCCTTATCTCCATCCCCTCCCTCAGGGCAAAAATATATTACTTTACCTACTTGAGTATGTATGTTATTCCCTCTGAGCAAATACTGATGATATTATGGTTCATTCACTCCTCAACTCCTTCCCCCTCTTCTCCTCCCCTCCATAAGATGCTTTCCTATTTCCTTCATGTGAACAACCTTTCCCCAGACCATTTCTCCCCTTCTCCCTCCCCCAGTTTATTCCTCCTACACTTCAACCCTATTTTAAAGATGTCATCATGAGTTAGTTAGGTGGCACAGTGGATAAAGCACAAGCCCTGGACCCAGGAGGCCCCAAGCCCAAATCTGGCCTCAGACATAAGTCACCCCACCCTGTCTTCCCCACAAAGAACAAAGCATAAATGCTTTACAGATATCATCCCTTCATATTCAGTTCAGACCTGTGTCTTCTCTGAATTCCTTGAACTCAGGTCCTCCTGAATCCAGGGCCGGTGCTTTATCCACTGCGCCACCTAGCTGCCCCCGCCCCTTGGTCCTTTAATGTAGAAGCTGCTAGATCTTGCTTTATCCTTATCGGACCTCTACAATATTTGAATTCCTTTTTTCTAGCTGCTTTCAATATTTTCTCCTTGATGTGGGAGTTCTGAAATTTGGCTATAATATTCTTGGAGATTTTCCTTTTGGGATCTCTTTCAGAAGGTGATCAGTGGATTCTTTCAATTTCTATTTTAGCTTCTACTTCTAGAATATCAGGGCAATTTTCCCTCACAATCTCTTAGAGGATGTTGTCTAAGCTTTTGTTTTGGTCATGGTTTTCAGGTAGTCCAATGATTTTCAAATTATCTCTCCTAGATTTATTTTCCAGGTCAGCTGTTTTTCCAAGGAGATATTTCATATTGCCCTCTATTTTTTTCATTCAATTGGATTAGCTTTACTGTGTATTGGTTTCTCATGCAGTCACTATCTTCCATTTCTTCAATCCTAATTCTTAGGCAGTTATTTTCATCAGACAGTTTTTTAATCTCCTTTTCCATTTGGCTTTTCAAACTGTTGACTTTTTTCTAATGACTCTCCTGCATCACTCTCATTTCTCTTTCCATTCTTTCCACCCTTTCTCTATATCTTCTTTCTATTTCTCCTACTTTCTTTTCAAAGTCCCTTTTGAGAGCTTCCATAGCCTGAGACCAGTTCATATTTTTCTTGGAAATTTTGGATGTTGGAGCTTTGACCCCATTATTATCTTCTTCTGCGGTTGTATTGTGGTCTACCTTATTCCCAAATAAGTTTTCAATGAACTTCTGCTTTCTCTGCCTACTCATCATGTCTTACTATTTCTTGGCTTTTAACTCCTTCTTAAAGTGATTTCTTATCTGATATTTTTTGTGGCTTCATGTTGTCATTACTTGGTAGACAAATGGCTGATTTTCCTTAATAATAGCCAAATTCTGCTTTATCTCACACACACACACACACACACACACACACACACACACACACACACACAAACATATATTTATATATTATTCAAAGTTTTCAGGTAGACCTGACCCTTACTTTCCTCTTTTGTGTAATATATTTCCACATTACTGCGTCATGAATATTAGGTTTTCTTCTGACACTTCATATACTTCCTGCCCCTAGCCCTATTTCTGGGGTGATGGGGGGTGGGAGTGGGGGAAATTGAGTGTGTGTGTGTGTGTGTGTGTGTGTGTGTGTATTAACACTCTGATGTCCTTAATAATATAGCATGGAGAATAATTTCTTAAATATCTTAGCCTTGCAGGAAAAGCAATCTATACTTAGAATATAGAGAACACCTAGCTTGACTTTATAAGAAATGAAAATATCATAAATATTGCTTACCTTTTGTACTGTTTTAGATTCTCAGCCTTATTTTTTGAACTGCTTGTTGGTGCTTACATTTTACCTGTAGTGAAGACCATTGAAATCTTTACAGACCTTTATCTTACTAACTTGACTGGTACAACAAAATTCTTTTCTTTTTTCTTAGTAATCCCTTATAGATATCACCATTTTGCTTTATTTACCTTTTCCTTTTTTATCTGCCTTGTCAAATATCTATTCCTTATGCTCTCTCTTTAGGTATTTATTCCTCATTCCATTTCCTCCTTCATGAGTCTTCCTTCTGTCTAAGTTTGTCTTTTTCATTTTATCCTCAAATTCTTCCAATTTTCTTCCTCTGCAAATGTGATTTCTAGTTTTCTTTAAAATGTAAATCATTTAAAAATCAATTTCCCAAGTTCCTTCTCCTTCTTATTAAGTGAAAGGCATTATCTCTTTTTGTGTTTCTTAACCTATAGCTTTCTCACACAGAAGCCAGTAGTAGAATCCAAACCTCAACATTATTTTTCTTCAGTTTTTACCATTTTTCCCCAATTTTATCTTCCCCAGACCACCATATTACTTTCATAATTTCCTTTTTTTTCTCCTTATACAACACAACTTCTTCGTTTTTCTCCCATTCTATCTCATACAATCTTTTCTCAGAGAAAATAGACTTGAAAAGAGAGTAAAATGTCAAGCCAGGATTCAAGGTGAGGTTCTATGATTATGAATCCAGAACTCATTCCCCTGTACTATACTGCTGACTATGTATTGCAGATGCATTCCAGATCTGAATTGTTGTAGAGAACTCCCCAACTGAGCCTTCCATATACTAATTAAAGCATAGATCATGAAGCCCATCCTAACCACAATAGCAAAATGCTAACTTAAAAATCATTCAAAACCAATCCAAATTCTGTGTTTTTATTATTAATTTTCAAGGAGAAACTTATTTTGGAAAGAAAACTACCTCCAGATTTGCTTTCCCCCTCTAAAATATTCATTAAAGGGAACCACTGGACAAATTCTGACTGGATTATAGAGGCATCAGGAAGAGGGAATATGAAAGATTGCATGAGAGATACTAATATGCTACATATTCATGATGCTTCTATCAGCATTGTAGAGCAATGGAAAACTTCAGTGAAAAGAATATATTCAAATGAAAAGAATGAAAATGAATAAAACTGGAAAGAGGAACAATATTTTTTTAAAAAATAAATATATTAAAAGTCATAATTATTAACTTACAAGCAGAGTGCTCTTAGTTGAGATAAATTTTTGATTAATTTATCAGAGATATTATTCCTTTTGCATTTCTTCAATAATTTTTACAGTACCACCCATGCTCTTGGGAAATTTCAAAATTGGTCTAGTTATTAGCACAGGAAATTCATAGGTAAGTTTACAATAATGTTACTATAAACAGCAATCTATCCAAGTCTACATTAGCTACGGGAAAAGGCTTTTGAGTGCTGGCAATTGAATGTTACAGTCCTTTCAGAATCCCCTCTCTTGACATGATTGAATACTTTGTCTTTAATTTGCCTCTACAAGCACAAGTAGGCCTAGTGATTATTCCACACCTCACTGTTGACCTTTTGTAAATGTGGCTTTTCAATCCTATTGACCTTTGTAGACTTGGACACTCAGACTAGAGACAAGCAAATGTGATTCTCTTTTAAAAGCAGGTTTGTATTTTGAGTTAAAACACCACTGTGGCTTTTTTTTTTTACTTAAATGATTGATATTGGGGCTAAAATACCAGGATAAAAAAACCATTTCCACCCAATTGCATCCACTTAAAAAGGAAATAGCTAAGGCAATGCCAACAATAATTTATCAATCAAAAATATTAATTGAGCAGTTAGCTGGGTTCTAGGTACTATTCCAGTTGATTGTGGTTAATACCAAAATTTGAAGTAATCTTTATCCATCAGGAATTTAAATTCTAATTGTAGTTGTGGGAAGACAAAAAAGTAAAAATGTGAATTGACTGCTACAGAAAGGAAGTCACTGTGGATTAAATGCTTACCAAAAGCCTTATGAAAAAGGGAGGACTTAACTTGAGTTTGTCAATTGTGTAGGATGCAGATGTAGAGAGAATTAAATTAAATTTCAAAAAACTTTTATTAAATGTCTACTATGTACCAGTCATTGTGCTAGGCATTAGAGATATAAAAGACAAAAATGTTAAAGTTCCTGCCTTCAAGGCACAGGAATAATTTAACTGTTGGCAAGTTTTAAGAGGCAGTATACACCATTTGAATGCATAGCCTGAGGTCTACTTGTGCTGGCATATCCTGAGGGATCATTTCAAATGGTCCTTCCCTTTTCCCTCAAGCCCATGATTCTGACATATATGCAGATTACTGGATCATAGATTTAAAACTGGAAGGGACTTTAGAAGTTGTGGAGTTCAGTTTTCCTAGGATTACATAGCTAGTAAGTACCTGAGTTGAGATTTGAGTCCAGACATTTCTGGGTGCAGAGCTTTATTCATGACAGCATGCTAAACACAAAATATAAAAAAAGAATAAATACAAACCATAGAGTCTTCAACGAAGGCCCAGCCTAAGCTAAAAGATGGAGACAGGTGAGCCAATGATATTTCAAGCAGTGTCTCAGGGTATTTTAAAAAGCAATAGCTATGCATTAATTAGCATAACATTTTCACCTTTCTGAAGGTGTGAGTTGAGTCTAGTAATGTGTACATATAGGTGTGTACATATCATCTCTATATGAAAAGATGGATGAGGAGCAGCACTATTTTATAACAGATGGAACAGGTCCCATGTGTTCTGATGGATCTTAATTAAAGGAGCCTTATGTGGAGGAAGAAGTAAGTAAATAAATGTTGAATTTCCCAAAGGAAAGGTGAGAAGCAGGCAAGGTAGGGGAAGCCTAACCAAAGCAGTTCTTACCTTGAAGTGGAATAAAAATTAAAAGGTTCCAAATCAAAAAGAGAACAGACAGGTGAACTGAAAATTATGCTGGAACTATCTGAATATTGTCGGTTTAGATAATCAATCCTTTTTACTTTGACATATCACAAAGGAGATCATGATTTCCTTGGAGCGAATATTATTAGATTTTGAAAACCCAAATTTAATTTCCAGTTCTGCTGCTTATTAACTGTAAAACTTTTAAGCAAATTACATAATTTTTCTGAGCCTTTATTTCCTCATGCAAAAATAGAGGTAAAAATGTTACCTCTTACCTAGGACCTCTTTGGAACTCTAGGCTCACCTAGACTTCAATCTGATCCTAAAGCTTCTTGTTGTTGTTCACCCTTCCTTTTTGAAGAGGACAGCACCATGAGGGTGATGTCATGACTTGCACCAAATTGGATTTAAATGAGGCAGGGCTGTACAAGGTGAACAATCTCACTCTCTCCTCTAGAGCCATCTGGGTCCAGTGGCAAGATACACATCAGGATGACTAGAGATGACCCTGAATGTTTAAGACAATTGGGGTTAAATGACTTGCCCAGGGGGCAGCTAGGTGGCACAGCGGATAGAACACCAGCCCTGGAGTCAGGAGTACCTGAGTTCAAATCTGGACCTCAGACACTTGACACTTACTAGCTGTGTGACCCTGGGCAAGTCACTTAACCCTAATTGCCTCACTAAAAAAAAAAAAAAAAAAAAAAAAGAAAGAAATGACTTGCCCAGGGTTACACAGCTAGTAAGTGTCTGAGCTGAGAAAAATCTCACTTAGATCCTCCCAATTTCAGTGCCAATTCTCTATTCATTGTGCCACCTAGCTGCCCCACACTTTGGAAGAACCATTGTAGTGAGTGACATAGTGTATTCATTCTGTTCTGTTGATTGTTCTTTTTTTCTTCTTCCTTCCTTCCTTCCTTCCTTCCTTCCTTCCTTCCTTCCTTCCTTCCTTCCTTCCTTCCTTCCTTCCTTCCTTCCTTCCTTCCTTCCTTCCTTCCTTCCTTCCTTCCTTTCTTTCTTTCTTGTGCAGGGAAATGAAGGGTAAATGACTTGTCCAGGGTCAGACATCTATTAAGTGTTAAGCATCTAAGGTCGGATTTGAACTCAGGTCCTGCTGAATCCAGGGCCAGTGCTTTATCCACTGTGCCACCAAACTGCCCCTGTCCTTCATTCTCAAAGAGGACCATGACATTAGGAAGTAAAGTCATGAATTGCAGTGAATTGGATTTAATTGAGGCTGTGCAAAGTCACCAGCCTCACTTTCTCCTCCAGAGTCATCTGGGTCCAGATGCAAGATATGCATCAGGATGACTGGAGCTGGCCCTGGATTGGGGTTAAGTGACTTGCCCAGAGTCACACAGCTGGTACCTGTCAAGTGGCTGAATCTGGATTTGAACCCAGGTCCTCCTTACTCCAGGGCCAGTGTTCTATCCACTCTGTCACCTACCTGTCCCTGATCCTAAAGCTAACACCACCATGAGAGGAGGATTATGCCCTTTTTCATTTTGGCTTTTGCTCCAAACCTTGATGTTTTACTCTAGGGAAATCGGTCCTATGTTTCCCCAAATGTGGCTGACATGGTCTTCAACTATGCATAGATATGTCATGCTAGTCCAAATTAAAAATTAGTATCCATTATGTGTAATATGTATTTTCAAAAGTTCTTTCTCACTCAACAGAAAATGGATCAGAAAGAGATTACTCAAAGGAGTCCATGAACAAATTCAGACATGTAGTGTCATATATTTATGTCTGGAAGCAGGGATATACCGGTAAATATTTAACAACCAGTTTTCTCTGAAAAACATATGTACAACACACTTTAAAATTTCATATTTATTATTAACATTATCACCTTCACTTGCTTAAGTCTATACAATCAACAGAAAAATAGAATCTTGATTTTGAATTTGCTTTCTGATTTCTGAGGTATAAATAGCTGAGGATAAATACTTAAAATTTAACAATCAGCTATCATGGGACAATTTGATTTGGCTCTAGCAGATGTCTGACTTGCTAGGTCTTTAGAGAGTCCTTTCTTAGAGGTCGAAACTGATGCACAAAGATGTTCCCCATGACTTGCCCTGGGTCACACAGCTAGTAAATGTTTGAGGCAAGATGTGAACCATGAGTCCAAATGCATCATCTGCTTCAGTATACCATTTTTCTTTAAATAATACAGTAGACACTCCCTCAGAAGGTAGATACTTTATTGAATATTTCAAGAATACTTTCCATTTTCTTTGGATCTGCCATTATCCAAGCAATTCAGAGCAACTGTAGTGCTGGAAAAGCTCAAATCTTTAGTTTGTTTTTTTTTTTCTACCCCCAACACATTACTTTAATCCTTCAGTTTTAGGGCCATGCTATCTTGAGGTTCATCTATCTTCTCTTAGAACAACATCATTTCAAATATCTTTTCTCTCTGTAAAACCAGTGTACTACATGAACCCAGTGTTCAAACTAAGGAACTTTAGATTTCTAGAAAACTGTTAGAATTGCAGGCAACTTTCAATCTCAGGAATTCTATTCTCTTGCCTATCTTTAGGAAATGAAACCAAAAGGCAAAAGAAGATATCCAGGAACCAGAGGTCTAGGAGCAAAACATGACAAAGCAAACATATTTCCTTATGATAAAAGGAGAACACCTAACTGAGGTGCTATCAATAGCCTTGCAGTTCTGAAGGCATATGCTCACCACCTATATTCCTTAGATAGTCTATGTATTTGTTAGTGTGCCACAGGTTTGTGGGTTTTTTTTTTGTTTTGTTTTGGAGAAGGGTGGTTCTTGGCAGCAGTAGAAAGAAATAATGTCTTGCTACTTATTTTACTTTAGAATTTTTTTTCTTCAAATGAGTTGTGTTGTCTGGCTCCCTAGCAAAAGTAATTTGTGGTGAGTTATGAGATATCATTTGGAGTAGATATATTCCTACAAAGTAACTTTAACCTGGAGTGGTTTTTCTGAAGCATCCATCTCTGAAAGTAGATGTCTCATTACTTCATTATTATTATAACTGTTAATAGAATATACAGTTGGATTTCAGATATTGTTGTGGAGTACTACTAAAATTTAAGAATTAATTTAATTAGCCAGTTTGTGGTTCCAAGGACCCACTAAACATCAGTTCCATGTTGGTGTCATCATATCTACTTTGGGATATTTGAATATCACATGAGATGATCTCTGTGCTAGATTTACCACCACCCTCTATTCAAATTCTGAGATGGGATTCTTTTTCTTCTTCATATCCTTTTCCAAGGAATCTTTCTCAGGCAGAGTATTGAGTTCAGCAGACTCAGGATAACAAAAGACATTTTCCTGATCCCCCCTTTGTCTGGGATTAATATCTAGAGCTGAAAAGTTCACAACCTTTGAATAGGGATAAGGGGTAGCCAGCACTAATATATATTTTTTCTTTTTTCATATAAAATTAAGTATGCTAGAACTACTATTGGATGTGCAGGATAGCTAGAGAGAAAACCTTGCCTTTACTCTGTCTACCACCAAACCAAAATCTTTGATGAAAAGAGGCTGATACAGAGAGCCACCCTCCCCTTCCTACTTCCTGTCTCTCTCCCCAAAAGGGGAGGTCCTTCAAGCTGATTGGTTGAGGGTGGTCTCCTGTTGATATTGTAGTCCACAGCCTCTGAGAACAACACCCCACTCAGGGCCAGACAGGCATGGTCTCAGTTTTATCAGTCTTAAGTAGGTTCTCAGTCAGTTTCTCAGTTTCACACAGTTCAATCAATTCCAAATCAATCTTCAGGTGTGGCCCCTGGGGGTCTGCCACATCCCATTATTTTATCACAATATACATATCCAAAATACGGAATGTATATGAAATAATTATTTGGGAAAGTTTGGAGTAAGAACATTAACAAGTAGAGGGATCAGGAAAGGTCCCTTACCTACCTTACATACCTAGAAGGTAACAACTAATATGAACTTTAAAGAACACTAAGAATTATAGGTGGCTCAAGAGTGAGTAGGAAGAACATACTAAGTGTACGGAACAAACCAAAAGGATATAGAGGGCATGGAGTTAAGGAACACAAAGTTGCATGTGGTGAACAGCAAATGAATGTATTTTCAGTGCTTTTATTTTATTTTATTTTTTGAGGGGGTAGGGGTTTGAGACCTCTGATTTCATCAGTGGGGAAATTAGGATGCAGATTAATTTTGAGTGAAACTTATAGGCATTTGAGAGACATTAGTGAAAAATAAGACTGGAGCCAGATTTTGAAGCATTTTAAGTAACAATCACAGGGATTTGTATTTCGCCATGTAAGTACTTCCACCAGTACCAAATATTTCAGGCCCCTCTGTCTAATTAATAATCAAAAATGAATTTATTGCTCACTAAGTATATCTAGAGCTTGGGACAAAAAGAGAACTAATAACTAGTCCCTTCCTTAAGAATTTATACATATGTAATGTATATATGTAAGTTATTAAACAATATTGGTGAGTTCTGATTACCAAATCAATGCTTGCCAACCTGTCTTCTGGAGGTAACTCTTTCAAAACTGAGTCAGGTCATCATCAGAAAACAGTACATCTGGGTCATAGTCCAAATGCCTCTACTTTGGCAGATTTCTTGGTATAGCCTTCAAAGACTTAATTACTTCCATATAACTATTAGGCAACAGAGTAGGACATTAGTAGACTTATAATATTAAAAATAAACAAACAAAGCAGTCTTCTATTAAAAGACTTGTACACTGCCTTAGTGACTATGCATGCATCTCCAACTTAATTGTGAGAGTACTTTTGCAATAATAGCCTGAATCTCTTGAAATTTACATTTACAGTGCTCTGTTCCTTGAAATACTTGTTTGTTGTCACATTGACTCTGAATGTCATGGAGAAATGATTCTTCATCACTTTTTGCTATAGCTTTCCACCCTCCCCCCCAAAAAAAGGAACATCATTATCATTGTAGTAACCTGCTTTCAAGCACACAGATTCATTTATCATAATGGGCCCCTTTCCATACACTTCTGCATTTCTGCTGGTTCTTCTGTAAGTAATTGTATGAAGAGAAGTGGTCAAAAAAACTCATTATTTTCATTTGCCTATCTCAGAGCTTTCTGAAGCTGATTCAATATCTATGCTGACTTGTTTGACTAATACAATATCCCCAGACATTCATATATACTCTAGTAGTTACAGTAATTATTATTTAGACTAATTTTCTTTTTGTTAACATTGAGTAAATATGGAATGAAATTTAGAGTGAATGGTATGCATGTGCGTGGGGATATGTGAATGTGTGTGGGTGTCCCCAAACCTGTGATTTCATCATCCCACAACCAGTTTGGAGGAAAATAGGATTTGTAAAAGCAACTTATTGGGGCAATTCATCCTCTAGGAGACTTACATAAGGCCCTAAGATGTTAACTGAGTTGGCAAGGGTAATGGAGCCAGTATTTGTCAGAGAAAGGACTTGAATCCAGGTCCTTTAAGCTTCTTTCTCATTTACAATCAAAGTACAAAATGAGGCAAGTTTTCTTTTTCTATTTTCTTCATGTAATAAAATTCCCTGTCTGTTAAAGGACAATTGTTCCAGTTTCTGATTCTGTTTGGGACTCTTATGTGCAATAACTAGTAACTAATAGAGATACAAAGTATATATGTGTCTGTAATACATGTGTATATATATATATATATGTGTATATATATATATATATATATGTGTATATTATGTTCATGAGTTTGTATTTGTGTGTGTGTATGCAAATAGGTAGTACAGTGTATAGAGTATGGGCCTGGAGTCAGGAAGACCTGAATTCAAATCCAACCTCAGGTACTATCTGTTGACCCTGGGCAAGTCACTTAATATGTGTGTGTGTGTGTGTGTGTGTGTGTGTGTGTGTGTGTGTATGTGGGTGGGTGGGTTTGTAGGAGTGGGGATATATATGTATGTGTGTGTGAATATATGTATATTCATGTTCATGTGTGTCTGGCAGCTAGGTGGCATAATAGAGTGACAGGTCTAAAGTCAGGAAGACTCATTTCCCGAATTCAGACACTTACTGACTGTGCGACCCCGGGCAAATTATTTAACCATATTTGTCTCAATTTCCTCATCTTTAAAATGAGGTGGAGAAGGAAATGGCAAACTACTCCAATGTATCTTCTAGAAAACTCCAAATAGGGTCATGAAGACTCAGATATGACTGAAAAAAAAAAAAAAGAACAAAAATATACATTATCTGACTGTCTGTCTTTATCTATCCATTTATATTTGGAAATACTTTTTTTTTTCTGTTGCTACTTAGGGAAGGAACATTTTATATACATGTCTTTTATTTTTCAGAAAACACATCTATATTTAAAATTTGTCTTTTTAAAGGGTTCAATTATTTAGAAAATCACACGTAGAAGAGAGCTTCACAAGTATTTTAAAATCAATAGAATCAGCAAAGATACCCCAATGAAATGCATTCATAAAACCCCTTTAGTAATGTCTTAAAGCCAAAAAGAACACTGTTTATAATATGTCACATTGTAGATACTATATAAGAAGTTATTACCTTCTCTTCCCCCTTCCAATGTTTCATCTAATTTTTAAAAGTTACATTAAAGCTACTCAGCATGTCAAAGATAATTTTTAATTGACTGCTTTTTGTTACTTCTAAAGTTTTGTGGAAGATTGATAATTAGTTTGGGTAATAATTATAGATGGAGGATTTTGTAGAGATTTGCATTTTGTCAGTCTGTTGTTAAAAAGAATCATTTTGATATTACTCTCATTGTCTTTTGGACTGGATTTAGCTATTTTGTCAACACTGAATCAATATTAATTAGAGGAACATAAATTTGTTTTTGCTGATGCACTGGTAGACTAAATGCTATTGACCAATTTGCTTTCAGCAAGGCTTCCATGATGGTATGTTTTGAGATAAGTCCATAGAATGTAACATAAAACATATTGACCATTTAAAAGCTCTTTTAGTAAAATCGGTGGGATAATTTTGGAAATGTAATCCTTTTATTTTGTTTGGTCAGAACAACTCATTCATTTAGTACAGACATAGATGAACTAGTGATCAGATTTGTTTATGGCTTGAAGTGGAAAGGTATAGTATAATAGCTGAAAGACATACTTGCGAACCAGAAAGATCTCCAAAGGCCTAGAATTTAGTCAAATTGAAAATGACATTTAGGATAATTTTTAAATCTTGCACTAGGGTAAAAGCAATGAATGACAGCAATAGGAATTATATGAAGGAGAAAAGGCTAGACAATAATTCATATAGATAAGAAATACTTAAGGATTTAGCAAAGCTCATACGAATACCTACAGTAAACCAGAAAACTTCATGTGGCATTAGTCTAAATTAAATAGAAGTGTAACTCCTTTGAAAAAGTTCATGAAACAAAGAACCAGAAGTATCTTAAGGGTAAATTCTCAAAGGACAATTGTTATACACTCATCCAGAAAACTAGGGAAAGATGTGGATATAAATTATGTGGAGACTCTCTACTTTTAATCACACACTTTATGAGTCAATGAAAAGATATGCTATCTATAAACATAGGCACGCACATATACACACATGTATATATGTATACACATGTGCACAACTATATGTAAAACTTTATATGCGCACACATATGTATATACGCACATATATTATTATATACACCCATAAAACACATATACATGTGCATATCATATGCACGGTACGTACCCACACATAGGTAACATGTGTATGTATGCACATGTGTGTATACATGTGCACAAATAGATCAACATGCCTACACTGAATATATTCCCCATATATGCATATGCAACATGCATATACATATTTATTTGAGAGGAACACAAAATGTAGATCCTCAATTGAAGAATTAATAGTCCCCCCAAACTAGATAAATACCGAGTTTCCTACAGTCTTACATGGTAACTTGTCTGACAGTAACTCCGCAGAAGTCCTGTATTCATAAACTTCTCTCCCTTGGTAAAGTGGGTAAGTGGTGTAGTTCTTGTCAATTTTTATATGTATATGTAAACTAATAAAACAGATTGCAAATAAGTTCAATTCCAGACCTTCCCTCATTGTCAGTTGGCTTTTCTAACTTTTTCTTTCTCTTTCAGGAAACCCTGAGCACCTTGGAAATAAGTTGAATGAAGATGTATGGCTTTATTATATGCTCCTGCAACCCCACTGGAAGACGTACTGAGGACAGATGCTTATCAAGGTTGGAAGGATTTTAAAAAGGGAACCAAATCTGAGTATGGACAAACAACTCAAGTTTCTCTCTATTAGCAAAATTAACTGCACCATGTATCATGCTGTCTTTTCTAGGTATGATTTATTTAAAATTCCCACATTAATCTACTTCCAAAGGAAATATTTATTTTAGTAATCAATGCTCAACAATTAAGGAAAATTCATTTTTTCTTTTCAAGGATAATTTAAAAAAAATGTACTTAACAGATTGTTAGCAGCACTGAAGTTCCCAAAGCTGGAATAGTTGAAAATAAGATTTTAATTATGTTTGGAAAAAATGTTTACGAAAATATCAAAATAAAAAATAAAAAAGATCAGGTATAAATTGACATTTTCAGTGAAATGAACATCTTAAAAAAGGTATTTTCCTAATGCATAGACCACCCCCATAATCATTTCAAAAATGTGTATGACTCCTCACAATATCACATGACTGAACAAACCCACAATTTGCTTCTGAATTTGCTTTTTAAGTTAAAGTGCAGCCCCAAATAGATGGAAGAGCTATAGTGTCATTTTAAATGGACAGATTGCACAGTGGGGCCAGAGAGGAAATGACCTGAAAAGAAATAATTCCTTTTCCAACAGACTATCGGTTGTACAGATTTAAATATCGATACATTTTATATGGAGAAAACTCCATTAAGATGGAAATTGAATATCTATGAAGTGTAGTAAAAATGACAATTGTAGGCAAATTCATCGTTATATAGATCCATGTAGTATATTTGGGATCTAATTTTAGCTGCATAATTGGCTTTGTTGAGTTAGTGGGTCTCATTTTTCCTTTCTCACAAATTACTGTGAATTTTACATGGAAAATGAATAATAGCATTTTGCTTAGTATGTCTATTTTGCTCTGGGAATTTGTGATCCATATCATAAATGACAACCTTTCCAAAACTTTATATCATATTAATTTCATGTTGAGGATGAAAATATTCTAAACATGAGGAAATTTTGAAACCTATCTGTTGGGTACAAAATTGGTTAAGTTATTATGATAATTTACAGATTTTGCTTTTTTGTCCTACCATATTATATCTTGATGGAGAATCTAACATGAACCTCTCAGTGATACCTCATTTTGTCTCAAGAGAAAATAAAACAAGAATAGCATCATCTGTATCTGGCTTCTTGGTAATGAGTGAAATGATAGAACAATTTCAGTGACATGAAATACATAATCATAAAAACCGTGAATAAAATAAATGAAAAGTAATTCTTGATTTGAAAAGTATCTTGGAAAATGTATTCCCACACACTTACTCTTAGCCACATCTATTTTATTCTGTATAAAGGCTTAGTGATTGTTATAGTAATAATGCATGAATCAGACTATACATATATGGATATATTATATGTGCCTGCGTATATTATACACATATGTGATACATGAATATATGTATATGTGAACATCAACAGAGCATTGTTTCCTGGGGTCATCAGTTAGTCTGTTACAACACAATTGTTTAAACAGAAAAATGGTAAAGTGGAATAGTTTTCTTCAAGTTCATCATATAGCATATAATCTCTGCCAATTGGTACATAATCTAGAATATATACATACACACATCTATATCTATATATGTGATATCTATATGTGTGTAGGTATATTAATTTATTTGTGGATATATTATATATAATGTACAATGTATAATATATTATATATCACTACATATATTTTTATTTCTTATACATCATATAAAGTATAAGGTAAAATGTTATAGACCCGCATATACATGTGTTTATGTGTATGTATAAATATATACACAGAACACAATATATTATATAGAATGCAGGGTATGTAATGCATTGTATAGAACATTTTATAAATGATGTCATATAATACTTAATGCAATGTTGCACACATATATGCATACTTAGATATTTCAAGGTTATATAAAATCTGATAGGATTGTATCTACTTCAAGAAATTGTTGCTGTTGTTCAGTTGGTTCAGTTGTGTCAGACTCTTCACGAACTTATTTGGGGGTTTCTTTGCAAAGATAATAGAATAGTTTGCCATTTCCCTTTACAGCTCATTTTACAAATGAGGAAACTGAGGCAAGAAAGGTTAAGTGACTTGCTCAGGTTTGCATAGGCAGTAAGTTTCTGAGGCTAGATTTGAACTCATGAAGCTATATCTTCCTGACTCAGGCCTCCTGCTCTATTCACTGTTCCACCTAACTGCTGTCCACTTCAAGAATACTATTCCAGGGGCAGCTAGGTGGCACACTGGATAAAGCACTGGCCCTGGATTCAGGAGAACCTGAGTTCAAATCCGGCTTCAGACACTTGACATTTACTAGCTGTGTGACCCTGGGAAAGTCACTTAACCCTCATTGCTCCACAAACAAACAAACAAACAAACAAAAACAATACTATTCCAAAGAACTTTTCTGTATAAACAATTACAGGTTGGCACTCTAATTGATGAACTGAGGAAATGATGTTTTATAGATTTGGTTAAGATAATAATCCTATTAAATTACTTATTTCTTTGATTCTAGTGTTGTAAAAGTTATTCTCAATAAAGAATTGGATTCAATAGTGCTCATAACTTGTGTAGGGAGAAGAGAGCTGGATGGAGTTTTAGATGAACTCTACATTTCTGATTTGTTGTCAAGTAGTAGCTAATCTTTATGGGCCATTATACGTCAATTATTTATTAGATATTGATTATGTGCACAACTTCCTTCTCTAAAGTTTACTTCCAGTGCTTCATTGTGGAGAGAAGGTAATTCTGGTAGTTTAGTGTTTTGCCAATGGAATGAAAAGTCTGGTTTTTCCTGCCATACATTTATTTATATGCTGGATAATTGTTATTTGTCTGTTGTTCTCGAAGAGGACCATGACATCGGGATGTAATATCATGACTTGCACTAAATTGGATTTAAGTGAGTCAGAGCTGTGCAATGTCACCAAACTCACTCTCTCCTCCAGAGCCATCTGGATCCAGTGGCAAGATATACATCAACACAACTTGATATGTCCCCAGATGTTTAAGGCAATTGGGGTGAAGTGAATTGCTCAGGGTCACATAGTTAATAAGTGTCTGAGGTGAGATTTGAACTCAGGTCCTATGAACTTAAGGGCCTGTGCTCTATCCACTCTGCCAACTAGCTGTTCCTATAGGATGGAAAATAACCTGCATTTCTATGGTCCAAAGACTATTCTGGATAAGTTCAAAGATAATCCTTTAGATATTTTGGATGTATACTATCTATACCTTGTATGCAAGGCCCCAAGCCATAGAAACTCCAGAAAAGCATCTACTAAGATGAAGAAAGGTTGCAGTTTCCATTGGTGAAGGGCAAGTAGCAACACACACACACACACACACACACACACACACACACACACTTACTGATGCTTGAAATAGGAAAGTTTGTGCAGATTACCTTGTTAGACACTATGGGATACATAATAAATAAGAATCAGACAAAAAGACATCATAATTACTGCTTTATATCTGACTTTTTTTTGTTTTTATATCACCCTTATTTTGAGACTATATCCCACTATATCCCTTTCACAACTCCTACAAGAAGAATATTTTAAAAGGAAAAGAGTGGGGCAGCCACGTGGCTCAGTAGATAGAGCGCCAGCCCTGGAGTCAGGAGTACCTGAGTTCAAAGCCGGCCTCAGACACTTAACACTTACTAGCTGTGTGACCCTGGGCAAGTCACTTAACCCCAATTGCCTCACTAAAAAAAAAAAAAAAAAAAAGGAAAAGAGAGGGGAGGGAGTTCCTAAAAATTAACATAACAACTAAGTTAGTATATTTAGCATTTTATGCCCACAATCCCCCATTTCTACAAAGATAAGAGGGAAATATATTTTCTCATCTCTTTTTCAAGGTCAAGATTGATGATCATCATTAATATCATTGATGATCATCATACTAACATTTATATACTGCTTACAATGTGCCAGGTGCTGTGCAAAGCACTTTACAATCTTTATTTTATTTGGTCCTTAAAACAACTCTGGGAGATAGATGTACTGTTATCCCCCATTTTACAAGTTAGAAAACTAAGTTGGGGAGGAACAAGATGGCTGTGGAGAAGCTGAACAATAAGTCAAACAGCTTATTATCTTTTTGTTTGATATCCCTTATTATATTATGTAGGTTATTTCTTTGACACTTAATTTTGTATAGGTTCACCACCATCTTTTTTTGGGGAGGGGGGACAATAAGGGGTTAAGTGACTTGCCCAGGGTCAAATAGCTAGTAAGTGTAAAGTGAGTAAGGCCAGATTTGAACATCAGTTCCTCCTGAATCCAGGTCCAGTGCTTATCCACTGTGCCACCTAGTTGCACCCACACTATCATTCTTTATGGCAAAATAATATTCCACTACATACATGCACCAAAATTTATTTAAATCACTTTCCCACTTAATGATTTTGACCTTTGCCCAACCCTACTCCCAATTTTTTTTTTACCATAAAAAGATGCTAAAAGATATCTAATGTAATTACTGTATCTTTCTACCTCTAACCCCTAGGTGAAAGTATATGGACATTTTAGGTGCCTTCATTACATAATTCCACCTTGCTACTCCACGTTAGTTGCACCCCTTAACCGTGGGACAAAGTGGATTATTAAAATAATATCAATCAACTAAAATGTGGTGAATAAGCAATCTTTCAGATGATTCCTAATAGTTTATTATTCTTTTAGATTATTTCTTATATATTTTGATTATTTATCCAATGGTAAATGCCCTTGTTCTAATCAATTTGTGTTACCATCACTGCATATCTTGAATATCTGCAATATTTGATACAAAGTTTTTTTTATCTTGTTCTTTTATTTGACAATTGGCCAATTTTTCTTCTTATCCTAGTTGTGTTTTTTGTTGTTGTTGCTTGTTTTTGTCTTAAATTTTTTTTTTTGTATATATTGTTTTGGTTTGGTACCAAAGCATTCGTTCAAGTCAAGCAATCATAATTATCTATTTTATCTTTGACATCTCTATTTTGATTAAGAATTTTCACACTAACCTTAGCTATAAAAGATACTTTATCAATTTCTCTTCTTATGTTTTTAATAGTATGGCCTTTAATATTTGATTAATTTGTCCATTTTGAACTTATTGTTCGGTATAGTTTAAGAGACTGGTCTAATTCTAATTTCTGTCCAATTGTTTTCCAGATTTCTCAAAAATTCTTATAAAATGAAGTCAGTCATTAATTTATTTATGTACTCTTGATTTATTGAACAAGACATATACTTATTTCTTAAACTTTCTTTTCTAATATGTCCCACTGATATGTGTGGCCCACCTAACCCAGTATGAAATAGTTTTGATTATTTCTGCTTTATGGTATAATTTGAGATCTAGAAGTACTATTCCCCCTCCATTCATAACACTTCCTTCTATATATTTTATTCCTCCAAAATTTCATAATTTTGTCTTGCTCAATAAAGGGTTCCCCTAATTAGATCATTATAGCACTAAATTTGTACATTAACTTAGTATCATCATTTTTATCATGTGGACATTGTGTAAGCATGAGAGATTAATATTCTTGTAATTGTTTATAATTGTTTTCTCTAAATAGTATTTTATGGTTTTAAACACAGAATTATTGAATATGTTTTTGTTTCATTTGGTAAGATATTTAGATATTTTATAGTTATTGTGAATGGTTCTTACTTTTATATTATGTTGTTTTGTTTATTTATTTATTTGATACATAGCCATGGTATTGACTTTTGTAAGTTTCTATTGCATCCTGCTATTTTTTGAAGCTTCTATTCTTTAAATTAGTTTCTTTCCTGAGTCTTTGGAGTTTTCCAAATTAACCTTAATGTCAGCAATTGGAATAGTTTGTATCCCATTTTCCCATGCTTTTAACTTTAATTGCTTTTTATTTTCATATGTTATATTTATAAAATTATATCAATTAACAACCAATAAAGAGGACATGTTCATTTTATTTCTATATTTATTAACAAATTTTCTAGTTTCATCAAGGCCGGTAATTCTGACATGATTTTTCATTTTTTTCTATTTCTAAATGATAAAAATGAAATGATCTATTTTTTTGTTTTTAATATTTAATTAATTATTAATGTCTGGTATCTCAATAGCCTGGGGAGGTGGAGAAACTAAAATTATCCAAATTTCTAAATTAGTCACCCAACCAAATTAAAGCATTTGTTTCCAGAAGGGACTAGTAGATTGGAGGCAGTGAACATTACATCATTTCTAGGCAGCACAGTGCAAAGCCTGGAATCAGGAAGGCGTATCTTCCTGAGTTCAAAACTAGCTGCCCCTGAAATGAAATAAGTCTTAATGATTGTGACTTCAAATATGAAAGTATATGATTATTTATAATGTTATAGAATATTATTTATTAATATATTCCATATAGAAATGCTTTATCCCAATATTTTATTTATTATTACTTTACTAAATAATCTGGAAACATTTGCCAGGCCACTATAAATGGCTTATAGTATTAACCTGAAACAAAGATATTCCATTTACAAAAGTTTTTCTGGAATTTTCTAGGTATTGATATGTTAATACCTAGACATGCTGCATTTGTATCTGGACAATTTCCTTCCATGTTGTAATGGAATTTTTCTAAAGGGGATAAAATGATGAAATTTATTTTATGAATCAACAGGTCCTGCCAGTTAAGAGCTAGAGTTTCTACATTGTAATAAAATAGAGATATGAAGTCATTATATAACTTATGTCTCTGTATATATGCACTACATATATATACATAAACATATAGTTATAAAGTAAACATATATATATATATATATATATATACACACACACAGAGTGTATACACATACACTACAGACATATAGAAAGTCAAAATAATCAAATGCCAAATGCATCTGTAAACTTACTGAAGAGGGTACTCCTTCCAATACTGCAGGTTAAATCCTACCCATCCCTGCCCATCTTGTTAGACTCTTGTCTACATTGTTAAATTCTCAAGTGTAATTTCTCTCTTAAATTTGCAAGTGTGGCATAGTGGATAAAGGGACTAACCACAGAGTAAGGAAGACCTAGATTCAGGTTGTTCCTCATGTACATGGTAGCTATGTGATCACCCAGATGTCATTTAACCTCTCAGCAACCCAGACAAGTGAATTCTACAATAATTGAAATACCTACTATGTGCCAGACACTCCAGTAAACATTGGGGGGTTGGGGGGGGTGGGGAGGGCAAATATAGGCAAGTAACAATGCCTGCTTTCCAGAAGTTCATAATTTGAAACTACAATTTATAGACCAGGTTTTGATATGTATCATCAAGGAGAATTCCCACACCATGAATTCCCCAAACTGATGAAATTCTAAGTTCAGACCAAAGAAACTCCTTTAATTCAATTTGTTGTTTTCACTCATTTTAGTCATGCCCAATTATGTATGACTCCATTTGGGGCTTTCTTGCCAAAGGTACTGGAGTGGTTTCCTGTTTTCTTCTCAAGCTCATTTTACAGAAGAGGGAACTGAGGTTAAGTGACTTAACAGGGTTAAGAGATTTGCCCAAGGTCACACAGCTAGTAAGTGTCTGAGGCAGGACCTGAGTTCAAATCCGACCTTGTATACTTGGCACTTACTGGCTATGTGACCCTGGACAAGTCACTTGGCCCTCATTGCACCACAAAATAATAATAATAATAATAATAATAATAATAATAATAATAATAATAATAATAAAACTTATTTCATTTTAATCAGTCGATCAATGACTAAGTATTAAGGACTTACTATGTGGCAGGTACTAGGGAGTAAAAGTATAAAAAAAGAACTATTTCCTATTTGCCCTTAGCATCCATCCTAGTGAGATCTTCAAGTACACATGAAGATATTTATAGCATGAACATGAAGTGAATAAATACATATATGTAGCACTTCTCTATTTTTTGTTATAAAAGTGATTATATCAAAATAATTAATATAATTGTAAAACTACATAATAGCTTTTGTATTTATGTTTTATTGACAGGCATATTTATAATAGCACCTAGGAACATGAGAGCTTATTTTAAATTGAATGTAGCCTCATATTCATTGTCTAGATCATCATTTTAAATATTAATACTTTCTCTCAAATAAAGCTACACACCATAGAACCAGATACAAGTGTTATAGAAAACTATCATATAATATTCATAATACTTCTTAAAACATTGCTAGGACAGAAGTGAAAGAATCCATTTTTTTTCATGCTAAGAAAATTTACCTTCCATTAAAACTCTATAATAGAATTATACGTGACAATCATTTTATTTTTAAATGAATTTATTTGGTGCTATAGATATATATTTTTTCAGTCAAAAGGGAAAACAGAAGCTCTAACAACATTAGGTATATCCCTTATAATGAACTGAGAACATATAATAGAGTCTAACAAGATGGTTAGGGATGGGTGGGTTTTGATCTGCATTATTGGAAGGAGTAACCTCTTCAGTAAGTTTACAGATCCATTTGAGTATATTGACTTTGTATATGTGTGTAGAATATATGTATATGCTGTGTATATATGTTTACATATAATATACTTTATATCAATGTATATATGTTTGTGTGTATATGTGTAAATAGGTGTTCTGCATATATACAGAGACATATGTTATATAGTTTCTTCATATTTCTATACAGTATCATCATACTTCTAGAAAATCTGATGTCAAATTTTTGATTCAAGAAGAATTATAGACTCACAGGATTACTAAATTTCAGTTGATAGGTACATTATAAACAATTTAGTAATTTGTATTTGACCAAGAATACCATCTGTAACATCATCAACAAATGACCTTCATTTGGAGACTTCTACAGAGAGTGGAGCCAATTTGGGATGACTATAATTGTAAGGAAGTTTTTTTTTGTTTTATTTACCCCTTCAATCAGTTTCTTTAGATCAAGGTTCAATCTATTTATTATATATTGTTTACTCGTTGGGTCAAAGGAAGATATTTTTGATCCTTCTCACACATATGACAGTCTTCCAGGTATTTGAAGATTATTCATTTTTTTTCTCGATTACTTTCGTTTTAAGGAGGTGCTCAGGCCAGCTATGATCACTTCATTTTTCACCAAGCTCCACTCTTGACTCTCCAGATTTCTTTCCATACAATATTCTTTCTCCCTCTCCCATTTTTCAACTACTTTTTTGTGTTGTCTTCCTCTATTATTCTTGAAGGAGGAGACTTTTTTTTTGGCTTGCATTCATAAGCCTAGTACTTTCATAGTGTCTGGCCCATAATAAATATGAACCCATAACAAATAGCAAATGGTTGTTGACTTATCTATAAGAGAGGTAGAGATCTATTTGAGGTTTAGAATTCTGTCTAAGCCTTCTCCAGTCTAAATAATCCAAGTTCCTGGAACTGATCTTTCTGTCCTTATATCATTGACCCTCATCATCCTGGTCCATATCTTATGTATGCTTTTTGGATGGTAAATGTCCATACTAAAATATGGCACCCATAAGTGAACACAACACTCTAAAGAGGCATAATATGAACCAGAGAAATCAGAATAGAGGACTATTACTGCTTGTACCTGCTACACTATGCCCCTTTTAATATAGTTCATGGTTACTTTATCAGACAATTGACTTATCAAACTATTGACTCATGTTGAACTTTCAATTGCCTAATAACTCTCCAGATCTTTTCTTTTTTTTCCATGAAGAATGTTATCTAGCAATGACATTTCCACCTTCTACTTTTTAAGTTGATCTGTAAAGTTGAGTTGAATGTCAAAAAGGAGAAAATCAGTGAGTGTCTCATCTGGCAGAGATGATGTGTCTGGGGAGAAAGTGGAATAGTACTATGTCAAAAGAAAATAGCCCCTAAAGTGACAGAATCCTGTGCAGTTCCTTTAACAGATCCTTATGTGGCATAGGTTTTAGGTCTGTCACCACCGTTATAATCATTCTGTTCTGGACTTGTTTCAATTTGTAGGTTTTGTCCTTAAGAGGTGGTACTCAGAAATGAATATAATATCCGGGGGGGGGCAACATAATCAAGAGAGAAATGGTGAATTTTTCCTCCTAGGAAATCTTCCAGTGAAGAGAGGTGACCACTTGTTATATTATTGTTTTCATCTTAAGTGCATTTTTTAACCTGTCCTTGGCTTTCTACTTCTTGCTCTGAAATTGTAGCTGAAACTGTGATTAAGCCATTGCTAATAGAAATGGTGTATCAATTAACTGCTATATTATTACACTAAGCATCCTTTTGACTTCCAAGATCAAAGAAACAAATAAACAAATGGAAAAAAAATTCTTGGCTATCACTCCCCTACATGTATTAACTTTTCCCATTAAAATATGAACTCCTTGAAGGCAGCACCATCTTACTTTTCTCTATTTGTATTTCCAGTTCTTAAGATAGTGGTTACTATTGTAAGATTTTTTATCAGTTGTTTAAGTATGTAACTTATACCTTTATTCAAATGATTGATAAGAAAAATTAGGTGCATAGGACCATGGGAAGATCCTTGGGACACTCCACTGGTGCTCTACTAAGAATGAGAATGAGAATATCAAGTTTATAATTTGACATAAAGTACGGACTTTTAAAGCTATGCATTTTCTAAAAGAATATATACTTATACATCATTATACTTTATGAAATATGTATTTCACAGAATTTCACTTCACAGCTTCATATATAGACAGATCTTTACCTATTAAAGGACCTTAAAGGCTATCTAATCCAAGTCCCCTCATTTAAGAGATGAGGAAACTGATTTCTAGCAAGGGAACTTCCTTGTCCAAGTTTAATGGAGTAAAAAGCAGAGTTGTTACCCATGCCCATATAACTCAAAGTTTCTATTCATCCCTGGTATCATACCATAATAATTTTGTGCATTGAGAAAAAAATAAATGCAGTATAAAGAATCATAAATGAATAATAAATGTATACCCCTTGGAAATATTTAATCACCTTTCACCATTTCAAAGATCACAATAACTAAACACTTGTATCTACATTTCATCTGATACTCTGAGATATGGTTCATTTGGAACTGGAGATGAACTCATTCAACAAGGTCAGTTAGGTATCCCCATCTAATCTCTTTACTTATCTTAAATTTTAACTATTCATTGAATCTTTTTTAAACTTTCCAATCTAAAGTCACTCTTCTTCCAGAGAAAATTGAAAGGAAAGAGTTAATTATTTTAGCTTTTCTTCTATCGTCAACTATCTTTTTACCCTCTGATTATCCATATCATTATAGAATCTTAAATATGGAAGACACCTCAGAGGTCATGTGATAAGATCTATACTTTAACATGAATTCCCTCTAAACATTACCTACTAAAACGCCAGGTTTTTGTTTGAAGAATAATAGGGAGAAGTAACCCGCTATCTTATGGGGCATCCTGTTCCACTTTGGGGGGTTGTAATAGTTAGGAAGTATTTCTTTGCATCTGTGGTATTCCCTAAGGATTTATAACTATTTTCTGGGCATTTTCTACAAGAGGGAAATCAAAAGCTTTGTAAAAAAAAAAAAAGTTCCTGATAGTTTTCAGCTTTAACATTCTATAATTCTATAAAGTAAAAATTAGGCCAGATCTCTCATAAAAAATAGATAATTGAGACAATTATTTCCTTCTATTAATTTATTCCTTGCATGTACATTAATGTACTGAGCCCCAGGAATCATCTTGAAACACAGGAAAAAAAATTAACTTCAAGAATTTTCTTAACCTAAGGGAATAAAAATATATTTATAATTTATACTTCTTTCTTGATGAAGGATAATATATTATTGAAATTTGAATAAGATTTCTGATAACTTTTTTTTTTAGTGAGGCAATTGGGGTTAAGTGACTTGCCCAGGGTCATACAGGTAGTAAATGTCAAGTGTCTGAGACTGGATATGAACTCAGGTCCTCCTGACTCTAGGACCGGTGCTCTATCCACTGTGCTACCTAGCTGCCCCATGATTACTTTTTTAATAAAGTCAATTTTCATATTGGAATTAAGAACTCAAACTTTAGCATTTAATGTCTAGAGGTTAAAAGACTGAGGGAGGCAGTGGTCAGAAGCAAAACACTGGTGGGGAGTAATAAGGCAAAAGAAGAAAAAAAAGAGTACAAACAAATTGCCATTGCCATATAAAAATGTTCTAAATGACTATTGATTAGATGAATGCAAATTAAAACAACTCTGAGGTACCACCTCACACCTATCAGATTGGCTAATATGATAAAAAAAGAAAAATAATAAATGTTGGAGAAGCTGTGGAAAAATTGGAGCACTGATGCATTGTTGGTGGAGTTTGTGAACTGGTCCAACTGTTCTGGAGAGGAATTTGGAATTATGCCCAAAGGGCTATGGGACTGTTCATACCCTTTGACCCAGTAATACCACTACTAGGTCTGTATCCCAAAGAAATCACAAAAAAGGGAAAAGGACCCAAACGTATAAAAATATTTATAGCAAGCAGCTCTCTTTGTATTGGCAAGGAATTGGAAATCAAGGGTATGCCCTCCAATTGTGGAATCACTGAAAAAGTTGTAGTATATGAATGTAATAGAATACTATTGTGCTGTAAGAAATGATGAGCAGGAAGATTTCAGAAAAACTTGGAAAGACTTAAATGGACTAATGCTGACTGAAGTGAGCAGAACCAGGAGAACATTGTACACAGGGCAACATTGTGTGATGATCAACTATGATAGACTTGGCACTTCTCAGCAGTGCAGCAATTAAAGACATTCAAAAGAACTTATGATGTAAAATGTTCTCCACATAAAGAAAAAAAGAACTGTCGATTCTGAATGAAAATTGAAGCATATTGTTTCTGCTTTTTGGTTGTTGTTTTTTGAGGTATTTCCCTTGTGTTCTGATTCTTCTTTCACAATATATCTAATGCAGACTTATGTTTAATGGATTGTACATGTATAACGTATATCAGATTTCTTTCTGTCTTAGGGAGGAGGGAGGGAGGGAGAAATATTTGGGACTAAAGATGATATGAAAACAAATGTTGAAAACTATATATGTAACTCTAAAATAAAAAAAAACTTTTATGATAAAAAAGGAATGATGAGGATAAACATTTCAGAAAAAAACTGGAAAAAAAATTACATCAACTGATGCTGAGTGAAGTGAGTAGAGCCAAGAGAACACTGTACACAGTAACAGCAACATTGTGTGATGATCAACTGTGATAGACTAAACTCTTCTCAGAAATACATTGATCCAAGACAATTCCAAAAGACTTATGATGGAAAATGCTCTCCACATCCAAAAAAAGAACTATGGATTCTGCATGCACATGGAAGCATACTATTTTCACATTTTGTTGTTGTTCCCTTTTCTTTTGATTCTTCTCTCATAACTTGAACATTATAGAAATGTGTTTAATATGATTGTAATGTTTAACCTATATCAGATTGTTTTCTGGCTTCAATAGGCATGATACAAGGGAGAAAAGGAAAAAAAATTGGAACTCAAAATCTTACAAAATGAATATTGAAAACTATACTTATGTGTAATTCAAAAAAATAAAATAAAATACTATTTAAAAAATGTACACTGGATATATCAGATGGGGGTAAGTTATCAAAGGTTTCAATGTCAACAGCGCTTCTTGCAAGTATGCTTGGATGCAATAGAAAGCCACTAGAGTATACTGAGGGGAGTGGAGTGGTGGTGACATGACTTTAATTAGGAAAATTGTTTTAGTGACAAATGGAGGATAAATTGGAGTGGTAAGAGCATGGTCACAGTTAGATCCATTAGTAGACTATTGCAGTAATCAGGGCATCGTTGATGATGCTATACACCTAGATTGGTAGCAGAAGGAAAGCCTGGTGTAGAATAAAGAATAGGTCGAATATTGGAGAGATTTTCTGAAGATCAAATCAGCAGGCCCTTGGCATAGCTTAGGATAAAGAGAATCTTTCAAAATGAACTACTTTCATTGATTTAACAGAAGGTGTTATATATAGATACAAATATATGCACTGTAAATCTTAAGGCGCTATGAAAATGTGAGCAATTATTATATTAGTATATATTTATAAATACTGCATTTTGATTCCTTCAAAAGGCCCAAGAATTTTCATCTATACAAGAGACATGAGGAAAAGTTAGAAAGCAATACTTGTCAAATTTGATAGTAAAGACTAGAAAGAAATCTTAATTCAAGTTGTTACCTTATGTCTGATGCAAGCAAAGACCTCATTATATGTGGAAATCAGAGGCTCTGATAAATTTTTAAAAGGCAAATGTAACATAAATTCTGAAGAAGAATTCTAAGAATGAGGGATGATTTCTCTGCCAATCAGCTCTGTTTTCTTAGAAGGACTAAAGATCATGGAGAAAAAGAGGTGAGAGAAGCTTGGCAGTGCCTTGGATGTACCACAACAACATCTTAAGTAGAATCAGCTCCTAGCAGTTGACAGGATTATTTCTTTGGTCTGATTTTCACACATTTCCCTGAAAGTATCACCCTTCTTGGAACTGAGATTCTTAACATTCTTGACATCCCAGAAATGATTTTCATATACTGCAGCACACTTTGTTTCATGGAAATCTTTGAATCCTTTGAGGAAGAATGTATTCAGCACTCAACTAGTACCTGCTATATTCTCTTGAAAATCTAAAAGCAAGAATCTGTTAGCTATGTAATGTAAATGGGGAAAATGGGTACTACAGTTCATGCTGAGAGCCATTTAGATCTTTGAAAATAAGATAATAGGGCCCAGCACAATGTTGAATACATTCTTCTCAATGGAAGCATAGATCTATAGCATTTAGCCACTTAGTGACCATCTATTTAGTCTCCTCATCAGAAGGAAAAGGAGGAGTGTTACTAAAGAAAATAATCCTGCTTGTTCAGAAAGTTTATTGACAAGGCCAGGTTTTTAAAAAGTACATGAAGCAAAGATACGAGTAAGAACAAGAAGCACCGGGGAAATTAGAAAAGATAAGTAGGTTCCTTTATGACTAAAGTGGGACTATTAATGCCCTAATTAATAATTAGTTCATTAATGCTAAGTGGGCCCAACAAAAATGAATATATGAAGTCAAGAGGGTAAATCTGGAAGCCACAGGAATCTTGATAGGATAAATGTGAAAATAACAATGGTGAAATGGAGGAAAATGTATCACTTTTCAATTTTGATTTCGTTTTCTGAACTAAGGACAAATTTTGGATAATATGAGATTCAATAACTATTACTTCCAGTTCCTGGTTACTGTTATTTTATTTTGTTTTTATTTTATTCATTCATTCATTCATTCATTCATTCATTCATTCATTCATTCATTTTTTTGCAGGACAATAAGGGTTAAGTGACTTGTCAGGGCCACATAGCTAGTAAGTGTCCAAGTGTCTGAGGTCAGATTTGTACTCAGGTCTTCTGAATCCAGGGCCAGTGCTTTATCCACTGTACCACCTAGCTTCCCCTTGTTATTTTATCTATTAATATAACTCAGAAACCTCTGAACCTTCCCATACACTCTGCAACTGAATTTTATCTGAACTTTTTCTGTGCCTTTTTATACACCATGAAAACTACATATTGATTTTGGTTTCTCCCAATTAGAATATGTTCTTTTTGAGAGCAAGGATTGCCTTGCTTTCTCCTATTTGAATTCTCAGTATTTAGCATATTGCTTGGTACATCATAGTTTTTTAATTAAAAAAATTCATTCATTCAACAAGTAAGAGGTAAAATGACTAATAGTGTTTGAAAATGAAAAAGAAGTAAAGATATTCTAAGAATATATTTTACTGCTCTCAATCAGTTTGTAATCTGACACTAGTAAATTACATTACAAGATACTAATAATACATACTGATGTGATTGCTGATGGTCTAATATTTATAGCAAGTTTTTGAAGACCTTCACTTCTTGGGTGCCCTCCTCTGGACAGTCTCCAATAAATGGATAGATGACCTAGTTTCTAGAATTTTGTCAACCTTAAACCAACTAACCTAAAGTTTGAGGTATCGATAAGAAGTAAGCTTAATAATCTGAATCAGAGCAGAGTAGAGCAGAATAACTTTCTTTATCAGAATGCTGCATACCTCCATGTGTCCTAAAATTATATTATCTTCTTAGTTGTCATGTCCTATTTTTGATTCATCTGAAACTTAAAGGCTTCTAAGTAAAACAGACTTTTTTTGTATAGTTTGTTGTCTAGTAATGATTCTAGTCATCTGATATTTGTGAATTTGAGTTTTTGAATCCTAGTGTAAGATTTATTTAATCCTTTTAAATATCATCTTATTTGATATAACTCAATATGCAATCCTGTCAAGATATTTTTGAATCTTCACTGTACGTGTATTAGCTATATTGCATCTAACATTTTATAAACATGCCACCTCTGCTTTTAAATAATTGGGCCATAATTACTAAGGTCATAAGTCAGCAGAAGCTTCTGATTGCAGCACTGGACCCCTCTATCCATGATATAAATTCATAAGCCACTATTCTTTGGGACCGGAGGTGAAACAATTGTGAATTTATCTAAATTCTGTCATATTCACTTATGCCTTGATATTTTCTATAAGAATAGTATGAGACTTTACTAGAAGCTTTGTTAAAGTCTGGATGAAGTATATTTACAGCATCTCTAATTTTGCCTACTGACTGTCAAAAAGGAAATAGACGATTGAAAGCTATTTTAACATCTTTTTAAAAATAATTTGAGTTCAAAATTTTTTTCTTCTAGTCATGCCCTCACCCACTGAGAAGGCAAGCAACATAATCCTGGTAATCAAGTTGTGATAAAATAATGGGATTTAGCAGATACGGCAAAGACCCAACTGGAGATTAATCTAAACTGATAGAATTGAGAGTGACTGACTGCTGATTAACCTACTTCAGGTTAAATAGATTTTAAGCACACCTGGCTAGCCCTTAGGAAGGTATTCTTAGAAACTCAAGACTTAGAAACTTAACAGGGAGACCGCCTTTCAAGTCCAGTGAACCAATGGATTTGGATGATGCTAACCAAATCAGCTGAAGCAGTGTGTGAGGACCACCTATGCTCTGAACCAATAAAAAGCTTCCACACTTAGGTTGAAGGGATTTTGTGGTTGGAAGTAGGCTCATGGCAGAGGACTTGAGGAAGAACCCGAACAGGCTGGAACTTAAGCTAGATAGTCCTTAACATTCTGAACTCCATGTGAATACCTGGTATACTTTAATAAATGCTTAATGCCCAAAGACTGGTGCTAAAGCTTCTAATTTAAGGCAACCACACATTTAGATTTTAAACATCACAAAGTGAAGTCTAGAAAATATATTTCCATATTATATACTTTCCAAAAATATGTAATATGTATATGTAGATAGAGATATAGATATATACACACATATATGTCTCTCTCTTTTTCTCTCTCTCTCTCTACATATATATATATATATATATATATAAATATATAAATTATATATAAATATATATACTATTTCTCTCTCTGGAGGTAGATATAATTTTTCATCATGAGTCTTTTAGAACTGTTGTGGTGGGGAGGCAACTAGGTGGTACAGTGGATAAAGCACCAGCCCTGTATTCAAAAGGGATCTGAGTTTTAAAGCTGGCCTCAGATACATGACACTTACTAGCTCTGTGACTCCATGCAAGTCACTTAACCTTCATTGCATCACCAAAAACAAACCAAAGAAACAAAAATTTTATTTTGGAATAAGCACTGGCCCTGGATTCAGGAGGACCTGAGTTCAAATTCGACCTTAGACACTTGCAACTTACTAGCTGTGTGACCCTGGCAAGTCACCTCATTGCCCCACAAAAAACAAACAAACAAAACCCAACAAACAAAACCAAAAACCAAAAAACAAGTACAACAACAACAACAACAACACAAAACCCAAACCAAAAAAAAACCTGTCATGTATTATTGTATATGGGGTCATGAGGAATCAGCTGTAACTGAATTACCAAACAATTAACACAATTACTTTGTATCAGTCAGTCAAGTAGTATTTTTTTAAGCTCTATGTTTCAGGCACTTCTTTAAGTATATCATTTAGAATTTCTTTCATGAGTTTCTTATTCTTCCTGGTCTGTCTCTATAAAATGTGAAGCCATAGATACTCTGTGTGATTTTTAAAACATTCTTAGAAATCTGATTTTCCAAATCCAGGGTGAATATGAGAACATTATAAGTATAAGAGTGTCTATTGAGTCAATCAATCAAATCAACCTACACCACATAAAGTGATGAGATGTATCCTGATAGCTTTGTCAGGTGAGAGTAATCAATGAACAAGACTTAGACATTAATCAATTGTAGATTTTAGATTGAAAATGCAAAAAATATTATTAGCAATATATTAATCTTTTAGTATTTTAAATTAGTATTATTTCTTTGGATGAAATAAAATGACCCACAAGTATATTGAGATGGTTTGAGTAGATTATAGGATGGCAGAAACTCATTTAAGCAATAGGACATATGTTTTCTTCTCAATCCATTATTATTCTTACCATCTATTAAGTGGTAAATTCTTGAAACGATGGGTTAAACTAAATTAAGGTAATCAATTTGGGCAAATGTTTACCATAAAAATGTGAAAGCTTTCTCCAGTGGAATTTCTGGAAGAGAAAAATTTCTTCAGGGTCATGCAAGTGGCCTGCAGCAGAACAGTGCGAGTCTAAGAGATTTGTCAGGCATTAAAATCATCAACTTAACCCAGACCATCTCCAATCACCCTGATTTTTGTCTTGCCCCACTGGATTTTGATGATTCTGGGAGGATGAGGCTGACCAACTTTGTGCAACTCAGCTTCACTTAATCCAATTTATGCAAAAGTCAATACATCGTCAAGGATGGGACTGGTCTCAAAAAATAAGAATTAACAACCATGTGCCATAATACCACTTGTGTGGGCAATAGTTTTCTCATCTATTAAGAAGCCATACTATGGGTTTACCCTTTTCTCCTGGTAGTTAAACTTTAGAGCACTCTATACATGTGAGATCAAGTCAGAGGTGCCATATTTTAAATATTTTTATGATCATAATATTAAAAGAAAAATACAACTATGGTTACTTTATAATATTAACATTTAAATAAATTAATTTTAAAAAAATGCATAACATTTTATCCATCTCATCAGGATTTATTGTCATTTCTTTTCTAATCAATTATTCATTTACATAATTGTAGTTAGTATACACTCTACTAAATGCATTCTGTATTTTTATTCTGTATTACAACATAAAAGTCATACTACATTTTTTATATACTTCATACTTATTAATCATAAATGCAGGTTATCATGTCCAATACACACATGTATGCCAATTTATTTAACCATCTGTCAATTACTTGACATTTAAATTTCATCCTATGCATTCCAACCTATCCATATGATTGTAAGTTCCTTCAGGTCAAGGAATGTCTTTCATTTTTCTTTTTATCCCCAGTGTCTGCTAAGTAGTAGGTGCTTACTAAATGATTACTGATTGCCACATCTCATATTTTTAAATAATTATTTTCGTAAATTATCTAAATCTACTGGGGATATGTGATTTTTAGTAATGTTATTAATATACACATATATGGTTAAAGTGGAATTCAGAAAATAGGAGATAGAAGGAAGTAACTATTTTAGGATATTTTATTTCCTTTTGAAATCCCTCACATTTGGTTATTAACAACATTTATGCTTTACATGTTAACTTGTTTACTGATATCTTCCTGCCTAAGCTATGCAATTCAAACTTCTGTAAAATCACCGAAGTCCTCACTAATGTCCAAACTCAAGGACAAGACACTAATTATTCCAGAAAGTGATGACAACTACTAAGACCAGCAATTACTATATTTCCCCTTATTCTATGAATATATGACTTAATTGTAAATAATCTCAGTCCTCTATCAAAGAAGCTGTTTGTTGGAGTAATTAGAATAAAAAAGCAATTATCCCATAGAGATCTCTGATGATCTTAGATATATTTTGCAAGGTAGTAGGAGATATTACATCTTTAATGCACCTCACCTTTATGGCTATCATTGATGAAGGATATTGCCAAAATGCCACTCACTGTAGAGGACTCATTGTACCAAAAATTCTTGCACATGAATTTCTAGTCATAAATTTCTTGTCCCTTGTTAGGACTAATTATGTAAGATTCCCCATAAAGCACAAACCCAACAACTTAGAGTTGAAATGGTAATTCAGGTCATATAGACCTAATTTCTTCATTTAAAATGAGGAACAGGGGCCCAGAAAAGTTAAGTGACTTACTAAACATCAAACTAGATATGGAAGATCTTCTAACTACAAATATGGCACTATTTTCTACTATATCATAGTACTCTCCTCAAAAGAATGGACACCATACAAATAAAATAACCCCAAAGTCAATCCAGAAACAAAATTTCTAAAAATAGGAATAAACATTGCTTAGTAGAAAGTAAGTCTATTTGTTTCATACTTGTTTCCTTTTTCTACTTATGGGTGCTTCTTTTTCTTCTCATCATTTTTGAGAAATCCTAGGGTAGAACCTAAAGCAACATTATTATAATTAAACAACTTTCTTTGGTATATTAAGTTAGAGGTACTAAGCAATTGAATCTGAGGATTAGGGATCCCAGTTGCCTTATTGATTAGTCAAAACTTCAACCCAAAGGCAGTCATTGATGATGGATAGAGGACAGGCATTGTCACAGGGCTGCTAGTTCCAAAGCTTCAGCTATGTATTGCCTTAGCTCGTGACTATGCTTAATAGCCTATGTATATGAAACACAGGAAAATACAAAATGACCCTTGTTCCTGATAACAAATGTATATTTCTACACCTGATGTTGTCAGAATAGTTGAAAGGCCATACAGAAGTTTCCACGAAATGCAGTTTTTAGATCATTTATAAATTTTAGCAGGTGTTTATACTCTAAATGTGAGATTATCATCTAATTACTAATGAGTAGATATATTACTGGAGAAGCAGACCCATATCAATCTTGATAGTTCTACTATAAACTCTAAATATAAGACATGGGTAAGTTACAAGTCTATGGAAGAATGGCAACCAGAAAACCTTAGTGTAGCGAATAAATGACTTGAAAGAATTTAGAGACAACAAGGAATAACATCCTTGTATTGTTTTATTATCTTATATTAGTTTTCTTGATAAGTTATGGCAAAATATTACTAATAAATAACTTTTACCTTATGTGACAAATATACATTTTGGAGGACATATGAACTATGAAAAATCTGATAAGACACTATGGTTGAAATTCAAATGGCTACCATCCTACTTTAGGTTCTCATAATCTCATTACTCAAATACTGCAGAATTTTCATAATTCATCTTCCTGCGCTAGTCTTTCCTTTTCCAAGCTACCTTCCACAGAGCTAAAAAAAATATCTTTTCTAAGCAAAGCTCCAATTCTCTTATTAGCAAAAAAACAAAAACAAAGAAAAAAACATCACTTTTAGTGGCTCCCTATTCTCTATAATGAAATGCAAATTCTTTATTTGGCATTTTAATTGTTTCACAATCTGATCTTCTGCCTTACCTTCCATTATGATTTAATTATATTCTTCCAAACACCTAGAATGTGTTCCTGTTTCACCTTCACTGCTTTTTTTTTGGGGGGGGGCAGGGCAATGAGGGTTAAGTGACTTGCCCAAGGTCACACATCTAGTAAGTGTCAAGTGTCTGAGACTGGATTTGAATTCAGGGTCCTCCTGAATCTAAGGTCAGTGTATTATCCACACTGTGCCACCTAGGTGCCCTCACCTTCATTTCTTAAATTCTTTTATGTACTTTCAAGTTTAAGAACAGCAATTAACTGATAAAGGCAGCTTTGGTACTCACAATTGTTAGTATTTTCCTGTACTTACCTTATTTTGCATTTACTGACCTTTTATAATATATTCTTTGAATGAAGATAAGTTTTTTTATTCATTCATTCATTCACTTACTCATTTTATTTATTTACTCACCACTTATTTATCTAGTCATTTATTTATTTATCTATTAATTATTTGTTTATTCATTCATTCATTTATTTTTGTTTGTTTATTTGTTTTTGAGTTCCAAATTCCTATCCCTCTCTCATTCCCTCCTCTCTACCCTCCTCCTCCCATGCCTGTTATGATAGACTATGAAAGGAACTGTGGTTGTTTCAACTGTGTACTGTATAAGGACCAGAAACAAAACAAGAAATTGCTGTGTGGCTCTGACCTAGAGCCAGGTCTCAGATTCATTCATTAGTCTTCACTGAAAAACCAGGACAGGAACTTCAAAATAATGGAGGTTAAATAGAGGTGTCAAGCACACTACACTATTGGCCTCCAACATTCCCAAGTCTTTGCTGAACCAGATTAAAATGTAATTGAAAAATATTTAACAAAATAATTTAAAACACAGTAGGACATAATTATAATGTGTAGTTTTCTAAGTAAAAATGCATCTAAAAGGGATCCTCATGTTTATTTTAGTGATCCCCATACTTTATGAGTTTCACCAAGTGAAAGTGACTGAATCTAGAAGGAGTCTCTGGAGCTCCAAGCACATGCTAGTCTGCAGTTTATGTTACCCCAGACCTGAGCCTCGGTCAGGAGCTTACAAAGCTCAGATTCAGGAAGGTAGTGATCAAAGCTTTGGACCACTCAAAGTTTGTAGGTTACCAGCCTGAGCCACCCCTGAGATCCTTGAACAGAGAGTAATCAATACCTTGAGAAAGGAAGAGGTTGACTAAAAGAATAAAAAACAGGCCCAAGCATGCTCTATGTATTTCCTTGCAGAATAGGCAGAGCCGGCGCCCAACAAAAAGTCACTATTTGGTGATAAAAACTATAAGAATGAATAAAACCATCACTAAAATGCTAACTATAAATAATTATTATAGTAACAGAGATAACCAACAAATGAAGTTGATTCAAAAATCTATAGAGTTTCTCCATCAGTGCATCTATTCTTGGGCAGAAAGATCACATGACCAATGACATAAGGGGAGAGGAAAGTAGATTACTTTTGAGAAATTGTGCAGTATTTTTAATGACTCAAAGATTCTATCTGAAATAGTCATTTTTACACAGTGCTTTGGGATCTGTATAATGCAAATCATGGAATACCTTTGCCTTTGACTAATTCAAGCACTCAATGGAGAATTGGCCCTTGGGTGGGCATGGGTAACCAGAAACACATAATCAGTCAAGAATCTCATTAGAAAATGTAGAGTGTAATAAAAAAGTTGTCCATATACAGAAAAAACACACAGAATAGTCATGTTTGCAGATATGAGGGATAGCGAATGGATAGAATACATGCTCACGTGGTATCTACATAATAAGAATAAAAAATGAATAATAATAATAATAATAGAATAATTAGCCCTAATATAACACTATATGCTAGGTACTATACTAATACTTTCCAATTATTATCTCATTTAGTCCTTACAACAATCCCGGTAGGTAGGTAGCTATCATCATCATCAATGCCACCCACCACCATCACTATCAGTATCACTACCACCACCAAATATATATTAGTAATAATGGTAATCAGATAATAGTAAGTAGTAGTAAGTAGTAGTAGTAGTAAGTATTTAATATGTTTTGGGCACTGTCTAAGTGATTTACAATTGTCTCACTTGATCATCACAACAACCCTGGGATGTAGGTTCTATCATTATCTCCTTTTTACAGATAACAAAACTGAGACAAACAGAGGTTACATGACTCTCCTAGGTCACACATTTAGGAAGTGTGTAAGGCTGGATTTTAACTCATTTCTTCTGGAATCCAGACCTACTGCTTTATCCACTGTTCTTTCTAGCTACCCTGTAAATATCTAATAATTCCAGAAAGATTCCAGCAGATTTGGCAACTTTAATAGATGGGTTTCATGCATGGGGAATGTATAGATTCACATAATATAAGAGGACATTAGAATAGAATACTCATACTGAATAGAAAAAAAGACCATTAAATTGTTAAAATAAATCCACATTGGGGTCAGCAAGGTTGCATAGTGAATAAAGCATCAGCCCTGGATTCAGGCGGACCTGAGTTTCAAATCTCCATCTCAGACACTTGACACTTCACTAGCTGTGTGACCATGGGCAAGTCACTTAACCTTTCATTGCCCCACCCAAAAAATCAGGCATGTATGTAATATAAATATATATTTATATTATTCTTTTTATCTGATTTCTTCAATCAGTATCACCTCATTCAGTTTTACTGTAACCTATCATGTATCTGTCTGTCTACTCATATATATGTATCTATCTTTACTTTTGTTAGGCTCTTTAGTTCACCAAGGTTGTTACTATAGATTTAGGCCGGAAGTATGACTCAGTCTTTGTAAATTTGTATACAGGCATTTAAGACCATAGGTTTTATTGCTGGAAATTCTGGGAATTTTATCTCCTATGAACTAATTAAAATCACTATTGCTATTATCCTTTTATTGTAGTTGTTCTCTGTGGAATCTCATTTGGTAGATATCTGTTGGCAATTTTCCCTTCCATCTCCTTATCTGTATTAAGCCATTTTTTGTTAGATTTCAAACAAATATATATTCAGTAACATTTATATCTTTGCTCTAGTCCTATCAAAGAGTCCATCATTCACTATGTTTTTATACATGGTTCCAATAATACCAATTCCATTTTCAGCTGCAATTTCTACTAAACATATGTTCCGTTCTCAAATCTACTTCTTTCTATGGATATCTTTCATTTTTACGTTGACAACAAATTTGAAAACAATGCTTAATACCTTAAGGCCCTTTAATTTCTTTCCAGGATTATGCAACCAGAAATATTTTCAAGAAACTTTTTGGCATTATCAGAAGTCCCCATATATACTACCATGATTTTCTAGAATTCATTAAGTTTTCAAAGTCTTGAGAGTTTCTGTCAAATCCTGGAAACTATGCCACAAGAATAAAGTAAATCTGCCAACTGCTAATGTCTGACCAACAAGGAGCTACTTCAGCTTCTGTGAGAAAATACTGGGTTTGGGGCAAGCCCAGAGGATTCCCCACTTGAGGGAACCTTGCCTGACTTTTTTTGAGGCCAGCCCAGAGTCAGTCAATTTGGAACTTGGACTGTGAATAGAGACAGTTAGAGTTTAAAACCACACCTACCTGAAAGCCTTTCCCCTCAGAGGGTCTGTCCCTCTGAACTCTGACCCTCAGCAAGTACTGCTCATGGACCCCTTCAAATCCAGTAAACCAATAGATTTAGATGATGCTAGCCAATTAGGTTGGAGCAGTGTGTAAGGGCCACCTCTTCTCTAGGGCCTAAGGGAGATTACACTCTCTCATGTTCTCTTGGCCTGGGACATGGAAGGAAGCATCCAGGCTGAGGACTCTCTCTCCCCTCTATCCTATGTATATAGGGCTTCTGAACTTTTTGGAGCCACATGCTCTCTTACTACTATTTAATATGCTTTAATAAATGCTTAATGCACCAAACTGATGCTAAAGCCTCTAATTTATAAGTAGAAATATATTAGAAAACCCCAGCTAAGTTCCCTAAAAACCTAGAACAGAGATAGGCACACCGCCATAAATTTTTCCTTTTTTTTTAATTTTTAAAAAATTTGTTTTGTTTTTATTTTCCCCATAAATTTTCAAATGACACACTTAATGACTCTTCTGACAAGACTTAAGGATTTGCATCATTATCTCTTTACAGCAGAAGTAGCTGTTTCCCTCCTCAGAGTGTCCATGCTCACTCTCTATGTAAAGAGACTTATATCTAATACAAATAAATAAGTTTTGGATGTTTTCTTCTGAACTTCTTCGTGTTTCTCCTCCCTTTTGTTCTTTAATTTGGACATGCAAAGTTCCCTTCTGCCATTTCCCTTATATGCCCTTATCATGAAGCTTTTTCTTTCATTTTTTTTGTGTTTTTGTTTTTTTTTCCATAAGTTTTAATTTTCCAGTTACATGTAGAGATAGTTTGCAATACTTGTTTTTATAAGATTTCTAGTTTCAATTTTTGTCTCCCTCCCCTCCCCTCTCCCTACTTTTTCTTCCATTTTTAAAGAAACATCCTAGCTATCCATCATAGCCCACAAAAGATCTTCCTCAAGTCTTTTGTTCTTTTTTAAGAGGGAGAGTAACCCAATTTTTGAGGATTAATATCATTTTACAGTCTATTTTGATAGGCTAGCTATGGGTTGAATCAAAAAGATAAAATTCAATAGTTATAAATGTTAATCCTAAAACATGATTAAAAATTCCATTGCAGAAGAACCTGAGGGGATTGATATAGCCAAGCAATAGTTCATGTAACAAAGCTCTGGCACTTTTATTGGATGGAAAGGTCAACAGGAAGTTCCAATAAGATAACATGGCAACCAAAAAGTTAAACATCACCTTTGACTTCATTAAAATTGGCAGAGAATACAGTATAATGGAGCTGATAGTTCAGGGACTTGGAGAGACAATTGATGTCTTTTCGCTCAGAGTATTGCAATAGTGATTAAATATTGCCTTGTTAAGACTATTATAGAAGAGTTTCAAGGAGTGGATGGGCTTGACTAAATGATCTCTGAGTTCTCTTCTGATACTAAAATTATGTGATTCTACGTACTACTGACAATATTATTTAACTCATTCTTTTCTTTTTAATTTTCCTTCACTATATCATCTTTCCATTGAGAAAAAAAAAACAGACCTTTATTTTTCTTTTTGGAGGCAGGGAAGGATTAGAAATCCACTGAAAGGCAGCTAGGTGGTGCAGTGGATAGAGCACCAGTCCTGGATTCAGGAGGACCTGAGTTCAATCTGGCTTCAAACACTTAACACTTACTAGCTGTGTGACCCTGGGCAAGTCACTTAACCCCAATTGCCTCACCAAAAAAAAAAAAAAAGAAATTACTGGAATTCCACCTGATTAACTAGTGATTTAGCAATCATGGGACAAATGATACCTTTTGTAGCCATGTGCGTCTTGAGTAGTCTCCACCACAATAAATGCCTTAGATTGTAAAACATTTTAGATCATCTGAATCTGTAAGTTGTCTTTCTTTGTCAAATGAAGCCAAGTTATTATATTGTCATCTTTCTTCACCCCTCCTCTCCCCTTTTCACTTTCTTTTCTTCCTTCCTTCCTTCCTTCCTTCCTTCCTTCCTTCCTTCCTTCCTTCCTTCCTTCCTTCCTTCCTTCCTTCCTTCCTTCCTTCTTTTCTTTCTTTCTTTCATCTGCCACAAAACATGCCTGTCTTGGAATACAATTAAATAGTTTTGTTCCTTTGGCTTTTTGTTTTATTTCCTATGTCTGGAAAGAACAGAGAGCAGATCTTATAGACTATGTGCCATAGACAAAACGACACTTTAGGGTGCCAAAATCTTGATGCATTTTCATACTCATAACAATTAATGTTATTTATTTATCTGTATATTCATCATTCATTTGTTTATTTATTTATCTATCTATTTATTTATGTTGCCTTCTAGTACACTGGTTATAAATGCTTCATTTTGTTTGCTTTTTTTTCTTGCTAGCTAAGGTAAATACTCATATGATCTGAAGGAATTCATTTTTCTTTTGGGACACCAGAATCTCATGGCATAGAGCTTATAGACATATGAATTATACGTTGTTAATTTTTAATCTTTGCTACTTCAAAAGGAAGTTTCTTATGCCTAAAGATTTTGCAAGGTAATGTATGTATATGCATGTGTATGTAGTTGCAAATGGATTTTAATAAAAGGGTTAACTGAGGTAGATCTCTGAGTGAAATATTTATTAGCAGTGAGATGCTATTTGTCAATAAATAGGTCCATGGCTTGCCTCCTTTATGACCAAAAACACTGAGCAAGAGGACACTTCCCCTTGTATAGGATTTGGGGAATACAGAACAAAGAATAAAACACAATAGCTAACATCATAGAATTAAGGTCAATATGATTGGCTATAGAGTTGAGGCAAAGGGAACAACATAATTGTTTTGGAATCTTGGGAACAGGGACTAACAGTGACCTTCCCCACACCTTCTTCTCTCATGAGATTAAAAAGTGCTCTTTGTTTGAGTATAAGCGTGAGATAATAGCCCAGACTTTTGAACAATAAATCAGACCTCCTGAAGGAAAGCTTGGTGGTATAAAGATATCAGGTCCAAACTCCATTGTTTTTTTCACACTTTCTACAAGGTCAGTTAAATGGTAAATTCCTTGAAGGAAGAAAGCTAGATTTTTAAAGTTGACCCATTATAGTCCAGATGAATTCTGAATCAAGCTCAGAGACCAAGAATCATGACTTAATCAGTTGCAGGACAAAAGCAACTGCAAAGCAAAGTCAGTTACTTATAAGTAGGATCAATGAGAAAACAATGAAGTATTAATTTTACTATATCTCTCTTTATCATTCTATCAATCTATCATTTCACTATCTCTCTATTTCAGGCTTGTGTTTGTTCAAATACCATAACCTTTGTATTTCAATGTATGCATTTGATTTCTATTGAGTTAAAGAGCAGTGCATAAAAAATTATGATATCTATAGAAATTCTGAATATGAAATACTAGCTCATATGTACATAACTGTAGTTTATAAATCACTTTACAATAAGATTAGAAAAGTGGAATAAGTGCTTGTCTTGAACATAGAGAAACTTGGGTTCAGGGATATGATGGAACCATCTCATACCAGCTGATGGTTAGATTTTTATTGTTATCATTTACATCTAAAAAATTGACAAAAAATTGATTTGCAGCTTGCTTTATTGTTTTATTAATTGTTAAGGCTGAATGTGATGGGAAAATGTTACGAATACACTTGAAAATTAAAAGTGTGTTGTATGTACGTGTGTGTGTATATATATGTATCTATATATACACATATATAGATACATATATATTTTTTCCCTGAAGAGCCAGTTGTTAAATATTTTCTAAGACACTAATGCCTGTGTAAATATTCTGTCTATGGTAATTATTATTTGTAAGAAAGTGAGAAAGTAACAAAGTCTCTGTACCTCTATATCACTCTTAGACTTTTCTATTATGTTTCTACACCTAATTTGATCATCCCATAATCCCTTTGTGTAGGGTTCTATTATCTTTATTTTATAGATGGGGGTACTGAAGCTCAGAGAGAAAGCCTTCCTCACAATTAAAAAGCTACTAATTGTCAGAGGCATAACTCAAACACAAAGCTCTTTCTATTCCTCAAGTACTAGAAAAAACTGGAGGCACAAACATTTTCTCAGCCTAGGCTTGGCTCCTAACAAGACTTGAGCAGGCTTGAACATTATTATGTTTATCTTATACTTCTATTTATTTTTTTACTCCCCTAAAAGTAACCATCATATTACCTTGCTAATATGAAGTAATTCATTGGAAGAAACTATATGGGTAATCTAATACAACCAAGTTATTTTACACGTGAGTTTAAATGAGGCTCAGAGAAGATATATACTTTACACAAGGCCACATATAGATGTTTCAAAAAAATTGACAAATTGACTTCTCACATTTAAGTTTTGCAAAAACAGTTAACAAAGTAATTTTACCAAAATATAGAAAAAGAGGGGGAAAACCCATTAATTTTACTGATTCAGTCAAATAGCTAGTCTCGGTTTTATTTGTTTTGGTTCATTTTTTTAATATGTTTGCTTTGTTACTACTTTTTTTTTCCCTTCCCCTATAATGGAACAAAATTTCTTTCCTAGTCTTCTCCTTTATATTTGTTTGATGCTTTGATGACCAATCAAGTTTCAGTTGAGAGAAGAATTTTTTTGAAAGTACAAGGGGCAGCTAGATGGTGCAGTGGTTAAAGCACTGGCCCTGCATTCAGGAGTACCTGAGTTCAAATCTAGCCTCAGACACTTGACACTTACTAGCTGTGTGACCCTGGGCAAGTCACTTAACCCCCATTGCCTGCAAAAACAAAACAAAAAAAAACCCGAAAGTACAAGACATTATGCCATTTTTTTTTAGCAAAAAGTGAAGAATTCTTTAGTGGACAGAAACTCTAAACTTGCCTTTCTATTCTTTTCATTCTACTGTATTTAGCAGAATGCATTAGTGAAGGCACTTAATCTCAGGCCTTCATTATAAGAGAGACTATATTTAGGCTAATTATATTTTCATGACCAAGGACATTGAATGCTTAAATATTGATGGGAAAAGAAAAGATTTAAAACAAAGAAAAATTACCAACTAAAAATCTTAGTTGGAAGTAAGTTTTCCTGTACAATAGATATGTATTTATTAGAGAATACCAAAAAAATGGAAGTTGGTTGTAAAAAGACAATCATTTCCTTAACTTTACTTCTGAAAAAGACTTTTCTCCTTCAAACAATGTGTATAGACCCTTTCAACAGTCAACCTAAAGTCATAGTAGAAGCTTAATTGACATACTTTATTAGACTCATTTGCATTATAAAATTTGGACCCTTTTATCCTAAGCTCTTTAGGTAGAAGTTAAAGTGTTGTTGTTGTTTTTCCTAGGGAAAACATTCCTCAAACTAAAACAATTTCATTATGTTGGTTCAAAATGCAAATATAAGAAGGTTTTACAAAGCCATAAACATAACTTAACTGTAAATTATAAAAAGGGATCTAGAATAATTACCAAAAAACTTATTCAAACTGTCAAATGAACAGCTGCTGGACTAATGAGGAAGGGAAGAATTTGACATATGTATTTTCCCTTTTCTGATCATAACTCATTAGGGGTTTCATCTGCTGACACCAAACACTAACATTATGAAATAAGAATAATGAAAGGTTTTTTTTTAAATCACTATAAATAATATGGATGTTTTATAGAAAGTTTTATTTTATACATGTTGAAATATTATGTAGTTTATATTAGTTATTAGAAAATTATGAAATTAGAATAAAATAATATTTTATAATTTAAGCAGGTAATCAGATGTCTGGTATGTGTATCACTAATTTTCAGATTCAATTTTAATATTTTTTATATTCTCTCCATCAGACTCCTTTTTTGGTTCATAATCCATATTCTCCTCATTGTAGACAAATCCAATGGTGCTTTTTGTCCCCTTCTTCCTCTATACTCTTGTTCTGGTGACTTTACCAACTACCCTCCACCCTTCACGGGTACAACTGTCACCTCTACACAACTATCTCCAAAAAATTAGTAATTCTTCTTGTCTCCAGACCTATTTGCTAACTGGTATCTCAAATTCAATAGGCCAATAACACAATTAAAGTATTATTTTATCCCACAAACCTATCTTTTTTTCCCAATGTCCCTGATCAAGTCAACTGTTTCTGCCCCCCCCCATTTATATATGTTCACAGTTTTGGAATAATATTTGACACATAATTCTTCTTATCTGAATATATAATCAGTTGTAGGACTTTGTGGATTCTACCTTAATAGCAATAAACCTACTTTTTTCCCTTCTCTCTCCTTCCCTAGATACTATACTGTTTCATGTCTTCATCATCTCTTGCCTGTATTATTGCAACTGTCTCAATCTCTCCTCATTTCATTTCATCCTGGATACAGCTGCCAAAATGTTATTGCTAAATTAGAGGTCTTACACATTCACTCCCTTATTCAGGAAACTCCAGTGGTTCCCTGTTACCTCCAGATTCAAATGTAATCTTTTCAAAAGCCTTAAATAACTTGGCTCCAACCTACTTTCTGAACTTTACCATCACTACTTCCAGCATAATGTGATTCAATGGAACTGCTCTTGTTCTCATGCCTTTCAGAGAATGCTGTATATAGTAACTGCAATATTGTTTTAAAATGGCTTTGTGTAAATAATTTATTTTGTTTATTATAAATACCCAAATTGACTATAAGGACATATGAAAAGGCATAGAAAGGACTATAATTGACATATAAAGGACTATCTGAATCCAGAGAATGAACTGATAAATATGCATGTTTAGAAAATAGAATATAGAAGTATGTATAGAATAATTATATATACACACATGTATATGTAGATATACATTTATGTATGTGTGTATATGTGTAGTGCCTATTTGTAATGTAATGGATAGTATAATGTAATGATAGTCATCTCTAGGGTAAGGGCAGTCAGGAAGAAGAACAAAAGGGAAGAAAAATATATATAATTTTAATTTTGTTATGTATTTGAAAGGAAGAGCAAGTTCTGTATAGTAGATTTGCAGTTTCATGTACAATCACCTATTTTTATGGCATTATGTTTTAGTAATGTTTGTTCTATTCCATACTTTAAGAAAAGGAAAGAAAAGAAAAAGAATCTTGGTTTCCTTTACACCTTAGCTCAAGGGTCTATTTCAATATGAAGCTTTTCCTGACTACTATAGCTACTGGTACCTCCCCTACCCCCACCCCATCAAATCACTTTCTATCTTTCTATCTAGTTCCATATGCACAAGTTGACTTCACTCTGTTGTAAGCTCCTCAAGGACAGAGACACTGTTTCATTTTATCACCCAGTACTTAACATAACAACTGTAAAATGGTAAGCATATAAAAAGTACATGTGGATTAATTGGCAAAAGACATTCTTCCAGGGGGCAGCTGGGTGGCACAGTGGATAAAGCACTAGTCCTGGATTCAGGAGGACCTGATTCAAATCTGGGCCGCAGACACTTGACAATTACTAGCTGTGTAACCTTGGCAAATCACTTAACCCTCACTGCCCTGCAAAAAAAAAAAAAAGACATTGTTCCTAAAACTGCCTTGCACTAATTATGTGTATACTTACTTTACACACGTGTGACTTTATACATTATGTCTCTTCTGACAGAATACATGTTCCTTGAGATTAGGAATACTTTCATTTTTGTCTTGGTGTCCTCAGTAGCTTGTACATTGACTAGCAAATGTAGGCAATAAATGAATATTTGATAATTAATTAATTCTTTGTGTGGTTTACTTTAAAAATATTTAAGGCATTATATTGTCAGGAGGTAGCTAGGAGGTTCTATGAATAGAGAGCTGATCCTGGTTAGAAAACCTGGATTGAATCTGACCCTCAGAGACCTACTACCTATGTGACCTGAGCAAGTCACTTAATCTCTGTTTGCCTTAATCTACTGGAGAATGAAATAACAAACAAGTACAGTACTGCTGTAAAGAAAACTCCAGTATAATAGGGTCCATGGGGTCGGGAAGAGTTATACATGACTGAAAAATAACAACTGGAGAAATAGGGAAAAAAATGCTTAACTAATCCTCTTATGATAGTAGGATACATAGGTTCTACTTATGGTTCTCTAACCATCTATCTATCTTGACTCTTTCAGGCTCTTTCTACATATTTCCTCATTTATAAAGTCAAGGGATTTAAAGAGATTAGCTATGGAACCTCTTCTAAATCTACCAGTTCTATGATTACATAAGAAAAAAATGAAGGAGTTAATTTAGTGTTCTCTAAATAAAGTTAAAAAACTTCCTAATTATTTCTCTAAGCACATTAAATTTCTATATTGGAGTATACTTGTTATTCTTTCTTTCTACCTCAATTTGAACATATTTAGAAATCCTGAAAATAAATGAGGCCTAAATGTTCTCCATTTCTTCTAGAGAAAATTGCCTTTTATACAGTCTTAGAATCAGCGACTCTTTGTTTTGGAATGGAAGGAAAGCTTAGATATTATCTAAAAGAAAATTCTTAAATTTTTTAGTGGCATTGGAAGTCGGGTCAAAACTATGGACCCCTTCTCATGATGATGTTTTTTTAAATGTACATAAATAAAATCCATATTATTACTAATGAAACTAATTGTTTTAAAATACAGTTATATATATTTAAATATTCAAGATCATGTATCCAAGGTTAAGAACTTGCCCTATGGAGTATTTGTGCTTAGAAGAAGCAAAAATTACATACCTCCATAGAAGTGGAAAAATAACTATGATTTAAAGAGCCCATTCCACTTATTCTCATTGTTAGAAAATTGTTTTTTAATTGAAACAAAATATTCCTCTCTCTAATTTCTAACATTCCCCAAAAGTTTTATTTCTCAAGGGACAAAGAAATAAAATTTAATTTCTTCTTCCACAGGATGATTCTTTCAAATATTCAAATATACCACAAATGAAGTGATTGTGAAGGGTCTAAACTTCTGCAAGACAAACAATAGGGATTTTATATTTTTGTTGATTATTACAGGAGTGTAACGAATAGTTAATTAATCATAATGTCTTCCTTTTGTCTCACCCTATCTTAAAAATCTTTTTTTTTTTCTTTCAAGTGATTCTCATTGACACAGTATTCAGCCCTCTTGTTTTAGGCAGTTTTTTTTCTGGATGCTCTCATTGGTCACTAATTCTTTTAAAATATACAATTCAGAACTCAACGCAAAGGGCCAAATGTGATCGGAACAGCCACAGTACAATGGGACTATCCTCTTATTCAAAATACTATATGTACAGCATTTCAGTCAAAGGTTCAATAACTCTCTACACACACACACACACACACACACACACACACACACACACACACACACACACACACATTTTTCTGTCAATTCATGTTAAGTTCTTAGTTTGCTAAAAAGCACCATGTCTTTGGCATATGAATGACGAACTACGCACTTCTCCCTTCCCCAATACACATGAAGTTTTATTTTGAACCTACTATGAGAATTTACTTTTTTATCCCTATTATATGTATCGATTAACTGAAAAGAGATGCAACAGTATGTCATAGTGGTTTTCCATATCTGTTTTCTGAAAGAGAAAGAAGTATGTTTTTTCTCCACAATTTTTATAGTTTTTTTTCCTCTGTTATCAACAACTGTTTTAATAGCTTTCAAAGTCACTGAATAACATAAAATCCCTTTCTAGTAATTTTCAAAAGTCCTCAAAATTTTTCACTTTTAAAATTTTGATATTATAATATAAATTATTCTTCTGTTTCTCCTTTCTTGACTCTATATCATCTTCATAAAATCTTGCATGTCTCTTGAAAATGTGTTTCTTCATTTCTTGCAACACAACAGTACTTCATCATATTCTTGAACCACAGCTTATTCAGCCATTTCCCAACTGTTGGACAACCTATTAATTTCCATTTTTTGCCACCACAAAAATGGCTGCTATAAATGTCTTTGTACATAAAGGACTTTTTCTTCTTTCTTTGATTTCTTCTGGATATTATCAATGCAATGTATATCATGATTCCAAGGACTGGGTGATGATACATGACATCCATTACAGAGAGGTGATGGATTTAAGCTGAAAAATGAAATACAGATATATGTGTATGTATTATACATGAATGTATGCATATATTTATGTATGTATACAGCCATTGGCAGAATTTGGTTTTTCTTAACTATCATATTGTTACAAGACTTTTTTTTTCTTTTTCTATGTGTTGCTGATAAGGGTGGAAAATATTTTACACATAAAAAATAGAAGTAGGGGCTGTACACATATAAATTTTGCATACACTCTCAGAAAAGATCATTATATTTATAGTTATATGTAACTGTTTCACTTGTTAAAGAAACCTGTCATAAAATAAGAGTAATATGGGAATAGATATAATATAATAAAACAAAATGCATCAACAAAAATACTGAAATTGCAAAATAAAAGAACTGATTTTTAACCTGTCATCTGAGGGTTACTTGTGACTAAACATGGTGAGGAAAAGTACAGTGGCATTATATCCATTCACCCTTTCCTCATCACCCCCACCCAATGCCCTTACTTTTTCAGAAATGAATATTTTGTTCAAGATCATAAGGCCATATAATACAGCTATCTCTTCAGCAATCACTGTGCTGTTGACTTTCTTAGTTCACTCCTTGGCTTCAGTGTTTAAGAAAAAGAGCATTGTTTGTACTTGAGCCTGGTGGGGTTCTTGAAAATATATTGCACTCGAGTTCTTTGTCACCTCTTTTCTGTAACAAGATAGGGTTCAGTGTGCAGGGGTTAGCTCCACCAAGATAAATTACTCTTGTATGATTCAGTCTAGGAGCTAAGAAAAAAAAAATAAAACTGCTCTGTAGATGGAAACTATTTTGGGGGATTTCTAAAAAGAAAAAAAAAAAAGATCTTAAAAGATCTTAAGCTCCTATTCCCTTCAGAGTGTTACCTTTCTCTCAATTTATGTCCAAAAGAGAGATTGGTTCTAAGAGAGGCCGGAGGATCTTCAAGATATCATACCATTAAGTTGTACTTCTCTTGAGTATGCCAAAGTATAAAAAAGAGAAACAGATTTTTTTTCTTCTTTTAAAAAATATATTTAAAAGATAATTGCTAGACATAGTTTGCTGTGTGATTTCTAGTTAAAATATAATTAAATTAATTAACTATCTATATATTTCAGATAAGGATTTTAATATAAAAAGAGGACTACATTGTGTTAGCTTCAGAAAATATTATTACTTTGACCTCATAGCAAGGTTGACATTTTCCAGAATCCTGACCTTTTGGTTGCTTGTGTGACAACTTGTTCAGGACTTTATGATATTTTAGGCTATTATTCTGAAATTTGAAATGCCTTAAAATAACACAAAGGATGCTTAAAAAATATTCTGTGCCCTCTGGGACAATTTAGGAGAGCAAAACATCTATAAAAACAGTCCTTCAAGGACATTATATAGATGAACCTGTTAGAGCATTAATGCAGTTTCTGATTTCCAAATTTATATATGTTATCTCTACAAACAGAATAGTGGCATTTCAAAACTGGATCTCAAGTTTAATATATCTGACTAATCCACATTGAACAAAATAAAATTGTAATATATCTTTGAATATGTTATATTCATTTTCCCCCTTTTGGCATATTAGTTTGATCAAGTTCAAGACCCATAGTTTATTTGCCCATTTTCCAATTAAAGATTTTTTGTAATATCACTTTTAATGTTCAAATAGAATATCTTTTGAGGGTTTTTTTTGTGCCATGGCATTTAAGATATTGATCAAAACCTAGTATCTTCCTGATTGTTTTCCAGTTTTCCAGTTCTCCCCCATTAGATTTCGTGTGTGTGTGGTGTGTTGTGTGTGTGTGTGTGTGTGTGTGTGTGTTTTCCCCCAAGTATATTTAGGTTATCAGGTTTGAGATGCAGCTAGGTACACAGTGAATCAGCATGGGGCCTGGAGTCAGGTAAACCTTGAGTTTAAATCTTGTCCTCAAGCACTTTTTAGATAGGTGATCCTTGACAAGTCACTATATTTGCCTCATTTTCCTCAACTGTGAAATGGGGATAATAATAATGCCTTCCTCTCAGGATTGTCGAGAGGATAAAATGAGAAAAATACTTATGAAGCACTCAGCACAGTACCTGACATAATAAATGGCTGTCTCTTTCCTTTCTTATCAAAGACTGAGTGGTTTCTGCTACTGTCATTCAATCTGTTCCATCTGATCTCCTTTTTTTTCTTGACTTAAACCCAAATTAGTATTTTGTGATATAATTTGAAGACTAGAAATGGTATTACCCCTTCATTCTAAATCCCCTTTGTTCTAAAAAATTCCTTTTTATTCTAGACCTTCTATTCCTCCAAAAGAATTTTAGTATTATTTTACTTATCTGTATAAGATATATATTTTAAAGTTAATGAGAAAAGTACAAAATCTATAAATGAGTTTAATATTAATATCAGTTTCTTATATTGGAATGGCTAAATAATGGAGAATATTTCATCAATTGGTTTAAAAAAATTTTTCATTATTTAAAGTGTTTTTGTAATTGAATCTACATGTCTTAGTAAATAGCTTTCCAAAAACAGTACATGTTCTGTGGTTATTTTGAATATAAATTCATTTTGTATTAATTCCTTTTATTTTTTTCATATAAAAGTATTAATAGTTTTTTATGGATGTATTTTGCATACATCCATTTCAATTGAGGGAATTTTTTCTGTGTATCATTCTCTGTGCTTTTACAAAGAAAACCATCAATTCTTCAGCAAATTATGATTTTGGCTTATTTTACAACCTGATTTTATGCCATTAATTTATTCTCCCATTTCATGTTATCATTGGTATTTCTTGATCTGTGTTAATGATAGTGGGGGGGAAAGAATGTCCTTGATTTAATTACATTTATTATAAAGTTCTAGTGTTGCCCCTATGGCAGCTAGGTGGTAAAGTAGATAGAGCTCAGGGCCTGGAGTATAGAAGACTCAGTTCAAATTCGGCCTCAGACATTTACTAGCTATGTGACCTTGGGCAAGTTACTTAATCCTGTTTATTTCAGTTTCCTCATCGTAAAAATGAACTTGAAAAAATTACAAACCACTCCAATATCTTTCCTAAGGAAATCCCAAATGGGGTCTTGAAGATTCAGATATGACTGAAGCAAATGACCAAAAGCAAAAGTGTTTTCTCCAATTGCTAATAATGCTGATTTTGGTTTTAGAAAAAAAAAAACCTTATTTTTTTATCATTTAAAAAATAGCCTTTAATGATTAATCAATCAATCATCAAACATTTATTAAGTAACTAGTATGTGCCAAGCATTGTGCTTGGTTCTGGAGATACAAAGAAAAAAAAAGCAATCCTTAACTCCAAGAATTTCATATTAAATTAGTTTTAACAAATATGCACATAAACATACATATAGGATATATATACACTATACGTATAAGATTTTAAGGAAAAATTTTTATTTAAAGTTTTGAGTTCAAAATTCTATCCCTCCCATTCCCCCTTCACCCTCCCTCCCCTGGGGTGGTAAAGAATCAAATACAGGTTATATATGTATAATCATATAAAACAGTTCCATATTAGTCATTTTCTTTAAGAAGACCAAAATGAATGAAAGAAATGTAAGAAAGTGTAAAATAATGTGTTTCAGTCTGTATTCAATCAATATCAGTTCTTTCTCTGGAGGTGGATACTATGCTTACCATTAGTGCTTTGGATTATCTTGGACAATAGTATTGCTGAGAAAAGCTAAGACATTCATAGTTCTTTAAACAATATTGCTGTTACTGTGTATAATGTTCTCCTGGTTCTGTTCACTTCACTATACATCCATCATGTAAGTCTATCCAGGTTTTTTCTGAAATTATCCTACTTGTCATTTCTTATAGCACAATAATATTCCATTGCAATCAATATCACAGCTTGTATAACCATTCCCCAATTAATAGGCATCCCTTTGATTTCTAATTGTTAGCCACCACAAAAACAGTTGCTATAGATATTTTTCTACAAATATGTCCTTCCCCCAACTTTTTTGGGGATGTCTTTGGGATACAAAGTTAGCAGTTGTATTGCTGGATCAAAGGGCATGCACATTTTAGTTTTATAGTTCTTTGGGAATAGTTCCAAACTACTCTCTATAATGGTTGGATGGGTTCACAACTCTACCAACAATGCATTTGTTTCCCAATTATCCCACATTCTGGGGGCAGCTAGGTGGTGCAGTGGATCAAGTACTGGTCTTGGATTCAGGAGTGCCTGAGTTCAAATCTGGCCTCAGATACTTGACACTTACTAGCTGTGTGACCCTGGGCAAGTCAATTAACCTTCATTTCCCTGCTCCCCCCCACCAAAATATCCCATATTCCCTTCAAGTCCAACATTTTCTTTCTTTCTTTTTTTTATTAATCATTTAATCCACTCTGATAGCTGTGAGGTATTTCCATAAAGTTTTTGTTAAATTTGCATTTCTCTTATCAATAGTGATCTATAGCATTTCATATGACTGTAGATAGCTTTGATTTTGTTGTCTGAAAACTTATTCTTCAGATCCTTTGACCATTTATCAATTGAGGAGTGACTTGTATTTTCATAATTTTGACTCAGTTCTCATACATTTGTGAAATGAGGCCTTTACCAGAGATACTTGTTCAAAAATCTTTCCAAGTTTTCTGCTTTCCTTATAATTTTGGATGCATTGGTTGACTTCTGCAAACCTTTTCAATTTTACATAATCAAAATATTTTATTCTATTCTATAATGCTTCTATATCTTCTTTAGTCCTAAATTCTCCCTTGTCCATAAATTTGACAATTATGCTATTCTATATTATATTAATTTGCTTATGGTATCACTTTTATGTGGAAAATCATGTATCCATTTTGATATTATTTTAGTATATTGTGTGAGATGTTGATCTATGACTATTTTCTGCCATACTGTTTTCCAGTTTTCCCAGAAGTTTTTGGCAAATAATGAGTTTTTGTTCCAAAAGCTTGGATCTTTGGGTTTATCACATAGTAGATTATTGTGGATATTTACTATAGTGTAATTCATACCTATTCTATTCCATTGATCCACCACTATATTCTTAGCCAGAAATATACATTTTTTTGAAAGAGGAGGAGAATGGCTATTATGGGATTAAAATCAGGAAATCTTCCTGGAAAAGTTGTATGTGAGTTGATTTCTTTTTTGGAAAGGAAATTAGGGATACTGAAAGAGGCAGATTAGAGGAAGGACTGCAATAACAAAAAACCTTATAAAGACACATACAGAGAGATAGAATGCCATGTGTGAAAAACACCATGAAGGTAGATTTTTTTTTTAACAAAAAGATAGGGGAGGGCAGCTAGGTGGCTCAGTGGATAAGGCACAGGTCCTAGATTCAGGAGGACCTGAGTTCAAATCCAGACTCAGACACTTAGCATGTATTAGCTGTTTGACCCTGGGCAAGCCACTTAACCCCAATTGCCTCACCAAAAACCAAAAAATCAAACAAAAAAAAATGGGAGAGAGGAAAAATTGATTATTAGAATAAAAAAAATGGACTGAACCAGAATGTAAGCTCTTTAAATATCAAGGAGAAAATTTCATATTTAATGTTAGAGTTAATGGAAATTCTTAGGCAGGAAAGTGACATGCTTTTACTTATGCCTTAGGAATATTATTTTTGCAACTGTGTGGAAGACACATAGGAGATACTTCAGGCAAAGAGGCACATTATTCCAGATGAGAGATGGTAAGTCCATGAAACAGGGAAGTTACAATGTGAATAGAATAAAGTGTATGGTGAAGAGATGTTTTTGGCAAGATTATTGATAAGACTTTAAATTCATTGGATACATAGATTAAGGGATATTGAAGAGTCGGGATGATTTCAAGATCAGCTGGATAGGCATTTGGAGAAATAGGGAAGTTCTCAAAAGGGGTACGTTTTGCACTCTTCTCTTTTTCACTCTCTCCCTCTCCTCTCTCTCTCCTGGGAAGGGGAAATAAGTTTCATTTTGGGCATATTGAGCTTGAGATGAATATGGGACATATAGTCAATGGACTGGACAGAATGCCCAATTGATTATTGAAAATGTGAAATTAAAGATCAAGAGACAATTTACAGAATGATATATCAATCACAGAATATAATCAATCAGTGATTCTGATGTAGCATTCAAGTTGTTCATCTCTTACCTCTTAGTCTCTTGCTAGATGAAAAGAAACATGGGTTGTTTTTTTTTTTGTCATATACGTTCCCAATGTTGTTTTTTATGTCACTTCTCACCAGAAACTGTCCTTAGTAGTCAGTGTTTTCTCAACAATAGCAGCAGCAATAGCAACACTATGTATTTTTTTCTATATAACACGTATCTACTTGTCTATGATAATATTATAACTCTTCCAGTAGGATGTAAGCTCCTTGAGGACAGAGACTGTCCTTTTTTGTATCTTCAATATCTGGCACAAAGCCCATGGCTTAATTGGTATTTTTTTTTTTGCAGGGCAATGGGGGTTAAGTGACTTGCCCAGGGTCACACAGCTAGTAAGTGTCAAGGGTCTGAGGCCGGATTTTAACTCAGGTATTCCTGAATCCAGGGTCAGTGCTTTATCCACTGCACCACCTAGCTACCCCTGGCTTAATTGGTATTTAATAAATGCTGATCAATTGATTGATGTGACCTAGTAATGTATACAGCATTACCTTTGGGTCACCTGAAATTATTGTTCTAGGGCTGCAGAACCTCAGAGAATATATATTAATATTTATGTGGTGTTTGTATCCAGGGACTACTGAAACTCATTTAAAGTACTGAATAATGTCACAAATGTGATCTAGTACAGCCTTTTTTTTTCTTTAATTTTGTACCCATAACACCATCTATTTGTACTGCTGGTCTAAGTTCAATGTATTTATTTGCTAAGATAATGAATTGTTGGTGCCTCTCCAAAGGGGGAAAAATGGTTTTCTTCACATGTCTTTTATTCTGTGAAATTCTCATTCCTCTTGTATCATCATCATCGTCATTATCATAACTAGCATTTACATGGTATTTCTAGATTTGGAAATCACTTTACAAATATCTCATTTTATCCTCCCTACACCTTGGAAAGATAGGTAATTATTATGTCCATTTTACAAATGCAAAAAATTGAGGCAGACAGTGGTTATACAATTTGACCAATGTCACACAACCAGTATGTGTCTGAGGCCATATTTGAATTCTAGTCCTCCTGAAACTAAGCCCATCACTATATCTACAGTACCACTTAACATCTCATAAAATTATTTCTAGGCAAAGTCACTACCAAATAAATATGTTCCCCTTCATTTACCTGAACTCTGAAATTTCACTCTCTGATCAAAATTTCTTATAATTTCATGTTTGCCTCAGCCACATTCATTTCAAATGTTTTCTTCAACCTCACTGTGATATCTAGTCTCTCTAACCTTCCCTATTCTTAAAATCCTGTATTTTAATTTCTACCCCTTAGGGTCTTGTCAAGCTAACAGCAGTTTATAAGCACAACAAAGCTCTGTTTTTTCATACCTAATTCCTTGATTCCTTGTCCTCCGATATTTAATGATCTTCATACTCTGCAGCATCTGTTGCCATGCTTCTAAATGCTATTGAAGGAAACCACAACATTGTATCTACTAGGTTCATTACAAATTTGTGTGATCTGTTTGGTGGCTTGATGATAATTATCCTCCTGAGCTGTTTGGATACAGAGTATGGAGTAAATATCACTGCTACCTGATGCACAGAAATAGATAGTGTCTAGGGTCTGGTCGTCAGAAATAAAAGAACTATATTGTTCCCCTCTGTGATATTCTACAAGCCAAAGGCAAAATCTTTCAAGGCTACTCATTAGTAGGGAAAGCCTTCTTCCCAAACACTGGGTTTGTCCACCAAATTAACAATCTCTTTGAATGGTTCTGGATGAGAAGACTTTCTCCAAGTCTTGGAATCTCTGGGAAGCAAGGTGAGCATTTGCTTCAGCAAAAGCCTCTTCAGAATGGGACCCTTTCTGTAAACCTTCAGTATCTTACTTTGGGTCCTGTGTAGAGGCATAAATTTAGGCCTCTGTTCTTTTAGGATAGATTTAGGTTCCATAGGGTATTGTGTTCTATTTTACTCTTTGAAGTACTCAATACTTATATCTGTGCTTAAAAGCTCAGGATCAGGGCAGCTAGGTGGCACAGTGGATAAAGCACCAGCCCTGGACTCAGGAGTACCTGAGATTGAATCCGACCTCAGACACTTGACACTTACTAGCTGTGTGACCCTGGGCAAATCACTTTACTCCCATAGCCCAACAAAAAAAATATACAATCATCTCAGTCTTGTATTAAGGCCTTCTAGTATTTGACTTCAATATTCTTTCTTTATTTCCTATCAATCTCCTTCATATACCTTACATTACAAATGTTTTGGTACTCTTTCCTGAAAACTCAACATGATATCTTCTGCCTCTGAATTTAAATGTAATATCCCCCATATCTAAAGCACACTTTCTCTACAACTCTGCTTTTCTCAAACCTCATATTTTTGAACCTCAGCTTAGGTAAATATCCTTTCTTGTCATATTCCCTATCTTTTTCCACCCAACACACTCTAAGCACTCCCCACCCTTATAAGAATCTTGCTCCTCAAATATTCCTAGAGCATTTTATAGAAATCTCTCCTTTGCTTCCATCTATTGCTACCTTGTACTATATTCACCTTTGTAAAATCAGAAGCCTACCACCTCAGTCAGTAAGAATGCCAGTTCCTTGAGGATAAAGATTTTGACATTTTTGCCTTTGTAGCCCAAGAGCTGAAGATGGTATTTTGAATATAGTGGGGGAAAGGGAAAGGAAAGGAACAAGAATTATTTCTTGTCCACTATATGCCAGGCATTGTGCTAAGCACTATAGAAATAATTTATTTGGTGATCCTCACAATAACCCTGGAGAGGTAGATGCTATTACTATCCATATTTTACAATTGAAGAAACAGGTAAACAAATATTAAATGACTTGCCCAGATCATGCAGCTAGTAAATGTCTGAGGGCACATTTGAACTCAGTCCCTAGTTCTGGGTCCAGCATTACATTCACTGTGCCATCTGGGTAACGTCATTAACTAATGACTTATTACATTTGCCAAATTGAACTGAATTGGCTTCAATTTTACTGAATTGGGTAGGTGGCTATTATATTTTTCAATGAGATCTACATGGGTTTAGTAAGTAGTTGCCACTTAAAACTCAGAGAGAGATAGAATTAGTTCAATTTTATCTACAAGTAAAAACATTTGTAGGCAGCTATGCAGTGTAATAAATAGAGTGCTAAACTTGGACTCAGGAAGACCTGAGTTCAAATTCTGCCTCAGACATTCACTTCATGTGTCATCCCAGGCACTCAAACTCTCTTAATATTTTCATCTGTAAAATGGGGAGAATACCTCACAGTATTGTTGTGAGGAATAAGTGAAATGACATAAAGTCCTTTGTAAACCTTAAAAGCATTATACAAATGAAATTGCTGTTGTCATCACTATTAATTTATCAAGAGAATCACTTTATTTTTGTACTTTGTGAAGTAATACTATCACGTGTCATTGAACATGAAGCCTTCTTGTGTAATTTTTCACTTGTTCTCGATACTAAGAATTTCATGGAATATTTTATCTATATTGTCATACCTTTTGAGTAACATGATATTGATATTTTGAGATGTATTTTGCTCTATTGAATCAAATGTTTGGTTTGTAACTTTAAAGCATTAGATAACTATAACTAAACACATGTGCATATATACTATAATATATATGTAAATACAATACATAACACATATGCAATATGTATATACACTATATATGCATTTATACATATACATATACACCTATACACACAGAAATACACACATAAGTGCTTATATGTGTGTAACTTAAGGGTAGGTAGGGTCTGTCTGCTTTTTATTTTTTTTTTATTGTATACCCAGCATGTAGCACAGTGCTTGGTACAGATTAGACACTTAATAAATGATACTTGATTGAATAATTAACTAATAAATGTAGGCCACATAGATCTTTCCACTGTCCTTTAGATGATTTTAAATTATTGCATTTGTAAAATAATTAATACTTGTATTAGTTTTAATATATACCAATACTTTTAATGCATACCAATAAAATATCTATACATACATACGTTATAAATACGTGCAGTCTTAGAATTCTGAAATTTTTTTTCTGATGTTGAATGTTTAGAGAATTATTTAGGATTTCACTATGTAACACTAATGTCAACAAGTCAACAATCATTAATTAAGGGTCTAATAGATTTGGGGTATATAAGGCAAAATAGTATAGTAATAGTAGATATGTTTATTCATTTATATATAATGTATCTATAATATATATATATATGGACTATACATGCATATATACATAGGTATATGATAAATTGGAGATCAAGGCAAGGCATTAACATTCAGCAGTATTAGAAAAAGCATATACAAATAGAAATTTACTCTTAATACTCTGGAAACTAATACCCAACTAATAACAATCTAAGTGTGCTTAATAAATTCTTTCCCTATGACCTCAAATAATTTTGATTTTTCATAGTATTATTACAAAAGGAATCAATTTCTCCCCTTTTTGGATGATGGATACATTAATTAATAATGTGCATTTGAAGTATCTTATAATATTCCTTATCTTACAGCCACATTGTAGAAATAGTTAAATATTATAAATAAAAGATTGTTAATGGTACTTTATTTGCTAACATTCTATCAGATTCCTTTGGACTAGGTATCACAGAGTTTTAAATCTGTTCATTTCTTTCCCTCCTTTATCACCAAGAAGTGTGATATAGTAGAAAGAAAACTAGATTTTGAATTCATAAAAGAAATAAACAAACTCCTGGGTTCAAGTCTCCAATCTGTAATTTTCTATCACTATGACCTCTAATGAGTCAGTTCCTCTTTCTGGACTTCTGTTTCTCTCTCTCTCTCTCTCTCTCTCTCTCTCTCTCTCTCTCTCTCTCTCTCTCTCTCTCTCTCTATATATATATATATATATATATATATATATACACACACACACATATATATATACATATATACATATATACATACACACACATATATATAATGAGAGGAAGGTGGACTCAATTATTCTCTAAAGTTAACTTGTAAATAATGCAATATTAGGAGAAAGCTATAACAAATGGGGACTATCAAGGAAATACTTGAATTCATATTTAAACATTCATTGTTAGTTATTTTATACCCCTATTTTTTTCTTAATATACCACTGAATTTTTTCCACAGTGTTATTAGTCAAATGAAAACTTCTCAAACTTTGCTTCAGAAACATATCATTGAAGCAGTTTATTAAAGCATTTATTTTTATTTATTTATCCATTCATTCATTCATTCATTCATTTATCTATCTATTTATCTATTCATTCATTCATTTATTCATTTATTTATTTGTTTGTTTGTTTCTTTGTTTATCAGGCAATTAGGGTTAAGTGACTTGCCCAGGGTCACACAGCTAGTAAGTGTTGAGTGCCTGAAGCCGGGTTTGAACTCAATTCCTCCTGGCTTTAGGGCTGGTGACCTATTCACTATGCTACCTAGCTGCCCCAAAACATTTATTAAATGGAAAATAATTTGTTTTGATAGTTGTGATTTGGTATGATTAAAAATAGTATAAATAGTATAAAAATTGTCTAAAATGAAATCTATTCATCTCTTTTAGCTACCAAATATTATTTGATTATTTAAATTTCATATTTGATATAAACTAACTGAAAACTCTGATTATAGCACAGACATCTTGTGAAAGAAAAATGGAAAATACTAAGTATAGGTTTTCCAAGACAAATAATGATATGTCTTGTAACCACACATTAGGGAGGAGATTTAAAATTAAAAGTCACTGGTAGAAATTTTGCTTAGCATATAAAGGTCAGTTAATCATTTTAGAGTTATGCTTTTGGAACGCAAATATTTGTAGAGAACAATAAAAAAAATCTAAATGGCACTATGGTAAATAGACTGTTCCTGTAGAAAACCATAATTAAGTGACATTGATGTTTATGGTACGCATCTATGCATAGTTATGAACTGGTAGTTCTTCATGTCAATAAATTATTTAATAAGGAGAGTCATTAGTAAGAAAATAACTCCTTTCCACCAACATCAGTTAATGTTATTTTACTAAAAATAATCTATTCATAAACAAAATGAATTATCTCTAAGAAAGGAGAGGATGTGACAAAAAACCACAACATTCTCATTCCTTGTCTTTTTGTGAATATAATGAGACTCATCATTTTTACAAAAAGCTTCAGGAGTCTGTGTAAGAAGATCAAGAACGCAGGCTTGCAAATTTTGCATATAAAAATCATTGATTTACTACCTCCTTCAATAAAGTAATGTGACTTGATGTTTCATTATTATTAGTATATGGAAAATTCTCTACTATCACTGTATGTAAGTTATTAACTTTTCAAGTAACTTTTTTCCCTTAAAACATAAAAAGTCCTATGTAAGACTAGGTAAGTTAAGACGTGTCCCTGCCCCCCTCCACCTCACATCTATCTCCTGGATTTATACATAAAAAGAAAGGCGTTATTTTTCCCTGCTATTTGTTTGACTACCTGTTTCCCATGGCTGTTGAAAAAGCAATATTATTACTGTGATGTTTCCAATTGTGTTTCTAATCAATTGCCTTACCTACCATGACAATTTACCAGAGGTTACTTTATAGTAAGTGAAATTCTTAAAAAGAAATATAAATGAGGCAGCTGGGTGGCACACTGGATAAAGTACCAGCTCTGGTTTCAGGAGGACCTAAGTTCAAATCCAGCCTCAGACACTTGACACATACTAGCTGTGTGACCCTCGCAAGTCACTCAACCCCAACTGCCTCACCCCCCGCCCCAAAAAAAAAGAAAAGAAAAGAAACACGCATAATCACATATATGAACCAAAATACTAATCCAATTACTTCACATGATGTATTATGTATATTTGGCCTCAGGAACAGTATAGCAGAGTGGATAGAGAGCATCATAGTAGGGGGAATTGTGCTCAAATTAGACTTTTGATACTTACTGGCTCTGTGATCATTTAACTTGTTGGTCCCATGAACAACTATCTAGGATGATGCATTGAAGAACAGATGCTGATGTATATTGGCAGAGGCTATTTCCTTAGCTGAAACTGGCTATAACAATGAAATCAAAGGTCCATACCCCACTCCTAGTGTGTGTGTGTGTGTGTATGTGTGTGTGTGTGTGTGTGTGTGTGTACTGCTATGTTGTATTTATGTGATCTGTATAAAATAGGAATTCCTGCTTAGTAGTTTAGGATCTATAAGTTGATCTCAAAGCCTTACTGCTCATGGAGAAGTTTGCTCCATTGATATTTTGTTTTGTTTTGTTTTTTTCAGGGCAATGAGGATTAAGTGACTTTCCCAGGGTCACATAACTAGCAAGTGTCAATTGTCTGAGGCTGGATTCCAACTCAGATCCTCCTGAATTCAGGGTCAGTGCTTTATCTACTGCTCCACCTAGCTTTCCCATCCCCATTGATGTTCTTGATGCTTTATTTAACTTTAATCCTTCTTCCATCCCACTTTGTCTTTACTGCAAGCTCCAACTTTCCCGTACTGAGGTTCTGAATTGTCAGGCATCCTACCACCCCATGAAGAACTTAAATTTCATAAATTAGAGAATCATAGAATTTTCCAGATGACTACCATGTAGGAGATTATGGGATCATAGATTCAAGCTGGAAGGCATCTCAGAGGACATCTATCCCAATGCCCTTGTTTTATAAATGAGAAAGCTGTGGGCCTGTGAAGTTAAGAGACTTTCTCAGCTAAAATTCTATCTTATACAGGGAACCTTTCCTATTCCGTCTAAATTTGGTGCCTTCCCTGTGTCAATAATTTCCAATTTATCTGGGATATTTCTTGTTTGTATATATTTGTTTGCATGTTTTCTCCTTTAGATTTTCAGCACCCTGAGGGCAGGATCTGTCTCTTGGTTTGCTCTGTGCCCTTGGCATTTAGAACAAAGTTTGGCACATAGTAGGTGCTTAATATAAGCTTATTGATTGATTGTCTTCCCCAGCTTCTCAGAGATAATATGGATCAGAAATAGGATTTGAATTTTAACTCTTGAATAAGTATTCTTTCATCTCTAACAAGTTATCTAAATCATGGCCCTTATCATTTTATGTAACTAAGTTTCAGATAATTTAAAGGATCTGCATAAAGTCAAATTTGTGGTTAAGGGTAGGGCCCCTAGATTTAGTGATTTAAATATGTTACTCAGTATTCCCCCTCCCTCCATTCCATCACTTTATTCACTTAAATTTAGGTACACAGTCACACTTCTCAGAACTTGAACTGGTATCTAAATTCTTGAGTCTATATGGAAATTCACCTGAGTAGAAGTACATACACCACAGTCAAATACTGTTCATACAAAGGATTAATTTGCACTGCTCTCTGTTCACTGTGGTTGCCTTTTCAGTGAAAAATTGAAGTTACAGGAATAAGCATTTATATAGTGTCTACTATATACCAGAAACTGTGCTAAGGATTTTTTACAATTTTTTTTCTTATTTGGAATTCACAACAATTCTGTGAGATAGGTAATATTATCATCCTAATTTTCCAGAAAAGGACACTGAAGTGACTTGGACAGGCTAAGTGACTTGTCCAGCATAATACAGCTAGTAAATATCTGATATGAAATTTGAAATCAGTTCTTCCTGAAACCGTGGCCAGTGCTTTATCCATTGTTCCTCTATCCAACTACCTCTGGCATGCAGAAATTGTGAGTTCCTCAGTTGGTTCCTATCCAATTATTTTTGACAAGCCACAGGGGGAAGGAAAGCTTTAGGATTTCCTAATATCCCTGAAAGTGACCTTTATAGAGGAATTAGTTCATTCATATAGATCAAACCAAGGTTAAGGGCTCAACTGAGGTATTTTCCCCTTTCTGTGCAGATTCATCTTTGCTGGAAAATTTCCTACTAAAGCATCATACCAAAACATAGGGGACACATCTGCTCTAGAATATATGAAACCAAAAGTCATCAAACTATTTGCAAAGAATTAAAGAGATTATTTTGACATAGTTGACCTTCCAGATAAGTTACTGAGTCAACTCTTAAATATTGCCTAGATGGGTAATAATCTCTTACTCAAATAATTTTAGCTCATTGTTTCTTATCAAGAGTACTAAGGCAATCAAGGGATATGTTTTGATTTTTCTTTATTAATTGCTGAAGTTGTAACATCATCATTAATTAATCAATTAGCCTTGAGCCTGCACCTTGGTTTATTAAATATTTAACTCCAAAAACTTCATTTCCCATAAGCTCTTGATCATTTCTCTCTGTATATAAAATCCCTTAATCTCCTATCTTTAAATAAACATTGGTTTGGAATGTGCTACTTGTTAACAGTGGAAACAAGAATAAAACATGGGCATAAATGATTATTTATATTATGTCATCTGTGAGAAAGCTCACAGCCAAAGTCACCTTTAACCACAACTATAAAGTGCTAAATTCCCCAGTTTACAAAATATACTCCCACTATTCAGTTCTATAAACCGACCTGTTGAAGTCTCTTAAGAATTCTCATCATGGAGGACAGCTAGATGGTACAGTGGATAAAGCACCAGCCCTGGTTTCAGGAGGACCTGAGTTCAAATCCAGCCTCAGACACTTAACAATTACTAGCTGTGTGACTCTGGGCAAGTCACTTAACTCCAATTGCCTCACCAAAAAAAAAAAAAAAAGAATTCTCAACATGTTTATGGAGGTGCTGGCAATAAAATGACAAAAGCTAAACAATCTTTGTACTCAAGGATCTGATATCAGAATATGGGAAACAGGAGATATTGATGTAGCTATATATCAAGCACATACAAAATGTGCAAAAGAAAACATGGTAGAATGACGGGAAGACTAGTAGCTAGGGAGTCCAGGAAAGGCTTGCTATACAAAGTCTTAACCCAAGTATTGAAGGAAACCAGCATTTGCAATATAGAGAGAGAAGTGAGGAGGAAGAGTTTCTTCCTGGCATAGAGTATAGACAATGCATTGGCAGGCAGATGGAGTTGTGGTAAAATAATTTGGCAAACTGAGTGGGATGGGCTACACCTGGCCTGTCCTGAGTGACATATGCTGCTGATGTCAGCAGGAGAAACCACTCTCTGATCGAGTTTGAAGGGCCTCCCCTTTGGGGGGAGGGAGAGTAAATGCTTGCTGAGGGGAGCACACTCTCCTTCTGGTGGTGTGAGCTGCAGGAGCAGACAAGAGGTTTTTTACTGGCAGTTTCTCCTGTGTGCCCTGGCTGCATAGCTGTTTCTCATTGAAGCTATGGACAGCAGGTGGTGAGTTATCAAAGGAGCCCTGCTCTTTTGAATTGGCTGAACTGGAAGCAAATTTGGGAATTGTATAGACTTAGGTTAGAGTTAGGGGAATTATCTATATTTCTTTTCCCTATTCCCTTATCTTTCATTTTATTAATTTCACCTTTGCTGTTTATTTTATTCCCATTAATAAAACTTGATTCATTTGTGGAAAAGAGGCTCTTAGGCTCCTTTCTCATTGGCCTGGGGGAATATCTAAAAAGGCAGTTCAGAGGGGAGGTAGCTTTGGACCTAGAGGTCCCTCATTATTTCTGGGACCCCAATATTACAGCAAGCCACTCAATTAACTCTCCCTATATCAAATTTGGTTCCCACAGAATGATGTGAGGAATAGCAAGCCAATCAAAATGGCTACATGAAAGTATTTGTCAAATATGCAAATAAGTCAATGAGCAATGATTAAATAAATGCCTGCTAAGCTGTATACTAAGAACTTAGAATACAAAGAAAGACAGAAGATAATCCCATAACTCAATGGGTCTGTAGTATGATAAGAGAAACAGCATGTAAGCAACTAAGTACAAGATAAATTAGAGATAATTAAACAGAAGGAACAGTCTAGAGGCTACTCCTATTCTTTCAACTAGGAGGAGTTCCTATAAAAGGTAGGATTGTACCTTGCACTTCAAAGAATTTAGGATGCAGAGATGAGGAGGAAGAGAATTCCAGGCATGGAGGATAGCCAAGAAAATATAGATAGATAGATGATAGATAGATAGATAGACAGATAGATGGATAGATAGATAGATAGTGAAATTGGAAATAAAGTGGCTTATGCAAGAAACAACAAAGAAGTCAGTGCCATTAGATCATAGAGTATGCAGGGATAAGGTGAAATAATTCTGGAAAGGTAGAAGGTTATGAAGAGTTTTGAACACCAAAGCTAAAATTTTATATTTGATCCTATAGGTAAAAAGGAGCCTTTATTGAGTAGAAAGATGATATGATTAGGTATTTGCTTTAGGATGATGATAATGATGACAACAATGCAGATGATAACTTATTGCTTTGGAGTTTGCAAAGAGCTTTAAAAAATATTTCATTTTATGTTCACAACAACCTTGGGAGCTATGTACTATCATTAACCTCATTTTACTGATAAGTAACTGAAGCATACAGAGGATAAGTGAATGGATCACACCCAGCTAGAAAGTGTCTGAGGATGGATTTGAAATCAAGTCTTCCTGATTCCAGGTTCAGGATTCCATCTACTGAGTCACAAACCTGCCAAAAATCTGATTGGGTTTTAGATATAGATTTAGTGAATCCCAAAGTAATAGAGTGAGCTGAATGATATTGAACAGTAGAAATAGAATGGATTGAATGGCTTTTGAAGAATGATGCAATAATATTTGTCCTATTGATGCCATTAGTAGAAGAATATAACACAATGATTAAATGCTGAGGTAACTAGTCAATATATACAAAAAATATTTATGGTGACAAATTTTGGCATAACAAAGAACTTGAAGGAAAGTAAATCCATTGATTCTGGAATGGTTGAGATAATGATGGTGTATGAATGTAATAGAATACTATTTCACCATAAGAAACAACAAATATGAATTCAGAGTAATTTAGGGATGCTTATATGAACTACTATAAAAGTAAGTAATCAGAAGGATAATTTAAAATAATTCAAATTCAAAATATTTTAAAATGGTTCCAGTTCAATCCATACCTGCCTAGGTTACTTGAAAAGATCTAATATATACTTATTTATTTTAGTTCATGACAACCTTATTAATATAAAGGAAAATGCTATTGAAAATTTTCAGAATTCTGATTAATGTAGTGACTAAACATGACTTCAATCATGATAATAAATACCCCCTGCTTATGGACAAAGAGGTAGAAAATATAAGTGGACATAAGCATAGATTTGTAGACATGATATATTTATATGTTTGGTTTGACTATTTGTTAGAAGGGGAGTTTCTAGTGTTCATAGGGGATTCTATTAGGAAGTCATAGTGATAATTTTTTTTAAAAAAGGAGCAGCTAATAAAACATTTTAAAGGGATATGCATAATTCTTTAAATGATCCTAAGGTTCTCCTTGAAACAATGACCTATCTTTTTTAACATTAATGTACTCTTCTGGTGGTATTATAGGATTGCTTCTTGTGGAATATTATATTCTCTGAATAATTAAAGTTCAGAGTCACTCAAATAGAAATGGAGAAGTATATTTTGAACACATGTAAGTTAAAACGTGTTCAAAAAGTTTTAATCAAAAATGATCTTTAGGATGTCACCAGAGAAATAAGACTAAAAAGAAAATAATTTTTAGAGATTTTTTATGCCATATCCATATCTACCATGTCAAGAGACCTACAGGAAGGCTCTTCTGCCTCTATCATGTTGAGTGTCTCTTCTGTGAAGGATTTAATAGAATATCAATCAACAAACATTTAATTCACTACTATGGGTCAGGAATTCTGCTAAGTACTGAGGATACAAATACCCCCATCCAATAAATAAAACATAAAAATAAAAATAGACCTTGCTTTTGGGGATCTTGCAATCTCATGGGGGAAGGCAATGCAAAAATGGATACTATATACAGGATTAGGGGATATGAGCACAAATTACACAGGATGAAATGGTTTGGTTATGTTGTGATCTGTACTAGTGTAAGAAGGACCCAAAGCAATAACATTGCAAATCATTTCACTGAACTATCTAATGTATTCCCTAAGAAATTATGTATATTGTCCATGTTTGCATTTTAACTCTCCCAGTACTAATTATCTGGGCCTTGAAAACTGACAAGTAAATTGGGGAAGGGCTTAAAAATATATTTCCAAGGATAAAGTTGTCTGTCCTATGAAACAGTTTGCTTACTGCCCAAGCTTTCAGATTTCTAGCATCTTGAAATGTAGTCCACTCCATGATATTATTCCCAGGGACAAACACAACATCAGGGAACACAGACAGATACATAGAGCAAGCTTCCCAGGAAACCAGACTTCTAAGACCTATACTGTTCTGCCACAGCAAAGTATCTGCTGGCTTCCTTTCATCCTCTCCAAATTATACTGTCAGCTCTGTTGGAAAGTCAGGTAAGAAACACCAACTCAGAAACCTGGGAAATCTTTACTTATATAACTGGCTAAATTTTAGTTTTGGGGGTAAGAGATGCTGACATCATTGGCAGAGATACTATTGCCAGTATATTTCCTGTCCCACAGATCAATTACTAGCAGGAAGAAAATATGGAAGGAATAAAGATGGAAGGAAAGAAAGCATTTCAATGGAAGTTTAGGAAAACTGTAAGGGTTTAACTGACACAAGGAGAAAGCCCAGAAATAGAATAGTCTTTTTCACTGATATTTTATTATCCCAGTAGATATGTCAACTTCCTGAGGTCAGGGAGTCAGTTGATCTCTGTCTGTCTGTCAGTTTGTTAGTTGGACTTCCTCCCTGCCTGCCTCCCTGCCTGCATGCCTATCTGTCTGTCTGTCTGTCTGTCTATCTATCTATCTTCCATAGAACTTAGGATACTGCCTTACTTACAGTAAGCATATATATGAGTGATAGAAATATTTGAATCCCAAAGAAAGATCCCATAAAGAGTCAAATGGGTAAATATGCTATAACTTTTTCAATACACTTTTGTGTTCATATATATATATATATATACACACATATACACACACATATACATACATCATACATACACATATGTATATATGTATGTATATACACACATATGTATGTATATAAAACACATACACATATAAGTATATTCATATGTATATACACATATATATGTGTGTATATATATATATAGCATTATGCTAGGAAAATATAAAGATGAATTAGACTGACATGGAGCTTATGTTATAGTAATAGCTCATACTTAGACTCAATGATACTATATTTAGGCTAAGGAAAGGACTCAGAAAAGTCTAAATCCTTGTGTTCAGATGGGAAGGAAAAAGAGAATGTCAATGACTGAGCTTAGAAGAGAAGTGAACTCAGAGAATAATGAAGCTTTCTGTAAAAGCCAGATCCTAAAGCTTAGAATCTTAGATGAAACAAGGCTGGGATACTGTTGCATCTGAACTGGGTGAAAGCATGCAGAAGGGAGGTTTTTTGTTTTTTTTTTTTTGTAGAAATAACGGAGTTTATGAAAATCTCTAGCTTAGACTGGAGGTGAAAATACAGTAATAAAAAGACAGATAGTCAGGAAGCAAAAGACCAAAGTTCAGAATTCCCTGAACTTAGACAATTTCACAGAGTTGTTTAAGAATCTCTAAGGCTTATATCTCAAGCTAGACATACATGGATTTTGTAACCATTCTTTATCTTTCTAATTGTATATACTTGGTACCTTCAGTCCTGCAGTAAAGCATAATTTCTTCACTTAATTTCCCAGAAAGTGGTTTGCTACACTCTCCTTCCTGATAAGAAAGATATTAATGTTCTGAAGTCAAAATACACATAGATATGCACATATATAGAGACATATATATGCATGTGCATATTCAAGTATATAGTCATTTTTCTTATAGTTTCCCCAAGTAATCAAGAGAAAAACATATAACTGGTATAATACAAACGATATCCTAGTACCACTTCATGAATATTAGAGTATATTTCTTATAAAAAGTATTGACACCATCTTGGAGATCAATTTACTCAGGAAACTAAAGACTTCAGCTGTTAACAATACTTTTTCATAATCCAAGTATAAAACAGCCATGAGGAGTTCCAACAGTACTTATATTTGAAAGATGAATCATGACAGTCAGGAGCTTCAGTTAGCTGAATTGACTCACAGTGTTCTCAGTGCCTATTATCAAATATCCTTCTCACAATGGTGAAGTAAATCTTTTTTTGTTAACTCTTGCATAACCTACAAGTGTTTCACTTTGACTACTTTACCTAAACTCCCAAGGGACCGGCCTCTATCAAGTCCTGCCTAGACAAAGTGATTGGCATCCTTCTGTTTGTGTAGAAAATTGCAGTATATAGGAAATTTATAGGAAGTCAGCCGGTTTATCTTTGTACATAAACATAGAGATAAAATCTGGAAAAAAAATTTGCTCTACATATTGGTCATGAGGAGAGGCACATCTATTTCTAGGGAAAATGTGTATTTAGTGCACCATGAAAGAATAACAATTTGATTACCAAGTAAGAAGCACTAGTTTAAATTAATTTCCTTTGTAAACTGTTAGGTGAATAATTTCTGTTGGATAATTATTCTATGGCTTAAAACAGCCTGCCTGCAATATTGCCAAATAGGTGCTTTGCCTTGCCGCATTACCCTCAGGCAGCACAAATAGCCTGGCCAATGCATCATTCCATTGATTAAACCTCTTGTAGAGAGAAAGATCCAGGGCTCCATCCCATCTCAGCTTTCTGGGAAGGCTGGGCTAGTCTTACTGTGGATGATGATCTTTGAGGTTTTTGCTTTTGGCTTTTTTTTTGTTGGGTCTGTTTGTTTATTTGTTTGTTTTAATATCCTGAATGAGCAGGGATTGATTTGATTTATTAGAGCTTATTTCTTTGGGCAGCATTCCTTATTTTTTTTCCTTATGCTGGCCAGTACTTTGACTTATGCATTGGTATTGTTTGGGATTTGCAATTTCCTCTTTGAATATTATTAAAATGTGTTCACATTTTATATGCAAAATTACTAATTTAAATGACAAATAAGTGGCAAAACATACAAATGAGTTGGGTTAAAAATGCAAGTTATTTTAGAATGACTGTGAAATATACTAATATGATAACAATAATTTATACATTACCATATTAATGTTTTTGCACTACTTTAGTAAATATTAATACTTTTGAGGATGGCATGCTTCAATCTCATCCCTTTCTATAGCAACACATTTCAAACTCTTTTGTCCAAACAAAATAAAAATAACATAGCATACAGAGTGAGAAGAGCATTTGAAGATTTTTCAGCTGTTTTACTGTAATGTTATTATAAATGTTTGATATTTTCAATTACAACCATGATTTTTATGTTTTAGTATGAAGCTTTGCATTCATGCATACTATGAAGGACATACATATTTAAATTTACTAGTAGGAAGTGTGAGAAATGGGTTGTTGTTTCCTCTCAATGTGGATATAACAGTCAGTCATACTCCTCTTGACCTGTTTGTAGGACAAATGTCTCAGATTCCCTCATCCCCCTCAGGTTAGTAAGGTCATATGGTTCAAGGAGTCCTGGTCTCAATTAGATCCTCTCCAGAGTTCTGTCCATATAAGGAAGTATAAGGTCCACTCCGGAGTTATGCCCATACAAGGAAGAGGGGTGGGAATACTGCCTTCTGATTAGCTAGTTTTTGCGCATAGATTGTAACCCCGACCAGTGATGAAAAAGGGGAAGGTCCATTCATGTTAGGGACTAGGGTATAAAACAGGGCCTGCGAGCCCCCTTTCTGGGCACCCACTAGCTGCACACTAGGGTGCCTCCTTCTCATGAGAAGAAAATAAAGCCTTTGTCACCTTGCTGCTGAGTTCCTGAGAATTATTGAGAAGAGGATGGATTTTTCCCTCACAGGAAGTTTTTATCTAAGTGAGAAATCTGGTTATCCCCAAGGGTATGAAGGGGAAAACCTTATTTGAATTTATATTTCTTTTCTTTTTCTTTAAAAGCACATCTTGTAATTATGCTCTCTTAGAAAATTAATCATTATTAGCATAGAAAGGAAGAAACATGCTAATTTTCAAAGAAGCTAAGGTCATGTGTTATATTTCAATTTAAAAACTTATTAATAATCAATCATTAAGTATTTGTTAAGCATCTGTAATGTGCCAGAAACTCTGCCAGGCATTTGCAAAACAAAAACAAAAACAACAACAAAAAAACATACTGAAAAATGAAGCATTCCCTATTTGCAAAGGATGTATATAATTTGCATTCATTGAAAAGTTGTCAGTATTTCCTACATTTATTTTTTTAATCTCTTATTAAAAACTATGACAAATTAAAGTGCATTATAATGGTTCATTCAGTCCTTCAAAGTTTTCTGATATTGTCATCCATTGAAAAATATTTTTGAATATTCATCAATATAGATGGGTAATCTTGTGTTCTGGGAAGCTATTCCAATGGAGCACAGATTCTAGCAGCTTCTACCAAGTTGTAAAGTTGTTTAATAAAGCCCTGCAATAAGTTATGTGAATTGTTAAGGCCCAGCATAGAGAAGGAGAGACTCATAAGCAAGTTTGGCCACTAAGTGCAGAATGCTGTAGACATGGCCAGTCAATCAAAATATGAAATGCCTTATATTCTTGTGAAATGTCCTTCTCTTGCAATTATGATGGTGAAATGAGAAGAAATGATGGATATTGGTTCTCAGTGAAAGTCATACTGTTCTCCTTCCATCTCCTCCTCCTTGTCTCTCTGTTCTGCATCTTTCTTTCCCTCTCCTTTTATGCAGATGATCCAGGTTTATACTGTATAAGAATTAATGTTTGGCTTTTTATGGTTAGGATTCTTATTAAGTATTATTTTTAGAGGATGTATTATTCATAAATTCATTTATTACTGTTTTCCTGATTGTCTACAATATGCTTGGTAGTTCAATTTTTACTAGATTGTCATGTACATTACTTCACAAAAGATTCCTCTATCATTTATAGCCTCAAATAATTCTCTCTCTAGAATGGAATTATGTAATTTAATTTGTGGCATCAGCTTTCCTCTTGGGTAAAGATGAGTGACAAAAGATCTCAAAAGTTAAGAAATGTCAATGGATTTAAGGGTGCTAACAAATTCAGCAGTTAGTGGATTGCCCCACCATACAGAGGACTTACTAACAGAGAGAGTAAATGAAACCCTTTTTATTTCAATCCAACATTTTATTTTTCCTGATTACATATAAAATCAAGTTCAACATTCATTTAAAAAAAATGAGTTCCAAATTATCTCCCACCTTGCCTCCATGTTCCTCTTGTTGAGAAGGCCAACAATTTTATATAGGTTATACAGGTGCAGTCATTCAAAACATATTTACATGCTATTCATGTTATGAAAGAAAACAAACAAAAAAAGAAAAATTAAGAAAATTAAGAAAAAGCGTGCTTCAATCTTTATTCAGACTCCATCAGTTATTTCTCTGGAGATATTTTTCACTATGTCTTTCAAATTCTCTTGGATCACTATATTGCTGAGAATAACTGTCATTCACAGTTGATTATCATAGTATACTGTTGTTATTGTGTAGAATGTTCTCCTGGTTGTGCTCATTTCACTTTGCATCATTTCATGTAAGTCTTTCCAGGTTTTTCTGAGAGCATCTTGCTCATCATTTCTTATAGCACAATTAATATTCTATCATAATAATATACCACAATTTGTTTAGCCATTTCCCATTTGGTGGACATCCCCTTAATTTCATTTCTTTAACACCACAAAATAACTTATAAATATTTTTCTACCTATGGGTCCTTTATCATATATATATATATGTGTGTGTGTGTGTGTGTGTGTGTGTGTCCCCCTTTGTGCATGGTTTCAAATTAATCTACATAATTGTTGAATCAGTATACCACTTCAGCAATGGTGCACTAGTGTCTCAACTTTCCCATATCCCTTCCAACACTTGTCATTTTCTTTTTCTGTCAAATTAGCCAATCTGATGGGTATGAAGTATGAAGTATTTTTTTTAAATTAAAAGTTATCTTAATTTTCATTTCTCCAATCAATAGTGATTTAGAACATTTTCCATTTTATAATAGATGGCTTTGATTATTTATCTGAAAATTGTTTATATCCTTTGACCAATTGTCAATTGAAGGATGATTATTTCTATAAATATGACTCAATTGTCTATATATGTGAGAAATGAGGTCTATATCAGAAAAAATTGCTGTGTTTTTCACAATTATGATTACTATGTATTTCCCTCTATCCTATCTTCCCCCATTTATCTTTCTCTTTCCTTTCCCCCCATCCATTCCCAAAAGTATTTTGCTTCTGACTTTTACCTCCCTAATCTGCCCTTCCTTCTATCAGTACCCACTCACATTTCTCTCTCTCTCTCTCTCTCTCTCTCTCTCTCTCTCTCTCTCTCTCTCTCTCTCTCTCTCTCTTTTTGGTGAGGCAATTGGGGTTAAGTGACTTGCCCAGGGTCACAAAGCTAGTAAGTGTCAAGTGTCTGAGGCCGGATTTGAACTCAGGTCCTCCTGAATCCAGGGCCAGTGCTCTATCCACTGTGCCACCTAGCTGCCCCTATTAGCAGGAACATTTTGTTGCTAACTTGGAGGGAAAGTTGAGCCAACACATGATTAGGAACAGTGGAGCAGAGGAAGAGCAGGAAGTTTTCAGAGATTTGGGATACAGCATTGTATTTATTAATCTGGGTCAGAACATTCAAAAACCTCAAGACTTGTCTGATGAAAATGATAGGAAAATCCAGAAGCTGCTAAATGAAAAATGAGAACTTCACAGGGTTTACCAGCAGGATAGTTTATCCATCTCTAAGAAAGTAGAATTTAACTCCATTAAACATAAAGTACAAGCAAAGCTGAAGCAGATGCAGGATTCTTGACTCAGTAAGAAGGCAGATGAAATTCATTTTTATACTAATAGTAACAGTCCAAAGACCAGTTATAATCCCCTGAAGGCTATTTATAGGCCAAAGACATATGTTGCATCTCAACTACTCAGTGCTGATGGAGCCATATTGATTAGTGATATGGAAATGAATCTGAAGAGATGGGCTGAACACTCCCAGAGTGTTCTTTTTTTTTTCTTTTTCACAGAGTTGTCCTTAACAGATCATCATCAATCAATGCTGAAGCCAATGATCATTTACCTCAGGTTAAAGACAATTTCTAACTGAAGAAGAGGTTCTGTGTTTTTGTTTTGTTTTGTTTTGTTTGATTGTTTGGTGGGGCACTGAGGGTTAAGTGACTTGCCCAGGGTCACATAACTAGCAAGTCTCAAGTGTCTGATGGTGGATTTGAACTCAGGTCCTCCTGAATCCAGGGCTTGTGCTTTATCCATTGTGCCACCAAGTTGCACCCAAAGAAGAGGTTTTGAATACCATTTAGCTCCTCTCCTGTGGCAAAGCCTCTGGTGCTGATTCTATTCTAACTGAGATTTACAAGGTGGGTGGGGCATTGCTCAAAGAAAAGCTGACTGAAATTTTCTGGGCTATATGGTAAGAGAAGGTTATTCCCCAGGACTTCAAGGATGTCTCCATTGCCCATTTCTATAAAAGTAAAGGAAATAGAACATATAGTGACAATCACAAGGGTTCTCTCTCTTTGTCACTGCTGGCAAGATTATTGCCAGTCTTCCTTAATACTCTGAGCCTTCACTTAGAAGATGGTCATCTACCTGAGAGACAGTGTGGGTCAGAAAGGACTGTGGAACAGCCAATATGGTGTTTGTTGCTCCACAACTACAGGGGAAATGCCAGGAGCAGAACAGAAGTCTGTATACAATGTTATAGATCTAACCAAGCCCTTTGATATTGTCAGTTATGATGGCTTATGGAAAATTATGTCAAAATTTGCTTGCTGGGAGAAGTTCATCAGTATTGTACATCACTTTCACAATGGCATGCTTGCCTAAGTTCTAGATAATGGACAATTTCACATTTTCTCAGTCACCACCTCAGTGAAACAAGGTTGTGTGCTTGATCCCATGGAGTTTATATCCACGTTGTCAAAAAGCCTTCAATGAGGATGAACATAGCATTAAGGTCAGCTACTGCACTAAGGCTAAATTCTTCAACTTGAAAAGGCTACAAGCCAAGACTAAAGTAGAGGAAGTGTTGATACATGGTTTGTTTTGTTTTGTTTTTGTTTTGTTTGTTTGCAGAGGATTGTGAACTCAATGCAGCCTCTGAAGCTTAGAGGAAACAAAGTATGGAATGATTCTCTGTTGCTTGTACTAATTTTTACCCAACAATTAACATCAAGAAAACATAGCTGCTCCATCACCCAGCATTACATGATCCATACATGGAATCACTGGTTACAGCAAATGGAAAGGTTTTGAATACTGTGGATAAATTAATTTGCCTTGGCAATATACTTTCCAGGGATGTACACAATGATAATGAGGTTGATTCATGCATTGCTAGAGCTAGTTCAGCATTTACAAGGTGCTGAGGGAAAGAGTGGGAAAGAAGAGATACTAGGCTGATTTTCAAACTGAAAGGCTACAGAGCTGTTGTGCTGGCCTCCCTGTCTACTGCCTGTGAAACCTAGACAGTATACAAACACCATGTCAGGAAACTAAAGCTCTTCCGTTTGAATTGTCTTAGGAAAATTCTGAACATCACCTGGCAAGATAAGGTAAAGATCACTGACGCCACTTGAGCTAAACTGCCAAACATTCAAACTCTACTGCAGAGAGCTCAACTTTAATGGACTGGCCACATTGTTTGAATTTCAAACATACACTTGCTGAGAGACTTTTTTTATGGAGAACTCACACAGGGCAAGTAATTATATGGTATTTAGAAAAAGTAGTATATAAGGGTGTAACTAAAAGGAATAGCTGTCTTTTCTCATCAGGGAAAATTAATGCAATGAGGAAAAGTATTTATATATTATTCCCTTTTCAAAATAGAAAAGTCTCTTGGAAAAGTACTTCGTTAAGGGTCATATTTCAAAAAGGTATAGTTGGTTTTTAACTCTGAAAAATCCCATAGGCAATTGGATTCACATTCTCCAAACTTCTTGAGTAAATTACTAACTATATAACTGTCTTCCATCCTACTCAGTCATTTAAGCATAATTTCATTCATGCAAAAACAAATATTCAGTACTATTACAAATATAGCCCATAGATTGGAATGAATTTTTCTTAGCCTCAAAAGCCCAATTTAAATAAAATCAGTCACACTAATCAATATTACTAACCTCACTATTTAATTTAGACAATATCTTGGTATTAACTGTGTCACAGGCTATGCGTAGATGGAATGTTGACAGAAGTATGCAATGCTATCTCTGTTCAATAACAGACCACCTAAATATCAATTCATCTCTCTGAATTAAATTGAATTTCTAAAGAACATAAATATGTTTTTAATTTTTTATTCATTTTCAATACCTATGACATTTCCCTCCAAGGATTAAGAAGTTATTAATATTTTTAAAGATCACTTTGCTGTTCTAAGTTAAATTTTACCATGCAGTATACTAAATAATTTATGTCATATAACCAGTAGCTCTCTTGCTTCCACACATGGAATAGATTGGAGATTGTAAATGTTTATTATAGAAAACCTCCATGCTAATATAACTATAGTAATAGTTCCACTACCCTATTTTCCACATAGCAATCAGTCCATCTTCATTTAAAAAGCAATTTGATATTTTTCCTTTCCTTATTTTTTTTATAGTTGAGCTTTCCTTGGTCCCCCAGTTAGTGCCTAAACTAGCTTTTATTTAACTATTCTATTCTGTATTTACTTTTACTTATTTACTTTTTATTATCTATATGCATTTATACACTATTGGATACATGTTGTCCTCATTAGCTTGAAAGCTCCTTTCAAAGAAGGATTGTTTTATTCTTTGGGTTTGTATCCACAGTACCTTTATAGTACATTTTAGATACCTAATAACTGTTACCTTTTACAGTGAAGGGGTCGGCAAATCATTTCTAAAGTCATAATTAAAATTATTTTAATTATCTCTGCCTTACCACAAACAGTTTCCAATTCTATATGATTTTTCACATAGAAACACCCTAACATTAACTTTCTTCCTAGAAACAACTCCTTACCACTGTGCCCAGATCCTCTTGGTTATTGCTTATATGGGCCCAAAACAATGGCAACTACCCACAGTTTTAACCCAAATGTACTTTCCTATCCATGATTGGAATAGCTTAGAAAATATAAGTTCCTGCTGTCCATCTGAAAAACACTTTCCAGAGTGATAATCCTCTTTAGAATTATCTCTCTAGACTTAGGGTAAACTCTGGAAATTGTTATGTATAGGAAGTTACATCTCTTCCTTGGACTCAATTCCCTTAGTGAATCAGTTAATTATCAAATATTTATTAAGCATTTACTAAGTGCCAGGTTTTGCATTACTGTCTATGCCAGAAAGAAATGCAAAAAAATAAAATTGTTCTCATGGAGATCAAATTCTAATGGGGAAGACAATATATGAATTCACATGACTTTAATTACCATCTCTGTGTTGATGATTCTGAAATTTACCTATCCTACTTTAGCCTCTCTGCTGACCTCCAATCTCCCATTTCCCACTGCCTTTCAGACATTTTATACTGCATGTCAAGTAAATATATTAAATTCAACACGTTCAAAATAGAGCTCATTATCTTCCCCCCTAAATACGCCCCCAACCCTTCCTAATTTCCCTATAGCTGTCAGGGGAAACATTCTCTTGCTTCCTGAGACTCACAGGATTATCTTTTACTACACTGTCTTTCACCATGCCCCCAATATCCAAACTGTTGCTAAGACCTATCAATTTCATCTTTGTAACATCTTTCAAATACTTCCCCTCCTCTCTTCTGACACTGCCACCATTCTAGTGCATATCATTTTGACCTAGTTCCTATACTATTACGATACACTGCTGGCGGGTCTTCCTGCCTTACATCTATCTCTCCCCACTCCAGTCCATCCTCCACATCAAATGAAATATTTGTAAAGCACTTACAACAGTGCCTGACATTTAGTATGAACTATATAAATGCTATTTCTTTCCCTGTACTCCTCAATCAGCCACCAGTGATTTTCTTGAGGTGAAGATCCAATCATATATCCTCCTTATTCAATAAACTCCAGTAGCTCCCTATGGCCTCTAGGATCAAATACAAAATCCTCTGACATTTTGAGGGGATTAAAACAGCAAGTGGTAGTGAGAATTGAGTCAACCACACTGACTCCATCTTGTGACTCAGTTCTGGAGCTAGAATCTTGAACCTTTGTTTCCTTAATCATTTAGTATTTCATCTACCACAATTCTAAGCATTTTATAACCTAGGCACCATACACCTTATTCGGCACCACACATTCTTCAATCCAGTGACACTGGCCTCCTTGGTCTTACAAGAACATTCATTTCTTGGCTCTGAACATTTTCTGCCATTCCTTTAATCATTCCTACTAGTTTCCTTAATATCCTTTAACTCTCAATTTAAATTGCATCTTTGAAAGGAAACCTTCCCCAAGTCTTCTTAAATTTAGTGCCTTCCTTTTAAAGAAATTTACCACTTATCCTATATATAGCTTGTTTGTACATATTTATTTTCTTATTATCTCCCCCATTATATTATGGATCCTTAAAGTTAGGGAATGTGTTTTGCCTTTTATTTTTTTGCATCTTCAACACAATATCATACCTGGCATATAGTAGGGGGTTAATGAATATTCATTAACTGAATCACATGTAAATAAGTAGGTGCTTTTAAGATATATACAAAGTAGATGAGAAGTAATCTCCACGTAGAAGGCTCTAGCAGTTAGACAATAGGATTAGATGTATTTATTAATTTAAAATTTCATTAAATTTCAGTATTAGCATATAGATATACTAACATAGATAGAGATATAGACATATCTCTATATATATATTTATATCTCTATCTATCTGCATGTAGAGGTAACTAAGTGGCTCAGTGGCTCAGGTAGATCACCAGACCTGGAATTTTGAGGACCAGATTTCAAATCAACCTGAGACAATTACTAGTTGTGCAACCCTGGCCAAGTCATTTAACCCTGTTTGCCTCAGTTTCTCATTTGTAAAATGACCTGGAGAAGAAAATGGAAACTACTACAGTATCTTTGCAAAGAAAAACCCAAATTAAGTCACAGAGAATCAGACATGACTGAAATAGAATAAGAACAACAATAACAATAAATGTATTTATGACCCAATTAGAGAAATTATCTAAATCAAATTATGATATATAGGAGAGTGTATTGAATATAAAGATGATCTCTGGGCACAGTAATAAAATTAACATGAAAAATTCCACATTTAGAGGTAGGGAGCAATGATGAAGCCATAAGATTTCAATCTGAATGGGGCTTTAGAGATCATCTAATCCAACCCTATCATTGTAAATATGAGAAAAATGTGACCCAGAGAGGCTGGCGATTTTTCCCATTTAACATAGCTAGTAAATAAGTGAGTAAGAAACCAATTCTTAGTTCGCTGTCACCAACAGCTCTACTTTTTTTTTTTTTTGCCACTATAACTGTTACCTCTATTATAGGATAGAAAGAGAAGGGAGTGACTTAGACAGTTATGGAATGCAATAAGCAGCCAACCTGAAATTATAATGTCCTTAACTATTGGCAATGGACAGATGTGAACAATTCATTCCCAAAGCCATGAGAGCATCAGAAAAAGGTGCTTTGAATTACTTAGAGCTTAGCCAGACATCAAAGAAACCAAACTTATCCCCTGCATCCCAGGCTGTTGCCTATCAGACTGACTTTTGTCTTATCAAGGGACTATGATGACTGGAAGACTAAAGTTAACAAAGTTGTACAACTCTGCCTCACTTAAATCCAATTCATGAGCAAATCAAGAGATCACCCTATGATGTCACTGGTCCTCTTCAAAAAGTATAAACAACACATTTGTTGGCGTGCTTATCAAAAAATCATGAGTCCCATTCATTTTTCCCTCCCCCAAAATATTACTATAAAATATATGCAACTCTAATTTAATAAAATATAGAAAAAATGAAGACTTTTACACTAATGACAATAGCATGTAAACATGCAAAAACTAACAACTACGTCTATATTTGTATGATTTTATATAGAGCTTTTTCTGGTTCCCAATTTTTATAGTTTGGAGGAAATTGTTTCATTTGCATTTGTATTTAGTCCATCAAATCTCTATTGAGAAAGGCTGGCTCCTTTATTAGGTGAGATTCTGGAATCAAAGACATAAAGTTGAATGGAATCTTATAAATCATATAGTTTTAACCCTTCATTTCTCAGATGAAGGAATGAAGATGAAAAAGGTTAAATGACTGTCCAATGTCACGTAGGTATCAATAGGCAATGTCAGAATTTGAATTCAGACTCTTTGATACCAAGTTCAACCCACTTTGCATTTCAATATGTTGCATGGGAAGCACTTGCATTCACATCCTGACATAGAAACATCTGAAATGTCTTTGCATTTGTAACTGAGGATGTTTTATATTTTTGCCCACTACTTAACAAGCACTCATATGGCAATGCCATTGAGCTAGGTGCTCTAAGAGGTGTAGGTTTTAGAAAATACTAAGTGTTTTGATTAGGGCAAAAGTGAACCCATTTGTAAGGAGTACACTGTTGTAGATGGCTCACAATAACATCAATGGACAAAAGTATCTAACCTTTGAATGTCATAAAATGTCAGTCCTATCTTGAAAGCAGAGAGTGGGAAGAAAGAACCTATTTCTACACTAGAAAGCAAATGCCAAACTTATGTGCTTGTCTGTATGTCTTCTTTTACTGGAGATCTAGTTTAAACAACAACAACAACAACAACTTTATTTTTTCCCTTTTCAAGTTTAGTTCTAAAAGACTAGCTCCTTTTTTCTTTTAACAAGAAAAAATGTGTCTTATATATCCTCAATACTCTTTTTTAATTGACTTCATCCAAGTACAGGACAGAAATTTGGCAAATCTCATATTTTAAAGAAAAAATGGCAGAATATAGCAATTAAATTTTGTTTTATAGAAAATCAGAGAATAGAAAATTCATTGGGATTTATAGTTGTTGGAGAAGGCTTCACCGAGGAGGTGGTATATAATCTGGACCTTGAAAGATAGGGAGGATTTAGATATGTCATTAGGAGCACTAAGTATTTCATTCAGTGGGAAAATGAATAGAGGCATGGAGACGACAGTATTGGACTTTGTATGTCTATTCATTTGTGTGTATAATTGTAAAAATATGTATATACATGCACATATAGTCTTTAAATGTGTCTGTATATCAACACATTTAAATGCACATGTGCATATGATTTGTATATGCATAGTACACATAAACAGACAGTTGTAGTAAATGGAGATTGCTTGACAAAAGACCTGCCAATGACTTTCTCTTAAATGGGGTTTCCTCTCTGTTTTTCTCAGGTAATAGGAAAGATAAGGGTAAATTTCTTTGAATTAAAAAATTGCAATAACAAATAAAAAAAAGTTTGCCTCCTTTCGGTCAAGCATCTTAACTTTTCTAATAAAGATTTGCTAATCAGATGAGTTTATGCCCCCAGGAGTAAACAAATCATATGGGGAGAAAACACCTTAGAAAATAACTATTAATATTTACATTTGTATAAGTTACATGTTATAAGAATTTTATTTAAATAGAAAAACATTCAAAAGTGGGAATTTAGGGTTTTTGAAGATACAGCATTATCAGCAATTTGGCATACTTGCCAAATTGATTTTCTGTAATTATAAAACTGTAGAATAAGAAATTACTTAGAGGGAAGATATTAGAGATTAGAATCACATAGTAATTACAGATAAAGAAGAATTATTAGCCTCGCCAACAAATATCTTTCCCCTGATTAATAATGGTCTCCATAACCATCTTTGGGTAGATGGTAAAGTTAGAAATTTGTGACAGATTTGTTTATATTTTAATTTTTCATGTTTTCCTTCACTAACATTGCTACAACAACAACAGCAACAAAAAGAGACAAACATGGAAGGGCAGGAGGCTGAAGAGAAAGAGAATGTGAGGGGTTTAAAAAAAAGCTTAAAAAGCTTACAAATGGGAGTCTGTACTAGGAGAGATAAGCTCAACTATAGGAGGAAAGAAAAACTTTAGATTACTTTGAACAGTTGTTTCCCTTAGATTCAAATGAACACTTTGGAGTTCATTTCACCAAACTGCCTGATGTATGGTACTAGAAAAATTATGATTCAGAGAAATTCTATTCATGATTCTGTCAAGATTAAAAACAGCAGTAAAAAATGGTTTGTATGTATGCCAACTTCATGTCAGTTTCAGTTTGACACTTTAGAAAGTAAAAGAGAAGGAAAGGAAGCAATGACCCTATAAATGGGGGGGGGAAATATTACTTGAAAGGATAATTTTAACTGTATTTTTCAGTTACAAAAAGCCTATCAGTTAAATTTAAGATGAATGCAAATAAAAAAACTCCTAAAATCTTTTTTTTTTGTAATTACAACTTCTGTACTGCTTTCCCAAAGCATATCCATGGAATGTATGAAATTTATATTTTAAAAGTTAATACATTTTAGATGTTGTGAAGATACCTCAAAACATAAAGAAATGTAATTTTTAAAACATGTCTATTCAAGTTCCAGAGAAAATATTACAATTGCTCTAATCTTAGAAATTTTATAAATAGAGTTTATACCAGGATTGAACAAAATAGAAAAGGAGTGACAGAGAGACCCCATTATCAAATAGGTGCAGGATTAATCATTGAACACAGTCCTTTGATTAAAATAATAATTAATCAATAAAAATTTACAAAGTACCTACTATGCACCAGTCAGTGTGTGCTGGTGCTAGAATGACGGAGATAAAACAATCCCTAATCTTAAGTGGTTTATATTAAATCTAGAGCAGTGGTGCTTATAGTGTGGCCTGGGGACCACACAAGGTCCTTGAGCCCTTCTAAGGAGTCTGAAAGGTCAGAGCTATTTTTATTATAATATACCATTTTGTGGAAGAACTCAGATTGAACAACTTTCATTCATATCTTAGATCTGCTCCTCACTTTCTGAATTTCAAAACTATGCCCATGAATGGGTACCTATCAAATATTTGACACTGAAAAGACAAGAGCACAAGTCCCAGTAGGACATACTTGAATTTGTCCATTAAGAATAGTCTGTTTCCCTTGAATACCACCTTATTTTGTGTTGACTTCTCTAATTAATTTCAGATTGAGTTTCTGTCCTGATATATGTCTAGGACACTGATTTTAAAAAAAATCCAAATTCTCCAGTCCTCCAAAGTTCACCAGGTCTTTTTTTAGCAAAGGGAGAGGAAGAAGTCTGAGGCTAAAGTTGAGACTGAAGCTTTCTCTTTATTCCAAATAATTCCTTCTCAGGGACTTGGCCAGAACATTTCTCTCCAGGCTTGACCATATTTCTTCAACCAATCATATTTATCATGCTTAAAGGTAATATTCTTGTATATATCATGAATGGAAGAAAAGAAATTCTAGCAACAGGGCTGTTACTGTCTTTCCCACATGTAATCTCCAAACTTAGTCCTGCTTTCCCCTGGACTTAAAGGAGAATTCCTCATGGACTTTCGGGAGATGTTTTTGTAACAACTGTACAAGCTTAAAAAATACCCATTTCTAGAGGTTACTTAAAACTGGCTTAGTAAATTCTTTCTAACAAATAATCGTAGGAAAGAATGAGAAACACACATGTGTAGGCTGGAACTGGAAGTAATAGATAATTACACCAAACCCCTTAGAGTTACCTGAAAGAACTAAAGATGAGATGGAGCTTTTCTAGCTTGGGAATCTGACATTTATGAGACTGGGATTTGTGACAGAGATAACCTACAGTTGGTAGGAACTAAAATACATTAAGTATGTAATAGGAAAGTTAGGGGCAAGGGCAAAATTTCAGAAAAGGATCAAAACATGGGATCAAAAATCAAATATATTTTTGTTACTTTTGGTGTAATTGATTTTCAGTATGTTTTCATTTTTTTCCATCTTAATGTTATTTTATTTTTTCCCAGTAATATGTAAAGCTAGTTTTCAACATTTGTTTTTTATAAGATTTATAAGATTTTCTGTCTCCAAAATAGAAAGCAATCTGATATACTTTATATATATGTATATATATATATATACATAAACAGTCACATCATGACTAATACAGAAATATGTGTAATACAATTATATGTACATATACATAAATATATGTATATATACACATACATACAATCACATTAAAGATATTTCTGCATTAGTCATGTTGTGAAAGAAGAATCAGAACAAAAGGGAAAGAACCTCAAAAAAGAAAAACAGAAAACAGAAAAGTAGAAACAGTATGGTTCAGTCTGCATTCAGATTCCACAGTTCTTTTTTCTGGATGTGGAGAGCATTTCCCATCATGAGTTCTTTGAAATTGTCATGCTGGGGGTTGCTAGGTGGTACAGTGGATAAAACACCGGCCTTGTATTCAGGAGGACCTGAGTTCACATCTGGTCTCAGATACTTGACACTTACTAGCTGTGTCACCCTGAGCAAGTCACTTAACCCCCTTTGCCCCACCAAAAATAAAAAAGAAAAGAAATGAAATTGTCTTGCTGAGAAGAGCTAGGTCTATCACAGTAGATCATCAGACAATGTTGATGTTACTCTGTACTGTTCTCCTGGTTCTGTTACTTCTCTTAGCACCAGTCCACTTAAGTCTTCCTAGGATTTTCTGAAATCTGCCTGCTCATCATTTTTTATAGCACAATAGTATTCCATTACTTTCATATATCAAAACTTGTTCAGCCATTTCCCAATTGATGGGCATTACCTCATTTTCCAATTCAAAAGATATCTTCTAGAAAGAATTTCGACTTGTTAGATTTTCTGTAGATGAAATTTTACTTTACATATGATTTAGACTCAATTCAGTTCCCTTCCAACTCTGATTCTATGATTCTATGATCTTTCTTTTAAACAATGTGTTTCAATGTTACAATATATAGTTCAGATTTTGTTCTTGTTTTATGAACTTGGGTAATTTAGTGAATCTGTCTGAACTGAAATTTTGAGTGATACAAAAGCTATAAAAATTGTTATGAAATTGGGAAATTGCAAATTTAAAATGACATATGCATACATTAGTAATACAATATTCTGGGGCAGCTAGGTGGCACAGTGGATAGAGCACCAGCCCTGGATTTGGGAGGACCTGAGTTTAAATCTAGCCTCAGACACTTTACACACTTACTAGCTGTGTGACCCTGGGCAAGTCACTTAACCTCAATTGCCTCACCAAAAAAAAAAAATAGTAATACAATATTCTTCCTTTGTCCAGTTTTCAGTTTTAGGATGTCAATTCATTTTAGCACTAGTCTAGGGAACTTTTTTGCTTTAAGAAATGATGGAAGGTAAAAGCAAGTAAACAAACAAAAACATTTTCCCTCTTTTTCCCACTGCTACAATATGGCAGCTGATTCTTCTTTGCACTGATTTGACCTGATCAGCTTTGGGGTAGGAGCAGACAAGAGTGCTCATTGGTGATGTCAGCATCAGTGTCCTTGATTTCATGTTCAAATGAAGCAATCAAAGGAACTCAGTCAGCACAAAGGAAGAGAGTGAACCAGATGTGAAACTAATGAGAGAATAGCAGGGAGCAAGCTAGGAGCTTGAATAGGCTTGTTAGGCAGAATTGGAATACCTGGAAAACAACTCTCTCACTGACTTTCAAGTTCTAAGAAAATACTGTCATCTTTTTAGTCATCACTTTCTCTATATAAGTCTCTGATAAAACCCATTTTAGCTCATTTATTTCAAGGGATTAATATTTACAAGGCTGTGTTATTATTTTGCTCCAAAGGAGAGTTTTGAAATGTTTAAACAGTCCATTTTAAATTTAACTTAATTATTTTAACTCTCTCCCAATTATTTCTTGCTTAGTTTTTCCATGTCCCTATTTCTTTTTGGTTTATTCATTCCTAAAGCTAGTAGAAATAAAGAAAGTATAATTATTTGAATTCTAAATTAGAATTTAATGCTTTTAGCTCACGTAAACAATGGTAGCAAGTTAATATCTTTTGAAATAAAAACAAATTCACAGTTGTATTTTACATCCATAAAATATTGGATTTCATTTATATTTCATTTCTATCATATTTGTTTTGCATTAAATCTTTTTCTATTCATGCCTTTTCTTTAAGCTTTCAAGATTTAAAAATATATATATTTTATATTTTATTTCCCCTTAATGACATGTAAAAACAATTACATAAATGAAAGTGCTCATAATTAAATACAGGAAGCAAAGAAGTAAATTATCATCACCCAACAGAAGTCTATCATAAGCTGAACTCTTACTGATGAAAAAATTGAATTCAGCATATGATTGTGTAGTGATCTCCCATATTCAATTTTATACCAATTCAAATATTAGAGATATTATTTTTAAATAAAGTATAAAAATGCAAAATTAATGTCTCAGTCACCACATAGGAAAAAATGATTGATTTGGATATTGCTTATAATCAGGATTCTTCATATTTATGAACGAATGAGCAAATTAAAAAGCATTTGAGTTGACTATTTGCTAATCTCTATGTTAAATTCTGGCTACACAAACACAAATGCAAAAATAGTCTATGCCTTTATGTACCTTACATTTTAGTAGGTGAAGATAGCCCATAAAAGGGTATGATGCCCCAGAATGGACATTTTGGTCTGGACTGTTATATGGCTGGTGAGTTGGGGGGGGGGGGGGCAGGGAGGGGTTTATCAGAGTGAAGGGACACACTGCTTCCAGGAACAAAAGTAGTTTTAATTTGCAGGAGGAAGAAACAGTAAGAATGCAAATGCAAGAATCAGATGTTTATAAAATAAGGAAAGCAAATGTTCACAAATGAAGACAACTAGGCAATTGACAAGGGCTACAGGCAACTGTTATACCCTCAATCTTACAGAAAAATTCAAAATGTTTGTATTATTTAGTTGTCCATAGGGAAGATGTCCAATTGCTCTTTAGGGTAATACAATATGGGGCAGATTCAAGATGGCAGAAGAAAGGCAGTGAACTCTCAAACTCATGACAAGATCACTCCAAAAAACATCCAAATAACACCATAGGAAAATGCCCAGAGCAGCAAAACTCACAGAAGAATGTTCTGAAATCATCTTCTAACCAAGAATGGCTTGGAAAGTCAGAAGGAGAGAGCTGCTGTGATGATACAGGAGTCATGCACAACCCCACAGTCACCCTGACACAAATCCAGTCCCAGGAAGGCCTCACCAGAGAAGGAGACCTCCAGAGCCTCTGAATCAGCTGAAGCACCAATGTCATCTGGAACTAAGCTCTGGTGAGAGAGCTGAGCCCTGGGCAGGGGCGGGAGACTACAGGGGTCTATGCCGGTGCTGAGGCAGAACTCACCCCTGCTGAGAACTAGGAGGTAGGCTTGAGTAGCAGTGGCCCAGGTTGGGGAGGGGCACAGGCTCATTGGAGCTAACAACCACAACACACAAAGCTGGTTGATTAGCAAGTTGGCCTGGGGTCATCTACAGACCAGGAAACAGGCCAGGTGAGTGAAGAACCTGATCCTCCTTAAATCATACCACCTGGGACTTCTTCTTCTTTTTCTTCTTCTTTTTTTTAACCACCTGGGACTTCTTAAGCTTGGGATACAATAGCCTGAAAACAGTGCACCACTTTAAGGAGCTAAAAGTCAAGTAAAAGAAAGGCAAGATGAGCAGACAGAGAAAGGTGAGGACCATAGAAAGTGTCTTCAGTAACAAGGAAGACGGAGGTGCACCCTCAGAGGAAGATGCCAACATCAAGGCCCCTATATCTAAAGCTTCCAAGAAAAATATGAATTGGTCTCAGGCCATAGAGGTGCTCAAAAAGGACTTTGAAGATAAAGTTAGAGAGGTTGAGGAAAAAATGGAAAGAGAAATGAGGGTGATGCAGGAAAGACATGAGAAAAATGTCAACAGCTTGAAAAGCCAAATTGGCCAAATGGAAAAGGAGTTAAAAAAAGCTCTCTGATGAAAATAATTTCCTAAGAATTAGGATTGAACAAATGGAAGCCAGTTACTTTATGAGAAACCAAGACACAGAAAAGCAAATTCAAATGATTAAAAAAAATAGAGGGCAATGTGAAATATATTCTGGGAAAAACTGCTGACCTGGAAAATAGGTCCAGGAGAGATAATTTGAAAATTATTGGTCTACCTGAAAACCATGATCAAGGAAAGAGCTTAGACATCATCTTCCAAGATATTCTCATGGAAAATTGCCCTGAAATTCTAGAAGAAGAAGTTACAATCAAAATTGAAAGAATCCACTGATCACCTCCAGAAAGAGATCTCAAAAGGAAAACTCCTAGGAATATTATAGCCAAATTCCAGAGCTCTCAGGTCAAGGAGAAAATATTGCAAGCTGCCAAAAAGAAAGAATTCAAGTACTCTGTAGCCCCAGTCAGGATAACACAAGATTTAGCAGCTTCTACATTAAAGGACTGGAGGGAATTGAATATGATATTCCAGAGGGCAAAGGAAATGGGATTACAACCAAGAATCACCTACCCAGCAAAATTCACCATAATCTTCCAGTGGAAAAAAATGGAACTTTAATGAAAAAGAAGACTTTCAGATATTTGTGATGAAAAGACCTGAACTGAATGGCAAAATTGACTTTCAAATACAAGACCCTAGAAAACCATAAAAAATTGGAGCTGGGGGACATACCTGGGGTCATGCAGTGGGTGACTGTCTTATGTCTGAGGCTGGGTTTTGGCTGGAATCCTTCTGGGTCCAGGGGTGATGCTTTGTCCACTGTGTCACTTAGCTAGATGATAACATCTTTAGAGTTTAATTGAGGGGTGAAGGGAATTCACTGGGGGAGAGGGAAAGGCAGAAATGAAATTCTACATGAAAGAAACAAGAATAGGATTATGGAGTAGGGGAAAAGATGGGAAAGGAGCAAGTCAGTAAATGAATTTTACACTCATCAGAAAAGGCTCAAAGACCTTAAACTCATCAGAGCTGCCTCAAGGAAGGACTAATAGACATACCTAACTGGGTGGAGTAATCTATTTAATCTGGGCAGTAAATGAGCCTAACATTCATCAGAATTGGCTCAAAGACTTCAATCTCATTAGAATTGGCTCAAGGAGGGAATAATGTACTCACTAAATTGGGTGGAGTAATCTCTCTAACCATTCAGGAAAATAGGAGAGGAAGGGGATAAAGAGAGAGGGGCAAAAGAAGGAAGAGCAGAGTGGGGGAGGGGACAGACAGAAGCAAATCCCTTTTGAAGAGTGATAGGATGAAAGAAGATGGATAATAGAATAAATATCATGGGGAAGGGAATAGGATGGAAGGGAAACAGTTAACAATAGTAATCATGAAAAAGAGAAAAGGGGGAAAAATTGTACAAAAAACATTTATAGCAACTCATGGTGGAGGCTAAGAATTGAGAATCAAGGGAATGTCCACCAAGTGAGGAATGATGGAAAAAGGTGTGCTATATGATTATAGTGGAATGGCCTTGTGCTACAGGAAATGACAAACAGGATGATCCCGGAAAAACCTGGAAAGACTAATGAACATTGATGTATAGTGAAGTGAGCAGAGGTGGGAGAACATTGTGCATAGTTACAGCATTATTGTTCAAAGAGCAATTGTGAATGACTTAACTACTCTCAGCAGTGCAATGATTCAAGACAATCCCAAGGAACTAATGAGGAAGCTTACTATGCACCCCCATAGAAAGAACACTTGTGGATTGTACATATATAACCTGGTTGTGATCTTGTGGAGGGGGAGGAAAGGGAGGGAGGGAGGGAGAAAAATTTGGAACTTTAAATCTTATGAAAATGAATGTTGAAAACTACCCTTACATGTAACAGGAAATAAATAAAATAAATGTTTGTTGCTAAAACAAAACAACAAAAAAACAATATGGGATACAAACAAATTTTCTGTTTAGACCCTATAAAGGTTGTTTGGGGGAAATTGATACAGCAAATTTAATTAATACTTTCACTTAAGAAAAAAAAGGAGTAGGGGGCAGGGTCAAGATGGCAGAGAAAAGACATTGAATGCACACAGTTCTTGACACAATTGCCCCCAAAACAGCAATAAAAGCACCCTTGAAGCAGCAAAGCCCACAAAAAGACAGGCTGAGATTGTTTTCCAAACAATGATGGATTATAGGGGGCTGTGATGGTCTATGAGAACAGTCCAGCCCCATGATCATACCAACATGGCCCCAGGCATGGTGCTCCAAAGTAATTTAACCATGAACCTCTGAATCAGCCACAGTACCAGTGTCTTCTGGGACTAAGCTTATGGTCAGCTGAAGAGGACTACACAGCTGGCCAGGGGGGAAAATACAGGGTTGTCTGCAGGATCCAATGAGATATTCAGCTATCCCATTCCAGCAGGGAACCAGGAAGAAATCATGAGCCACAGGAGACCCAGGTCATGGAGGAGCACAGGCTTGTCAGCAGCTAAGAAACACCACAGCACTCTGCTGGCTGGTTGATTAGCAACTTGGATTGAGGTTATATTCAAAGTGGAGAGCAGGCCATGCGAGAGAGACCTGCGCTCCATCAAACCAAAATACATCGCACTCTCTAAAGCTTGGAAAAGTGTATCTTGGAAGTAAGGCCACACTGTAAGAGGGAGTTAAAAGTCAAGTAAAAGGGGCATCTGGGTGGCACAGTGGACAGAGCACCAGCCCTGGGGTCAGGAGTACCTGAGTTCGGATCCGGCCTCAGACATTTGACACTTGCTGGCTGTGTGACCCTTGGCAGGTCACTTGGCCCCAGTTGCCTCACCAAAAAAAAAAAAAAAAGTCAAATAAAAAATGTCAAGATGAGCAAGCAAAGAAAGTTGAAAACAATAGAAATTTTCTTTAGTGATAAGGAGGATTGAGGTACACCCTCAGAAGAGGATAGCAATCTTGGGGCCCAGACATCCAAAGCTTCAAAGAAAAATATGAATTGGTTTCAGGCCAAGGAAGCACTCAAAAGACTTTGAAGAGAAAGTTGGAGAGATAGAAGGGAGATTTAGAGAGGTGGAGGAAAGAATGGAAAGAGAAATGAGAGCAATACAGAGAGTCTTGAGAAAAAAGTCAACAGCTTAAAAAGCCAAATGGCAAAGGAGATACAAAAGCTCTCTGAAGAAAATTATTGCCTAAGAATTATGATTGAACAAATGGAAGTTAGTGACTTTATGAGAAATCAAGACACAGTAAAGCAAATACAAATGAATAAAAAAAAAAATAGAGGGCAATATGAAATATCTCCTTGGAAAAACAGCTGACCTGGAGAATACATCTAGAAGAGATAATTTGAAAATCATTGGACTACCTGAAAACCATGACTAAAATAAGAGTTTAGATAGCATCTTCCAAGAGACTGTCTAGAAGCAGGAGGTAAAATAGTAATTGAAAGAATTCACCAATCACCTCCTGAAAGAGATTCCAAAAGGAAAACCTCCAGGAATATTATAGCCAAATTTCAGAGCTCCAAAGTAAAGGAGAAAATATTGCAAGGTGCTAGAAAAAAGGAATTCAAATACTGTGGAGCTAAAATAAGGATAAAACGAGATCTAGTAGCATCTACAATAAGGATCAGAGGACAGGGAATATAATATTCAAAACAGCAAAGGAACTGGGACTACAGCCAGGAATCACATACCCAGAAAAACTGAATATCATCTTTCAGAGGAAAAAATGGGAGTTCAATAAAAAGAGGACTTTCAGTCATTGGTATTGAAAAGAAGTGAACTGAATAGAAAATTGACTTTCAAATACAAAACCATAGAGAAGCATAAAAAGGTAAACATGAAAAAGAAATCATGAGGGATATTAAAAGATTAAACTGTTTACATTCCTACATGAGAGGATAATACTTCAAAACTCATAAGAACTTTCTCAGTATTAGGGTAGCTGAAAGGAATATGCTTAGACAGAGGACACAGGTGTGAACTGAATATGAAGGAATGATATCTGTAAAGCATTTATTTTTTGTTTATCCTTGTTCTCTATGGGGCAAGCAGGGTTGGGTGTTTTATGTCTGGGGTCAGATTTGGGCTTGGGACCCACTGGGTCCAGGGCTGGTGTTTTGGTGTTTTGTCCACTCTGCCACCTAGCTAACCCACGATGACATTTTTTAATTGCAGAGCAATGAGGGTTAAGTGATTTGCCCAGGGTCACACAGCTAACAAGTATCAAGTGTCTGAGGCCAGATTTGAACTCAGGTACTCCTGAATCCAGGGATGGTGCTTTATCCAATATGCCACCTAGCTGCCCCTCAACATCTTTAAAATCAGATTGAGAGATAGGAGGAATGCCCTGGTAGAGAGGAAAGGGGAGAGGTGGACTGGAGAGGTGGATTGGGAGAGGGGAGGGGAAGAGGGGAAGGAGTTGGGGAATGAGTGAACCATACTATCATCAGAATTAGCTCAAAGAGAGAATAACATACATACTCAATGGGGTACAGTAATATATTTTTCCCAAGAACTAAAGTGGGAGGGGAAGGAGATATGCAGGAGAGGTGAAAGAAGAAAGGGCAGATTGGGGGAGGGAGCAGTAAAAAGCAAAATACTTTCCAGGAAGATGAAGATGTTCTGTATAACTGTACACATATAACTTATATTGAATTGCTTGATTTCATAGGGAGGGTTGAGGAGGGAGGTAGAATGAAAAATGTAGAACATAGAATTAGCTCAAAGACCTTAATCTTATGAGTGGGCTCAAGGAGGGAATAACATACACACCCAATTGGGAGGCGTAAACAATTTAACCCTTCAGGAAAGTAGGAGGGGAAGAGGATAAGGAGGGAAGGGTGAAAGAAGGTAGGGCAGAGTTGGGGAGGGGCAGCCAGAAGTAAAACACTTTTGAGGAGGAATACGGTAAAAGGTAAAAGAAGATAGAAAATAGAGTAAATATCATGGGAAAGGAATAGGATGGAGGGAAATAGTTATGATGATTGACTATAATGACAAAAGTCTGGTACCTCTTCTCTGTTTGGCTATTGTGAAGAAAATTTTCTGTCAAGCTTAAGTTACTATATACAGTGTTAAGGGTTAAAATTCTAGCTAAACTGTCTAAAATATCTAATGAGTGGTCGCCAATCAATTACAAGCTTTAGCAAGAGTTAGACTTTTAAGCATTTATTAAGGAGAATAAGAATTTGGTAAAGAGAGAGAGAAAGGCCTAGATTCCTATCTATTAAAGGGAGAGCACATTTCTAGCTCCCTTCTCCGCCAGCGTCCTCAGGAAAGAGCCCCAGAGGCAGCGCCAGTCTCTTCCTTCCTCTTCCCACTAGTCCGCGTCACTTCCTCCCGCCAAAGAAAAGACTCCTGGTCTTGCCCTCAAAAACCTTCACTTCATGGGCAGAACTCTTCTACAGTAAGTATCCAGCAGGTGGCGTCATTCCAATTGTTACAACAGGTTATGATGAACAGGATACTATCAGAAAAACCTTTAAAGACCCACATGAATTGAAGCAGAGTGAAATGTACTATATACAAAATCACAGAAATAGTGTATGATGATCTGTTGGGAAGCACCTGGTTATTCTCAGCAAGGCAATGATCCAATATAACTCTGCAGGACTTATGAAAATTGTAATCCATCTACAGAGAAAGAACTGAAAACAGATTGAAACACTTATTTTTTTGATAATTCCTTAATCTGAAGTTTTGTTTTTATCTGTTTTCTCTCTAATGTGGAGTTGTTTAACATGACTACTTATGTATAACAATTTGATTTGCTTGAGTTCTTGTGGTGGGGGGTGGGGGGGAAGTTGGGAAGGGAGGGAAGAAGAGAAGTTACACAAAGTTTTAAAAAAATGATGTCAAAATTTGTTTTTACATGTAATTTGGAAAATAAAATTCTAAATAGAAAAAACAAGAAAAAAGGGAATAAAATGTATAGAGAAAAAAATACATTTTTTGTTAAGCCATGATTGATTTTGAATCCTCTAGCAAGCATTGATTTTCACAGAACAAATATTCTTATAGGAGGTAACAACAACAAATCACTAAAGTTTGCAAAATATTTTACATATATTTTCTTATTTGGACCTCACAACAATCTTATGAGCTTGAAAATCTAGCTATTAATTACTTTTTTTAAAACTTAAGTGAAGAAACAGACTTAGAGAGGTTAAGATAAAAGGGGTTAAGGAGAAGAACTGAAATGCAGGTCCTACTGACTTTTCTAATTTCTTAACTTCCCTCCTCAAGCCCCCCCACCCTTGTGGTATGTGATTGTAATGGAATACTATTGTTCTATAAGAAATGATGAGTTCAAATCCATCCTGAGAAACTTGACACTTACTAGCTGTGTGACCCTGGGCAAGTCATTTAACACTCATTGCCCCACCAAAAAGAAAAAGAAGAAAAGAAATGATGAAAGGGATGGTATCAGAAAAACTTGAGAAGACATGTATAAAGAGATTTAAAGTGAAGTGAGTTGCAATAGAAAAACAATTTACATAGTGTAAACAACAGTGTAAAGAAAAATTATTTGAAAAACTTGAGAACTCTGATCAACCACAATTTTAGAGGTCTCAGGGTGAAATAAGTTATCTACCTCCTGACAGATTGTATAGACACAAAAGCAGATGAAGACAAATTTTGTTGGACATGGCCAATGTGAGAATTTATTTTCTTTGAGCATGAAATGTTTTGGAAAGAGATTTTGTTTTGCTTTCTCAATGGATAAGGCAAAGAGAGAAAATGGGAAAATTTAAATTGATTTTTTTACAACTACAGTAACTATTTTGGAATCTGCCCTCTGATTAGATCATTGACTCTTTTGAGAAAAGGTCAAAATCAGTAAGGTTGGAAGGAAGAAAGAAATAAAAAGTAAACAACATGTAACTACAACCTACTTACTATATGGTGATCCTGTTATATCAGGTGTGTGCTCATTTTTAAAAATAGCCAGAGTAAAAATTAGGGAAAAAGAGTCCTTTTTTAAAAAAGTATTTCCCACACACTCAATTAAAATCATATAGGATTATATGGCAGATAAAACCAGAAAGAACTCATTTTAATGATTCACTAAATAGCAACAGCAAGTTAAAAAAAAAAAAAAAGAGGGAAACAGATGCTCATCTAAAGTGCTTCCTAGCATCAGGGGAATGATCTTCATAGAATCCAAATAGGATTTTCTGTGTATGGTAAAGTTCTCCAAATGCTTTTATTTGCAGATGACATTCTACTAATTTTATTAAACCCTGGAATACCATAAAGCTTCCCCAAGGAAATCCTCAGTCATTCAACAATAAGATGTCTAAGCATCCACACAAGAAAAACAAAGCATCTAAAAATCACAAATTGCCAAGATTACAACATACAGTTGGATGAGCAATCCGTCACTATCTTCTGGAGGCACAGGCTTTAGAAACAGGCTGAGAATTGTCAGGAATGCAGAGGTTCTAGACAATAGCTATGAAACTATGTTGTTTTCAATGCTGCTGCTTGATTCTACACACATTTTTTTTTAAAAATCTATCTCTAATATCACTTGGTGGTATTTTGAGTAAACATCATAAAACACAGCAATTTCTTAAAAGTAAAAATTCTAAGTGATCTTAAAGGACAGTGTAAAGCTATCTTCTTGCTATAAAAAGGGGCTATATGATGATATTCAGTACAAGAAGAGGTACATACATCTTTCCCAAGATGACTAATGCAGAAATATGTTTCATGTGATTGTACATATATAACCTCTATCAGATTATTTTCTGTCTTGGGGGAGGGGAGAGGGAAGTGAGGGAAGGAGAAGAATTTGGAATTAAAATCCTTATGAAAACAAATGATGAAAACTATCTTTACATGTACCTGGAAAATAAATACTTTTATGATTAAAAATATGGCATACAAAACATCATAAAATACTGGAAAAGAAAATTGAATATTCATGTATCAAAAGTGAGAGTTGATGAAATAAGAAAGCCAAGATGGTGGAATAGAAGGTAAATTTTATCAACATCCCCTTCCAAGCACCTTTAAAATAACACCTCAAGTCATATTCTAGAGCAGTAGATCCAACAAAAGATCGAAATGTGATGTTTTTCTAGCCCGAGACAATTTACAAGTTTAGAAAGAGAGATCTGTGATACTGGGGTAGGGGCTGGTTCAGAGTGCATAGAGTTGTAACACCAGTTATGACCCTTGGTGGAGGTAATTAAAGTGCTAGTACTTTCCACTGCAGGAGCTCTTTCTGGAGCTCTTGCTCCAGAAATGGAATTGGATAAATTGTCGGAAAAAGATTACATGGGAGATAGCATAGGTGCTTGTTACAGGACCAGGCACTCTTCAGTACCTCCATTTCCTATTATCCTCTTTAAGGTTGTGGTTACATAGTGTCACAGTTCAGTGGTGGAGATGAACACTAACATTTGTAGTATCGAGGGAGCAGGTTCTCCACCTAGATAACAGCTGGAGTGAGGGAGATAATTTGGAACTCAATTTAAAAAACAAATGATTAGCCCAAGATTCAGGAGGACCTGAGTTCAAATCTGGCTTCGGACACTTGACACTTACTAGCTGTGTGACCTTGGGTAAGTCACTTAGCCCTCATTGCCACCACCACCCCCCCCACAAAAATATATATAGATATGTGAGTATATAATTAGATATATGCACATGTATATGCTGATGGTTGTCAGATATACAACCTAAATGTGGCACTACCTTTTTTTGTTTGTATTTGTTTTAAATTTTATTTTAATCTGTATTTGTAATTGGGTTGGACTGCAGATAGGCAAGTTAGAGTACCAGAGACTTTCCTGAAGCACCTGAGTGGTTGAGTGACTTTCCCATGGTTATATAGACAGTATGGGACAGAGGAATACCTTAAACCCACATCTTCCAGACTTAAAAGTGTAGTCTTTAAACACTCTGGAACACTAATGCACTACTCTCTAAATACTAAAAGAACAAGAGAAAAACATTCAGCACTGTGCTTGATCCTTTTTCCTGAACTGATGAACGAGAATTACATAGGATTCAAAGTAGAGGGGTTGGAATTTATACTGTCTAGGAAATATACACACCATTAAGATATAAGATAGAGTTATTGGAGGGATTTCATATTTTAATGCAAATTATCTGAGTGCATTGCTATGCATAAAAGCTTTATCATTAGATTGTATACTCCTCAAAAGTAGAGACTGTCATTGTTTTTGTTTTTGTTTTTTGTCTTTTTAAAGCTAATAGCCAACACAGTGCCTTGCACATATCAGGTTCTTGTATATATATAATATAATATATATACATGTATATGTATGTATGTATGTGTATATATGTTGGGGAGGGAAAGGGAGATAATACAGAATTCAAAATGTATTTATACATTCATACATACACACATATAATACATTATATATATATATAATACATTTTGAGTTCTGTATTGTCTCCCTTTAATTCCCAATCCTGCATGAGAAAATGCCAACATTGGATACAGATTTATACATGAAACCTTACAATATACTTTCATATAGCTATTCTTTCTCTGGAAACAAATACTGTTTTCCTTTATAAGTACTTCATAGTTGATTGGAATCATATAATGCAGAATAGCTTAGTCATTCACAGTTACTCTTTGAACAATATTGCAGTTACTGTATAAAGCATTATTTTGGTTCTGATTACTTTATTATGCATTAGTTCATGGAAATTTTTTCATGTTTTTCTAAAACCAATCTGCTTGCAATTTCTTGTAACACTATAACATTCCATCACAATTATATACTACAACTTATTCAGCCATTCCTCAATTGATGGGCATCTCTTCAATTTCCAATTCTTTGTCATCACAAAGAGAGCTATTATAAAAATTTAAGAACATACAAGTTCTTGTCGTTTTTTCCCTGATTACCTTGGGAAACAGATTTAAAGTTGTATTGCTGGGTTGAAGGGCATTCACAGTTTTATAACTCTTTAGACATAATTCCATATTGTTTCCCAAAATGGTTGAATCAGTTTACAATTCTTCCAACAGTGCATTAATGTCCCCATTTTTTCTTATCCCCTCCAGCATTTATAATTCCCCCCAAAAGCATTTTAGCCAATCAGATAGGTGTGAGTAGGCACCTCAGAATTATTTTAATTTGCATTTCTGTAATGAATAGTAATTTAGAGGATTTTTCATGGGACTATTTATAGCTTTGATTTCTTCTTCAAAAAAACCTGCCTGTTTATATTCTTTGACCATTTATCAAATGGGGAATGACTCATATTCTTATAAATATGATTCAGTTATCTATATATTTGAGAGATAAGGCTTATATCTGAGAAACTGGTTATAACCATCACCACCCCACCCCACAATTTTCTGCTTTCCTTCTTTTTTTTTTTTTTTTTTTTTTTTTTATTGAGGCAATTGGGGTTAAGTGACTTGCCCAGGGTCACACAGCTAGTAAGTGTTAAGTGTCTGAGGCCGGATTTGAACTCAGGTACTCCTGACTCCAGGGCCAGTGCTCTATCCACTGTGCCACCTAGCTGCCCCTCTGCTTTCCTTCTAATGTTGGTTACATTGGTTTTACTTATATAAAAACCTTTTTAACGTAATGTAATCAAATTACTAATTGTATATCCCACAATGTCCTCTATCTATGGTTCATTCCTAAACTCTTCTCAGATTAATCCATAAATCTGATAGGTAATATGTTCCATCCTATCCTAATTTACTTATTATATCTTCCTTTATATCTAGGTTATGTATCCATTTGACCTTTTCTTGATAAATTGTATAAGATATTGTCCTATATCTAGTTTCTGATGGACTGCATTCCAGTTTTTTCGGAAATTTTTACCAAAGAGTACATTTTTGTTCTAGACACTTATGTCTTTGTGTTTATCAAACAAAGTTATTATAGTAATTTGCTACTAAGTATTATATACATGTTATTCCTCTAATTCATCATTCTATTTCCTAGCTAATAGTTTTGATAAATACTGCTGTGTATTATGTTTTGAGATCTGGTAATACTTAATCTCCTTAATTTATGTATTTTTCATTAATTCCTTTGATATTATTGGCATTTTGTTCTTCCAAATAAGTTTTGTTATTATTTTTTATAGCTCAATAAAATATTATGGGTAGTTTAATTGGGATGAATTTGAATAAATTGATTAGTTTAGGTAAAATTGTCATTTTTATTTTATTTGCTCAGCCCACTCACAAAAAATAATAGTTTCCAATTATTTAAATCTTTATTTTTAAATTTTATTTGTGATAAGTAATTATATTTTATACATATATCAAACATTGCTATAATGTACAAAAAGACACAAATATGACATATATAATGTAAATTTTCTACATTACATTTAGATATACCTAGATCTATTCTAATACATATAACAGTATTTTAATTCCTTAAATAACTTTTATAAATAACAAAAACATATCAATTTATATAAATAATTTATATGACAAATTTGTTTAACTGTAATTACTATATAAATACCTAAATAACTCATAAATGCACAAGATATAGATATATATGTGTATATGTGTGTGCAAATACATATATACCTCCTGTACTCTTCCCAGAGCACTCCTCCCCCACCTTTCCAGATTAAGCATTTGTATTTATCTTCCTCTATTCCAATCTCTATCCCTTCCTTGCCTTCTCCCCTCCCTGCTCCCCCTCCCTGAAGCAGTAAATAATCTGATATGGGTTATCATGGATAACCCTTGGAAAACATCACCATATTTGTCACTTAATGAAAGAATGTGAAAAATAGCATGCCACAATCTGTTCCATCAATATCACCTGGAGGTGGACAGTATGCTTTATCAATATTCCTTTAGGACTGACTTGTATCATTAATTGCTGATAACAGTCAAGTCATTCACAGTTCTTCATCCAATATTGCTGTCTCTGTGTCGAGTACTCCCCCCTGGTTCTGCTCACCTCCCAATACATCATTTCATACATGTCTTTCCAAGCTTTTTTGAAGCTTTTTTTTTTCAAATAATTTTTATAGTAATGAGATTAATTGTTCTTTAAAAGTTTGGTAGATGAGTTCAAATACGGCCTCAGACACTTGACACTAGCTTTGTGACCCTGGGCGAGTCACTTAACCCCCATTGCCCTGAAAAAAAATTAAAAAAAAAAAAGTTTGGTAGAAATCCACCTGTGAATCCATCTGGTCCTAGAGATATTTCAACTCATTCAACTTCTCCTTCAGTAACCCAGATGCTATACCACTTGGTGTATACATGTTAAGTACTGATACGACTTCATTATCCATGGTACCCCTCATTCCCAGTGCCCAATTTTAATTTTTAAGGAAGTATTTTCTTCAGTAAGCTTTTGCACCACATATTCCATTTGGCCAATTTTAAGTTTTAAGGAGTTGTGGAATTTTCAGTGGATTTTCCCCTTTTGGTTAATTGTATTTTTTAAGGAATTGTTTTACTTGGCCAATTTTTGTCCTTTTTTCAAGTTATTGACTCTTTCTTGCATACTTCTCATTTATTTTCCCTTTTTGTTCTTCCACTTCTTTTATATGATTTTAAAAATCCTTTTTGAACTCTTCCAAGAAGGCTTTTTGGTCTTTATACCAATTCATCTTCCCCTTTGAGGCTTCAGATACAAGCATTTTGCCAGTGTTGTCCTCTTCTGCATTTGTGTTTTGGTCTTCCTTGTCACCATAATAGTTTTAAATTGTGAGGGTTCTTTTTTGTTTCTTACTCATATTATAACCTATTTCTTTACTTTCAAAGTTGAGCTCTTATCCTGGAGCACAGGGAACACTTACCCAAGCTTTTTGTCCTGGAGGCAAGGGGTCTGATCAATGGTTTTCTGTTCTGAGGCCTCAGCAGCTTGCAGTAGCTTGCTCACTGAACTGAGGTGGCCAGGCCTAGTAGCACCTGTTGTGTAGGCATAGCCCAACTGGTAGATTGTCTTCTGTGTTGGGACTGGGTGTGGGGCCTTATAACTAGCCTGCTGTGTCAGTAGCCTTCTGAGCCCTGACCAAGAGTCCTTAGTTGCTAATCTCTTTTGTGGCTAAGAGCCTCATGCTGGCTTTCTCAGAAGCCTCTGTGCTGCACTGTGCTCCCCTTTTACATAAGTGAAAAAGATCTTTTCTATAGTCCTCTTAAGTTATTTTAAGCAGATAGACTGTTTCACTCCATCTTTTCGTAGATTCTGTAGCTCTAGAATTTGTTTAGATGCTTGATTTAATGTGGTTTCCTAGGGAAATTTGGGAAAGCTCAGGCAATTTCTTGGCTTCCCTCTGCCATCTTGGCTCTGCTTCACACCATGCCATTTTTCTATGCAGACTCCTTCTAACTACCTTAATAAAGATAAAATTCTTAGGAGTTACACTTAATATCTTACTATAAAAGAATTTAAACAATTTAATCATATTATGTTCTTTGTGATTTATCTTTCATTTCTGTCATTTTGTACTTTTCTGGAATTTTGTATTTGAAAATAAATTTTTCTATTTGGCTCTGTTAATCTGGAATTCTTGAAAGTCTTCTATTTCTTTAAATATTTTGTTCCCATGAAGAATTATTGTCATTTTGTCTGGTATGTTGTTGTTATTGTTGTTGTAGTTGTTGTTATAATCCTAGTTCCTTTTAATTACAGTCTATCTTTTTCTAAACCATTTTCTCCTTTATTGAATGTGCTAAATCTACTTTCATTCTGACTGTGGCTCCATGATATTTGAATGGTTTCATTCTAGTTGCTTGATGTATTTTTTTCTTTCACAATTAGGCTCTAATTTGGCTGTAATATAACTGGAAGTTTTCATTTGGGGTTCTTTTTCAGGAGGGTATTGGCACATTCATTCAATTTCCATTTTACTCTATTCTTCTAGGATATTAGAGCTGTTTTCCTTAAGAATTTCTTGAAATTTGATGTATAGCCTCTTTTATTTTATCATATCTTTCATACAGTGCAGTGTTTGTTTTTTTTTGTTTTGTTTTGTTTTTTGTTTTTGTTTTTTGGTGAGGCAATTGGGGGTAAGTGACTTGCCCAGGGTCACACAACTAGTAAATGTTAAGGGTCTGAGGCCAGATTTGAACTCAGGTCCTCCTGAATCCAGGGCCAGTGCCTTATCCACTGTGCCACCGAGCTGCACCTAGTCCAATGATTCTTTTTGTTTGTTTGTGTGTTTGGTTTTTTGGGGGGCAATGGGGGTTAAGTGACTTGCCCAGGGTCACACAGCAAATAAGTTTCAAGTGTCTGAGGTCAGATTTGAACTCAGGTACTCTTGAATCCATGGCCTGTGTTTTATCCATTGTGCCACCTAGCCACCCCTCCAATGATTCTTATATTACTTTCTCCCACATCTATTATCCAATTATATTATTCTCTGATATCTTCAACATTTTCTTTGATATTTAAATTTTTTAAAATTTTCTAATTGTTTCTTGGTGTCTCATGGAATCATTAGTTCCCATTTGACCAATTCTAGTCTATAAAGAATTATTTTCTTCTTTTACCATTTGGCACATTCTTTTTTGTTTTTGTTTGTTTGGGGTTTTTTTTGGCAGGGCAATGAGGGTTAAGTGACTTGTCCAGGGTCACACAGCTAGTAAGTGTCAAGTGTCGGAGGCCAGATTTGAACTCAGGTCCTCCTGAATCCAGGGCTGGTTCTTTATTCACTGTGCCACCTAGCTGCCCCTGGCCCATTATTTTTTAAGGAGTAATTTTGTTTATTTTGGGGTTTGGGTTTTTTTTTTGGCCTCTTACCATTATTCTCTTGCATTGCTCCCATTTATGTTTTCCAATATTTCCTCTACAATTTTTATTTTATTTTATTCTATTTTGTTTTGGTTTTATCTCTTAATCCTTTCTACAAATTCCTCTTGAACTGATGTTAAATCTGCATTTTTCTTGGATGTTTTGTTTACAAATATTTTCACATGCTTTTCTTCTTCTGAGTTTGTGTCTTAAATTTCTATTGCAACAGTAGATTTTTAAGGTCAGATTATTTTTTGTTTTTGTTGTTTGTTCACTTTCCCAGCCTATCCCTTTACTTTGAACTGTGTTAGAGTTATACTCTCTGGGGCAGCTAGGTGGCACAGTGGATAGAGCACCGGCCCTGGAGTCAGGAGTACCTGAGTTCAAATCCGGCCTCAGACACTTAACACTTACTAGCTGTGTGACCCTCGGCAAGTCACTTAACCCCAATTGCCTCACTAAAAAAAAAAAAAAAAAAAAAGAGTTATACTCTCCTCATCAGGGTTTTCAGGGATCACTCTCTTAAGCTTAAGACTTTTTCCCCAGTTGTTTTCACAGATAGTAATAGTGTTTTATAAGTTTATAGTGCTTTAAATTGGTATATGAGGAGAGGTGTGGTTAGTGCTCCCCCTTTCTGCCTTCTAGTCCTTACCCAGGAAGGGCCTTTGTTCTCTTGCTACCATAAGCTCTAGGGCCAGCACTTCTCAGTGCTCTGTAATTGTCACTCAGAACTGGATATTGGGCAATGGTGTTATTAAACAGCATCCAATCCTGCACCCCGTGCCAATTCAGGGTTGCACTCTAATCTTTTTCTGATCAGTTGTCCAATTGTTATACCTTTTCTGGGCCATGAAAGCTCTCAAAACTGTTGCTTCTTCTGCTGTCCCTACCACCATTTCTAGTGCCCACAATTAATATGGCTGCCACACTGCACTGCTAGCCAACTCCCAACCTAGTGCCACAGACTTCTGGCCTCCTAAGTTATCCTGGGCTCAAAAACAAATGTCTCACCTTGACCTATTGTTGACTGTGCTCCACTAGAATTCAATTTGGTGAATTATTTTAAAGTTTTTTGGATGAGAGTATTGAGAGAGTTTGCCTAGAATTCTCCCTCTGCTTAGCCCTCTTGGCTACCAATAGCAGGTTCTTATAAATATTTTTTAAGCAAATTAAATTTAATTGTTGTAGAGGTTCATGAAAATATGTTACTTCCTATAGAATAAGTCTGCCTTGAAGTTTATTTAGTCCCTGAGAAAACAGACTATTTCTCTCCTATACTATTTCCTATTCAAGTTCAAATGTCCATCTCTGGCTCTTTTCCTTTCAGTGATATCTTGAAGGAAGCCTGAGAAGCCAAGATGAGGATATGAGGAGAAAGAGTTGGCCAAGAATGGGTTTTAGCCAGAGAAAATTCCGAGAGATGAGAAATGGAGTGGGATTTTTTGTTTATTTATTTGTTTGTTTGTGGAGGAGCAAGGTAGTCAATATTACTGGATTGAAGAGTATGTGAGGAAAGGGATTGTGGAATACAAGAAAAGTATAGACACACATACATTTTATAAGCACACACACACACACACACATATATATGCATTTCTATATATACACAGTGTATATGTGCATATACATGTGTGCATATATATATCCACAGTAGATTAGATATCTTGAGCCAGCAGAGTATAATAGAGAGCATGACAGCTTTTGAGCCACAAGGACCTGAAATCTATTCTTGCCTCTTAGACTTACTGTTTGTGCGATCTAGGAAAGTATTCTAGTGGAATAGGCCACACATAAAGAATGTAAGTTGCAAAGAAGGGGCCAACATACATTAGTGGAGAAATTTTCCTCCCCATGGAGTTCCCCATATGAGTGAAATCCTCGGAATAGTCACTATTTCTACTTGTTTAATAAAACTCATTTGAACCAAATTCAAAGTGTTTTTCTATCTATTATCTCATTTTAATCCCCAAACAACATCCCTTAGTGTTGTAGACAGAATTGATGCTGTTTTCCATATAGACAATAACATTGTGTATATGTGGTAGACACAAATATAGTGATTTGCTCAATATTTATTTGTTTGTTTGTTTTTATTTCTTTCACTGTATCCTCAGTGTTGCTTAGCATAAATCCTGGCTCATAAGTGCTTAATAAATGGTCTTTAACTAGCTGGGCCATGGACTAATTCCAGTTCTCTGATCTAGTAGAAAGAACCTCTCAAATTTATTAAAACTATATGTTGGACTTGTTCTGAAATTTAAAACACTTGACACAAGGTCTTTCTATGTATAATCCTTTTCATATAGTTTAAATTGTATTTGAAAAATGCACAGAGGAAATATTGCATTGATATAACAGTGGAATTAGGAGGCACAATAAATCAGAAGATATTCTGGGATCTTTTCTTTCCAAAATTTTTTTTGGATTGATTGTAATAATTGAAGCTGGAATTTCCTTTGGTATTTTGCCACTACTGGTTCCAGATACTGTGCTCTGTGGTCACTCTACTCATCACTCTCCTAATTATTGCAATACTGCCTTTTGCTATAATGTTCTCTCCTAACTATGTAGCTCTGATGTCAATTAGTTCATAATCTAACCTTTTTGAATGGAAAAATAAATAGTAGCAGGGAGGAAATAGGCCACCAAAAAAGAAGCTCTGGAGAGGAAGGGGAGAAGAGTCAAGTATAGCTGTTTTTAATAGATCAAAGAAACAAATACTTCTTCCCTGCTTCCTCCAGACTGCCAAAGTCTTTGAATTACAGGGGGAGTGCTAAAATGCCTTGGCTGGCTGGGCATCATTTTTTATCTCTGCATTCACACAGTGAGTTCACTGTATGCCACTTCAGCAACTCAATTTTAAGAATTTGTAAAATATAGGAGGAAAATAGTCTACAAAAAGAAACATCAATCTTTTTTTCCCCTAGCATGTTAATTTTTCAACTCATGTGCCTCTTCAATACCAGTATGCTGGCATATATTCTTGGTACATTCTATATAATAATAAATAACTGTAAAATAGCAGATATAGAATACTTTTAGGTAGATATTGTGCTATCCAATTAATTTAAGATCTAAGACATGTAAGTATATCTTTCAATAATCCAGATTAAAACTCATCCATATCTACCAATCTGTATAATTATTGCCAAGCTCTCTAGCAATTATTCCTCACCCAGTCCTAACAACATGCTGGCATCACTCATTATATTCTCTTGAAATTCCAAAGATACCAATGGAACATATGTCCTCAATTTTACCTTGTTCACACTGTATGATCCGATCATACTCTTAAAAATGCATTAAGAAATCTTCATGACAATATTCTTTTATAAAATTCTAGGTATTTTTGTTTGTTTGTTTTTTGGCAGGGCAATGAGGGTTAAGTGACTTGCCCAGGGTAACACAGCTAGTAAGTGTCAAGTGTCTGAGGCCGGATTTGAACTCAGGTCTTCCTGAATCCAGAGACAGTGCTTTATCCACTGCACCACCTAGCTGCCCCCCAATAAATCTCTGTTTTTAATGAATGTGTTGGAGCCTTCTTATTCCCACAATGAGGCTCCTTCTTGACTTTTGAATGATTTAATTTTTTTTTTGGTGTCTAAGGTGATAAGCCTACATTTGGTTCAAGAAAAGGGATACTAAGATTTAGTATACACTATGAACTTAATACGTTTTAGAAGTGGTAGGTAGATAGCTTTGAAATATAAATTAAAAGATAGTGTGGTTAAAAAAAAACAAATAAAATTAAATTAAAAAAAGATAGTGTGGTTGTCTAGGGAATTATTTTTTAAATGATCAAATATTTGTTTCTTCCCTCCTGCCACTAAATGAAAAAGAAAAAAGGAGAAACTAATTACTGTTAATAAATAAGCTAGTCAAGCAAAATAAATTCCCATAGTCGCCAAGGTCAAAATGCCTGTACTCTTTGCATATTATTAATCTATCAATTCTCTTTTTGGAGGTGGGTGATAATTTTCACCAATGTTTCTCTTGTACTGTAATTGAATGATTCATTTTCATGGTGCTTAAGATTTTTTAAAAAAATATTTTTTCAATGTTGTCCTTATAAAACAAATCTTTTGCCTGGTTCTACTCAATTCATTTTGTATCAATCCATATGATTTGTTCTAAATTTTTCTGAAACTCTCTTTTCTTTTATTTTTCTAATAATAAATTATTTCATTATATATAAATACCATAATGTATTCATACCCTAGTTCAGAGTTTTTTGAACTTTCATTTCCCCCCTTTTCAGCCAAGAAATTTTTCCATGACCCCAGGTATATAGATGTATAAAATAGGTATACATAAACTTTTACTGTTGCCAAATTTTTCCAACCCCACATTTTGTCACAACCAACAGTTTAGGAAGCTTTTCTCTAGTTGATAAGTACTCCCCTTATTTTCTAGTTCTTTGATACCATAAAAAGAAATAATATTCATGAAGGCAAAAGAACTAGTAATATTTTTGAACAGAAAATATATTTTCTCTTTCTTTGATTTTCTTGTAAGTCATAGACCTAGGAGTGATATTATTAGATAGAGAGGAAGGCAGATTATTTATTTTTTAAGAATAATTCAAAATTACCTTCTAAAATTGCTGGGCCAATCCACACCTCAACCAAAAAAATGTATTAATGTACCAGTAGCCTAATATTTTCTTCTAGTCTCTCTAAAAATTTGTCATTTTCTTTTAATTTTCTTCTTATGGATATGAGGTGGAATCTCAGAGTTTCCTTAATTTACATTTATCTAATTATTAGTTATTTGTAGCATTTCTCCTTTTGAGAATTGCATTTTTGTTCCTTTGACCACTTATCCTTTAGCTGCCCTTCAAGTCTTCCTAGATGTTCACATTGCACAGTCCTAAGAAATGCTTTAATTATGTGGATAATGCTGTGGTGAATGTCAACATGACTCTCAAGCTGATCATCTTTCTCTTTCTGGTAGAAAATCTGATGAGTTCCTAAAAGTTGGATATTTCTATGTGGCTTATTACATGCATAACCTAGACTGGATTGAGTATGCTCAGTTCATATAACATGGAGGCTTTGGTGGGGATAGCCTCCTTTTATTGTGGTCTTTAAAACTGGTAAGATTGATTTCGATTGTTCCCTTTTGGCTGTTATCATTTCTACCTATTTTCCACCCCATTTATCTGCTGCCTTAAATATGGTAATGATCCTAGTTAATCCACAATGTAGGCTTTATGAACAAACTCAATAGGATTATACTGTTTACATTCCTATATGCAAAAATGATATTTGCAACTCCTAAACAATTATCACTATCAAGACAGAAGGAGTCTACAAAGACAGATATCATTGGTATAAAAGGAGTGTTGAGAAACAGAGCTGTACTGGGAGGGGAAATGGAGAGGAATAAAGGAGAAAAATTATCCCACATAAAAGAGGCACACAAGGAAGAGCTTTTACAATGAAAGGGGAAGGAGTGTGGGGTGGCAAGCAATGCTTAAACCTCACTCTTATAATAATTGGTACAAAGAGGGAAGAGTTTATATATCTAGATATAGATAAATATACACATACATATATATACATATGTATATATGTATAAGTATGTGTGTATGTGTATGTATCATATAAATATACATATTCACTCAATCAGTGGAGTATAGAAACTTATCTTACTCAACAGGGTAGTAGGAAGTAGGAAAAGAAGGGCATAAAAGAAAGTGAAGGGGAAGGTAATAAAAGGGAGGGTGGCTTAAAGGGACAGAAGTAAAACAAACTTTTGAGGAGAGAAAGGGTAAAAAGAAAGGTAAAGTGATAAACAGAAGAAAATAGAATGGAGAGAAATACACAGTGATCATAACTGTGAATATGAATAAGATGAACTCACTGATAAAAGGGAAGTTAATAGCAGAATGTATTAGAAACCAGAAGCCAAAAATTTATTTTTACAAGAAATACACAAAAGAGAAAGACACACACAGAGTTAAAATAAAGGCCTAGAGAAGTTTAAAAAAGTTTTTTTAAAAAAGATAATTCCTGCCTTGATTATAGCACCTTTAAATAAATGAAATCTTTTTCAAAAGTATTGTCTGAATTTCTCAAGAGTGTCATCATGGTGTAGTTTATAGAGAGCTCAACTCCTACACTGGAAAACCTAATCCTAAATCTATCTCTGACACATACTGACTTTATTAATCTGGGCAAGTCATTTATCTACTTAGTGCTCCAGGTCAGGGATGTAAAACTCATAGGCAGCCTCCCTGATGTGGCTGAAACAGGTTAAAATATAATTGGGAAATACTTTTTTAAATAAATAAAACCACAATATAATATAAATAATGTTAATGTGTACTTTTCTAAATCAATATGTGGCAGCAGGGATCTTTATATATGCTTTACTATTTGACTTTGAGAATACTACTCCAGATATCTCTCTGATTACTAGTTTTAGGGAAGGCAATCACTTCCAATTGGTAGAGGAATCTCTTTCTTGGATCTTCCCTACACCAATGAAATTACAGGTCCAGTCCATATTTGAATTTCACACCAAAAATCCTCAATCTCATGCTTTCTTCTTCAGATGAAAGTAGAATTCCTTAATTAAAAAAACATGGTCATAAATGAACTTGTATTTGATCTAGCTTCCTTACTTTAGTCTTCTTGTCTACTATCTCAAGAAAAGGCAAAGTTTATATTCTGGTTTCCCTTTTCTACTCTTTGGACCAACACTAGGCATTAATTTCATCCCCCAGCAGGGTCTTGCCTGGACCTTGGTATCAGGTTGTTTGACTCTGTACACTTAAATAGTAGTTTTTTCTTTATTTGTTTTGTTTTGTTTTGAATTAATTCAAATGGTAGTCGAGTAAGTTAATTCCAAAAAAGGAATTTTAAAAGAGAAATTGTTAACTTAATTTTGTTAATGACCTGTCCTAATTGTCTAATTTCTAAATATACCACTTGTCCTCTCTTTAGAAATTAGAAAAATCCCCCTCATGGAAATCAAGTGCCAACCTTGCTAGCTAAAATGGAAGAGAAAAAAAAATCAAATAACTTCCTTGGTTTTCAGGAAAGTGGAAATACAGCCTAGTAATATAAGTAAAGTTAGACTGGTAGATTGGGCATCAAAGCATCATCAATATTTTTCATGAGGTTTGTGATACTTCTTAAATTTTTCTGTTGTAAGAAAATTATACTTATAATCATCATAACAGTTCTTAACCTTGGCATCAGAATGAATACTGAAAGAAGTACCAACATAAAAAGACACAAGGCTATATAAAATAATTTTGGTTAGGTTGTTTTAATGAATTATAAAATTCAGAATGGTAGTTTGCCCTCCCATACACCTGAGAAAATTTCATAACCAGTTCAAATACTCTAAACTCAAATTAATTTTTTCACATAATTTTACCTCTACACATCCTGGGTATTCTATATACCATTCCTTGAGTTTTGATAATACCATTTTCTTCATCCATAACATGTTCATCAAAATTTCCACATATTGGAATCCTATCCAGTACCTAAAACCTAGTTCAAATGCCATTTCCCCTGGTCTCCCCCACCATTGAAAAATACTTGTTCTAGGGGCAGCTAGGTGGCACAGTGGATAGAGCACACCCCCTGGAGTCAGGAGGACCTGACTTCAAATCCATCCTCAGACACTTACTAGCTGTGTGACCCTGGGCAAGTCACTTAACCCCAATTGCCTCACAAAAAAACCAAAACAAAACAAAAATATGGATTGAGAAATACTTGTTCTCACTTTTCATAATGATTTGGCATTATCTTTTACACTTACTATATTTCATATTAAATTTGTTACATGTTAAATTCTACTAGATTATAATCTCTTTGGGAGCAGTAATTTTATCTTATTTTCTTTTGTATTTTTTCTGACACATGCATTGTAGGTGATTAATAAATACCTATTGAAAATTGAAAAATGTTGCTGAATAGAACTGAAACAGTAAAATCCAAACTAGATAATATGGTGAGTGGAGACATAGAGTAGATTGACACATTTCATCCTGGGAAAAGGATAGGATTGATTTGATTTTGCTGGTTCATTTTTTCATAAGTAGTTAGGAACTGAAGGAAATGGTACTATTGGCTTACATTGGAGTAATAGACAAGGAAGGTATAGAGACTATAGTCTGGGAGAAGGGAGCATAGTAAAGTGTTGCTGGGACTTTCTTGAATTATTGCTCCTGAAGAAGCTAACACTAATCTGGTTCTAATACCAGTTCAACCTCCTAGCAGTCATGTAATTTTGGAAACATTAACCTGGAGTTCTTAACCTGTGTGTGTGTGTGTGTGTGTGTGTGTGTGTGTGTGTGTGTGTGTGTGTGTGTGTGTGTGTGTGTGTCATGGACTCTATTGGAAATCTCATGAACTCTGTGGATTCCTTTTTGGAATGTTTTTAAATGTACAATATAAACTCTATAAAATTGCAAAGGAAACCAAATGTTAGTGAAAATAAAGAAATCATTTTTTTTCCTCTTGCAGTCGCAAATGCCCCCCTTTTTTGTGAGACAATTTACCACATTCAATTTCCCCCCTTCTTCCATGTGATATTTCTTACCACTTTATTTTGGGTTTTTTGGGTGTCATCCCCTCAATGTCACCTTATAACCACACCCTCTGTCTCTGTCGACATATACTCCTAATTGCTCTTATAATAAAGTTAAGATTAATAATTATCATGGTGTCATATCAAAATATAAACAAGTTTAATCTTATTGAATTTCTTACATTTATTCTTTTTTCTTTCTTTTTTACATTTTTATGTTTCCCTTGAATCTTATATTTGGAAGTCAGTTTTTTTTTTTAACTCTGGCCTTTTAATCAGAAATGCTTTAAAATTCTCTATTTCATCAAATGTCCATTTTTCTCCTGAAAATTTATACTCCATTTTGCTGGGTAGGTGATTCTTGGCTGTAAAACTAATTCCTTTGCCTTCTAGTATATCACATTACAAGCCCTGTGTTTCTTTAATATGGAAGTTGCCAAATCCTATATAATTCTGAGTGTAGCTCCATGATATTTAAATTATTTCTTTTTGGCTGTTCGCAATACTTTTTCCTTGATCTGAGAGCTTTAAAATTTTGTTATGATGTTCCTGAGAGTTTTCCTTTTTGCATCTCTTTTAGGTGGGAATCAGTGCATTCTTTCAATTTCTATTTTACCCTCTAGTTCTAATATATCAGGTCAGTTTTCTTTTATAATTTCTTGAAATATTAAGTCAAGGTTTTTTGTTAGGTTTGGTTTGCTTATTTGTTTGTTTCTTTTGTTTCCAACATGGCTTTCAAGTAGCCCAATAATTCTTATAATATCTCACCTGCATGTATTTTCTAGGTCAGTTTTTTTTTCCAATGAGAAATTTTATATTTTCTTTTTTTTTTAACTTTTTTGATTTGATTCGATTTGATCTTAATATCTCAACTCTAATGAGTATAAAGCTCATTCACTGCCCTGCTCCTCCCCCAAATAATCACCCCCCCACTCCATAAATCCTTTCCTATTTCTTTCTTGTGGGATTTCACCCCATTCTAACTCTCCCTTCCCCCTCTTACTTTCCTACAGGGTTAGACCTTAATCTCATCAGAGGTGGCTCAAGGAGAGATTAACATACACACTCAATTGGGTGTAGTAACCTATCTAACACTGTAGGAAAGTAAGGGGGAAGGGGATAAGAAGGGAGGGCAGATTGGGGGAGGGGGCAGTCAGAAGTCAATTCCCTTTGAGGAGGAATAGGGTGAAAGAAGATAGATAATAGAGTAAATACCATGGGGAAGGGAATAGGATGGAGGGAAACAGTTTACAATAGTAATTGTGAAAAAAGAAAAGGGGGAAAATTGTAAAAAAAAATATAGCAACTCCTTGTGGTGGCTAAGAATTAGAAATCAAAGGAATGCCCATCAATTGGGGAATGACTGAAGAAGCTGTGATAAATGATTGTAATGGAATATTATTGTGCTATAAGAAATGACAAGCCAGATGATTCTAAAAAAAAACCTAGAAAGACTCTTATGAACTTATGTATACTGAAGTGAGCAGAAATGGGGGGACATTATGCACAGTGACAGCAGTATTATTCTATGAGCAATTGTGAATGACTTAACTACTCTCAGCAATACCATGATCCAATACAATCCCAAGGGACTAATGTTGAAGCATACTATCCACTCCCAGAGAAAGAACTGATATCGATTGAACACAGAATAAAAAAAAAAAAAGCACTTGTAGATTGTACATATATAACCTATATCAGACTGGTTGTTGTCTTGTGGAGGGGGGAGGAAAAGGAGGGATAGAGAAAAAATTGGAACTCTAAGTCTTATGAAAATGAATGTTGAAAACTACCTTTACATGTAACTGGAAAAAGTAAAATAAAAGTTTGTTACCAAAAAAAGGAATATACCTTCTCATCAGTACATGGAAACTACGCAAAACTCACCATGTATTAAGACATAAAATCTTTATAACCAGATACAGAAGAGCATACATAGTAGACACATCTTTTTCAGATCATAATGCAATAAAATTTACATTCAATAATGGACAACTGAAGGAGAGATAAAAAATCAATTGACATGAAATAATATGACCCTAAAAAATAAGTGGGTCAAAGAACAAATCATAGAAATAATCAATGATTTCATTAAATGAAATGGCAATGATGAGACAACATATCCAAATTTATATGATGCATGCAAAATAATAATTAGGGAACAATTTATATCCCTAACTGCTTACATCTATAAAATAGAGAAAAAGCAGATAAACAAATTGGACATGCAACCAAAAAACAAACCAAACCAATCAAAAGAAAACTGGAAAATGAACAAATTAAATATACCCAACTAAACACCAAATTGAAAATCCTGAAAATCAAAGGAGAGATTAATAAAATTGAAAGCAAGCAAACCATTGAATTAGTAAATAAAATCAGAGGCTGGTTTTATGAAAAAACAATAAAATATAGCATTGGTTATTTATCACCAATGCAGAGGAAATGAAGACAATTATCATGAACTATTTTGCCCAATTATATGCCAATAAGTTTAACAATCTAAATGAAATAGATGAATATTTACAAAACTGAATATTATCCTGATTAACAGAAGAAATAAAATACTTATATAACTAAATATTAGAAAAAGAAATTGAGGTCAGCTAGGTGGTGCAGTGGATAGAGCACTGGCCCTGGATTCAGGAGGACCTGAGTTCAAATCCAGCCTCAGACACTTGACATTTACTAGCTGTGTGACCCTGGGAAAGTCACTTTACCTTCATTGCCCTGCAAAAAAAAAAAAAGAAAAGAAAAGAAAAAGAAAGAAAGAAAGAAAGAAAGAAAGAAAGAAAGAAAGAAAGAAAGAAAGAAAGAAAGAAAAAGAAATTGAACAAGCCATCGATGAACCTCCTAAGAAAAAATCCAAAGGACCAGATGGATTCACAAGTGAATTTCACCAAACATTTAAAGAACAATTAATCCCAATAGTATATAAATTATTTGAGAAAATAAGTGAAAAGAAGCATTAGTCCTAACAAATTCCTCATATGAGACAAATATGGTGCTGATACCTAAACCAGGAATAGTCAAAACAGAGAAAGACAATTATAAACCAATCTCATTAATGTATATTGATACAAACAATTTAAATAAAATACTAGCAAAAAGATTAGAGCAAAACATCACAAGTACCATACACTATGAGCAGGTGGGATTTACACCAGGAATGCAGGGCTTGTTTCATAATTGACTATATCAGTAAGAAAACCAACAAAAATCATATGATAATCTCAATAAAAAGAAAAGGCCTTTTACCAAATACCACACCCATTCCTATTAAAACATTAGAAAGCATAGAAATAAACAGGCCTTACCTTAAAATGATAAGTACTATTTATCTAAAACTATCAGCAAGCATTTCTGTAATGGGAATAAGATAGAAGCCTTCCCAATACAATTAGGGGTAAAGCAAGGATTCCCATTATCACCTCTATTATTTAATATTGCACTAGAAGTGATAGATATAGCAATAAGAGAAGAAAATTAAAGGAATTAGAATAGGTAATGAGGAAACAAAACTATCACTTTTTGAAGATGATATGATGCCACAGTTAGAAAATCCTAGAGAATCAATTAAAAAGCTACTTGATATTATTAACAACTTTAGCCAAGTTACAAGATACAAAATAAATCCACATAAATCATCGGCACTTTTATATAGTACTATCAAAGTCCAGCAACAACAGATAGAGAAATTCCATTTAAAATAACTGTGGACAAATTAAAATACTTTGGAGTTGATGTGTCAAAAGAAACCCAAGAACTATATGAGCAGGACTATAAAACACTTTTCACATGAAAAAAGTAAGATCTAGCTGAGGTAATATAATAAAAATGACAATCCAACCTAAGTTTATTTATTTAGTGCTATACAAATCAAAGTATCAAAAAATATTTTATAAATCTAGAAGAAATAACAAAATTCATCTGTGAGTAGAAAGTCTCAAAGATATCAAAGGAATCAAATTTCAAAAATATGAAAGAAGGTGGCCTAGAAGTACCAGATTTCAAACTGTATTATTAAGTGGGAATTATCTAAACAATCTGGTACTGGCTAAGAAATAAAGAGGTGAATAATTAGAATAGAATAAGTACAAATTACACAACAGTAAATGACTATAGCAATCTAATATATGATAAACCCAAAGATTCAAGCTTTTGGAACAAAAAGTCATTATTTGATTAAAAACTACTGGGAAAACTAGAAAATAGTATGTCAGAAACTAGGTATAGACCAACACCTCAAACTGCATAACAAAATAAGGTCCAAATGGGTACATGATTTACACACAAAGGGTGATATCATAAGCTAATTAAGAGAGCACAGAATAGTTTCTCTGTCAGATTTATGAGCAGGGGAAGAATTTAGGAATAAAGAAGATACAGAGAGTAAACAAAAATATAAAATAGACAATTTGTATTATATAAAATTTAAATAAGTTTTTGCACAAACAAAACTAATGAAACCAAGATTATAAGGGAAGCAGCAAACTGGGAAAGAATTTTTGAAATACCTTGGGGCAGCTAGGTGGCACAGTGAATAAAGCAGCAGCCATGGATTCAGGAGGACCTGAGTTCAAATTCGGCCTCAGACACTTGACACTTACTAGCTGTGTGAGTCTGGGCAAGTCGCTTAACCCTCATTGCCCCGCAAAAAAAAAAAAAAAAAAAGAAAGAAAGAAAAAGAAAAGTATCTCTTCTATAAAGTCATCATTGCTCATATATATAGTGAACTGAGTCAAATTTCTCAAAATACAAGTCATTCCCAAATTGATCAATGGTGAAAGAATAGGAACAGTCAGTTTTCAGACAGAAAAATCAAAACTATCTATAATCATATGAAAAAATTTTCTACATCACTATTGATCAGAGAAATGAAAATTAAAACAACTCTAAGGTATTACCTCAAACCTATCAGAGTAGGAATTTTTTTAAAAAAGGAAAATTTTGGATGCTGGAGGGCATGTGGGAAAACTGGGATGCTAATCCACTTTTGCTGGAATTGTGAAAAGATGCAACCATTCTGGAGAGCAATTTGAAATTATGCCCAAAGGGCTATGGAACTGTGTATACCCTTTGATCTAGCAACACCACTCCTAGGTTTATATCCCAAAGACATCACCCAAAAGAGAAAAAGACCTCTTTGTACAAAAATATTTGTAGCAGCTCTTTTGGTAATAGCTAAGAGTTGGAAATCAAGGAATGCTCATCAATTGGGTAATGGCTAAACAAGGTGTGGTATATGATGGTGATGGAATATTAATGTGCTATAAGAAATGACAAAGCAAGATGATTTCAGAAAGTCCTAGAAAAACTTGTATGAACTAATGCATAGTGAAGTGAGTAGGACCAAGAGAACATTGTGCACAGGGACAGCAATATTGTTTGATGATTAACTGTGAATGACTTTACTATTCTCAGCAATACAATGATCTAAGACATTTTCAAAGAACTCATGATGAAGCCTACTGTCCACCTCCAAAAGAAATATCTGACATTGATAGAACACAGACATGTTATTTTTCACTTTAATTTTTTTACTTTTATTCAAATTTTCTTATACAAAGTGACTGATATGTTAATGTTTTACATAATTGCACATGTATAACCAGTGTCTGATTGCTTACTGCCTCAGGGAAGGGAGAGAAGAGGGAGGGAAGGAGGGATAAATTTGGGAACTCAAAACTTTAAATAAAAATGTTTATTATTGAACAAAAAAATAAAAGTCCATTTGCTCCCTTAGTGGGGTAATCCCTTTAGGCAGATAATGAAGTTTTATGTCAGACTTCTGGTAGAGTTTTTGCAATTAATTTTCCTTAGTGTGTCTAATTTTCCCTATGGCCTAAAGCAGATACTGTCATTGGTTATTCCAGTAACACTGCTAGAATTTCAATGGGAAGTGCAAATTCTTCCAGACCTTGAAAAGTTCATAGGGTTCTCATGTGTTCAAGAAAGGAGTGAGGAAGATAAAGTCAGTTCTCCTGCCCTTCCCCCAACTAATTTACTTTTAGGAGCTTGAGTTGGATTCTCATTCTCTCTCTCTCTCTCTCTCTCTCTCTCTCTCTCTCTCTCTCTCTCTCTCTCAGATACTCAAATTCCTGGGTTTTTCCTCTTTTTATTTTTATTTTATAGACAAATCATAGAGTATGACAGAATTTTCTCAGCCAAAACCAACATTACTCTTGTGGTAAACAGTTCTTTAATGCCACTAGTAAAGAGAATTCAAGGAAGGGAAAATCCTATCTGATTTTGTTCTGAGTTTCAATGTCCAAAATATATTCAGATGTGTTATCATAGTAACAAGCACAGTAAAGATAGTCAATAAATATTGACAATGATTTTACGTGTGCCAACAAGTTCCAAAAATCATTTGCTCAGCTTCCCAGAATCTAGGAAAAACAAGGCAAGTTGAGTGGCAGCTTGGTGTTTTGGGGACCAATTTTTATTTGGGGAGTGTTAGCTAAGCTGCTGGCCACAATATTGGGGCAAGGAAGGACCGGCAGCCTCCCTCAAAACAGAGCAGGATTGATTTAACAAGAACGAACTTAAAAAAAAAAAACGCAAACAGGATCAGTAGGATTAACGGAAAGGAAATAAAATGGGGAAAGGGAAATTATACAACCTGAAACCACAGCTCAGGAATCAGCTGAGAATACACAGAAGTGCCTTCCAGCTTCCAACTAGAATGCTGGAAAAAAAACCAACAACAACTCCCTTCTTTCCAGCACATCCCACACAGCCCCCAGACAACTGGCTGGCCGCTCTGACAGTCACATGACTGCCCTCACTAGGCTTCCAATCATTATAATTTTGCCAGGCCCATTGTAGGCATCAGTGAGTGGTGATGACATGAGGTGCCAGCACCATGGCAACCAACGGCTACAACCAGTGGGTGGAGCACCTTGTGGTTTGCGGAGCACCTTGTGGTTTGCGGAGCCCCAGGTCAGTGCACTCTGAGGTTTTTCTTTCAAATTCTAGCCAAAAGATGGGTTCATTAAAATCTCAAAAAACAATTAATTCTTTACATTATTGTAAAAAAAAATTCTGGATTTGGAGTCTGAAGACTTGTGTTTGAAACTTAAAAGGCACTTAACCTTTTCTGTATTGGTCTCCTCACCTATAAAACAGGGATAACATTACTTATACTTTTACCCTTCTACCAGACAGTATTGTTGTGAAATGCAAAGAAGCTATATCAGTGTGTATCTTTGCTATAATCAAGAACTGTAACATCTTATTATTAGTTATACTAGCAGCAGGGATGTAAAGTCATTGGAGTATTTATTTTGTTGTTATTATGGACCAGTAATGTTTTTGCCAACAACTTGGGACCAAGTTGGAAGTCCTCTCTACATTATATACATTAGCCTTATTAGTACAAAAGCTCTCTATGTAGGCCTGGCTGGAGCTTATTATAGCATAAAAAACAAAAGCAAAAACTTTTTTTAAGTAGAAGGACTGAAGCATTGGTTTGATTACTTCACTAAATTAGTGGGAAATTTTGGTATTAAGCAGATAAAATCTAAATATAACGGAAATAATTTTGGTGTAGAAGTGTTACTAATTTTTAGTATAGCATGAATGAATCTGGACATAAATTCAACATTTCAGTTTAGTATCACAGTCCATGATTTGAGGATATATGAGCAGGGAGTATGTTGTGTGTTTATATATGTACCCATCTAAATAGAATAAAATAGATACAAACATGCATACATAATACATACATGCAAACACATTCATACATAAATTCATACTATACTAGTACATAAAGGTGTGTGAACCTACATATCAGCAAGTATGATTTTCTCAGCAATCCAAGTTGGGAAGTGTGGAAGGTTTGACCCAGTCTTCCTATAACTGAAATTTAACAGTTTCTTTCCCCTTTTCTAGTCTTTCCTCTCTCCCAGACTGCCAAAGCCCAAATATGGCAAACTGGTTCTGTCTTCCACACACATTACCCTATATTTATTAACATTCTGGATTTGATCCTATAAAATGTTTGTAATTTATTTGCCATAGAATCTCAGGACCCAATTTCTGCTGAGTGCCAACCAATTAATCTGAAGGGGAAAATACCTTTTGGCATTATTACAAGAGTTTTGTGTGTTAATGTGCTACCATCCCAGGAAACATTTTCAGCGGAGGCCTTCTGGAAACAATGCAATTGTCAGTCATCATGGCAGGATAGAAGGGAAAATATTACAGGTAGTTCAGTCATGACCCAGTGATCATAAGCTGCCAATATAATCCTCTCTAATATTAAAATTGGTACAGTATAGAATAGAAATGAATCCTTGGATGTTCAGCAAGCATATCCCATTTTTTACAGTCATTTAAAGTTGAACCGATAACTGAGTTTACTTCACATCATGGTGAGCTTGAGCTAGGGAGTATTTCTGAATTTCCCCTGATATCTTGCAGATGTGTTATTAATCAAGATATGTTCTTACACAATAAAGGGATCAGGAGTAAGTGGGATAACTGTTTAATTGGCTCAACCAACTCTTAACCTTGCATAGATAATAAAATCTCACATCCTTCAGTATTTAAATAATAGGAGAAGAGTGGGCCTCTTCAATGCCAGAGCCAAGATGGCAGAGGAAAAGGCAGTGACTTGCCTGAGGTCTCCCTAAAGCCCCTCTAAATACTGTCAAATAATGTCATAAGACAATTCTTAGAGCACCAGAACCCACAAAAAGACAGGGTGAAATATTTTTCCAGACAAAGACAACTTAGAAGGTCAACAGGGAAGGTCTGTTGTATGTGGGTGAGAGTGGAGTGCAGCAAAGCATAGACCCAAACCCAGAACAGACACAGTCCCAGCCACAACAAACCAGAAGCAGGCCTTGGAAGCCTCTGAATCAGCAGGGAAGCAACTGCTTCTTGAACTCAGCCCACATAGAGTAAAAGAGTTGAACAATTGGCCAGAAGGAAATTACAGGGATCTCTTTGCTAGCACTGTGGTAGGACTCTATTGTTTTGCCCATACTCTGATCCAGGTCACAGTTTTTGGTGGCAGTCCCAGGTAGGGGAGGAGCACAAGCACAGCAGAACTTGCAGCCACAGTGGAGCAGGTTTCTGTCATAGTTCCAGAGCAGAAAAGCAGGGCTGTGGTTGCTTGTAGACCAGAGCACAAAGTAAAAGCTCCTACATCCAAATCTTCCAAGAAAAAATATGAATAGGGTTCACACCATAGAAGCACTCAGAAAGGACTTTGAAAATAAAGTAAAAGAGGTAGAGGAAAAAATGGAAAAAGAAATGCAAGAAAATAATGGGGAAAAAAGGATGGGCCTCTTTAATGAACTCTTTCCAAAAAACAAAACAAAACAAAGCCTTATCTTCTTAATAGCATTCTGCTTCTATTTTGATATACCAGTGAGACATGGAATACATTAGCCTCTGAAGAATTAAAAAGAAATACTGCACTGAATACAAAGAAGTGCTACATAGTGAGTATGAGAAGGATGCAACATCTAACCAATATGAAACTTCAAAGAACAGGAGTTAAGATGAAAGATTGGCTAATTTCTAGGAAAGGATAAGGAATGGCACATGGACAGATAGAAATCCATTGTTACCCTTTCTATGACAAGAGAAAGTGAGGAAGGAATAATGCACTATGGGAAGATACCTTGTCCTGAATTTATGAGAGGTTGTGTCCAAAAGGTTGGGCAGTCATTGATGTATTGTGATCTACGTTGATGGGAACTTCTGAATTGATAAGATTGCAAATTATTATCAGTATTTAGATTATTTTTTGTCTGCAAAGTGTTTTTCCTCATAACAGCCCTACAAGGTAATTAGTGTAGCTATTAGTAACACCATTTGGTAGATGAATAAACTGAAATACAAAAAGTACAAGTTGGATTCCCATGGTCCCAATGTGGATATGTAATTTGGAATACAGTGTTCTTTCCCTAAATCAAATGTTTGGGGTTTTTTTTCCACAAGAGACTAAAATTAGTAGTTTTTTTGGGTGGGGGGTGCAGTAATAGGGAAAATGGTAAAGGTCAGTATGGTTCTGTGCTTTTTATATTAGTTGAAAAGTTTTTTCTTGTGACCAAATGCCTTTTTTTGCAGGGCAATTGGGGTTAAGTGACTTGCCTAGGGTCACACAGCTAGTAAGTGTTAAGTGTCTGAGGCCGGATTTGAATTCAGGTACTCCTGAATCCAGGGCTGGTACTTTATCCACTGCGCCACCTAGCTGCCCTCCAAATGACTTTTAATCTAAATTAATTTCATATTAATCCATTCTAATCATCCATCTGGGAAATGCATTTCCAGTATGGTCTTGATTTTGTGTTTGGATATAAAGCCAGATTAAAGAGAATCAAGGACACTGGGGGATTTGAGATTCTAATGCTTTACTGTTAATGACAGATCACTCTTTCCATGTCTGTTTCACAGTAGACTATACAATGCTGTAAATAGAAAAACCTGCTCAGAAACATGTCATTTTTTTTAGCTTTCCAATGGGTCAACTCAATTATGCTAGAAAACCCTAAGTCCCTGATGACTACTATGAGTTGAACAACAACAACAACAACAAATTGTGTTTATTTGTATTTGTATCCCCAGTCTTTAGTGCAGTGTCTGGCACATTGTAGGCACTTAGTAAATATTTATTGATGGACAAATTATTATTCAATGTACCTCTTTCATATTGCATTTTCTATATCTCGGACAAATATCTGAGAATTGGGGGGAAACTATCACATTAGAAATCATTAAACTACAATGGTATTAATAACCCTATTGACCAATAGGACAACAATAGAATGCTAGGCTTGAAGTCAGTAAGATCCGAATTTAAATCCATCCCTAGGCTTGTACTGCCTATGTGACCCTGGACAAGTCAGATAACCTCTGGTTGCCTCAGTTTTCTTATCTATAAAATAAGGGTATTAATAACACCTACTTCACAGTGTTGTTGTGGGCATGAAATGAGATAATACTTAGAAAGCATTAGCATAGTGCCTGGCACATAGTAAGCCATATGTAAATATCAGTTGTTGTTGTTGTTGTTGCTAAATTATGTGCAAATTGTAGTCTTTTTAATATTTACAAATAATGTTTTGTATTTTTGAACATATATAAAAATATAGAATTGCTTACAGAACTCAAGGACTGAAATAACAGGGAGTTTGTGTGATTTGATAATATGAGCTGAGAGAAGATATAGTGTATAGCATACATATATGGTACATAATACATAGTATATACACAGGTATATGTGGTCTGGGATAATTTTAGAGCTCGAAGAAACCTTAGAAATCTAATCCAAACTCTTTACTTTACAGTTGAGGAAACTGAAGCATATAGAGAGGTGAATTTATCTGTCCAGGTACATATACTTAGTAGGTGTGTGAAGTAGATATTTCTGATAGCAAATTCTGTGTACTATGTACTACACCACGCTTTTCAACACAAGCACACATATCCATGTATAGTCACACACACATATACAAAACACATATATGTGTATACATACATGTATGTATACATTTAATTTTAATAGCTTTAAACTACATGAAGAATTATGGACCACCCTATATATTCTAGCATACATATAAATGTTCATACCTATACATATGTATGTTTTATACAAATATACAAACATGCACATACATGTATGTATATATTTCCTCATTTGGTGAGTGACCAAACACTAAGCAGCATGACAGTCTCAGAGTCAGAAGGAACTAGATTCAAGCTCTGCATCTGACATTATAAATGTGCTGCCACTGACAACACTCACAACATTTTAGGGCCCTCTTGACTACTGTCTAAAACTATAAGTTGTAGTCACTGATCTCCATCAGTAGAGGTATTTGCCACACCACAACTATGACATGTTTCAGACCATCCCTTTTGTTAGATATTATTGTTTGAAATTCATACCCTCTTAGTTACGGCATGATAGTAATTTTTTTCATTTGAACTTCTGAGAACACAAGTGATTTTTTTTCCCTAAAAATGTGTGGGCATGAACTAGGGAAATATTTGGAGATGCCTTTGAGTATATACTGCTAGATCATGGAAAGTCCATATATACTTTAGTCCTTATATTCTGTAAACTAGATAATAAATTTATGATAGAATGATAGATAAATGACAGAAGATACGTAGATTATAGACAGATGATAAATGGGTTTTAAAAACCTTAAAAATTACATAAATGGGGCGGCTAGGTGGCGCAGTGGATAAAGCACCGGCCCTGGATTCAGGAGTACCTGAGTTCAAATCCGGCCTCAGACACTTAACGCTTACTAGCTGTGTGACCCTGGGCAAGTCACTTAACCCCAATTGCCTCACTAAAAAAAAAAAATATTAAAAAAAATTTACATAAATGTTATATATATATATATACATATATATATATAAATGTGTGTCTATATACAGACACACTATTTCTATATACACAAACTAATAATTATTTATCTATCCATTTGTTTCTCTATTCATTCTTTCATTTATTTATGTTTTAAATACCCATTATGTGCCTGAACTGATATCAATATTAGGGATCCCAAAATAAAAGGGAAATAGCCTCTGATCTCAGGGAGTTTACAGTGTAAGTTATGTATGCACACACATATACATTAATATTTATATCTGAATATGTGTATCTACAAAGTCAATACATATATGTATATATTGCACATGTGTAGATATACCTTTTTTGAACAAGCAGTGCAAAGATATCCTAGCATAGTTTATCAGAAAAGACATCAAAATGTTTCTCTGTGAGCTATCTAGTTATACAAATATTTTATGTTTTTACAAACATGCTATTTTAGTTACAGATTTTCCAGGGTAGTGAAGAAACAACTCTTCAATACTTATCTATAAAATGAGGATACAAGTCAATATATTTAAATTTGTAATTAGTTATCTATACACATAGGGTTAGGGAACAAATGATAGAAATAAGAATGAAATTTGCCTCTTTTAAATGAGGAAGCATATTTTGTCAATGACACAAAATTAAGATGTAGTGGCTTCATAATAGTGGGGCCCTTGAAAGGCCTATGTGCTAACTGATAAATTAACTCCCCACATGCAATACAATTCTCTAAGCATAGAGCCCATTATGCTCAATCGAAGGTAACATGGTTTAAATTGAATGACAACTGCAATCATGATGTCTAATAAACATTAGCTTGTTTATTTATTGGATACATAAAGCTCACCTGATGCATGGAATCTGTTTCCATAAGATAACATAGAATTAAAACTAAGTAATAAAATACCTTAAACAAATGGATTCATTACCCACAACCCAGACTTCACCTCACATTGAGAAAATCCCATATAAACTAATTAGAATTTCACCATGCCCATTCATCAAACTGTGCCAAGTCTAAAGGGAATGCACACAGGATACACAAACACCATTTTGGGAAATGGAGGTTACATCTCAATCTAGGAGTTCAGCTAACCAATCACAGTTGTTTAGGCTATGTCACATAAACAATGTGGTTGACATATTCAGGCAGCTAAGTGTAGAGTAGATAATAATCCTTGAATCAGGATAACTCGGGTCCAAATCCTGCCTCATCCTTTCACTAACTGGGTGATCCTGGGCTAGTCATTTAAACTGTCTTTCCCCTCATTTTCCTTATCAATAAAACGAAGATGCTAGCACTTACTTAACAAAGTTATTGTGAAGATCAAATGAGACCACATACAGACAGCACTATAAACTTTAAAGTACTATATAAATACTACCTGTTATTATGATTTAAATTACTATTTTTTGTTTAACTTTTTTTTAACTCAATCAAATCAGTAATCTCAGTTTTCAGCAGAGCAGTATATTTGGGTGAAGAATAATCTCCATTCAGGTGGACCAGTTTTAGGAAATAACTTTCTAGACATAGTGAGTGCATGCAGGGGGTCAATGTATATGGTTTTCCAACTTCCTTTACCCATTTCCACAGGCTCCCCTTTCCCTATCAAAACCTTGGTAATAGTAGTTATTTTTTCCACTCTGTGTTAAAATTAAGTCATGTCCGGGTCACCCTGACTACTTCCCCTCGCCTTCTAATCAGTATAGTAAATTTTACAGGTAGCCAATATAAAGATGCAAGAGCAGGCACTAAGATAGCAAAAGAGAACTTTGAAGTCATGTACAAACCATCCCAATGATCAAAGGAGCATAATTTGAAAATTGTATCATATATTAACTAAAATTCACATCCTGGTAATATGAGTGGAATTAGGGAAAATCATCCAGGGACTTTTTGTCAAGGTTCTCATCCTGTGATATGGAAATTCTAGACATCATCTAGACCTCCACAGCTCCAGACCAAAAGACCATTAAAGAGTGGGTGATAACTTTGAGATGATAACCACAAAGGTGGCACAGATAGGTATTCTTCCATTCCCCCCCCACCCCCCGCAAAAAAACCCACATAAAATGAGACTGCAAACACCCACCCCACTAGCACTCTTCCATCTCTTCCTTGACTCCATGAGCCTACTACTCTCATTTCCAATCCATGGTTACAAGAGATACTCTCTGCCTAAACCCCTTCCTGTCCTCTTCCCCATACTTTCTGCATTCCTTCACCTTCCCTGTCCCTCATCTCTCACCACTAACTGTCTTTGTATACATCCCCATTTTTGGCCACTTGTCTCTGTACCTCATTAAAGTGTAATTGTCATCTCATTTCCTACTGACAATTATGGTCTTTTCTTACAATTACTAAAAGAAACGGGAGTGCCTGCATCCATTTCAAAATTTCACAACTTAATTATTAATTCAGCCTGTAGGGACAGACATTCCCTAGGTGGTCCTGACCTTCATAAATACATAATTTGTTTTCATTCAAATCTCCTTGGTAAATCAAATTTTAAGGTTAAGTGCTTTATCCTTCTATAGACTCCCTAGGATAATACTTCCTAAATCCAGTTACCATGCAAATTATGCTATGACTGATACATAACTACTTCCCCTGATAAGTAGATCATGTTGTCCAATGGGATGTGAATATACCAATATCCACCACCTTTACCCAAGATGGGTAGTTTGTGGATTTTCCCCTCTTTGGTCCTGTCCTTTGGTTTTATTGGTATAGGGTATTGCTTGGTGAAGATAAAACCCTTCCATAAATGTAGACTAGAAATTTTGTGTACCTTGTACTCTTTGAAGATTGTCAGAGTTAAGTGAAGTTGTCCACGGTCACAAAGGTTGCATGTCGCAAAAATGAAATCTCAACCCAAGTTTTCCTAATGCTCAAACCTTCATTATATACCTTATGGTTCTCTACCTGTCTTTTATTCATAAATAAATCCATCGATAAGAATTATTTAAGATCTTTTTATACTAGGTATTATGCTGTGTATTGAGAATGTAAAACAGATTGCAACAAGACCTACCAGTCTATCATGGGATGGAACATAATGCTTCAATGTTCCAGTTATTCTCAACTTGCTGATTTCTGTGGAGAAGAATGTCAAGAAAACCTGTAATTTCTATTTTCATCCTGTATGTATGACCACACTGTACTATTATTAGGTATAACCTAATTGTGTGTAACTATGCATGTTCCTTCTAATTAACTATACCATAATGGCCATGAACTTTTCATAACCTATAGTAGGTGTTTAATAAATATTTGTTTATTAAATCACTATTATATTAAAAATTCTGTTGAAACAGATTACCCTTCCTTTTGTCCAACTACTGAGTCACCCTTTATTATATTTTCTTTTTGTCTTTCTTTTATGATATCTCTCAAGTCACTACAAACTTGAAATCAAGTGTAATTCATCTAAGCTCCTCATCTCTTCTCCTTTCATGTTTTTCTGACCCTATATCTCAGGCTTCTTATCACCTATTCTTTCCACCATTACTCCATTTACCATTCCACACTGTGCTCATAGCATAATCAAACCTATAACTTTTTCAGTCTCTTCCTACAACATCAGTTCCATATAGTGTCATACACCTTTTGTACTCACTAATTTGCATTCCTTGAAAACTTTGCCTATGAATTTCCTTGATTTCCTTTTAGATCACTCAAATCTCTCCTACAGTAATGTATTCTTGTATCTCCTTCTTCTCTCAGATTACCTTCCAACCATTTTATATATGTCTTGTATGTTCCTATTATTTCTTCTTGTGTCTCTCATTATACTGTAACCTTCATACTTGGGGCAGTGGGAGGAGAAGATAAGGTAACAGGGATAGGGTAAAAAGAGAGGCTAAGAAAGAAAATAGTGAGTAAAAACAAGATTAAAGGAAAATCACAAGTAGTAATCATAAATTTGAATGTGAATGGGATGTTTATAGCAACTCTCTTCATAGTGGCAAAGAATTGAAAATTGCAGGAACTCCTATAAATTGAGGGATGGCTGTCCAAATTGTGGTATATGGTAATATTATTGTGCTATAAGAAACGATGAGCTCAATGATCTTAGAAAGGCATGAAAAGACTTGTACAAAATGATGAAGAGTGAAGTGAGCCTAACCAAGGACATTGTATACAGTAGCAATAATGTTTTAAGAACAACTTTAAGTGACTATCATTTTGACTATTTAAATTTGACACAAATTTAAAATAAAGGACATAGAAAGAAAGGACATAGGAAGAAAAATACTATCTATATCACAGAAAGAACTGATAAAATATAAGTATGTATATAAATTTTACATTTATGTAAAGTATATATAAATACATTCTATATATAAATACATTCTATATATATACACATACATGCATATATACACCTTTTTGTGTCTGATGAGAGCAATCTCAAGGGTGATAGGGAAAAACAAAAAGGAAAGAAAAAAAGCAAGTTTTACATAATAGATTTACAATTTCATATACAATTATCTTTTAATTATACTGGGTTATGGAAATGCCTGTTTTCTTCTATAAATTAAAAATAAATTTTAAAAAATAATGTAAGCTCCTTGAAGACAGGGACAGTTTTTTATCATTTCATTCCAAATCCCAGTCTTTAGCACATTGCAGCATGGCCATAGTAAACTTATCAACTGATTAAAATAAGAAAAATTACTTAGAATCCTTTACAATTAAGTATAAATGTTTATATAATCTCATAGCTGACTTAAAACAAAACATTATTAAATGAAACTGTAGTTTCAGAATATTAACTCCTAGTTCAAAGAACTTTCTTTGAGTTTTTCAAGGAAAGCATTTAAATAGAAAAATAAAACTATGATTCCATGGTACTGACAGGGGTATGATCTGGTTCAAAGCTGAGGTCTTTCATTAAAGAAGCCAATCCAGAATAGCATGGGAGTGAGTTGAGATGAAGTGGTTAGAAAGGAGTAGTTCAGAAATCATTCACTAGGAAATCAGGCAAAGGTCTACAGCAAATGAGTTTTTAGCTGAGGGTCAGACAAAGTCCAAATGGATTCACAGGGGCTGTAGAAGGGTTTCATTGCTCAGCATTCTGCTGCCCTGAATCTGCTTTTAGACATGTCATGCCCATAAAGGGACCAGATCCACAGTACACCCTGTGGTAACTGGGTGAGGGAGTCAAATCTCTATTTTTAAAATTGTTTATGCTTTTATTGAAGTAATACCATCACTTTTGAACTGGAAACTAAAATGAATTAGAGAAAATCTAGATGGGCTCTGGAGAAAACACACAGAAATCATTAATGTTTAGACCAGTGATTCCCAAACATTTTGCCTTGGTAGAACATCTCACGTCATCAGAACCCTTGAGGTGAAATATTTTTAAATGATGCTTTAAATGCCTACTCTTTGTTATATTTAGTACAAATGATTCCAAAAAGTAAGAATACAAGTAGAAAAAAATCAGCATTTTATAGAGGACAGAGTGCTAACCTTGGAGTCAGGAAGAATTAAATTGGGCTTTACTCATCATTTACTAGCTGTGTGACTGGGTAAGTTGCTTAACAGTTATAAGCCTCAGTCACAGGGGTTCTGGTAAGGACCAATGTTTTTATCTCCTTTGGCACACTACCAATAACCATACCTTTTTTTTTTAATGTATGAGGTATTTTATTTTTTCCATTACATGTAAAGATAGTTCTCAACTTTTGTTTATACATGCTTTACAATTTCAGATTTTTCTCCCTCCCACCCCTCCCTCCCCCCCCTCCCCTAGACAGCAGGTAATCTGATATAGGTTATACATATATATATATATATATATATATATATATATATATATATATATATATATATATATATATATATATATATATATACACATATACATATACATATACATATATACACACACATATATATACACATAATAACATTAATCCTATTTCTGCATTAATCCTGTTACAAGAGAAAGAATCAGAGCAGTGATGCAAAACCTCAAAATAGAAAGAAAAAAAAAACCCAACAGCACCCAAAACAAAAGAAATAATATGGTTCAATCAGCATCTATACTCCACAGTTCCTTCTTTCTTTTTTTTTTTCTTGGATTTGGAGATCCTCTTCTATCATGAGTTCCCTGGAACTCTTCTGTACCATTGCCTTGGTGAGACGAATATAGTCCATCACAGTAGGTCAACACTCAATGTTGATGATACTGTGTACAATGTTCTTCTGGTTCTGCTCATCTCACTCATCATCAGCTCACGTAAGACCCTCCAGGTTTCTCTGAACTCTTCCTGCTCATCATTTCTTACAGCACAATAGTATTCCATTGTATTCATATACCACAACTTGTCCAGCCATTCCCCAATTGATGGGCACCCCCTCAACTTCCAATTCCTTGCTACCACGTAAAGAGCAGCTATAAATATTTTTGTACATGTGGGTCCCTTTCCCCCTTCCATGATTTCTTTGGGCAAAAGACCTAAAAGTGGGATTGCTGGGTCAAAGGGTATGCACAGCTTTATTGCCCTTTGGGCATAATTCCAAATTGCTCTCCAGAATGGTTGGATCAGCTCACAGCTCCACCAACAATGCATTAGTGTTCCAATTTTCCCACAGCCTCTCCAACATTTATTATCTTCCGTTTTTGTAATTTTAGCCAATCTGATAGGTGTCAGGTGGTACCTCAGAGTTGTTTTAATTTGCATCTCTCTAATCATTAGAGATTTAGAGCATTTTTTCATATGGGAATAGATAGCTTTGGTTTCTTCATCAGAAAACTGCCTGTTCATATCCTTGACCATTTCTCAATTGGGGAATGACTTGGATTCTTATAAATTTGATTTAATTCCCTATATATTTTAGAGATGAGGCCTTTATCAGAAGCACTGGCCTCAAAAATTGTTTCCCAGCTTTCTGCCTGCCTTCTAATTTTGGATGCATTGCTTCTGTTTGTACAAAAATTTTTTAATTTAATATAATCAAAATCATCCATTTTGCATTTTATAATATACTCTATCTCTTGTTTGGTCAAAAACTGTTTTCCTTTCCAAAGATCTGATAGGTACACTATTCCTTTCTCTCCTAATTTACCTATGGTATCACCTCTTATGTCTAAATCATGTATCCATTTTGACCTTATTTTAGTATAAGGTGTAAGATGTTGGTCTATGCCTAATTTCTGCCATACTATCTTCCAGTTTTCCCAGCAGTTTTTGTCAACTACTGAGTTCCTATTCCAGAAGCTGGAGTCTTTGGGTTTATCAAACACTACATTACTAGTGTCATTTACTACTGCATTTCCTGAGCCTAGCCTATTCCATTGATCTACCACTCTATTTTTTAGCCAGTACCAGATAGTTTTGATGACTGCCGCTTTATAGTAAAGCTCCAGGTTTGGTACTGCTAACCCACCTTCCTGTGAATTTTTTTTCATTATTTCCCTGGATATTCTTGATTTTTTGTTTTTCCAGATGAATTTTGTTATTATTTTTTTCTAGCTGTATAAAATAATTTTTAGGTAGTCTGATTGGTATGGCACTGAATAAGTAAATTAATTTAGGCAGTATTGTCATTTTTACTATATTAGCTCTGCCTATCCATGAGCAATTGATATCTTTCCAATTATTTAGATCTGATTTGATTTGTGTGAAGAGTGTTTGGTAGTTGTGTTCATAGAGTTCCTGGGTTTGTCTTGGCAAGTAGACTCCCAAGTATTTTATATTACCTACTGTTACTTTAAATGGAATTTCTCTTTCTATCTCTTGCTGCTGGACTTTGTTGGTCATGTATAGGAATGCTGATGATTTATGTGGATTTATTTTATATCCTGCTACTTTGCTAAAGTTGTTAATTGTTTCAAGTAATTTTTGACTTGATTCTCGAGGATTCCTTAAGTATACCATCATATCATCTGCAAAGAGTGATAGTTTTGTTTTCTCCTTGCCTATTCTAATTCCTTTAATTCCCTTCTCTTCTCTGATTGCTAAAGCTAACATTTCTAGAACAATATTAAATAACAGGGGTGATAATGGACATCCATGTTCCACCCCTGATCTTATTGGGAAGGCCTCTAATTTATCTCCATTGCATATAATACTTGCTGATGGCTTTAGGTAGATACTGTTTATTATTCTAAGGAAAGCTCCCCCTATTCCTAAACTCTCTAGTGTTTTTATTAGGAATGGGTGCTGTACTTTGTCAAAAGCTTTCTCTGCATCTATTGAGATAATCATATGATTTTGGTTGGTTTTCTTATTGATGTAGTTGATTATGTTAATAGTTTCCTAATGTTGAACCAGCCCCTGCATTCCTGGTATAAATCCACCTGGTCATAGTGTATTATCCTGGTGATCACTTGCTGTAATCTCCTTGCTAATATCTTATTTAAGATTTTAGCATCAATATTCATTAGGGAGATTGGTCTATAATTTTCTTTCTCTGTTTTTGCTTTGCCTGGTTTTGGTATCACCACCATATTTGTGTCATAAAACGAATTTGGTAGAACTCCTTCTTCCCCTATTTTCCCAAATAATTTGTATAATATTGGAATTAATTGTTCTTTAAATGTTTGGTAAAATTCACCCGTAAACCCATCTGGCCCTGGGGATTTTTTATTAGGGAGTTCATTAATAGCTTGTTCAATTTCTTTTTTCTAATATGGGTTTATTTAAGGATTTTATTTCCTCTTCATTTAACCTGGGCAGTTTGTATCTTTGTAAATATTCATCCATTTCATTTAGATTGTCAAATTATTGGCATACAGTTGGGCAAAATATTTCCTAATTATTGCTTTAATTTCCACTTCATTGGTGGTAACATCACCCTTTTCATTTTTGATACTGGTAATTTGGTTTTCTTCTTTCTTTTTTTTAATCAAATTAACCAATATTTTATCTATTTTATTGGTTTTTTCATAAAACCAGCTCTTAGTTTTATTGATTAATTCTATAGTTTTTTTTGCTTTCAATCTTATTGATTTCTCCTTTAATTTTCAGGATCTCTAATTTAGTGTCTAATTGGGGATTTCTAATTTGTTCTTTTTCTAACTTTTTAAGTTGCATGCCCAATTCATTAATCTCCTCTTTCTCTTTTTTATTCATGTAAGCATTTAGAGCTATAAATTTTCCCCTAAGCACTGCTTTGGCTGCATCCCATAGATTTTGGTATGTTGTCTCATTATTGTCATTCTCTTGGATAAAGTTATTGATTGTTTCTATGATTTCTTGTTTGGTCCATTCATTCTTTAGAATGAAATTATTTAGTTTCCAATTGATTTTCATTCTACTTTTCCCTGGCTCTTTCTTACATGTAATTTTTATTGCATCATGATCTGAGAAGGATGCATTTACTATTTCTGCCTTTCTACATTTGACTATGATGTTTTTGTGCCCTAATACATGGTCAATTTTTGAAAATGTGCCATGTACTGCTGAGAAAAAGGTATATTCCTTTCTATCCCCATTCAATTTTCTCCAGACATCTATCATGTCTAACTTTTCTAGTAATCTATTCACCTCTTTCACTTCTTTCTTATTTATTTTTTGGCTAGATTTATCTAATTCTGAGAGGGGGAGATTCAGATCCCCCACTAGTATAGTATTACTATCTAATTCCTCTTGTAACTCATTTAACTTCTCCTCTAAGAACTTGGATGCTATACCACTTGGTGTATACATATTTAATATTGATATTACTTCATTATCTATAGTACCTTTAAGTAAGATGTAATTTCCTTCCTTATCTCTTTTATGAGATCTATTTTTGCCTGCACTTTGTCTGAAATAAGGATTGCTACCCCTGCCTTTTTTACTTTAGCTGAGGCATAATATATTCTGCTCCAGCCTTTTACCTTTACTCTGTGTGTATCTCTCTGCTTCAAATGTGTTTCTTGTAAACAGCATATTGTAGGGTTCTGGTTTTTAATCCACTCTGCAATTCGCTTCCGTTTTAGAGCAGAGTTCATCCCATTCACATTCACAGTTATTATTACTGACTGTCTATTCCCCTCCATTCTATTTACCCCCTTTGTACTTTTCCCCCCTTCTTTCACCCTATTCCTCCTCACCGACGTTTTACTTCTTACCCCTGCCTCCCCCGATCTGCCCTCCCTTTTTATCACCCCCCTCTCTTTTCTTTACCCTTTTCTCCCTTGCTGTTGTCCTCCCTTCTATCAGTCCCCCCTTCCCTTCCCCTTTTGTTTCCCTAAAGAATGAGTTAAGTTTCTTTATCCCAATGAACGTATATGTTATTCCCTCTTTGAGTCGAATCTAATGAGAATAGGGTTGAAACCATGTTCCCCCCTCCTTTCTTTCCCTCTATTGTAATAGGTTTTTTTCCACCTCTTCATATGATATAATTCATCCCATTCCACCTCCCCTTTCCTCCTCTCCACATAGACTCCCTTTTTATCCCCTTAATTCTTTTGTATCATCACATCAAAGACAATTTATATTTATACCCTCTATATAAAGTCCTTCTCTCTGCCCAAATACATTTACAGTTCTTAAGAGTTATGAGTATTATCTTCCTGTGTAGAGATATAAACAGTTTAACCTAATAGGGTAACTTTTTTTTTCCCCTCTGTTTACCTTTTTAAACTTCTCTTGAGTCTTGTATGTTGAGATCAAATTTTCTATTCAGTTCTGGTCTTTTCACCAGGAAGATTGAAAGTCCCCAATGTCATTAAATGTCCATCTTTTCCCCTGAAAGAAAATGCACATTTTTGTTGGGTAATAGATTCTCGGCTGCAATCCAAGCTCCTTTGCTTTCCGGAATATCATATTCCAAGCCTTGCGGTCCTTTAATGTTGAAGCTGCCAGGTCCTGAGCAATCCTGACTGTGGCTCCATGATATTTAAATTGCTTCTTTCTGGCTGCTTGGAGTATTTTCTCCTTCACCTGATAATTCTGGAATTTGGCTACAATATTCCTTGGAGTTTTCCTTTTGGGGTCTCTTTCAGGAGGTGATCGGTGGATTCTTTCAATGATGATTTTATCCTCTGATTCTATGATATCAGGGCAGTTCTCCTTAATAATTTCCTGGAATATGGTGTCTAGATTCTTTTTCTGGTCATGGCTTTCAGGCAGTCCAATGATTCTCAAATTGTCTCTCCTCGATCTGTTTTCCAGATCAGTTGTCTTTCCAATGAGGTATTTCACATTTTCTTCTATTTTTTCATTTTTTTTATTCTGCTTGACTGATTCTTGGTGTCTCATGGATTCCTTATCTTCCAACTGTCCCACTTAATTTTTAAGGCATTGTTTTCTTCAGTGAGATTATGCACCTTTTTTTCCATTTGGCTAAGTGAATTTTTTAAGGTATTGTTTTCTTCAGTGAGATTATGCACCTTTTTTTCCATTTGGCCAAGTGAATTTTTAAGGTATTGTTTTCTTCAGTGAGATTATGCAGCTTTTTTTCCATTTGGCCAAATGAATTTTTTAAGGCTTTGTTTTTCTTCAGCTTCCTTTTCCAAGCTGCCGATTCTTTTTTCATAGTTTTTTTTGTTTGCTTTCATTTCTCTCCCCATTTTTTCTTCTACCTCTTGCAATTGATTTTTTAAAATCCTTTTTGAGCTCTTCCAGGAAGGCTTTTTGTTCTTGCGACCAATTCACCTTCCCTTGTGAGGCTTCAGATGTAGCCAATTTGAGGCTATTGTCCTCATCTGAGTTTGTGTTGGCTTCTTCCCTATTGATACAGAAGCTCTCAATGGAGAGGGCTCTTTTTTGCTTCTTACTCATTATTGCAGCCTATTTATTTATTCTTTAAGTTGAGGTCTGCTCTGGGGGCACCAGGGTCCCTGTTTTGGGCTTCTTGTGCAGGTGTATAGGTGCTGTGTGACCGGGCTTTTACTCTGAGGTCTTTATGGTGTGTGGAGATCCCCCGCCCTGCACTTCCTGTCTGATTGTGCTCGGCCAGCCAGGCGCCAGACCCTGGCGTCTGATCCCGCCGTTCGTGGCCCTCTCGGCCGGTGCAGGTAGGTTTTTCCACTGTCCTTCTTGGCCACCAGATTTTTGAACCAGGTTCTGGGAGCCTCAGTTGTTCGGCTTTGGCCCGCAGCTCCTGCTGCCTTGCCCCGACCCCCTCGGCGCTGGGTTGCTGCCCTGCGCTGGGCCTCCCTTTTGCCCGAGTCAGACCGACCTTTTCCTGAAGTCTTCTAAATTATCTCTGGTTTGGAGGACTATGTCTCTCTGTCTCTTTGCAGGTTCTGTAGTTTCAGAATCTGTCCAGAGGCTTGATTTAATGTTCGTTTTGAGGGAACAGAAGGAGAGCTCAGGCAGCTTGCTGCTTCCTCTCTGCCATCTTGGCTCTGCCCCTCGTGTGTTTTTTTCAATAACCATAACTTTTAACAGTGGAAGTACCCCAGAAATCTGCTGAATGTATTTTCCTTCTCTATACACTCTGTTTTGACAATCTTTATGAGGATGACATTCAGATAGATAGATAGATAGAAAGATAGATAGATACATGATAGACAGAAAGATAGGAGGTAGATTGATCTATCTCAATGTCTTCCTGAGTTCTAGCCTCATATCACAATCTACTTACCACATTCTGCCCCTGAAAACGGGTTTTTTTTTTCTGTCTTAGGCACATGCTTTCTTATCTCCTAATTATGTTATGATAATTAGTCCTTGAAGTTCAAGACCAAATCTTATTTATGTTTGGGCCCTCAGATTCTAGAAGGTTTTCTATAGAACAGGCATTTAATATTTGTAGGATGGAATTAAGAACTGTACTAGCCTAGAAAGTTCTCCTGAGAGCTGGGAAATTTAAAGCTATTGTTCCATTTGGAGAAGCTGGAGCCTCGGGTGGAAATTCTTTTCTTTTTCCAACTCCATACCACCTTTCACCTAAGTTACTTATAAGGTGATGAAGCTGACAAGTTTTAAAGTGTGAAGTAGATTCTGAAGTTGCCAATAAGTCCTGTCTTCTTATTATGTTGCCGAAGTATTTAACCTTATAGTGGATAGTCTACATGAATTTATTAAAGTACTGGCTAATATGATCCACTTGCTGTCCAAGGGACTCACAAAAAGCCTTCTCTGGCACATTAATCTGAAAGTGTTTATTCAGAGGCACTCACCTTTTTTTTCTCCTTTATTTTTCTTTTTTAAAAAAAATCCAGAATTTACAGCCATACGTTGCTACTGGAACAACAACAATAACAACAACAACAATAACAACATAGTTTTTACTATAATATTGTGGGAAAAGTAATATAGAGTTATCTTCTTATCATAGGTTTCCTTCCAAGGAACAAGTGTGTTTTAATTTCATGGCTGCAATTGCCATCTGCAGTGATATTTGAACCCAAGATTATAAAATATGATACTGCTTCCACTTTTTTCTCCCTCTGTTTGTCAGGAGGTGATGGGATTTGTTTGCCAAAATCTTGGGCTTTTTGATGTTAAGCTTCAAGTCAGCCTTTACACTCTTCTCTTTCAGCTTTATCAAGAGGCTTCTTAATTCTTCTTAATTTTCTGCCATGAGAATAGTATTGTCTTCTTATATGAGATTGTTGGTATTTCTCTCAGCAACCTTAATTCCAGTTCTTGATTCAAGCAGCCTGACATTTTGCATGATGTATTCTGCATATAAAATAGATAGATAAACTAATGAATGAATATATAGATAAATGGATGAATGAATAAAGAAATAGGTAAATGAATAAAGAACTAGATAGATAGATAAATTAATTAATGAATAAATAAATAAGGTGACAGTATCTATAGCCTTGCCATACTTCTTTTCCAATCTTATATCAATCAGTTTTCCAATTTTGCTTCTAACTGTTGCTTCTTGAGTCATATACGGATTTCTCAGGAGAGAAGACGATCTTGTACTTTCATCACTTTGAGGACTATGCACATTTTGTTGTGATCCACACAGTCAAAGGCATTAGTGTAGTCAATGAAGCAGAAGTATTTTCTTTTTTCCTGGAGCCCCCTTGCTTTCTCCATAATCTATCAAATGTTGGCAATTTGGCCTCTAGTTCCTCTTCCTCTATAAAACCAGCCTGTACTCCTGATAATTCTCAATTCACATATTGCTGACACATAGCTTGCAGAATCTGAAGCATATAGTTGCTGGTATGTGAAATGAGTGCATTTTTCCAGTAATTTGAACATTCTTTGGTATTGTCTTTCATTTGACTGTGATATAAACTCATCTTTTCCAATTCAGTGGCCACTGTTCACTTTTCCAAGTTTGCTTGCATATTGAATGTAGCACTTTTTATCAGCACTATCTTATAAGATTTTAAATAGTTTAGCTGGAATTCTATCACCTCCACTGGCCTTATTGCTAGCAACAATTCCTAAGGCCCATTGGACTTCATTCTTCAGGATCCCTGGCTCTAGATGAGTAACCACAATAGCATGGTTATTATAGGTGATGTTATGGACGTTCTTGTATGGTTCTTCTGTATATCTTTGCCATCTCTTTTTTTTTTTTTTTTTTTGCAGGGCAATGAGGGTTAAGTGACTTGCCCAGGGTCACACAGCTAGTAAATATCAAGTGTCTGAGGCTGGCTTTGAACTCAGGTCCTCCTGAACCCAGAGCTAGTGATTTGTCCACTGTGCCACCTAGCTGCCCCCTTTGCCATCTCTTCTTAAACTCTTCTACTTCTGTTAAGTCCACACCATTTTTGTCTTTTATCATGCTAATTTTGCATGAAACATTCTCTTGATATCTTTTAATTTTCTTTAAGAGATTCTCGCCATTAGCATTCTATTTTTTTCTATTTCTTTTCGTTGCTCATTTAAGAAAATTTTATCTCTTTTTCTCTTATTCTTTGGAACTTTTCATTCAGTTGGGTATCTTTTCTTTTCTCCTGTACCTTTCATTCTCCTTTTTTCCTCACCTATTTATAAAGCCTCATCAGACAGCCATTTTACTCTTTTGTTCTTTTTTCTTTGGGATTTTTGTTTGTCTATTTGTTTTGGTTGTTGTTGCTGCTGCTGCTGCCTCCTGTACAATACTGTCAACCTCTGTTCATAGTTCTACAGGCAAAACTATCTAACAGATCTAATCCTTTATATCTATTCATTACTTCCACTTCATATTCATAAGGGATGTTATTTATGTCATAATTATAATCTGATGGTTTTTTGAACTTCCTTCAATTTAAGCCTGAATTTGCAATAAGAAGTTCATGATCTGAGCCATAGTTAGTTCCAGATCTTGTTTTAACTGACTCTATTGAGCTTTTCCACCTTTGACTGCAAATTATAAAATCAATCTGATTTTGATATTAACCATCTGGTGATGTCCATGTGTAAACTTGCCTTTTCATCTGTTAAAAAAAAATAGTGTTTGCTATGACCAGCAAGTTATCTTGATAAGACTCTGTTAGTCTCTGGCCAGCTTCATTTTGTAATACAAGGCCAAATATGCCTGTTATTTGAATTATCTTTCCATTTCCTAATTTAGCATTTCAATCCACTATGATAAATGTGACATGCTTTTTACCCTTTTATTTTTGGTATTATTTCTAGAAAATGTTGTAGGTTTTCATAGAACTTATCAACTGTGTCTTCTTTGGCATCAGTGGTTGAAATATGGACTTCTAATACTGTGTAATTGAATGGTTTACTTTGAATTTGAACAGATATCATTCTATCATTTTTGAAATTTTGCCTCAGTACTACTTTTTCTCACCTTTTTACTGACTATGAGGGCTACTCCATTTCTTCAAAGGAATTATTGCCTGTAGTAGTATTTGTAGTAATCACCTGAATTAAATTCCCCCATTCCTGTCCATTTAAATTTACTGAAACCCAAGATGTCAATGTTTAATCTTTCCATCTCCTATTTGACCACATCCAGCTTACCTTGGTTAATAGATCTTATGTTCCAGGTTCCTATGCAATGTTGATCTACATAGCTTCAGACATGCCTTTCATCATCAGACACATCTGCAGCTGAGCTTTCTTTTGGCTTTGGCTCAACCATTTCATTGTTATTAGAGTTACATCTAATTGTCCTCTCCTCTTCCCCAGGAACATATTGGATACCTTCTGACCTGAGGGGCTCATCTTCCAATGTTATCTCCTTTATAATTTTCATACAAGCTATGGGGTTTTATTGGCAAAGATGCTGGAGGAGTTTGTCATTTCCTTCTCCTGTGGTTCACCTTTTGTCATAACTTTCTAGTACGCCATGCCTGGCTTGTTTACTGCTGCATGGCCTAGCTCATACCTTCACTGGGCTACATAAGCCAGCACTTCCCGCCACAACAAAGCAGTGATTTATGAAGATCAATTGAAGAAATTGATCACATTTAACCAGGAGAAGACTTGGAGATATATGTTAACAAAACCTGAGCATTTGAAGTACTGTCTAGTGGAGGAGCTCTAAAAAGTAGAATGCACTGCCTCAGGAGGCAGTGGCCTTTTCCTCCCTGGAGATTTTCAAGCAACAGCTCAATGGCCATTAGTTGAATGTGATTCAGAAAACATTCTTTTTCAATTTCAGTTTATATTAGAAGATCACAGAAATTCCTTCCAGCTCTATAGTTCTGTGTTCTTAAGATTCTCAATAGGAAACTACTGAATTGCTTCTTAGTTCAAGGAATAAGGTAGATTTTTTAAAACTATAAGCCAGGGGGCTTGATTTTCATGCCCAACCAATATGAGAATACGCTATTAAAGAGATAGTTTGTGAAGATTTAGAATGAAAAGTGGCAAATTCTGTCAACCAGCAGGATCCATTAAGGGACAAAAAAATTCCAGACTAACCTAATTTCCTCTTTAACAGTGTTGCTAAGCTGCTGTCAATAAAGTTCATGGATTTGATATAATAAGCCTGGGTTTTAGCGTGGCATTTGACAAAGTCTTTCATGATATCTTTATAGATGCAATAGAGTGATGTGGACAGAATGATGGGATAGTTAGAGGGATTGGGAACTGATTAAACTGCCAGATCTAAAGAACAGTAATTAATAGATCAGTGTCAACCTGGTTGGAAGCCTTTATGCAGCAGTCCAAAAATCTATTCTTGCAGATGTATTATATTTTTAGCAACAACTTTGATGAAGGGAGAGATGATATACTAACGACATTTAGGGATATAAATAAAAACTTCAGAAGAATATTTAAGGAGGTTTTCCTTGCTTATTTGTAACATAACTTTGTTCTGCTGGGAACAAAGTTCTGTCTTTTGGGGTCAAACAGACCAAAACTAATACCTCTTCCAGGTGACAACCCTTCATATGCTCAAAGATTGCTTCCATGTCTAGATTATGTTTTCTTTTCTCTAGAACAGAAGTGTCAAACATGTAGCTCAAGGACCACATGAGGCCTAGAAAACTCCCAGGTATAGCCCAAACTAGATTAAAATGTAATTGCGAAGTGTTTAGCAAAATAAATAAAAATACAACAGAACATATACCATGTTCATATGTGGTTTTGTAAATCAATATGCATCAAGCAGGTATCATTATGTATGGTTTAGTGGCCCCAATTTCTATTTGAGTTTGACACCATTGATCTAGATTAATTGACCTTAGTACTTTCAATTGATTCTTACAAGGGAGCAATTTCAAGGCCATTTGCCAATCTAGTCATTCACCAAATTTTAAGTGCTCTTCTTACATAATTGTATGAATAACTGAATGGCATATTCTAGATGTGGTCTAACAAAAGTAGAGTACAGCAGGATCATTACAGAAACATTCTCAGAATTGGAAGGAATATAAAAGATAATCTAGCATAACTAAATATATCTTATATTGCACATCTAACAAATGTTTTTTTCCTCATTTTCTTGAAGATATCTAACGTCTAATAAGGTGGCTTACGCCATTTTAGATTATTCTAATGGATAAGAAGCTCTTTTTAAATTTATACCAAGTTTATATTCTGGCTTAACTTATAAGCAGTTTAGTGATTTATATTTAAAATGTTACCATAAGAAAATATACCCCTTTTCAACTATGTACAAATTTCTCAGGGTTGGGGTGGGGAGGGTGTGACACTACCTGCATAATTCACTGTTTCAACTAACCCAATGACCTTGATGCCACAAAAAACAAAACAAAACAAAAAAAATCTGAAGCTGGAGGTTAAAAGTGATGCATCAAAAATAACCACTGCCCTGGGAACTTATACTTGGAGTTCTGTGTCCACTGATATGATTTCTGTTTCAGAAATACTTCTCAAGAATATTTCCAAAGAAAGGTTCCAATACTTATTCTTTCCCCAATGGACACTTTCGAAACTAGAAAAATTGCACTTGAAAAGTAAGACAGAATTTACAATTCATTTTTTAAAATCAAAGAACACCTTGTTGTGACATATATGAGAATAGTGGCCTGCAATGGGTAGATACTCAAATTATGTCAGTTTAAGAGCAATCAGCATTACTTTATAAAAAATAATTGAATCTAAATTATTCCTAGATGTCCACAAGCATTTTTATGTGAATTTGTTAGGAATAGTTTTCTGAGTAATCTTAGAGAGACTGTTTCTCTGGTGTTGGTGACTGATTTTTTTTAAGTAACTATTTTTTTTTAAACCTGATTGAAAAAAAAATTCTAAATTTAAAGGTACTACTGTGAGTGCTATGGATGTAGCAACTAATAATTCAAAATGAAATTCTTTCACTCATAGAAAGTTGCTAATATTCATTGTACAAAAAATGAGATAAATGTCTTTTTCTGAAAATAAACTAGACACATCTTCATTGGAACCACAGTGACACTTTCAGATTTAGTATTCTTTGTTAAGTAGGAAATATCATTTGGATTTGTATGCACATAATGATCTTTTTTGCTTGTTCAGTATATATTCACACACCACCCATATTTTGTCACAGTCTTGTTTTAGTCCTTTTGGAAAAAATACTCACTGACATAATTTTTCAATGATGATGTTTGGATTGTGGCAACAATATAACAATGCCATGAGGATGACATTTTTATGTGGGAAAACAAATTCAGGACTAAGCTGGAGAATCCATCCCCTACATTGATTGTTCCAGTCAGTAGTTCTCCTTTACCGAAGTATAATAGGAGAGGCAACATGATATAGGAGATAGAAAATTTGACTTGGGATTAAAAATATTTGAGTTCAAATCCTTCCTCCAACACTTAGAACCTGTGTGATCCTGGGCAAGTCATACTCAGACTCAGTTTCTTCATTTATAAAATAGAGACAATAATATCCCCCTCATGGAAGGGTTGTTGTGATAATGAAGTGAGACAATATACATCAGTAGTTCTGCAAATTGTAAAGAATTATGTAAATGAAAACAAAAATTATTTTCCAAATGTGCAGCATGTTGGCATTTTCAAGTTTTGTTGCCATTTAAATATTTTTACTGACAAAATATTGTGAATAATAAGTATATTCAGAGGCAAATGCTAATTGAATTTTAGGCAAAAGCTGCTTGTCCATTTTTTGTATTATATACAAATCAGATAACTTATAATAAATTCTCTTTTCTCTCTGATGAACTCATAGGTGGTCAGACCACATCTGGAGTATGCTGTTCAGTTCTAAATACAATTATATGGGAAGGACAATTATAAGTTAGTGAAAGCCAAGGTTGGTAAATGAAATTAACAGCATGTCATCTTTATGTTCTCATCCAATCACTAAGAAACAAAAACAACAACAAATGTTAATGTCTTCACCTTTACTTTCAAAAATGGGATAGTGGTATTAAAAAATAAAGTTGCAAATAACTTCACAAGAATGGATCTCTTGATTAAATGTTTTGTCCCCATTCTTTCAGAAGGTAATTTGGTACAGAGGCAAAAAGTTTCCATTTCGAAAGAGCTGCCAAGATTGTTAATATATGCAAGCACATTTTGAAAAGAATACAAAAAGAAATCAGATAGCAGATTTGAAGAATTATGGCACAGGATATGCCAAGGATACAAGACAATGGCTTATAAGTAGACATTGGAATTAAGAGGGGAATAAAAGGAAAAGAAAGAAAAATACTCAATTGGAAGATTATGTAGTTAAGGGCAGTATGCAGGCCACACAATGAATCTTTCTCACAGGGGCATCTCAATCATTGTCACGATGTAAAGAACTCAACAGTTATGGGAGAGTAAGAAAAAAAGGTATATCTGTTTTATACATTAGATGGAAAGATGATGAGAATTTAATTATATGAAATGTGCAAGGTGTGGGGGAAGTCCATTAGTCTGAAAGTCAGGATAGATAGTTTCAAGTTCTATGACCTCCCTGAAGTTAAATAACTAAGATCATAAACTTGTAAATTTATCCATTTTAAAGTTTTAAATTTAATATTTTAAGTATTTTATTATTTTCCAGCTACATATAAGGACAGTCCTCAACATCTGCTTTCAAAAGGATCCCCAGTTCCACATTTTTTTCTCCCAACCTCCCCTCCCTCCACCCTTCCCAAGACAGAAAGCAGTCCGATATAGGTTGTATATGTACAATCACATCAAACACACCTCTACATTAGTCATGCTGTGAAAGAAGAATCAAAGCACAAGGGAAAGACCTCATAAAAGAAGGAAAAAAACAGTCCAAGAGTAGAAACAGTATGGTTCAATCCGCATTCATAATTCACAGTTCTTTTTCCTGGATGTTGAGAACATTTTCTATCATGAGTTCTTTGAAACTGTTTTGGATCTCTGCACTGCTGAGAAAAGCCAAGTCTATCCCCATTGTTCATCACGCAATGTTGCTGTTACTGTGCACAATGTTCTCCCAGTTCTGCTCCTTTCAGTCAGCATCAGTTCATCTAAGTCCTTCCAGGTTTTTCTGAAGTCCTCCTGCTCATTGTTTCCTACATCACAATAGTATTCCTTTACATTCATATACCACAACTTGTTCAGCCATTCCCCCATTGATGGGCATTCCCTCAATTTTCAACTCCCTGGCACCACAAAGAGAGTTGCCATAAATATTTTTGTACATGTAGTTTATCCATTTTTAAAAGGTTTGATCATACCAGCTGTACTTATCACCAAAATCTGATTTGAGGAATTAATGTGTGATATAATAGAAAGAAACTGGCTTAGAGTCCAAAAGACCTATGTCTAGTTTTATTACTGATGCTGACTGGGTGTGATATTTTGGGCAAGTCATGTCACCTCTATGGACCTCAGTTTCCTTATGGAGATGCAGTCCTCCACAACTCTGGAATCCCTTGGTAACCCAGATTGTGAGGTGTTTTGGATGGTAATAATTGTGCAAAAAAGAACTAGAGTAGACCATATCCAGTGCATTATTTATGAATGGGGCAGCAAGCATACACCAAATTCCATAGCATTTAATTTTAATTATTAACTGAATGTTATGGAACAAGTCTGTGGTGCTATATGGAGATACAAAAAAAAGCCAAAATCAGTCATTTCTTCCAAGGAACTATATATATATATATATATATATATATATATATATATATATATATATATATATATATATATATATATATACACACACAAGGTATAAACATAATTAATTGGGGATAGTCTCAGAGGGAAGAGAACGAAATTAAGGAGGATTAGATAACAATTCTTGCAAAAGATGAGACTTTAATGGAGACATGGAAGAAGTTAAGGGGAATACATGATGAAGGAGAGCATTCCAAATATGTGGGACAGTAATTGAAAATGCTCTTTAAAATAATGCATGTGGTTTAGATGATTCTAACATTTTCCTGAGGTATGAGTGACTGCTATACAGACGTAGAAGACCTGGGAGTACAAATGCCAAAGGAAAATAGCATAGATATGACATCTCTATTGGCCCTAGCTCCAGAAGCAGGCTTGTAGTATAGCACTGTATACAGGCAGTCACGCAAGATCCTAATACAAGTCCCAAAAGCCATCCAATTTTCAAACTTTTATAGCGTTTCTAGATAAAGAGCTGATATGGTATTAATAGTAGACTACGTAGTTATCAGTGAAATAAAGGAGTAAGGACACTAGACCAATTTAATGAGTACATTTTCTAATTATCTAATTAAGAATGATGGACACAAAATGGGGAACCAGAAAACATAGTTCTACCTGGGCCACTGCTTTAAAGGTGGCTAGCATGAGGGAGATTTCAGATCTCTAGGTTAGTTAAAAATTAGCATAGATGCATTCCTGGGGAGTTGAGATTGAAAAAGTCAAATGGAGTTTCACCAGCATACAAGTATAAAATGGAAAATCATTTTATTGAAGTACAGAATTACTTAGTTGTTTTTTCCAATATTTAATAACTCCTTTATATTTTGTTTTTAATTTATAATACCATAATATCATACACTACATATATATATATATATATATATATGTATGTAGGAAATGAATTTACATTATTTTTAATCCAAATAGTGTTTTGTTTTTTCCAGTTACATGTAAAGATAGTTTAAAACATTTGTTTTAATAAGATTTTGAGTTCCAAATTTCTCTCTCCCTTCCTTCCCTCTGCCCTCCCCAAGACAAAAAAAATTTATATATGTTATATATTTACAATCACAATAAGCATATTTCTACATAAGTCATGCTGTGAAAGAAGAATCAGAATAGAAGGAGAAAACGTCAAAAAAGAAAAAACAAAAACAAAAACATAGAAATAGTATGATTCAATGTGCATTCAGATTCCACAGTTCTTTTTATACTGGATGTGGAGAGCATTTTCCATCATTAGTCCTTTGGAATTGTCTTGGATCATTGTATTTCTGAGAAGAGCTAAGTCTATTACAGTCTATCATCCCACAATGTTTCTGTTACTGTGTACATTGTTTTCCTGGTTCTGCTCACCTCATTCAGCATCAGTGCACTTAAGTCCAGGTTTTTTTCTGAAATTTGCCTGCTCATCATTTCTTTTAAGACAATAGTATACTATTACATTCATATACCACATCTTGTTCAGCCATTCCCCAATTAATGGGCATACCCTTGATTTCCAATTTTTTGCCACCACAAAGAGAGCTGCTATAAATTGTTTTTGTTGTTGTTGTTGTTGTTTTTTGTACATGTGTGTCCTTTTCCCTTGTTTATTATACAGAACTAGTAATGGTATTACTTGTTCAAAGGACATGCACAGCCCCATAGCCCTTTAGGCACTCCATAATGGTTGCATCAGCTCACAACTCCACCAACAATGCATTACTGTTCCAATTTTTCCCACAGCTTCTCCAACATTTATTATTTTCCTTTTTTGTCATATTAGCCAATCTGATAGGCGTGAGGTGGTACCTCAGAATTGTTTTAATTTTCAATAGAGATTTAGAATATTTTTTCATAACCTTTGGTTTCTTCATTTGATAACTGCCTGTTCATATCCTTTGACCATTTCTCAATTGCAGAGTAAGATGTATTCTTACAAATTTGATTTAGTTCTCTATACATTTTAGAAATGAGACCTTTAACAGAAGCACTGGCTATAAAAATTTCCTAGCTTTCTGTTTTCCTTCTAATCTTGCTGTATTGCATCTGTTTGTACAGTGTTTTTATTTAATATAACCAAATGATCCATTTTGCATTTCATAATGTTCTCTATCTCTTGTTTAGTCACAAATTCTTCTCTCCATAGATCTAAGAGGTAAAATATTCCTTCCTCTTCTAATTTGCCTATAGTATCACCTTTTAGGTCTCATATTTTAGCCTATTTTGTGACTTTTAACATTGAATTCAGCTGCTGGTACACAGGGGCCAGTGTTGCAAGCTTCTTGTCCTGGGGCACAGGGGCCTAATCACTGGCTTTCTGCTCGGATGGCCTCTGGGGCTTGTGGATTCTTCAATGCTCTGGGTTTGGTCCTGCTGCTGGAATGGCTTGGCCTAGTCATGCCTGTGCTGTGGGTGGTTCTCTGTCTGATAGTTTGTCCTCTCAACCAGGGCTAGGGAGGGGGGTTTCTCACAACTGGCCTCCTGTGCCACCAGCCTGCTGAGCCAGGACCAAGGGGCCTGAGCTGCTGATTTGTGCTGTGGCCAAGAGCCTCCTGCTAACTTGCCAGACATTTCTTTGTGCTGTGCTGCACTCCCCTTTAGCCAAAGTGAGACAGATCTTTCCAGAAGTCTTCTAAATTATCTCAAATTTTATATTTTCTATAGCTCCAGAGTCCATTGAGAGGCTTGATTTAATGTTGTTTCTGAGGGAAACTCAGGAGAGCTCAGACAACTTCCTGGCTTCTCTCTGCTATCTTGCTTTGTGCCCCACCCCCTTTTTAAAATATGAAATACAAAGTTTTAAAACACTGCCTTCACTACCGGTCAAGTTTCCATGTTCAGATTCATTTCCACATGAAAACATAATTATCTCTCTTAGAGCTGTATAATTCTTGGCTTTGTACAAAAAGACACAATTTGGCAAAGGTGTATTTAGAATTGGAAGTGCTTTATTGATCTAACAGAATCATATTCAAACTTCAGTTATCCATGCATATATATATGCATTCTCTGATATTTATAAAATACAAGTTTGCATAGCAGCATTTATTTCAGCATCAGCTACATATGATAACTCAATCATTTGTTTCACTCAGTTCCTATGAGCACAGAGGCAGTCAATGGGAAATAATGGGAAGAATGGCAATGACCTTCATTCTTATAAGAAAGCTAAAAGTATTACTTTCACTATTTGGGGAGGGGGGAGGCAAATCTATTAACTTGTTATATTAATAGCTTTTATTAAATAACTATAAAGTTACTGAATTAGGATAATGTCCATGAGAATGAAGAACAGATGATGGATGGCAAGAAATTTTAAGTAGCTAGAAATTACATGACAGTTACTAACTGGAAAAAAGACAGCATAAACTCTTTCTAAATTACCTAATTATTAGATACTTGTGATGTTAGTCATTTGATCATGCTAACCCGAGATTACCCCCCTGATGATCGACTCATTCTGAATAAAATATAGCATCAAGTAATAGTTCAGATAGGATTCTAGGTAGGAAATACTTGTCAAAAACAAAGAAGACAGTTAAATTGCCCTTAAGATTCCCTATTCATGTCCAAAGCTGTGGTCCAGTCATAGAACTACCATGCTGGAACACCCTAGCAAATTTATTTATCAGTAACTGTAGAGTACTCAGAAACTATGGTTACCATCCATTGTATTTTATCTGCCACCATGTAGGTGTCCAGGCACTACTCCCCAATCTTGATAAACAGATAGACAGACAGACAGACAGATAAGTGGATAGAATGACTCTACTATCCTACCTGGGATAAGCTGAAACTCTGAAAAACTTAACAGTAACACCTTTTGTCTTGTACTGTTCTTTGAGTAGTGAGCACATTAGAGCCTTCACCTATGGAATTGTGTTCCATTCTGGGTATTGTGTTTTGTTTTGTTTTGTTTTTTCTTTTCTTTTCTTTTCTTTTCGGGGCAATGAGGGTTAAGTGACTTGCCCAGGGTCACATGGCTAGTAAGTGTCAAGTGTCTGACGGCAGATTTGAACTCAGGAACTCCTGAATCCAGGGCCAGTGCTTTATGCACTGTGTCACCTAGTTGCTTCTCTCTGGGTGTCATGTCTTAAAGGGAATATTACTGGAATGTATGTTAAAGAGAGTAATCATACTGGAGAAGTAACCTGAAACCATACAACAGGAAGAATAATTGAAGGAATGATGATATTTAGTCTTAAAAAAAAAAGTAGCCTTAATGGAATTGTTAAAAGACACTTATCTAAAGGTATATAATAGAATGTAGGGTATACATTATTTCTTTTTAACTTTAGGCAACCCCACATTGCTTGGTCATCAGATTGTGAGTATAAAATGACTCTCCCTTGTACATAGTATTAAGGGGGATTATATTTTTAAATTCCTAAAAATAGAAAAGGTTTATGCCCTTTTTTGTATGAATGATGAAGATATTTCACTATTTGATTTCTTTTTAAAATTACATTGTTTCTTGTCCTAATTATTTTTTAATTGGATTTGTTTGTCCGGGAATATCAGGAAGCAGATCTATACATAAAATAAGGGTGTGGCCATAATTTGAAGAGGTATCACATCTTCTCTGCCCCAAAAGCTGCTTATCCAATCCATATGCAGTTCCATTCCAAACAAAGCACCATAATTGTAACATTGCCTAAGCAGCTCCTAAATTCCACTTAGCTAATTATTATTTTCAGGGGAGTCCTTCTGGCAGACTTGAAAATAATTAGATGCTCTCACCTTAGCTCTTTCTTCATCACAGTGGTCCAAACAGCATCTCAGGGTTCACAATGCCATAACCATAACCAAAAATGGGTATCTTTATCTTTATCACCTACTAAATCTCCCCAACTTTCCATGTCCTACTTTGGCACCCTACCTCCCAATATCTTTCAGGGTGTTAGTGTTATTTGTACACCCCCTCCTTTTTAGAGCCTCCTAAACCAATCAGAATCTTTACCTGCTGATACTACTACATTGTGGACTCAAGTACAATACTCTGGAGAGCACCATAGCTTTGTGAAAAATGTCCCTATGGCCACAGCCTTTGCTTCAGTAAATGTTTGCTGTTGTGGGAGGTAATGACAAATACGAGATTTAGTTTCTCCTAGAAACTCTTTTCTCACAAATTAGTGAGAGATCCTCAAGGGATTTTCTTCTGGCTTTTTTATGTAACTTTGAATCCAAAGCTCCCTTCTCCAATGAATGCTATCCCCTCTCACTCAAATGAGCTTTAGATTTTTTTTTTTTTGCTATAAAAAGACTTAAACATGGCTATTAACTAACTACTGAGAAAATGACTATATTGGGCCTTTTTAGCAGACTTTATCAGTAGCTCTTTGCCCCTTCACTAAACTCCTGGGTTTTCTCTTGCCTTTTTGTGAAGCAAAAAAGAAAGATATGTTCAGGAATAATGGTGATGTTCCTAGTCTCTTTAAAAACCTAATTATTGTGCTTTTCCCATTCACTGGTTTCTTCTTTTAAACTGAACTTGTTCCAAATTTTCCCCTTCTATCAAATCTCTGACTCCTAAGTGTTTTACTAATTAATTTGTATCAAATGGTCCCCTAGCAGCCATTTCAAATAGGATCAGATTCCTCTGCTCCCTGGTATTAAAGGGACCACATCCCTTTTCCCATAACATAACCTTCTTTAACTGTTATGAGGAAAGTTGTTAATATTGTTTGTCCCACACTATGATATAGTTATACATTTCTATTGCCTTGTGTAGTCATCTATGCAACCTCTATAAACTAGAAAATAACAATTATCTCCCACAACTTGCTATCTGAGAACCTGAAAGGAATAGTTTGTTGATAAAAGGATAGTATTTCAATATGCTTATAGCAAGAAGGGAAGAAAAAATACTTAAGTTCCTACAATGTACAAAGCACAATGTTAAATTACTTCCCCAGTGTCTCCCAACTATTAAGTCTCCAAGGCTGAATTGGAATACAGGTATTCTTGTCTCCAGGTCCATCACTTTATTCACTACCAGAACTCTATCCACTGTTCCACTTAATACAAAGAAAGGAGAGGAAAAGAAGGAAGGAAAACAGGATCTATTAAGTATGTGCCAGGCACTATGCTAAGTACTGGAAATATAAATACAATCCTCAAAAAGGACAATTCCTGACATTCTTTTGGGGGAAGACAGTACATAAAAGGAAACTGACAAAAAGGAAAGGAGAGTAGGGGAATATCAATGGACCTGGCTCAGCGACTTGGGTTTGAAGTCCATAAAATCAGGAACAGTTCCAGGGAGAGAATGAAAGCAGGTTGTCTTGGGACCTTGCAACAAAATGAAAGCTCCAAGAAGAATTCACCAACAGGAGAATTAAAGTGCCTTTGTATAAGTATATTCCAGGGTGAACAGGCTGCTGCAAGGTTAGAAGATATAAGACAAAGAATTTTCAGGATTAAAGGTATGGTTTTGAATTTCAGAAAGTCAGAACAGGTGTGGGTGGAGATTGAATGGGGGGGAAATGACTGGAGACAGAAAGAGAAATGAAAGGGAAGGGAAAAGAAAAGAAAAAATGGGGGAAAGAAGAAAAGAAGACTATGAAAAGGGAAAGAGTGTGAAAATGGAAGAAATCTAGTTATTTGAGCAACTTAAAGCTCCCAGCTTTATACCCATCTACTCTTATTTTCATAGCTCTTCAATGAGGTGAGGATATTGGGGTCTGGGTGTACCCACAACCAGGATAAATGAAGAGGAAGAGATAATTGCTAAGGTACTTCAAGTTCTGTGGCTGCTTTCAGTACTAAGAGAACAAGAGACCTAAGAAAAGATTATGGGAATCTAGTTGTAAATTATGTAGATTTCCTGGAAATTGACAATTTCAGTTTTCTAAAAGTCTCCAAGGAAGAGGAATACAATGTTATGAATGTCACATGGAAGAAAAGAAACTTTACCTATTAAAAAAAATGACTTTAAGTTGCTAGTCCTTCTGAGTACTTAACAAAATAATTGTTAAAGCTAGCAATCTTTGCCAGTAGGAAGGGTTGATTAGTAGTTTCAGAAAAATCAGAAACTTAAAATAAGGGGCTTAAAAAATATATGTCCTACATATTATAATAAATCACCACTACATTGACGACATAAGCTTACTTTACTTCCTTCTAAATTTTTGTTTCCCATTGTGAATCAATTCACATGAGATGATAGTTGTGAAGGATATCCTTGGTGAAATCTTGAAAAATGAATGAGATTACTTCTGGATTTTTTTATTGCAACATAATTTGTAAATAATATAGAAACATTCTTTTAAAAAAATTTTTTGGTGGGACAATGAGGGTTAAGTGACTTGCCCAGGGTCACACAGCTAGTGTCAACTGTCTGAGGCTGGAGGATTTGAACTCAGGTTCTCCTGATTCCAGGGCCAATGCTTTATCTACTATACCACCTAGTTACCCCCATAGAAACATTCTTTACCTCTCCTTTGCTTATTAAAAAAAACATGACAAAATAATAATTACAAGTTAATAGAGTCTTACCACAGCTTAGAGGCATGTCTTAGAATAATAGATGACTTAGTTAATTTGAAAGCAAAGGATCTATTTGTAGCAACTTAAGTGTCGACAGCTGGGGAACATAGTGGTTGAAGGAGAGTCAGCAAAAATACTCAGGGCCTACACTGTGACCTTCAAAATTAGCAAATCCTAACAACCACCCACACTGAGGCCTCTAACGTGGCACAGAGAAGGTCAAAGAAGAAATGCAATAAGGGATATTTCCAGAGAATCCTGGGCATGATGATCTTTGGGCTATATCAGGAAGATGGAGGTGATGATGGTATAAAGGGGAATCAAAAGTTCCTGCCCCCATATTAGCCTTGATAAGTTCTTGTTTGTCTTTCAATTTCAAAGAGGGCCAGTGACATCATAGGTGATGTCTTGATGTGCACATGAATTGGATGTAAGTGAAGGAGAGTTGCACAAAGCATCAGCCTTACTCCCCCCCCCCTTTTTTTTTTGAGTCATTGAAGCCCAGTAGAAAGACAAAAGTCAGGACAACTGGCAATACCCTGTGATGCACCTTGGAGTTGTGTAATTTAAAATTCTAAATGTGGGTTTTAATCTGTTTCCCCAGCTTTTGGGGAAACTGACTAAAATCACTGATAAAACAAGTTTAGGTATTTAAGGGTTTATTGAAAGAAAGAGAAAGATTGAGAATTCCTACAGCCTGGCAATCCTATCTTTCCTCAATTTTCCTGTGAAGTCCTCTGGAGTCTCTCTCCTCCCCCACGGTGAAGTCAGGAACCCCAAAGAAACAGAGCTCCTCCCACAGCATCAGCTTCCTACTTCGTGAGTTACTGCCAGAAATGGGAGGCTCCTCAAGTTGATTGGCTGGTAGCCTTGATAAACAGTACCCATGAGCAAACGTCACTTCCTAACACCAAGGAAAAGCCACATGGCCTTGCCCTCAGAGGCATTTTTCTCATGGTGAAGCTTTCCTATACTAAGTCTCCAGCAGGTGGCATCACTCCAATCATTACAGTCCCCCCTTTTGTTTCATTTGAAAAAACGAATGAGTTTGCTCAAAGAAACAGAGTCCTCCATGTCTGACCAAGTTATAAGCACTCCAGAGTGCCAGATTCAGCAGCCTTCATGGAAATTGAAACAAATTATTCTCATCAACTCTTTCTTGAAAGGGATGTTGTCACATACTTGGGATATACGCCACCCTAACTCACTGATGGCTTTGAGGCCTTTCAGCTACCCTCAATGTGGTTTGACCCAACTGCTGAGATAGTTTTAATGGGGTGTGGCCACTGAACATGCTACAGCTTCTTGGAGACACAGATGAGAGTTAAATGATAACTAGACACCAACAGTAGGTAGGCAGCTTTGAAAGGGCTTTTGAAGCTCTCTCACTACAGATACTGATCCTCCCTGAAAGCCTCAGATTCCTCAAGAAAACAAATTATCCCTAGTACAAAAACAGCATCAAGATCCCCTTCCTCATTGATGATAAAATATTTAACTTGAGAAAACTGCAAGCCAAGACCAAGGTGGAGGGGGAGTTGGTGTCATTTTTGTTAGCAGAAGATTGTGCATTCAATGCAGCCTCTGAGACCATGAATCAACAGAGTATAAATTGATTATCTGCACCCTTTTCTAATTTTGGCCTGATAATCAACAATTAACAACAAAGGTCTTCTTTCAGCACACATATTACCATCCATACATAGAACCATTGGTCACAGGAAAGAGAAATTTTAATGTTGTGGATAAGTTCACTTACCTTGGCAGTACACTCTACAGAGCTGTCCACATAGATGATGAGGTTGATAGATGTGTTGCCAGAGCTAGCTCAGCATTTGGGAGGCTCTGAAAGAGTGTGGGAACAACTTTTCAGGCTGTATAACAAATTGAAGAACTACATAACTGTTCTGCTGACTACTGAGTGATAATTTTGATGGACTTCAGTCAGTTTAGATTCTGGAGCTTATTACCAGATCATTCTGTCCGTGTTTCATCCCATTGTTAATAACAGAATATTTTAGTAATCATGTATCTTGCTTTGCTGAACTTGGTGTACACTGGTACCATCCTCCCTCCCTGCTTGCATTCCAAAGCCCCCAGTCCCTGTTATTGTTAGATCATTCTGTCTGTATTCCAATCCGATGCCAGAACACACCTCTCTCCCTCTTGCTCTGTGGTCAAGCAGGAGAGCTGTCTCCTGTTAGCACAGACTCACCCTGATACTACCTCTTCCTTCTTGTGTTCCTAAGCCCTAGCTCCTGGTACCATCTCTCCCTTCTTCCCCCTTGCCCCCTCCTTACACAGGTAGAGTGGTTTCCCCCTTCCCCCTTCCTTTCCCCCCCACCCAGCTCTCATACCTAACTGAGCATGCATCCATACTATCATCATGCTGAATATGCATACTGGGTGAGACAAAATTTGGATGTTAGATTGCGAACTCACCCTGTGCACAAAGGGACTGCCCCCTCAAAACTCCCATAAAAACCCAACTCATGAGCTCATCAGCATGCTCTTTATCTCTTGCATGGGGTTGCCCATTCTCATGAGAATGAAATACATCTGTCTCTTCTTGACTTGATGGTCTCCTTGAATTATTTGGGTAAATTGAGGCAATTGTCCCATACAACTACCCTCTTGTATGCCTGTGAAACCTAGGCAGTCTATGAGCACAAAGCCAGAAAACTGAACCACTTCCATTTGAATTGTCTAAGGAAGATCCTAGACAAGATTATCTGGCAAGATAAGGTACCAGGCACTGGGGCCTTCTCTAGCACTGAATTTTCAAGCATTCAAACTCTATGACAAAGAATACAACTCCAATAGGCTGACCACATAGTTCAAATGCCAAAGGCACACTCAGCCAAGAGACTATTTCACAGAAATTTTGACAGGGTAATTGCTTACAGGGTAGTAAGAAAAAGCAGTATGAGTTCATTCTCAAAGTATCTCTGAAGAACTTTAGTATTGACTGTAAGAGATAGGAAACATTGGTATAGGCTCATCCCCTACAGTGTACCCACATCAAAGAAGGCATTGCAAACAATGAGCAAAGCAGAATCATAGAGTGAATTGAGGGGTCGGTTTAAAAAATCAAATTAATTGTGAGGCTTCCCAAAGAATTATTAAGACTCAGTGACTCAGTTTCCCAAGTTTCATTTCAATACTGTGAGTGACCACAGGGAGACCACCAGGGAGGTGTCTCATTTGGGAGATAAAAATGGTTATATTTATAACATGAAAAAGTAGGTTATCTCCTCATTATCTTTTGTTGTTGTTGTTGTTTTTTGTAGGGCAATGAGAGCTAAGTGACTTGCCCAGGGTCACACAGTGAGTAAATGTCAAGTGTCTGAGGTCAAATTTGAACTCAAGTCCTCCTGAATCCAGGGCTGGTGCTTTATCCACTGTGGCACCTAGCTGCCCCCATCTCCTCATTATCTTAATCTCCTTAAGGAGGTACATGAAAGGTCTTATCCTAATTTGAACTTCCTGGGGTCCTAAGACAACCCCAGAGGTGGGTAATTTTTTCCTTGGAGGTGTGTTTTTGGGGTTTACATATCATAAGGTGAACCTCAGGACATATTTGGCCTTCTCTGTGCACGTTCCTAAAGACATGCTTAAACTTGTCAGACCAGAGGGTCTCTGTGTTTATGATAGCTATTTACTTAAGATCTGGTTTCTAGGTGTCCTGTCATCCAGGAATATTAATGGCTATTAATAGTTAATGGTCCCATGGGGTAGCTACGTGGCACAGTGGATAGAGCACCGGCTCTGGAGTCAGGAGGACCTGAGTTCAAATCCGGCCTTAGACACTTAACACTTACTAGCTGTGTGACCCTGGGCAAGTCACTTAACCCAATTGCCTCACTAAAATTAAAAAAAAAATTAATTATAAAAAAATAAAAAATAAATAGTTAATGGTCCCTAGTTACTATTTCTGTTGATGGTGTTGGTTGATAGGGACTTGAGCCCTATTGGTTAAAGTACTGTTGATAACACACACCTTAGTTTTTCTTTAACCCTTTTGGGTACTATTGATAAGTTATCTGTTAACCTTTTAGCCTCCTCCATCAGAAATACAAAGGAAATGTGAGCTTTGAAAATCCAAAGCCACTTCTATTTTAAATGTTCTAAAAGACCACCTGTACCTTATCTGTGGTCTGTGATGGCCAAAATTTGATATACTAAGCTTTATTTGGGTGACTCACCTTAATACTGGGGTCACAGATATATGAGGGACATTTAAGGTTTAACCCTCCCCTCGGAACAGCCCTTTTTTAGGTTTTTCTCCCAGGCCAATAAGGAAGGAGCCTCTAAGCTTTAGTTCACGAAAGGATCAGATTTTATTACTTGGGAATTAATTAAACAACAAAGGTGAAACTAATAAAAATCAAAGATAGGGAAATAGGAAAATAGGAATACAGATAGATATTCTTAACTCTAAGCTTAACGCAGACCCTTTCCAATTTAGCTAGTTCAGAGGAATTTAGGGTTTTCTGTAAGTAACTCACCAGCCACCAAGACAGAGCAAACAGGCGCCACTGCAAGGGGAGTTGCCAGACAGAGCAAGCACACGAACACATGCCACTAGCTCAAGGGCCCAAGCAGAAAGAAGGAGAGTGAGCTTGAGTACCAGAAGTAGCCCGCCTCCCTTCTAGGAGCATTCAATCTCCCTTCCCCAAAAAGGGGAGGTCCTTCAAAAAGCTGCCTTCCTAACCTTGGGGTGGGCCAGGCATGGCACCTCCCAAATGAGTTAACTAAAAACAGGAATATTAATCTTTACCACAAATAATTTTTACCACAGGTCCTGTGGGGCCAAACTCATATTGGTCTGAGCGGCCACAGCTACACACATCTTATCCTGACTCCAACATGGTGATGTTGTTACTCTTTAGAAATGAAGGAAAAACAGCAACAACAATTTTCTAAAAGCTACTTAAGTATGGTTGACTAGACTGATTCTAAACTGATTGAACCGTCAAAGAATTTAGACAAGCTCTGGAAACCTGATTCACTAGTGACAGTGGGAGTTGAGCTAAAGATTCTCACAGCTCATGTGCAATGCATTGTGAGGTATTGCTTCCAGAACTAAGAACATCCTTACACTAAGCTTTCACTCATTTAGTGCCTGTGACTTGTTCTGTTTTCACTTTTGCCTTGGGGAAGCTCAAGGCTCTGAAAAGGATTAGGTATGTTATAATTGGAAAAAGGGTCCTATTCTGAGAAATGTAAATTCATTAGGAAACTAGGTTGAAAAGTTATAGGTATAAAAGATCCAGGTATAGGGCAAACTGGAAAAGGGGTAAAAGAAAAGGAAGGAAATAGGAGGTGAGTGTTGTGACTAGGGTAGAAAAGACCAAAAGATGTCATTCATATATACACATATGTGTATATGTATATATGTGTGTATTACATGAATGAATATGTATATATTAAAATCAGATAATATGCTTAGATAGATAGAGGAATAACTAACAACCTTCTAATTAATAACATTAAATGCCAAATAAAATAGTGAGATACTTTCACTTAAACAGTTCATAAATGTCATTGATAATGTCTTTTACAGAATCCAAAAAATAAAGATTAATTATTGATAATGAGGGGCCACATATTCTGCCATATTTGATGGCATAATTCTAATTACATTGATCTCTTGAAATGTCAACTAGTGAATTCCATCAGGAATCCATTCAGGAAGGAGAGTTGTGAGAAAATTAACAAAAACTAGGGGTACTTTTCTTCCTTAGCCCCAAACTATCTATCTGCTCTTTTTTCCCAAAGAAATAGGAGTAAAAAAAAAACTCTATTCCTGACAATTAAATAAAGGACCATCAGGCTTTAAAATCTTCCCTGCCACTATTTCCTTACAATTGACCCTACCTTTCTGTCCTCCACTCTCTTAGAAATATCATCAGGAATTCTTAAATAAAGTAATTACCAAGGGGCAGCTAGGTGGTGCAGTGGATAAAGCACCAGCCCTGGATTCAGGAAGACCTGAGTTCAAATCCGGCCTCAGATACTTGACACTTACTATCTGTGTGACCCTGGGCAAGTCACTTAACCCTCATTGCCCTACACCAAAAAAATAATAATAATTATTATTATTAATTAATTTTTTAAATTGTCTAATTACCCCTAAATCTCATCATCTGCCCTGCAGCTGAATTTTCTTTTATGTCCTACCTTAACCAATTTGCAGGACTGGTGACTATCTTGGATTTTCTATTTATATCCCCTGTAATTAGTACAATGCTTGCTTGCCTCATAGTAAATAAATACTTTTCCTATCTTTCATTCATTCTAAACATCAATTATTCAGTCAGTAAACACATATTAAGAGCTTATTGTGTGTCAGGTACTATATTAGATAATGGGGAGACAACAACAAAAATGCAACTATACATTCCCCGAAAGAGCTAACATTTTATCAGATAAGTTTAGTCATCCATGATGGCAAAACAAACCTTAATGAAAAGTGAAAAGAGCAGCACCAAGATAGATATGCTAAGATAGATACAGTAATAGTACATAGTTACAGAAATTTTGTCCTAAAAATGATTTTGAATGACTAATTTATCTTGAATGTGATAAATACTCAAACCAACTACAAAGGACCTATGAAGGAAGATGCTATCCACAATCAGATAAAGAACTGATAAATAGAAGTATGAATAATGTAGTTTTATATATATATATATTATATGTATGTACAAACACATAGACATACATTTATGCATATAAATTCACACATATATATTTGTGTTTAATTGTAGTCTTCTCTAGGGTGGGGTGAGGAAGAAGGGAGAAAAATTTAAAGTACACAACAGAGAACAAAAGAAAACTTAGAAGGAAGCACAGAAAAGTAGAGTAGCTTTGACAACGATGTATTTATTACATGGTTTGTTTTTTCTAATTAAACAGTCTGAAATGGAAATTAATGGCTTTATATTGAATCATTTCCCTCTCTTGTGCTGTGTACATGGAAATGGTCTGAGTTTCTTTTTTTTCTTGTATTAAATTTTTAAATGAATAAACATTTTTAAAAAGAGAAAAAAACAAACCTTGATTTAAGAAAAAATGCAAGTTTCTTAATGCACTTAGAGATACAAGCCATTGACAGTCTTTCTATTTACTTAAGGGGCAACTAGATAGTGCAGTGGATAGTGTGCTGGGCCTAGAGTCAAGAAGACATCTCCCTGAGTTCAAATCTGGCCTCAGATACTTACTAGTTGTGTTATGCTGTCCTTAACCCTGTTAGCTTCAGTTTCCTTATCTGTAAAATGAGCTGGAGAAGGAAATGGTTAATGACTTTAGTATCTCTGCCAAGCAAACCCAAAATGAGGTCATGAAGAATCTTACCCAAGTGAAGAACAATAGAACAATAATTTTGAGGACCCCAAAAAACCTAAAGGCTCCAACCCCCAAGGAATCCTTAAATTTTCCCAAGGGAAAAACAGCTGTGCCTCCCATTTCAAAAATAAGTTGTGTCAGAACATGACCATGGTATGCTGATAGGCAATACCAAGGTCTGCAAGATGATATCCAAGATGTGAATGGGTGATGCATATCTTACTGATGCCCCATTATTCAAAAATGCCCTCCCAGTTATTTGGCCTTCCCAGAAATTTTGCATTTACCTCCCTGTTGCTTTGTAATTCCCTCTCCTTCCTTTGTTTTGTAAAGAAACAAAAAGACCAGGTCTTTTCTTATCCAACAAGACAATTTTCCCTAGTGATTCTGTCCCCCAGCCATATATTCCTTTATCCTAATAAATCTCTTTTTTTATTTTACAAGATTGATGAAGAGCTTCCAATTCTTTGGGTGCACTAGCCCCCTGAATTCAGGTTGCAAGTTCCCCCAACCAATACATTTATGTGTAGTTTTTATTTGTTTTTTAATTTTACAATTTAGGTATCTTATATGTGTGCTATACCTAGACAATGAGTTGAATCTTGGAAGATTTCTAGCAGAATCAAATTGCTCAACTGGGTAGTGTTTTCCATAATTATGAGGAAAAATTTTTCTCTTTGAAGCACTGAATTCCCCCAAGCATATTATTTTTCTGTTAATCTTACATCAGAATCACAACATAATGATAAGTGCAAATGGCCCAAAGGATCATATAAAGATTCATAGTTGTTACACATCACTATCAATATATGTTATATGGCACATCAAAAAAAGAAATCAAAGTGATGGACCAGTGACATAACTAAATAAACAAAGAGATGAACTATTTGAGTATTACACTCTCTTTTTATAATTATAAAACTATCTTAGCAATACCTCCAGGGCCTTGTATAAATTTGTTATGGAGGACTTAAAAGACAGAGATAAGAATGAGAGAGTTGTAAGAATACCAATGAAATGATGACAACACACAATTAGAAGATCACAGATCAATTAATATTTTAAAGTGTAAAATAATTCACTAGTGTTCATCTACATAGGGCCATTGACCAATATACACTACTTGTGAACCTGTCTTTATTAAACCACCATCTACCCTCATATGACCACTAAGTAGATCATATTTGTGGCATTTACCTTGTTTAGCCAACTCAGTTTTCTGATGAATTGGATGTTAAAGTTTATACTATAATAATAGTGCAATAATGAAATAAGCTTTGATCTCATGCTAGCAGGTAAGGATCGTGTGAAGTTAGAAACACATTTTTAGTTAAAAAGAAACTTCTCTTTACCACTGGAATTGGAGAATAGTTAACGATATCCTTCTCATTACAGTATTAATAGACAAATATAAGAGAAGAGTAAGATAAGGCCTTTATCCTCAATTTTTAAGATATAAACACATAAAACCATGACCATTCCTTCATTCAATATATCAATAAGCATTTTTATTGCTTTTACTGTCATCTTAATTCTTTTAATTCCTACAATCTGTCAGGCATGATGCTAGTTGTTAGTGATACCAAAAAAAAAAAAAAAAAGAAAGAAACAATCCCTTCCTACAAGGAGGTTGCATTATTTTGGGGGTAGAAGATATATTATACCCAGAAAAGAAATTTTTTAAAAAAATTTAAAAAGTATATACAAATAAATTTCTGGGGTGGAAGTCACTAACACAATGGCGGGATGTCTACCAATCCTTTAGGAGATGGTCCATGATTTAATTACAATAAATTCAAATTTGATGCACTTTAAAAATTATCCAGCAATAAAAGTAAGAAAGAATGGTTGAAAATTTAGGAGGAACAATAGGAAAGAACAGTGCAACAAAAATTCACAGAAAGGAGAGTATTGGAGGAGACTGTGTTTGTATTAGGGTCCATTCTAGCTCCATAAAATATCTGGCCAATCTTACAGATGAAAGTCATTCTAATATAAGAAGTACTGTGACGAGTAAAATCTAATGTGTGGTCACCTTTTTCCTGTCCCCAGTGTGGGGGAAGACTAGCTACGGTTTACTTATAAATTAGAAATCTTAGCACCAGTTTGGGGCATTAAGCATTTATTAGTGAAAAAGAGAAAACCTGGGTCAGAAAACCAAGAAAAAGCCTATTTTTTCCTAAAGGAGAGATAAGGGTTCAACCTGGTTTGCTTCTTCTCCCAGGTCCTCTGCCACCACCAGCCTGTTCAGGAACAAAACTGAGAGAGGAAACAGTACTTCCCACTTTCTGCCTCCCTCCCCCAGAAGAAGCCATCCTTACATACTGCTTCAAGCTGATTGGTTAGTGTCACCCAAATCCATTGGTTCACTGTACTTGAGGGTGGTCTCATTGTTGAGTTCAAAGTCCTTAGCTTCTGAGAACAATACCCTATTGAGGGCTGGCCAGGTGTGGTTTCCATTTAATTAACTTTAAGTGGGTTAATCAACAAAGTCAATCACACTCAGTCAGTCTCACTTAATTCAATCAATCTAGATCAATTTCCTCTGGTTGGGACCTTTGGACATTGGCAAATCCCATTATTTTTTCACATTCCTGAACAAATAATGTCAGTTAATGTGAACCTGCTCAATGTACAGTACCTTGCTTTAATATCCAGAGATTATCTATGAAGAGGTGAGAAATTAACCAGAAAGTGAGGACATGAACACAGTTTGGCACCTTTGTTCTTTGTAAGATCAAATGACTAGTACAAGGAATTTTTTTTTTCAAAATCTATCCAAGTCTATGAAGTGTAGACTACTTCCTTCATAACAAAAAGCAAAAAGACTTTTGCATATCTCAGACCTTCCTTCCTCCATCCTTTTCTCTGTCCTTCACTCCCTCAGCCAATTATGGTGCTCTATGATCCCAAACATATGAGGGAGCAGAAGTAACAGGTAACACTTTGCTTAGGAAACACTCATTGCTCTAGAACCCTTTGAAAACAAAAGAAGCTATCACTCACTAAATATAGGCTTTTCCTGTGCAAAAGAAGAAAGCTCAAATTACATTTTTGGTGAAATTGGAACATCCTCACGAATTATATCAGAAACAAAATTGGAGGTTTGCATTATCAGCTTCATCCCTGTCTCCTGTCAAACAAGGGCATTTGAGAATAATAATAATAATAAAACATTTATATAGCACTTTAAGTTTTGCAAAGTGATTTTACACATCAACTTTATCAATCCTTATATATCCATTTACAGATATAAATCTGTTTAATATTAGTTTTATATATATATATGTGTGTGTGTGTGTGTGCATGTGTGCATGTGTGTGTGTATTTTCCTTTTTCCTTCCTAGTATGGGCAGAGTTGACACTAGTATGACACAGAATGTCTTATTTGTAAAGACATTATTCAGTTTTTGGACAAGTCCTGTCATTTTTACCTTTGCAACATCTCCTGAATATGTTCATCTTTCTCCTCTGGCACTACCCTGGTGCAGGTCCTGATATTGTCATACCTGGACTACTCAAATAGCATGCTTGTGGGTTTCACTGCCTTAAGTTTTTCCCTCCTCTAATCCATCCACAATTCAGTCTCCTAAGTAATTTTTGTAAAGCACAGATTTGACCATGTAATAGTGCCCCCACACTCAGTAGACTCTATTATCTCCCTATCACCACCAGGATCAAATACAAAATCTTCTGTTTGGTATTCAAAGCCCAACATAACTTTTCCTCAATTCTTCTGCCCCTTTTCAGTCTTTATAGACCTCACTCCCTGACACACTCTTCAAACTGTGATACTGGCCTCCTTGCTGTTCCTAAAACAAGACACTCCATCTCTCAGCCCTAGACATTTTCTCAGGCTATTCCCCATTCCTAGAATATTCTCCCTTATATCTTCTTATTAGCTTCCTTCAAGTCCCAGCTAAAATCTCATCTACAAAACACATTTCCAAACTCCTCTTAATTCTAGTGCTTTGGGTCTTTTAATTGTTTCCTATTTATTCTGTTGGTAACTTGTTTGTGCCTGCCCTTTAATCTTTAATCTTTTGCTAGATTTTCTATGTTTTGTTTTCTATCCCACATGCTTAGCACACTACCTGGCACATAGTAGGTGCTTAATAAAAATATATTGACTGACAGTTTTCAAAAATGTAGGAAATAAATGGGGATTAGAACTTAATTTCTCTTTATGTTTAAAAAAAAAGTATCCTACATGTTCGAGGAGATAACATATTCAAATCAGTGCCTAATGGATTGGGCCTATTCAGTGAAAATTTTAATAATTTTAGAGAATTTGAATGGAGTGCTTACTGAGAAAAGGACTCTTGATTCTCTTGGGATTGTTTATTTTATAGCTCCTATGAGTCATGTAACCTAAAGTAAATAGGTGGTTTATTTGACTAAATAATTCCTCCTTTTCTATGTTATCTTCCCCCATTAGGATGTAAACTCCTTGAGATCAAAGACTACCTTTCTTTTTATTTATATTTGCATTCCCAGAACATAGTAAGTGTTTAGTACATACTTGTTGACTTTACAACTTCTATAAGAACCCACTGTTCCTCAGAAGTAGAGAATCAATTTATGAGGAAGAAAAGACTTTCAATATACCCACTCACTTTCAGAGTAACCACTAGGCTCCCAGATTCTTTTCAAATTAACCTTGGGTGCAGGTTTTTAGGGATATTTTTACTGTGAGTCATTTCTTAAAAGGTATTCACTGTCTTTCCATTATTTACATCTAATGTAGAAGGGAAGAGAACTGTTTCTCTTTTTTCCTAATTACCTTGCTCTAGCAGGGGAAAAGAAAGAAAGGAAGAAAGAAAGAAAGAAAGAAAGAAAGAAAGAAAGAAAGAAAGAAAGAAAGAAAGAAAGAAAGAAAGAAAGAAAGAAAGAAAGAAAGAAAGAAAGAAAGAAAGAAAGAAAGAAAGAAAGAAAGAAAGAAAGAAAGAAAGAAAGAAAGAAAGAAAGAAAGAAAGAAAAAGAAAAAGTAGTTCTGTTTTTAGGGCTGTCTACAATGCTCAAAAATGGGATGCCTATTGTTTCTTCCTTCTGAAACTAATTCAAAAACTGAAATAGTCTTGCTTCGGGCAAAGTGGACTCCTTCTATTATGCAGAAAAGTGATATGTACCTGCTTTGAGCATCGAATCACCTTCTGAGTGAATATTGTTCCATATGTAATTGGTAACTACATATTTCGGATCCAATTTTTTCCATTAACTATGCACTGAAGTGGAAAGACATTTATGTCATATTCTGCTATAATTCTAAACTGAAAATAATGTGCAAAAATGGTATTTTGTTCCCTATACCTGACTTTATGAAGTTGTCAGATGAGCCTGTGACTGGATATATGACTGTCTCTAAGTTTTAAGAGATCTCATTCCTTAAGAACTCTGTCTGCCTCTTTGCTTTCTATGATTCCTACTGGATATAAGGTTTTCATAAAAGGTAACATAAGTCACTCTCTTTAGGAACTAGGTGACTTTAAATCATAGTTAATTATTAAATTATTGAAAAGCTCTAGTAGCTATTATTTGGAAATACAAAGGCAAAAATAAAGCATGTCCTGCCCTCTAGGAGCTTATTAGTCTATAAGGGGAAACTAGTATGTACATGTTATGGGCCCGGGGTACCCCCGAAGTTTTCTGGGGTAAATCAAAGAACCTTCTCCTAGAAACTAAACCAAAGGACAGACACATCTAAAGAGATAAGTGGCACTATATCAGGACGGAGTTAGCTCCAGGACCACCACTCTCCATTCCAGTCTCCCCCACCCTTTGAGGAGATATGATTAGGTGTGGCTACTGCCTTTGTGGTATGAGGGGGAGAGATCCAGAGCCGCCCCTCACCAAAATTCCCCCAGCCACCACTAGTGGGGATGGTCCTCCCCAATAAGGGAACTTTCCACAGTCAGATGATTACCTCATGGGACCACCATAGGTCCTGTATAAAAGTATCTGCCTGTCTCCTGCGCAAAGAGCAAGTTACCTCAGAAAGCCACACATCTTGTGCCATGCCTTCTTCTCTCTTGGTGTCCTTTCCCTATACTGAAATAAAATATTTTATTCTAATTGGATTTGTGTGCAAGAAGGTGTAATTCTTTAAAGGGGAATTCCCAAGGACCCCTACCCTAAATCCCCATGTATTTCCCCATAACATAATATATAATAGAAAAGATTAAATATATTTTTTTAAAAAAGGAAATACCAGGTAATTGTATTATGTACAAGGGAACACTGGGAACTTAGGAACTGGGAGAAAAGGCAAAAATCAGAAAAGGTAAAGGGAGCTAGGGATTCTCAAAGGCAAAGTTGAAAAGGGAGAATGTTCCAGGAATACTGACCAGCCTATATGAAAACAGAGGTGGGAGATGAAATTTCACTTATGAAAAATAGCAAGAAAGTCATCTAGTTTGGCTAAATGGGAGAGTATGCAAACAATAATGTGCAATTAAGTCTGGAAATATTTATTAGAGTCAGATTGTGAAGAACTTTAAATGATAAAAGGTGGAATTTGTATTTTGTCTTAGATGTAATTGTTAGCCACTAGCTTCCTTTGACTTGGGGGATGTCATGGTCAGATCTATGCTTTAGGATTATCATTCTGGCAGCAGTATAGAAGATACATTAGAGAAGAGAGACTTGAGGAAGAGCATTTTTTGTGATGGTCAAAACAAGAGATTTTGAAGGCATGTACTAGGGTGAGTAGAAAGAGGGAAATGGATGAACGTGATATTGCAGAGGTAGGAATTACAAGACCTAATCAAATATCTGAGGTAAGGAAGAATGAGGAATCAAGGATGGTGCAAAGTTACTAAAAAGCTAGTGGTAACCTTTGTAGTAGAAAAGTTAGGAATAGATGTAGGTGTGGAGGACATTTTCACCTTTTTCATTTTTACCTTTGCATAGGTGAAAATAGGCTAACAACATAATTTCATTTATTCTTTCATTCATTCATTCATCCATTTATTTGTTTGCTCAGTCATTTATTTATTTATTTGCACATTTATTTATTTTCTTTTATTTGCTTATTTGTTTCTTTATTCATCCATTTCTTTCTTTCTTTGCTTGCTCATATATTTGCTTATCCATTAATTAATAAATTAATTCATTAACTTGCTTATTCATTTATTAATTCTTTCATCTATTTATTTGGTTGGTCGTGTTTATTTATTTGTTTGCTTGTTCATTTATTTATTTATTTGGTCATAGAAGTATTTTGTTATTTTCTAGTTACATGTAAATGTAGTTTTCAGCATTTGTTTTTATAAGATTTTAAGTTCCAAATTTTCTCCCACCCTCCCTTACCTCCTCGCTCCGCCAAGACAGAAAGTAATCTGATATAGGTTATAAATGTACAGTCACATTAAACATATTTCTAATAGCATAATTTTTAAAAAGTTAATTCTACAATTGCTTGGTACCCTCAATGTGAGGGATGAATGGGATAGAAGATACAAGCTACCCCCATTAAGTGAGGTATTCTAACATTCTGATCTTTTCTGGAGTCACAACATAATTAGCAAGAGTATAGACATTTATTTTTCAGGATATAGTCTCCTAGGTTTTTGACCCAGTGAGTGAAGTAAATCTGTGGCAGAAGTATTCCTGTGTTCTACAAATTATAATTCTAAATTTAGTACCTTCTATAGAACATTTTAACAAAATTCTGCCCCATCTTATGGAATCATAATATAGGGGACTAGACCTGTTATTTCCTTGATATAGGGAACTTGTGAATGAGGAAACTGCCTACCAAAAGTAGAGCTGTACCTTTTTGTCCTATTTAAAGACTCAGATAGTTGCCCATAGTACTGAGAAGTAAAGTGATTTACCAAAGATTGCCCCTTTAGTAAATTTCTGAGGAAGGACTTGAACTCAGGTGTTCTTGGACCCAATGACAGCTCTCAAATCATTACAATATGCTGCCTCTCATACAGGAGGATAGGGAGTAAAGAATTCCAGTGGATAATTGAAAATCACTTAACATGCTAAATTTAAAATAATTATATGCTAAATATATGCTAAATAATTATATTATTCACTCTTTCATCTTATACTTATCCCAAAGGATTCTGTATTTAGGTTCATCACCACATATCAGGATTTTTAAAAATTAAATCTAAAATGATTTATACTTCACTGGGAATAAGAAATGATTATTTTAGTCCCTTTTCTCTCCACCCCAGCATTATCAGTTAACTGCCTTGTAACAGAGAGTGTTGGATTTTGCATTACTTTTTCTTTTTCTTTTTTGTCATATATTAGTGCCATTCCATTAAATGACTTTGAAGTCATGCTTGTCTCTTTGTTAGGCTCTTTTTTCTTCATCTATTGAAGATAAGAGCCTCCTAGGGGATGACATCTTATTTAGAGTTTTTGAGATACATTTTAGGAAGCAGCTAGTTTGAGTTAACAAGTGCATGTATAGGACACACCTGAATGAGTTCACACAACCTGCAATGTGATTAGATGGTAGAAGGCAGCAACTTAATCGAAAAAGCAATTTGTAATGCCAAGACTATTCAAATAACCTTCGGGAATTTTTGATTTGGAAAAACAATCCCATTGTCTTTGTTTTTTGTTTGTTTTCATGTTGTTGCTAAGATTAATAACTAAATGAGGAAAAATGAAAGACCTAGAATCTGACATTTATGACTATGGAAAGCAATGATTTTGTTTTGTTTTGTTTTGCTTGTGTTGTTTTTTTTTTTTGTTGTTGTTGTTGTTTTGTTTGTTTGTTTTACATGAATTGGGTTGACCCATGTGAGGAATGAAGATGATCTTTTGGGTATCAATTTTGTCATTGTTGAAATAGCCCCTTTTAAAACTAATATAATTGTATTCTTCTCTTTCATTTTGTATAATTCAGTACGAGTTAAAGGACAACCCAATTTCATTACTAGGATACTCCGAGGTACTTTAATTAACAAAATGTTATGCCTGGGACTTAATGTTCCTATGTGACCTTTTGCTACAAGTTGATCATATGAAGACAAAGTTAAGAAACTTACTAGTTTCCCATGTGAATTTGAACACTGTTGAAAAAGATGAGTTCTATATTGAAATGCCATGAGTGGGAACCCCATTGGTAACACAGAAATTCATGCTGAAGTACAAAAGTGTTGGTGGATTAATACCCTATTAGTATGAATTTTTCTAGTCTTCAAACCCTTGATAAATATTCAATGATAATGGCAGAACTATTTTCCATGGAGCCACACTCATTCAAATGTAATACAGTGTGTTAAAAAGTTCTTTAAATTGTGAAATAAAATATAACTAAATATATTATTCCTATTATTACCACCAACCATCATCACTAACATTATACACCTGTTTATTAGACTTGGACTAGAAAGTTCTGTGTTTAGTCATAAAACTTTGGATCAAATCTGTGTTCTGCTACTTATTTAACCTTGGGCAAGTCATTTGATTTCTTTGGGACTCAGTTTCCTCATATGTACATGAAGATGTAGGACTAGATGATGCTTCAGATCCCTTCAAATTTGATATATGCCACTGATTAATCAAAGATATATGGATTACATTAATCATTTGAGGTGTTTTTTGTATAGCCACATCTATAACCACTCTGTGCTATGGTCCCAGGCAAGGCAACACTCAAAATACCTGAGGGGTGTCTGTGTTCTAGGGAATAACCCTCCATTCCATAGCAGGTAGCCCTTCAAAATATAAGAAGTTTACAAAGATGGTCTATAAATGTATCAAGGGCATTGCTGATAAAATTACAAGATCAGAACCAGTAGGTTTTTCTAGACTATTTTCTTTAATATGAATCTTCACACTTTTACAACTGACAGAAAATAGTAAAGAATATATAATTCCACTGTGTGTGTATTGTTTTTTGATATTATTATAGGTACCAAGTAGTAGGTATGTATATATATATGTATATATATATATAAATATATGTGTGTGTGTGTGTGTGTGTATATATATATATATATATATATATATATATATATATATATATATATATATATATATATATATATATATATATATATATATATATATATATATATATATATATATATATGAAACAGATGACTGGAGATGGCCCTGGAGCTAGGGAGCCAAGTTGTGATGACAGGAGATGTGTGAGAAGGCCAGTAAAGGACTAAAATTGGGCAAAATATAGCAAATTTGGACACAGCACAGAATCAATGCGATATTATTGCTAAAGTGCCTATATGATGTCTGTCACATAGTGGGAACCATGTAAATATTTTGTTTTTCCTTCCTTCCTTTGCCGTACCCCAAATTCAAGCTCAATAAATAATAACATGCTTATAAAAGGAGTTGACTCCACAGAATATTAATATTGTTCCTAATTCTGCCTCAACAGCTATTTCTCTGAATAATGATACATGACTTTGAATTATGGAAAACTTCAATATTACAGTAAAAATAGAATGTGAACCAAAGGGAAATGGAATTATTTCCATTTGATAAGTGACATTAAAAAAAATCATCAACATCAAGAGATGTATAAACTCAAAGGAAGTAGGCTTATCAAATAGAATTTTCTACATTTGAGGATCTAGTTTTCAGAGGCTGGAGAGGGGATTGGTTTATTCAAGTCCACTTACTACCATTTATCAGTGACTATTATCTGAATGGGTGGTCTTGTGCTAAGTCTACCAAAAGATCAATAAAATGAAAAGACAAAGCCCACAAATCATCCATTTATTTAAGAGTTTTATTGAGGAATGTAGCATAGGCAGCCCATCAGTGATAATGGGGGAAAGGTATAGGAATACAACTTCTACCCACATTCTCTTAGGCCTAATTACACATCTTTAAAACTCCATTCACTTAAGAGTCATTATATTTATGAAGAGTCCTCACTAAGATCCTAATTCTGGTCTTTTATAATATAGGAGAATCATTTCTTTTGAGTCTTTCTCTCATATTTTTTTCCATCTTGATTTTGACTTTTTAGCATTTTAGTTGACATGGTGACAAAGTGTTACCTGGTTACTCGATTCTCAAATTTATGTTTTAGTCTTTTGATTTATTTGAGGGAATAAATAAAACAAGCAAACAAAAATAGAGGATCTAGCTCAGCCTATCTCACCTAGAAAATTTCTCATTTGGTACATAAGAGATGGAAACCTAACTTCATAGTTTACTAGGTGGATTTCTTCATAAATGTTCTATTATCTTTCTTTTTATTTCTTTCCTTCCTTCCTTCCTTCCTTCCTTCCTTCCTTCCTTCCTTCCTTCCTTCCTTCCTTCCTTCCTTCCTTCCTTCCTTCCTTCCTTCCTTCTCCTTCTCCTCCTCCTCCTCCTCCTCCTCCTCCTCCTCCTCCTCCTCCTCCTCCTCCTCATCTCTCTCTCTCTCTCTCTCTCTCTCTCTCTCTCTCTCTCTCTCTCTCTCTCTCTCTCTCTCTCTCTCTCTCTCTCTCTCTCTCCTCTTTTGGAATAGGAATCCTAACCATAGAAGCTTATACATCTCAATAATAAAGAGAATAAACAGATGGTAGGGGGTGGGGTGAAGGTAGAAAAAAGTATATATTAAATGTCTCTTCACCAAGAAAATTATTAAGCCCTTAATGCTCTTTAGTCTCCAAATTTTAAAGCATTCAATATAGATATAAAATGAATGAATTAATAGTGAGAATATTTGTTCAATGAATTTGGCACATTTAGGATATCTTCTTCTGTGAAGTGGAACAAAATAAATCTAAATCAGGGAGGTATAAAGACTATCCACTACACAGTGAGAGAGATGGGGCAGCCTAAATAATGGGGAAAATATCAATAATATATTACAAAAGAAACTAAGAAAGAACTTTAGCACATTGGACACACTCTATGGAAAATTTATAGAGTGCTAAAGAAAAATCTTATGGAGTAAGATAGCATGAAACAGTTGGGATCCTTATTATCTAATAAGCTTTGTTTTCTCAGTCAGTTTAAATAGTGTGATATTTAAAATCTAATGTGTGCCTTACTTGACCCCAGTGTGTGTGGGGGGGGAGGGGGAGAACTAGTTAAGTTAACTGATAAATTCGGCAACAGTTTAGGCTTTTAAGTATTTGTTAAACTCTATTAGAAGTTAGTGAAGAGAGAGAGAGAGAGAGAGAGAGAGAGAGAGAGAGAGAGAGAGAGAGAGAGAGAGTGAATGCAGGACTCTCAAAGAATGGAAAAACCTAGCTCAGATCTATTCGGGATAGTCAGAGAGAAAACTGGCCTTCACCTAGCAGCACACGCTTCCAAAAAGAAACATTTGAAGTACTGAAAGTTAGGAGATCTGTCTACCCTACCTGCTTCTGCCACCACCCTCTTGATCCCTCACAAAAGAGAATGATTCTCAGCAGCTTTTCTTGGAAGCCCCCTGTGGAACAGGAAGCAGGGCAGTCCCCACACACAGCTCTAAGCTAATTGGCTGGTCTATTGATTGACATGACTTACAGGCGGTCTATGAATAGAGGTAACTTCTGGATGCCAGGCAGCTTCCATATGCTTTCTTTTCAGGGGGGCATCACCCTGGTTCTCATAATGTCTTTCTCAGCAGGGAGTGGCACCCTGATTCTCACAATAGTCTTGGATATTTCAATTGAACAACTGAGTTTCTTAGTTTTGATTTGGATATTAAAAAATATGTGATAATGACCAAGGATTAATAAAGTTCATGTGAGAAACAGGAGTTTGGATTTTTGTGCTCACTTTAGCAATTGAATATTAACACTGTTCTGTAATAATATCATTTTTAATACTACTGATAATAGTAATTTTAGCAGTACTAAGCACAAGTTCATATCTTGATATTTGGGTTTATTGCTTTGATGTTCTTTTGCCTTGGACTCTATTTTCAGTGCAAATAAAATATTCTCAGTGATAATATTGAGTTCCAAGAAGAAATGGATTGATGAATGAATAAATAAAACATAAATAATATTAGGCACTTATGTCCCAAGCATGATATAAAGATGTGTGTGTGTGTGTTGGGGGGTATTACTGTCTGTTCTGATATAATTTTCTTTGCCAAAAACACAATAACTAATACTTTCATGATTTGCCTTATTAATGATTTTATCCATCAGAGTAGAGGAAAGAATAAGGATAAATGCTGTTCTATATCTAATTCTCTTCAACATGAAACTTTCTTACTTATATTCAAATAATGACAACATTTTGAAGAAGTTACCAATATAAGGTCTTATAATTCTCTTGAAACTGCTTGAATTGTCCCAAATAGAAAATGGGCAAAATATGGCTCAATATTTTCATTTGAAAAAAAAAAAATCTTAGTGCAACTAGGTAGCACAGTGAATAAAGAACTGGCCCTGGATTCAAGAGGACCTGAGTTCAAATCAGGCCTCAGACACTTGACATGTACTGGGTGTGTGACCCTGGGCAAGTCACTTAACTCTCATTGTCCCACAAAAAAAAAGAAAGAAAAAGAAAAGAAAGTAAAAACACATCTTAATATTTGAGCATATTGTATATTCAAAATGAATCAACAATTTGATAAAATAGCAAAAGAAATAGTGCCATCCTTGACTCTCTCCTAAGCCACATCTAGAATATTGTATTAATTTTGGGGCACTCCAATTTAGAAAAAATATTAATAAAGCTGGAGAACATCTAGATGAGAGCAAACAAGATGATGAATGATTTTCAAAAGTCACTTTGCAAGCACAGTGTTGGGAAATGTAGTAGGTACTTACTGTTTTTCAAATTGAATTAAAAGAATGGAGGTAGGGGAGGTGGTAAGTTTTGAAAAGGAATATTTGGGTGGAATGGCAGTGAAATATGGTAGCTGCCCTTTCAAGTATTTAAAGAACTTTTGCATAGAAGAAAGATTAGATTTGTACAGTAAACTTGCAAATCATTAAGAGGCAAGATTTAAGTTTCCTCTAAGGAAAAATATTCCAATGGAACATTATACCTAGGGAAGAAATGGATTACTTTTCATTTAGAGTGCTTCAAGCAAAGGCTCAATGTCTTCTTTTTTGTTGGGTTTGTAGCAGAGTACATCGATGTTTAAGTATAGTTTAGACAAACAGGCCTCTGAGTTCCTTACAATTCTAAGACTTATTTTGTTGTCATAACAATTTCATTAATTATTGTTATTGTCATATGTTGAATTAATGAGCCAGAGAATAATATAGCTTTTCATGTTGACTAGTTAATGATCTCTTTACTTTAGCTATGTTTAGCATCAAAGTTGATTACTACAACCACATTGGTTATATATCTGTAATGAATAAATTAGCTGTTCCAGTTGGAACACCTCATGTAATTCCAAATACTTAAATGAACTTAAATTTAATAATTTATAAACTTTTATCCCATGAATATGTTTATTTTAATATCAATAAGCAACCATTTTTAAACTACTTGCAATGTGCCAGATACTTTGCTAACTGATAAAAGGGGTAGGAGAATGCCATTCTCAAGAAGTCTACATTTTAATGAGCAATCACATTTAGAATGTGGTATCCTTGAGGCTAATATCTATTTTTATTTTCTTTTTTCTCTCCCTTGTACCACTTTAGCACAGTTATCTGGCACATAGCAAGTTGATAAGAAATGGTTGTTTATACCATATACATCAGAACATGTAAGATAAATACAAAGTAGACTAAAGGTCTAAGACAGTCACATCTTTTTAGTCAATATGAATATGTAGATCTGGTCCTTTTATTTCATTACTTTAATTGTTATCTCATTGGAATTTGGAACAATACCAATTTTCCTTTTTATTTTGTATAAAGGTATATTGTTATTCAGTTTTTATATAAATATATTTCCTGGGAAAAATTCAGTAATGCTCATTGGTCTATTAAATGCCGTGGAGTAGGGGTGTTTTATTATTTTTTTCCTTAACAATAATGATCAATGTACTGAATCAAATAATGTACTTGGTAGTCAAAATCTTATAATAAAACATTGTAAAAATCTACATAAATCATGGGTTGTTTTTGTTTGTTTGTTTTTGCTTGTTAGATTGGAATGGACCTAAGAGATCATTTAATGCAACCCACATATTAAAGAAAATTGCTACATACCTGCCAAGTGGTCATTTAGCTTTTGTTTTAAATTTTCCATTTAAGGAAATAATATTTCTCATCACAAGCCACTTTTTGATAGTACAAATTGTTGCCTCTCTGTGATTTATACCTATTGTTCCTAATTGCTCCTAATTGTTCCCTATATTTAAGCTGAACAAGTCTAATTTACCCTGCAAGGAGCAGCCCTTTGGATATTTGAAGACCGCAAACATATTCCAAAGAGATCACTGCAGCCATCTTGTACAGCCTGTGCCCAAACAAGGAATACTAACATATCCTCAACAAGTGATCACTAAGCTTTCTGAGCTTCAAAAGATGTACTGATGTGCATATGAATAATTTAGTAGACAGCTTACATATGTCTCCATGACCCATCAATGAAAATAACTAGTCTAGTCTTTGAGCTGCTAATGTATACTTCATGGTTGGAACTATATTCTAATTCTTTTCAAATTGAAAAAAACTTTTAGTCCAGTTTGGGATCTGTCAGCATCATCCATAAACATCTAAGATTACTTCCACTTAACATAGTGTAAGACTTGGTAAAGGCAAAAAACAAGTATATTTAAAGATGACTAATTTTTCTCTTGTTGATAAAATGTACTTTTTTCCTACTTTGGACTGTAGTGTTTTTTTTTTCTTTTTTCCCCCCTCAGAGATGTTGAAAATTCTGCCAAATTTGAAGATCACAGCTTTAGTCATTCCTGAGTTATGCCAGTCAGAGAAAACAGTCTTGACATTTGTGGATACTGTGAATGGAATATTTTTCACTGATGAATAACTCAAACAAGGCTGTACAGATTTTGCTCAATCCTCAAAACTAAACAAAACCTAAAATCCACTTTCTTTTCCAGTTGTAAAGTTTAGGTTCATAATCTATTTGCTTAAGAAAATCTTTAGCAATTGGGAAAGAGGAATTATAATGAAAACTTTTTTAAAAATCATTTTAAACTTTGAAATTCAGAATCCCACACCCTATGAAGAAATCATAATTAGCTTCCTCAAGCATAAACAAATTTGGAAGGAGATGCAGTTCTACTAGGAAAAAAAATATTCAACAAAGTATTTGTTTTCACTGTTGGCCACCCTTACTTGCTTTGCATATTGTTTTGAGAAATGGAGACTAATGTCTTTCCTATTAGAGTTATTTTAGAAAGAAAAGAGCTATTTCTAATATGGGAAAGATAACTCAGTTAATTCTGTTTTTAATATATATGTAGGGGCAGCTAGGTGGCACAGTTGATAGAGCACCGGCCCTGGAGTCAGGAGGACCTGAGTTCAAATCCGGCCTCAGACACAACACTTACTAGCTGTGTGACCCTGGGCAAGTCACTTAACCCCAATTTCCTCACAAAAAAAAATCTAAAATAAATTATATATATGTATATATACATATGTATATTAACACATATACACATATATATGCATATATATGAAAGAGTTAACACATATATAGAGAATTTAGGATATGAGTCAAGGATTCTGAATTATTTGGTTCAAATAAATCTCTTTTCCTTTTCAACAAAGTTTTTTGTTTTACTTTCGATTTAATTTTTATTAATTGTTGACTGGGAGCAAACCTTTTTAGTTTTCCTCATGCCCCCAAATCAATCCCAGCTGTCTTTATTGCCTACTTTATTGGCAAGATCAAGACCATTGGTGAAAATGTCCTTGAATCTTCTATACATCTTAAAACTTCTTTAAAATTTCATTTCTATCAGAAAAATAAGTGATCTTTTTCCTGTCTTAGTTTGTTGTTGTTGTTGTTGTTGTTCAGACATGTCCAACTATTCATTAACCTGTGGACCATACTGTCCATGGGATTTTCTTGGCAAGATACAAGAGTGGTTTGCTATTTCCTTCTCCAGTGGATTAAGGCAAACAGAAATTAAGTGCCTAGGGTCAAACAGCTAATAAGTGTCTGAAGTCAGATTTGAACTCATGAAGATGAAGGAGTCTTCCTGATTTCAGATCTAGTGTTCTATCTACTGTATGGCCTAGCTGCTCTTTCTAAGATAAAAATTGCTATTTAATGCCCTTAATTCTAGTCAATCATTTCATTTAACTTATACCTTCAATTTCTCACACTCTACTATCTGCTTTTTCTCTACCTATAAACATGTATATTTCTCTCATGTTACCAAAAAAAAAATCTCTTTCCTACACACTGCTATTCCCTTAATCTATTTTCCCATATTTCTTATACTACTCAAACTCCTTGATAAATACAATACAACAGATAATTTTGCTTATATACATTTTAAAAAGACTTTGAACAAAATAAATGCAATTAATATAAAAAAGAAAAGAGCTTAATTGGGAAAGAATCTTTTCTTTTCACATATCCCTGATAACGTTATAATATGTCCTTGTAAGTTAGAAATGAAAACGAAACAAAAAACACATAAGAACAAAAGTTATTTGCTACTGAATACTTACTTTAAAAATATTTAAATAAAAATATCCCATAAGAAGAATCACAAATTATATGAAAGATGACTTCAGATTATTAATAAGAGAACTGAAAATCACAACAATTCCAAGGTTCCACCCTGTGGTGGGCCAAAGATGAAATGACTTAGCAAACAAAGGTTCCAGTTTCTAAACATATTGATTTACTAAGCAGTGCATGCCAAATGCATAAAAAATGGAACTAGGCCTCCTTACCTCTTGCACTAGACCCCAACTACCAAGGGAGGCAGATTTTATACATTAAAAGAAAACAATTGAAAGGATATAAGACTTGATACAAGATAAGGTAATCTGAATTCTAATTGGACAAAACGTTAGGGGCTTTCTAAGTTAGTAGGGGGTCGTAGTGAACAAGTACAATAACCTGAAATCAAAAAAAGAGCTTTCCTACTCTCCATAATTGTTAATATTCAATCAAAGGAACATGAAAACATTAAATGTTTGACCACTATAGGGCCAGTTTTCAGATAAGACATATGTGTTGCTTGAGATGTATAATTATGAGAAAACTCCTTACATTAATGTTCAGAGCTGAGTAGGTTTCTGGCCAGCATAACCTAGTTCTTAGTTAAGGGCCTCTAAGTGATCAATAGAAGTAATCCACATCCTAGCCATGTAAGGCTAGGTTCAAACCATGCAATGCAGTTATTTCGTAATTCCCACAATTAAATAAATTTTCCCCCACAAGAAAGAAATTGGACTAGAACCATAATTGTATAGAAAGACAACTGAGCTAGCTCCAGAACTGAGTCACAAGATGGAGTCAATGTGTTTCACTGAATACCTACAATTTCCTCAATCTCACATCCAGCAAATTGATAAAGATAACAGAAGATAAGCCTAGTCCATTATTGAGGCCTTCTTTGAGGGCCTAACAAAAGATTTATTAGTGAATTTGTGAATTGTTCCAACAATTTCAGATTACTATTTGGAATTATGCTAAGAAAGCAACTAAAATACCCATTTGATCCTAGTATGCTCCAAGGAGATAAAAATTATATAGAAAGATCTCATATATGCCAAAATATTTATGGCAGTAATGTACATGATCATAAATTTGAGAAAAGCTAAGCAAATCACAGGATGTACATGTAATGGGATTTTTATTTACTTTAAGAAAAGATGAATATAAGGAATACATAGCAGCATGGAAAGATCTATTTAAAACCAAGACAAAATTAAATATGAAGAATCATTAAACAATATATTCAACTGCTACAAAAAGTAAACATACAGAATAAAATTTAAATTAAATCTTATGCAATTATAGAGAACAGGAATGGATACAGAAAATGTATGAAAAAATGTTGTATCTACTTAAAAAACAGATTGTTGTGTACATATTTTCTTTTTATATCACAACAACTAATTTCCTCTTCCTCTTTCCCAGAAAGTCATCATTTATAGTTTCTCTTTCCTTTTGCAGAAGTAAGGGAATATGAGTGTAAAAATATGAAGTAATTTATGTTTCAGTATTGGTTAGTTTTTCTGATTTGTGTTTTGTTATTTTTTTTTTCCTTTTTTCCCTTTATTACAAGAGATGGCTTCTTAAGAGATGTAACAGGCAAGGGTTATATTTGGAAATGAAGGTGGTAAAAAAAATCAAGAAAATATTTTATAAAAAATTTTTTAAAAGAAGAAAAAAAGATTTAGTTTGGTTTTTGTGTCTCAAAATGTTACATTCATTAGAATACAATTTCTCTTTCTTAGTCTATTTTCAAAAAGATCTGCAATAGTGTCCCCATTCAATGATCCTGTTTTAAATCCCTTATTTTCCATCATTTCCTCAATGCATGTACCAATATTTCTACAGCTTCTTAATAAATTCCTTATTCTTTTTAGACAAAATTTTTTAAGCTCCTATTTTTCTCCTTTTCTGATTCACTAGCTTCCTCTTATATGCCATAGTTTTCTTCATTTTTTCTTGCTATACTTTCTCCTTTGGTAAAGCCATATATTTCCATAATTTCATTGCCATCTCTACCTCAATGACTCCCCAAACTACATTTCAGTTCCAAACTCTATCTTCAACTGAAGACTTAAAGCTTCAATGGTCCAGTGAACATTTCAACTGAGATTCACCCTTATTATCTCTATCTCAATGTGCTTAAAACCAGACTCATTATCTGTCCTCTCAAATTTTCTCATTCTTCTTATTTCTGATTCTTATTTTTATAAACACTATAATTAAAAGGAATCTGTCTCTCAGTACTGCTGATACAAAAAAAAAGTTCATTTCCCATAGATACTGTCTGAACATTCTCTTACATTTATAATGTATGTTTCAACTATTTCAGCTCCTTATGCAATCTTGATTAAATTATTATAATAGTGTTTTGAAATTGCATTAACTAGTACTACTTGTTGAAAATTAATCGATTCTTTAAGATGCTATAAAACTGCTAGTTATTTTTATCTTTATAATTATTACTACTCATATTAAATCCCACCATTTCCATCGTTTTACCTCATTCTACTTTTTTTTTTTTTTTTTAGGCGATGGGGGTTAAGTGACTTGCCCAGGGTCACACAGCTAGTAAATGTCAAGTGTCTGAGGCCGGATTTGAACTCAGGTCCTCCTGAATCCAGGGCCGGTGCTTTAACCACTGCGCCATCTAGCTGCCCCCTCATTCTACTTTTTATCCTTTTCTCTCAATTACAAGTAAAAATAACTTCAAACATTCATTTTTTAAAGAATCTTGAATACCAAATTACCTTTCTCATTCCTTACTATTTCCCCCTCCTTGAGAAAGCAAATATTTTGATATAGATTCTACATGTACAGTCATACAAAACATATTTTATATTAGCCATGTTACAAAATAAAATACAGACAAAATAATTAAAGTCTAAGTTTATTCTTTCTCTAAAGGTGAATAGCATGTTTTTCATCACAAATCCTTCAGAACTGTCTTAGATCATTGTATTGCTAAGAATAGCCAAGTCATTCATAGTTAATTATCATACAATATTTTTGTTACTATTTACAATGGTCTCCTGGTTCTGCTCATTTCATTTTGTGTCACTTCATATAAGTTTTCCTAGGATTTTTTGAAAGCATCCTGTTCATCATTTCTTATAGCACAATAGTAATTCATCAAAATCATATAGCATAACTTTTTCAGCCATCCCCCAATTGGTGGGAATCCCCTTAATTTCTAATTCTTTTTCACCACAAAAAAAAAAGATGCTATAAATATTTTTTTGTACAGGTAGGCTCTTTTCTCTTTTTATGTTCTCTTTGGGATATAGACCTACTATTGATTCCTCTGGATAAAAGGGTTTACATAGGTTTATAGCCCTAAGGGCTATATTCTTCAAAATGTGTGCATCTGTTCACAATTCTACCAATGGTACATTAGTGTCCCTAGTTTATCACTTCCCTCTAAAATTCATAATTTTCCTTTTCTGTCATGTTAGCCAAGCAGATTATTTTTTTAAAAAGAAAAAAAAATCCCCAACAACAATATTTATCTAGTGATATGGATCTAACCAAGAGGATTTTAAGCTGAAGCTGTCAGAGAAACAAAAATCCCTCCATGTATTTTTCACCAAACCAAATGCCACAGAGACCTATAAATAATGCAGTAAAAATTATATCAATATAGAAACAATTTAAGTCATAGCATTCAACAGGCAAAAGAGAAGAAAAATTATCTCACTTATAAGTACACACATTTTTTACTATGCATAATAAAGGAGAGTTCTTTTAAAAAAAGCAAATTCAATGTCTTGATAAGACATATTTTAACTACAAGAAATCTTAGAAGTCATTTATTCCAATCACCTCATTTTACAGATAAAGAAAATTAAGCTGGATGAGATGAGGTAGATTTTCCAAGATTTATACAGAGGTTAAATGAGAACAACAGGATTTGAACCTAGCTCATCTAAGTGTAAACCCAATGTTTATATAGATAGGCAAACACAGAGATATATATATATACTTGCATATAGTTGTATATTTGCATATATAGATATATATCCATAAGTGTGTGTGAATGGAAATGCTTTTATTTTTATGTATGTGCTGAAGTTTGAAATTAAAACAAAACATCATGAGTCTTTGCCCTCAAAGAAAAGAAAATAATATATGCGTAAAGTACTTTGTAAACCTTGAGAACCATATTATTCTTATTCTTATTACTATTCCTACTATTGCTATTACTATTATAAATGTTGAGAACATAACCTTCAAATAATTCAGGGAAGGAAATGGAGGATGTTTCATGGCCTACAATTTTCCAAGGGAAATTATGGTAGGAGGGCAACTGTTCCATGTAGCCTTACTAGTCTAATCCTTTAAGAAAGCATTTAGTTTAGTTTAGTTTAGTTTTTATTTTTATTAAGCTTTAGGAATAAAAGACCTTGATAAAGTAAAAGTTGTGTCAAAGATTTTTTTTTAATTGAAATTCCCACTACTATGAAGGGATAAATTCTTTACCTTAGCATGGCCATTTTCTCATGGTGAATGTAGAGATGGAAAGAAGTAATGAATTTATCTGGATTCTTATATATATATATATATATATATATATATATATATATATGTTTTGTTTTGTTTTGTTTTTTTCAGTAAGGCAATTGGGGTTAAGTGACTTGCCCAGGGTCACACAGCTAGTAAGTGTTAAGTGTCTGAGGCCAGATTTGAACTCAGGTACTCCTGAATCCAGAGCCAGTGCTCTATCCACTGTGTCACCTAGCTTCCCCGATTCTTATATTTTTTTAACCTCAAGAATTGTATCTTTTTTTAGCTTGGATTATTAGTTAGCCATTGCCATTGCATTTTATGATCCACAAGAGTCTCATTGTATTTCCACCCCAAGTCTATATCAGTGGACTGATCTGAGTCCAGTCTGGCCTAGAATATATATAATACTGTCAAAATTAAAATTCTATCAAACGGAATAAAAGTCATTCTAGTGGACAATAAAAAAGGAAAAGAAATTTTATAGAATAATATGAGTGTGAAAGAAATTCTCTAAGTTCAATTCAACAAAGACATGTGCATGGTATAAACAAGTACAGTTAATAGGAAATATATGTAAAAGAATAAAATTATCCCAAAATATTTAGTTCAGTATTAAGGAATTTAACCTTATAATTGAATTAAGATTTCTTGAATGTCTCATACAGGTTCTCTCAAAATAACACTAAAGTTTATGAAGGCATAATCCTTATAAATTTCATGACAATAAAGTGATTTTTTTATTGCTCAATTAAAGACAAATAAATAAATAAATATGGAGACTCTCATTGATCAGAATGAATGAGATGATAAAAATTATGGAGAAACAACAGAACTATTCACTTCTTATGCAATTTTTTTTTCTCTACCAAAATGAGAAAACTGTTGGAAAATAGTGAGATATAGTAGCTAGGAGAGATGTTTTGTAACACTTGAAGAGTCATTATGTACCAAAAAAACAAAAACAAAAACCTCGTTGGAGTAGATTCAGAGACCAGAAATAGTAAAAATAGGCAAAGTCAAAGAAAATAAAATCCCAGCTGAATAGAAGGAAACATTTCCTAAAAATAATATCTAGAGAGTGTGGAGCCAAGATAGTGGAGTAACTCTTCCAAATTTAGCTCCAAACAACCTTAAAATTATGCCTCAAATCAAATTCTGGAGCAGCAGGACAAACAAAAGATTGATGTAAAACAATTTTCCAACCTAAATCAACTTAGGAGGTTGGCAGGAAAAGTCTGTCTCAGCAAAATGGAGGTAGATCATGAGTGTGAGTCACAAGCAGTACAAATCAGGCCATGCGGGATGCGGCATAACCAGGGCAGCAGTTTCAAGAGCTTAGAGCAGACACAAAAGGTTGAGGGGCGGGGTTTAGACAAAAGTAAATTACAGGGAACCCTTTGTTGATACTGTATGTAGTGCCCTATTATGCTGCTCATATAAACTTTTGGGTCACTGGCAAAAATGGACAAGATGAAAAAGAAATAGAAATGCTCACTGAAGAAAATGATTCCTTAAAAATTAGAATTTGGCAATTAGAAATTGATGACTCTATGAGACAACAAGAACCATTTAAAGAAAATCAAATGAATGAAAAAATAGAAGAAAATGAAAAATATCTCACTGGAAAAAACAAGTGATGTAGAAAAATAATGTGAGAAGAAATAAAATAAGGATTATTGGATTACTTGAAAAACATGACTTTTTAAAAGAGCCTAGACATAATATTACAATTTTTTTAAATACCATAGAATCAAAGTGTAAAATACAAATTGAAAGAACTCACTAATCACCATCTGAAAGATACCCCAAAATGACTATTACCAGGAATATTATAGCCAAATTCCAAAGTTCTCATATGAAAGAGAAAATATTGCAAGTGGCCAGAAAGAAATAATTCAGATATCATTGAGTTGTGGTCAGGTTACACAAGATGCAGTAGCTTCTACACTAAAGGATCAGAGGGCTTAGTACTATGATATTCCAGAAGGCAAAATTAGGGTTGCAAGCAAGAATCACTGACCCAACAAAACCAAGGAGTCAAATGGATATTTAATGAATTCTTTCAAACATTTCTGGTGAAAAGACCAGAGCTGAATAGGAAACATGATTTTCAAATACAAGATTCAAGAGAAGCATAAAAAAATGAAAACAAAAAAAGAAATCATAAGGGATTCAATAAGGTCAAGTTGCTTACATTTCTATAAGGAAAGACGATACTGATGACTAAGAACCTTATCATTGGGGCAGCTAGGTTGCACAGTGGATAAAGCACCAGACCTGGATTCAGGAGGACCTGAGCTCAAATTCAACCTCAGACACTTGACACTTAACTAGCTGTGTGACCTTGGGCAAGTCACTTAACCCAAATTGGCTCACAAAAAAAAAAAAACCACACACACACACAAATTTAACCGTCATTGCCCTGCCAAAACAAAAACAAAAACAAACAATAAACAAGAACCTCATCATTATTAGGATAGGATTCCACATAGAGGTCACTGGAGTGAGTTTACTTGGTAGTCATGGTTTAAAAAAAATAAAGGATGAGAAATAAAGGTAGCCTGGGAGGAGTGGAAAGGGAATGGAAGAATAGGAAAAATTATCTCACTTAAGAGAGGCATGAAAGGAAGAGTTTTTACATTGGATGGTAAGAATGGGGAGGGCAACACTTGAACCTTACTATTATCAGAATTGGTTCAAAGAGGAAATAACATGCTCAGTTGCATATAAAAAATTATTTTACCCTATAGGAAGTAGGTGGGAAAGGGGATGAGAAGGGTGGGAGGACTGATAGAAGGAAGGGCAAATTTTTGGACAAGAAATGATTATTTGAAAAAAAAAAACATTGCTTGGAAAGTATAAGGCTATTTGGTAGAAACTAGGTATATACCAACAGCTCATACCATATTCCAAGATAAGGTCAAAATGGTAGACAATTTAAATATAATACCAAATTAGGAAAGCTAACAATATTTGGCCTATCAAATCTTTGGAGAAGGGAAAATTTTATGACCAAGCAAGAAATGTATAGCATTACTAGATGTAAGATAGATAATTTTGATCATATAATTTTTTTTTCAACAATAGAAACAGTGAAACCAAGATTAGAAAGAAAACAGTGCAGGGAGTGAAGGAACAAATTTGGAACTCAAAAATTATATATAAAAAAGGTAAACATTTTTTCCCATAACTGAGAAATATAAAATCATTATTTTTAAAAAAAGATCTATCCAAAAATGAATAAACTGCAATCCATGGTAAATTACCATATCAGTGAAAATCCCCTGCCCAAGCTTGTTGAGGGTAGAATCAGATTCTTATCCAGATAGAGGTTGAACTAAATGATTAATGACCTAGGCAACTAGGTAGCAGCCTCAATAGAGTTCTGGGTATGGAGAACTAAAAAACTGGAGTTCAAATTTAGGTTCAGACATTTATTAGATGTACAACCCTGGTTAAGTCACTTGAGCTCTATTTGCCTTAATTTCACCTATTGTAAAATGAGGATGGACAGAATATGAAAACAGAAAAAACAACAACAACAACAACAGCAACAACAACAAGTTCTCAGCCTGTACTGTCAGATTTCCAGGTTTGTAAGGAGGGTGCCTGGAGCATTGAAGTAGTTGAAGGACACCATCAGAGAAAAACAGCACATCATAAATGAAGCCAGAATGTTGCTCCAGAAAATAAAAAACCTTATGGATTAAGAACTGATTAAACAATGTATAGATGAATGCACCACTTAAATTGAAATAGAATTACATGATCGGATTCTATATCCAAGTCCAAATCACATAACTTCGATGATCCTAAATCCTTTACAAACTTATAGACTTCAAACCCAGCAGAAGCTAAGGCAACTTTCCAGACCATTATATCTCCAATCTCATTATGAAGTTTATTAATCGAAGAAGTGGGTTCTCTGAAATGTAAGCCAAGCAGGGACTGAGCACAAACTAGATAATGAATCTTTTCTTCTTGATTTGTGTCCAGTCAGAGAAAGGAAAGACAAAGAATATAAAACCTTTCAATAACTTTTCTTCAACATTAAAAAATGGGGGTCTCTAATCTCATAACAATAATGTATATATCCTTGAATTTTTCAGTGCCAATGTCTTGGTACTAGAAAGAAAGATGCTAACACCAAAGTTCATTCTTGTGGTTTCTTTGGGTTTTTTGTTTTTTTTCTTTAGTGAGGCAATTGGGGTTGTGACTTGCCCAGGGTCGCACAGCTAGTAAGTGTTAAGTGTCTGAGGCTGGATTTGAACTCAGGTCCTCCTGACTCCAGGGCCAGTGCTCTATCCACTGCGCCACCTAGCTGCCCCAATTTTTTTGTTTGTTTGTTTGGTTGGTTTTTGTGTGTGTGTGTGTGTGAGGCAGTTGGGGTTAAGTGACTTGCCCAGGGTCACACAGCTAGTAAGTGTCAAGTGTTTGAGGTTGGATTTGAACTCAGGTCCTCCTGACTCCAGGGCCGGTGCTCTATCCACTGCGCCAACTAGCTGCCCCCAAAGTTCATTCTTAATCACAATCTTAGATAGTAACATTTTAGTTAAGAGTCTGAACATAGCAGGAATTGGGTTCAAATTTAAATTTACTTAAAAAAATTTTGTAGAAATAATATAACCATAGACTCAGAGGAGGTTGCGGAATAGAAGGATAGCAGTACTATTAGCAGCTTCTCTTTAAGGTTCTTAAAATTACAATGAAAATCAGATTCTAGCCATAGATTTGTATACCTCTGTGGGCTTTATATTTTGGTTTTAAGTTATGGATATATTTAAAATAAGGCCTTTTATATGTTAGTTGTTCTATTAATGCCATTTTTGGTCTCTTGATTCAAAAATATTCTTCTCAATAATATTCAAGTAGTCTATTTTCACTTTTAGTGAAACTAGATGGTGCAATGAATAGCTTATAGGTCCTGGAGAAAGGAAAACTCATTTTCCTGAGTTCAAATCTCACCTCAGACACATAGTATGTGACCTTGGGCAAGCCACTTAACCCTGTTTGTCTCAATTTCCTAATCTATAAAATGAACTAGAGAAGAAAATCACAAAGTACTCCAGTATCTTTGCTAAGAAAATAAGGGATAATAATAGTACTACCTCTTGGGGTTCTTATGAGGATTTAATGAGATTTTTTTTTTTAAAGAAGAGTGCTTGGCACATAGGCTCTTAATAAATGCTTGTTTCCTTCCTTTTGAGATCCCTAAAAACCCTGTTATTTCATGATCTATTATTAGGAAGAGCTCAACTGTTACTTTGCCCTAAATCATCACAATTTGACAAGAGATGTAATGGGAATCAGACATTAAGAAAAAAAGGAAATGGGAAAAAGACATTCCATGGTTATTGAGCTCTGGCCAAATTCTTCTCCAGGCTTGATTCATCCATTTCTTCCTCTCCACTTTAGGATTCCTGATCTCAAAATGCTCCCAGGCTCTAAATTCCCATTTAATCAAGTACCTCAGGAAACTTTATGCATTTAACATTTTCCAAATTATATAAAATTAAGGGACTTGATTTATTTAACTCCAAAATTGAGTGAACTTCCAGGAAGTGCATTTTATCTTTTTATATACCATGTAGCCATGGCTTAAGTGGACCATATCACTGGTAGCCATAGCCACTTTGGGAGAACCAGAGTTTCGTTTCCTAAGCCAATACTGTTAGTTTCAGGATATCTTTAATCCCATTGAATTTAATACTTAGCAACATGATGGCACTCTGGCTATGACATTTTTCTGACTTTTTAAATCCCAATATTTATTGGCTGCCCATATTCTTTATAAAATCAAAGTTCATTGTTGTTCTTGATCAATCATTTTTTAGTCCAGTCCAGCTTTTATGACCCTATTTGTTTTTCTTTGTTTGCTTGTTTTTGTTGTTGTTTTGGCAAAGATATGGGAGTAGTTAGCCATTTTATTCTACAACTCATTTTATAGATGAGTAAACTTAAATGAAGAGGATTAAGTGATTTGCCCAGGGTCACAAAGCTATTGTATAAGGACAGATTCGAATTCAGGAAGATGAGTATTCCTAACTTCAGGCCTGGCACTCTAGCCACTGTGCCACCTAGCTGTCCCTGAGATCATTATTTTTCATAAATTCCTAGAGAAGAATCTATTTATACCATCAACTTGCTCTGCAACTTTCCTTATAGAGGCCCAATATAATAATAATAATAATAATAATAATAATAATAATAATATGAATGGACATTTGTGAGTCTATAATTTCTAGGCTCATGACCTTTTAACTTTATGGGACCAGCACTCTTTGCCTTTGTATAAACTGATCAAGTTGACTGATAAAAATTTAAGTGACCCAGATCATTCTGTTTACTGAATTATATTTGTGGGAAATTATAAGTTCTTATCCCCTTCATCATCAAGGTACTAGGAATTCAAAGTAAATTGCATGTTATAATTCCTAAAATTTTATTTCCCATTCAGTGTATAGCTGGCTTTCCATACCCGACTTTGTTCATCTTTATTGAACTTAGACAACATCATCCCAAAGCATATGATTTTTCATGCCCAATTCCTTTATCTTAATGAGTCTCCACTTCAAAGGTTAAATTCTTTTGCAAAGATTGTAGCTATAAAATACACTCTAGGCTTCCTTTTTACATCTTCAAGATTAAGCTTTCCTGCAATCAAATGATTCTGCAATTTTTCTGTTGCCTTTGCTTGATATACTTCCTATTGACAACCACTTGTATATATCCAGGAGGAATGAGACCCTAATCCTATCCCAATACTAAAACACTATGTACAGTATGTCCTATCTCACTGGTTTGTAGTGCTAATCCAATACTTAAATACTTTATTTTTTAAAATTTATTGAAACATACTCTCAGACATCTTGAAAATGAAAAGGCAGCTTGTGTGGCCTGCCACATTCATTAAGTTTTCTGTAAGTTGATCACTTTATCTAGAAAATGAAAAGACAAATTTCAGAAGAAGAAAACAGTCTATATCTGGATGAAGTTGGTACCTGGAGAGTTGAAAACACGAATTCGGTGATCTTTTTTTTTTTTTTTTTGGTGAGGCAATTGGGGTTAAGTGACTTACCCAGGGTCACACAGCTAGTTAGTAAGTGTTAAGTGTCTGAGGCCGGATTTAAACTCAGGTACTCCTGACTCCAGGGCCGGTGCTCTATCCACTGCGCCATCTAGCTGCCCCGTTGGTGATCTTTTACATAACACGGACATCTGCCTGTATCATTTGTATGTTTGTACATAAGTATCATCAGGCTTATATTTGCTAATATTCTTATTACTACTGCAAAAAAATCTCATTTCTAAAGAATCTGATAAAAATAATAGCATATATAAAATACTTTTAAGTTTAGAAATAATTTTTCATGTGTATCAACATGAATTGAGGAGGAAACAGCTAATAAAGCAAAATTGAGGGCAAGTGAGTTGCAGCTCAGGGTGCCACATAACAAGTGATGGGGTACCCAAGGAAGGGGCTAGGAGCAGGGTTCATACAGGGTATTAAGGGAGAGGAAAGTGCCAAGCTGCAGGTGGGAGAGCTTAGGCATAGGGAAAGGGGTTTTGGGTGCGAGGGGCTTGGGTTATTCTATGGTTTCACAAGGTAAGTTGCTTTACTACTCCTTCAAAGTACTGAAAGTCCATAGAGAAAGAGGGAATCCTGGAGGGGAGAGTTTAGGACATTTACAAAATAATCAGAGGCTGGGAGTCATAATATCTGGTCAGCCTCAGGCAAGTCATGGGTCTGGGAATGGGGACCAGGTACAATTCAGTCAACTGAGTTTGACTTATTCTATCATTTTTTCCCTTCTTTTACATTCATTATCTCAATATTGTGAGGTTGTTTATACCATATCCTCATTTGGTATGACTGCTGCCTTTGTGCTGCCAGGAGAACAAAGATGAGAGCTATCTCTCACCCAAATCCCCCCAGCCACCACCAGTGGGGGATGGTCCTCCCTCAAGGGATCACCACCATAAGGGAACTTTCCAGTCAGATGATCACCCACCTGGTCCCTCCACCATTGGATCTATATAAAAATATTTGCCTTTCTCCTGCTCAAGGAGATTGGTATCTCAGAAAGCCACATCTCTGTGCCATGCCATTCCCCATGAGAAAAGTTCACAGACTTTTCTCTTGGTCTCCTTTCTCTAGCGCCTAAATAAAATATAATTTTATTCTAATTGGATTTGTGTCCAAAAGGGTGTAATTCTTTAAAGAGGAATTCCTAGTAATCCCTACCCCAAACTCCCTACCAATTTCCCCTGAAACAGGACCCAAGTTTACTATGATGTAATCTTGTGTTGTCATAGCCTAAAAAGTTAATGTGATCTGGGGCTGTATACATTAAAAGGAGAATAACTTCCCTAGGGAGAGATGCAATAGTCTCATTGTACTCTGCCCCCTTCAGGGAAATCATCTGGAGGACTGTGTTTGATTTTGGACGCTATGCTTTAAGAAGGGAATTGATAAACTGGAGAGTGTCCAGAGTATGGCAACCAGGATGATGATAGTTCTTGAGTCCATTTCAAATGAGGATCAATTAAATGAATAGGAATGGCTAGCTTGTAGAAGATAAGTCTTAAGGATAACATGATAGCTTTTTTCAATTATTTGAAGAGGTCTTGTGGAAAAGGCATTAGAGTCTTTATGTTTGGCCCCAGAGCGCAGAACCAAGAACAATGAGTGGCAGTTTCAAGGAAGTAGATCTAGACTTAATATCAAGGAAAAACAACAACAAGAAAACTTTCTAATAATTAGTTGTCAAAAAGTGCCATGGGCTCTCTCAAGGGCTGGTGGATTTCTCTCCTCTGAAGTATTCATTCAGGCAGAGACTGTGTTAACTACTTGTCATTTATGTTATAATGTGGGTTATTTTCATTGAATGGATTAGACACAATTGTCACCTAAGTCCCTTACCGCTCTCAAATTCTGAGATTTTTCTGGCTAATAAGTATTTTAAGTGAGATTTGGGCCTATATCTTCCTGTTGTTAATACAGAAATCTCTACTATTTTGCCTCTGTATAAATTAAATATTTGGATATATCTAATTTTGGAGGCCCAAGGGGGCAAGACCCTGTGTGATAATATCTCAGTTTGGTCCAATGCTATTTAAGGATATGATAGTAGAAGGTGATATTGAAGTATTCAAGGTATTATATGCTGAATATTTGGGACTCAGCTAGACCAGAGAAGGAAAGAGGAATAAAAAAGACAATAAGACATAAAAACTAATTAAATCTACTGCTAGGGAATAAAAGGAGATTTGGAACTAAAGAAAAGAAGAAATGAGGGTTTATTTTAGTAACTTGAAAGAATTCTATTCTAGGAGGGATTTTTACTTTAGTGTTGGTTCAGTTGTTTTTCAGTCATGTCTAAGTCTTTATGATCCCATTTGGAGTTTTCTTAGCAAAGATACTGGAGTGATTTGCCATTCCATTCTCTAGCTCATTTTACAGAAGAGGAAACTGAGGCAAACAAAATTTAGTGACTTGCCTAGAATTACATAGCTAGTAAGTATCTAAGGCTAGATTTGAACTTACAAAGAGTGTTTGCTTACTCTAGGCCCAGCACTCTATCCACTTTGCCACCTAGTTCTCCTTTAGGTTTAGGACCAACATTTTCAATTGATCAAAAAAGGAAAATAGAACAATATATTCTAACTATTTGGGAACTACTATTTTTAGGGAAGTTGAATTGTGATAATCCTAAATCTTATAATATTCACTAATTGAATATTGGCTTCCTACATGTACTTGTGGGAATGATTAATAATATATTACATTTTTACCAATACTCCCAAAGTTGGGTTCGACTTTGAGCCCACTGACCCACACTCTTAGAGTGCTATTGGCTAATGAAGGCTTAAATAAACCTTTACCATGTGTTCACATTATAAATTCTCAAGTTAATCTGAGTCTCTGTGCTATGATTACATGAAATGATAAGAGCCGGTAGGGGTATAATATCACCTTAATTCGTTATAGAGAGACTCACCAAAAGCAAACAAACAAAAGAAAAATATTACCTTTCATATGCATAAAAAAATAATTGAAGATATGCTTTAGTCCTAATAGTGTATAGACTAGTTTCATCATATAAGGCCTAGTGGACCACAGAAGGGTCATTTGCCTCACAAATGTTCTAGAATGTTCCCAAGGTGCCAGATAGGATATCAAGTTTATTTGAACCCTTTTTTGAGAGATTTTGCCAATATCAATTTCTTACTAAACAAGAGGAATGTCAATTATGTAGTTAAGGCCAGAATTACCTAGGGGCACATTGTAGTCCAACAGAGAACAAATCTGAACTCATGAAAGGTGAAGGGACCTTCACAATAATAAAAGACCAGAGATGGTTTTTAGTCTTCATGACATGTTATTACTCTATCTTTGTTTCCTTCCATGGGTGCCTCTCACTGATAATCTAAATCACCCACTCTGAAACTCTGAGGTTAGTTAAAACAGGCCCTGCAGCTGTTTGTGCTACTTACTGCTGTGTTAATTACCATTAATTAGTTTATATTCCTTATTAGAGATAATGTTCAAATTGTATCCTTACTCTAGCAAATCTCTGGAGGATGATGGTCTGAGGAAGTTTTCTGCCTTCATTTCTCCACATTGTGTAAATATCTTTCCTGCCGTTGATCATAGTCTGTCAGTCTCTCTCAATCTCGCTCTGTGTCTCTTTGTTTCATATATACATACATATGCACACATGCATTCTAGAGAAAAAAATACCTTAAATAACTCTGAAAAACATTCAGGTCAGATTCCCTATATTAATAGAAATATTTCTGACCTGACTGCAATTTGAACTTATCCATCAAGTTCCAGAAACCTCTTCATCCTGGAAGAGTACTTTAGCCCTGGAATTCACATTTCAGAAGTAATCTCCCTGCTTCCCTCTAATTAAATGGCTTCTCCCATGACCTCCATTTATCAAGGAGGGCCAGGCCATTTTTCTCACCAGTTTACAATCCAGACATGTTCATCATGATCCAGTTCTGGACCCTGAGTATCTTTATCTACTCTCCCTTTTCAAGCTTCACATGTTATCATATTAGAATGTGAACTTTTTGAGGGCAAGAATAATCTTTGTTTTTACTCATATTTGTATTTCCAGAACTTTGCATATAGTTAAGGGCTATTAACCTTGTTCACTGATAAACTCCTGTGCTCAGGAACAAATTAATCTTGGTATGACATTAATTAATGGTATAATCATAATCAAGTCATGGATTCATTTAGATGTTTAGATTCTTATAATGTTTTACATTGGAAGGAATCATATAAGTTATCTAGTCCAGTGCCCTAATTCTACATATGAGAAAAATATGGTCCAGAGGTATTAAATTGTCCAAGATTACTTTGTTATGGACGGAACTGGAGCTAGAAGACAGGGCTTCTTACCTTGAATAGGGTTTTTTGTCTGTTTTGTTTTAATTTGACTATACTATAATGTGTCTTATTTTTAAAATGTATCTGATTTCTTGTGTTTTATACTAAATAATAAATCAAAATAAAGAAGAAATATTTTATAAGGGTCCAAAAATCAATGATCAGTAAATACTTGATCTAAATTGTATAACTTATCAGAGAATAACAGTTTTAAATGTGGCTTTAAAGTTCATCTAGTTCAACCTCTTACCCCACGTAATATCTCTTTTAAAACATCCCTGACAACTAATCCTCCATTTTTTGAAACCATCCTGACATAAAAACAGTGAATTCACAAGATGAACCAATTCATTTTTAGATAACACTAAGTATTAGGTCATTCTTCTACTAGGTCTAAAATGGCCTCCATGAAAGTTATGCTCACTGTTTTGGACCTACAGAAAAGAAATGCAATTCCTTTCCTAGTCAATAGCCCTTGAAATATCAGGGTTAATAATTATTGATTTCTCTTCATTAGGCTACAAATCATAGCCTATACCTGTTCCTCAAATAATATTTTAAGATTCCTTAGCACCGAGTTACCATCTTGCACAAGATCCAGTTGTGGGTACACTAATATAGAAATGATGTGTGGTTTAATAAATATAGGAAATTCCTAGTATGGAAAATTCTTCTATAAACACAGATCATGGATCACATGATGATAAATTTTGAACTGGAAGGGGCCTTGTAGGCCCTTTAATTTAACTGTCTAATGTTAAAGATAAAACAATGAAGGAAAAAAAAAACAAACAAAAATAAACATACACACACAAAAAAAATCTGAGGCACAGAGAAATCAAGTGATTTAGGCAGAGTGACCCAACTAGTCAATTTGAAACTAGATCTTGATGAAATCCAAGTATATTTTCCCATCCTCTCTGTCTCAGAGTCTCAAAACATTTCTAACATCACAGCTAAAAGTTCTAGTGTTTTGTGAGACATATAGTTTTCTCTACAAGTTTCTATTCCAATGCCATCATGTTGCGCAGATGACCACAGTTTGTATACCAGTGAAGCACAAGCTATGAAATATTTTTTTCCACGTGGGAAGGCTTTGATTGTGATATGGTAACAGACCATGTCTGTTTTCTGAGGATGAGTTTAGTAAGAGGCATTCATCATCAGTAGGTTAGTAATCAGTGATGAATACTTTCATCTGGTGAACCTAGAAACAAAGGGAAAAAAATAGATCATATCAGTCTTTGGTGCCTCCTTTTCATTTATGCAAAGATGGTAACAGAGTAGCAAAAAAATAAAAGAGGGGATCAGTGGCTTCTTAAGAATCCCTTTTTTTGAGCATCTAAAACTGCAATTTAGTTGTTCAGAGAACTCTAGTTTAATGATCAGGAAGTCAAAAGTATTCTTTTTTTTTTTTAAATATAAGGTATTTTATTTTTTCCGTTACATGTAAAGATAGTTCTCAACTTTTGTTTATACAAGCTTTACAATTTCAGATTTTTCTCCTCCCTCCCCCCTCCCCTAGACAGCAGGTAATCTGATATAGGTTATATCTATATATCTATATACATATACATATATATATATATGTATGTATATATATATACACACACATATATATACCCATAATAACATTAATCCTATTTCTGCATTAATCCTGTTATAAAAGAAAAAATCAGAGCAGTAATGCAAAACCTCAAAATAGAAAAAAAAAAAAACCAACAGCACCCAAAACAAAAGAAATAGTATGGTTCAATCAGCATCTATACTCCACAGTTCTTTTTTTTTTTTTCTTGGATTTGGAGATCCTCTTCTATCATGAGTTCCCTGGAACTCTTCTGTACCATTGCATTGGTGAGAAGAATATAGTCCATCACAGTAGGTCAACACTCAATGTTGATGACACTGTGTACAATGTTCTTCTGGTTCTGCTCATCTCACTCATCATCAGCTCATGCAAGACCCTCCAGGTTTCTCTGAACTCCTCCTGCTCATCATTTCTTACAGCACAATAGTATTCCATTACATTCATATACCACAACTTGTCCAGCCATTCCCCAATTGATGGGCACCCCCCTCAACTTCCAATTCCTTGCTACCACGTAAAGAACAGCTATAAATATTTTTGTACATGTGGGTCCCTTTCCCCCTTCCATGATTTCTTTGGGCAAAAGACCTAAAAGTGGAATTGCTGGGTCAAAGGGTATACACAGCTTTATCGCCCTTTGGGCATAATTCCAAATTGCTCTCCAGAATGGTTGGATCAGTTCACAGCTCCACCAACAATGAATTAGTGTTCCAATTTTCCCACAGCTTCTCTAACATTTATTATCTTCTTTTTTTGTCATTTTAGCCAATCTTATAGGTGTCAGGTGGTACCTCAGAATTGTTTTAATTTGCATCTCTCTAATCATTAGAGATTTAGAGCATTTTTTCATATGGGAATAGATAGCTTTGGTTTCAGTAAACATTTGATATGTTGTAGATATTATGCCAAGAGCTATGGATAAACAGAAAAGCATTTTTTTTTTAAAGAGAAAGAGGTCACAGTCCCTTACTTCAAAAAGCTCTAATAATCTAATGCAATGTGCAAACAGCACACACATATAGGAAATATACCATGTAAATGGAAGGTATACTCAGAGGGAAGGTAGTAGTAATAGAGGGGAAAGCTCTCCTGCAGAAGGAAGGATTAGGTTTGAGACTTCAAAGAAGCCATGGAAGTGAGGAGGTATAAGTAGCAAGGAAACACATTGAGTATATAGGTGACCTTAATTGAGAACATGTGGTTTTAGGAGCTGGGTGTTGTAAGAATACCAAGAAGGCCAGTGGCACTGTATCATAGAATATGTAGAGGATAAAGAGTAAGAAGAGTGGAAAGTTACTAAGGGAATGGGTTATGAAGTGTTGTAAAATCAATCATAAATTTTGATATTTCATCCTGGAAGGCATAGGGAGCCATTGAAGTTTATTGAGTAGGGAAGTAATATAATCTAATGAATATATATACTACTAGAGGAACTGAGGAATAGATATTTTCACTATAAATAAGAGCATAACAAAAAATAAAGTTCATAATCAAATGGAATGATCACTCTCAGATACCACATGAGGAGAAAAGGCATCATTTCACAGGACATTTGTCCATTTGACATTACGCTGTTCATGATAAGTACGTACAAAAAGAACACCATAAAAATAATTATACCTAAAATACCAATATTAGTTGCAGAAGGTGAAAAGGCAAAGAAATTATATTAGGAAATTAATAACCTATTTCTTGGCTGATTGATAATCAGGGTAATTAGAATAGGGGATAGGACTTGGTTAAAAAAAAAAAAACTTTGTGATTGTTTATAAGTAAATAGATGGCAAATACTTTGGCAACTATATTTGACTTTTCTTATGAAAATGACTGACTAAACATCTCTTACATAGATAATATTCAAAGCAACCCCATGTCTCACTATGTAGTGTATAGAAATGTAAACACAAAACATCCCAAGGAGATCAGTTTTCCAGAGGAATTGGCATGCAAGGGAAATTTGATAAGATGGGTATAATAATAGCCATAAAATCATAATTGTTCCTTCAACCATAACATACTCTGATTCTCCTTCTCTCCTGTGAATTAATAGTTACAACCAACTGACAGTTTAAAAATAGTTCACACTCAAACTGTGATCTGCTCTTGAAGTTGTTAGCATCTTTTATTTTTATTTTTTTAAACTTCCATCTCTTCATTTACTTCTAAGTGGTAAATATATAAAGGTCACCACTGTTTGTGTAGGAACCATAAAGCTTTGCCGCTGTGCTGATGTAGATCCAACAGAGAGCTCACAAGTTAATTACAAACTTGTTCCCCAGGGCTATTAAGAACTCACCTGTGCAAAATAAGGAAACAAACTAGACTCAGTCATGTTAGTCCCTGCTGTTGTTACATGTGCGTGGGGGAAATGTCAACTTTTGATTTAATTCAAATCAATAAGCATTTGTTAAGTACCTACTATGTGTCAGGCTTACCAAACCCCAAGAATATATATATAAGTTAGATAGTTACCCTTAAATCCAGAAAGACCCAGGTTCAATATCTGATACATTCTTGGTGTTTGATGCTAGAGAAATCACTTATCCTTTCATAGCTTTAAGCTACTCTCTAAATTGCAGAGAAGGTGCCAACTTTTATTGAAAGGTCCTCACCTGGGACCTTTCTTTCTCAGTGAAATCACAGATTCAATCCCCATTCTCTATGTTTTGAGTCCTATGCTTGGTATAGGGGGTATAAAGTGAAAAAAATCACACAGTCCTTGCCTCAAGTAGTTTATATAATACTGAGAAGGAACAATAGTTGCAAAGTTAAGCAAATTTAAAATATATACATTTAAAAATACAAAGTCATTCCAGACAATGGAACTAACTGGGGGAATCATGGAATGCCCTTTGAAGGGAGTAGCTCTTGAACTGAGTCTTTAAGGGAAATAATTTCAAGAGGTAGAAGGGAGGAGGAAAAATATCCCAGAAATGAAACAAAGTTTTACACACACACACACACACACACACACACACACACACACACACACACACACACACATACACGTTATAAATGTAAACACACATAATTATACACATATATTTATTTATACATATAAGCATGTGTATACACATATGTATACATATACACATATATGTGTATATACATATTGATGCACATACACACAGATATAAATACATACAAACAAATATATAAAACACTATACTTATTTAACCCCCTTCCCTCCCCAAATCAACTTCATCGATATAGGGAAAGGAAGGCATTTTTAGAGAGTAGTTCAATTCAGTCAGTCAGTAAACAAGCATCCATTAAGTGCTTGCAATGTGCCCAGCATCGTCCTAAGTACTGGAGACCCAAAGGAATGGCAAAAAAAACCACTCCTTGTTTTCAGAGTACTCATATTAATGGCACATTCTAGAAAGAAAGGAACAAAGGAATGAAGGAATGAAGGAACGTTTTGTTTTCATACTACATATATTTTCTCCTGTTACTCTTTTTCCAATATTAGAGAGCCATTAATGATGACAGATAGATAGATAGATAGATAGATAGATAGATAGATAGATAGATAGATAGATAGATAGATGATAGATAGATAGATAGATAGATAGATAGATAGATAGATAGATAGATAGATAGATAGATAGATAGATAGATAGAGATGGAGGTAAATAAATAAATAGATGAATGAATAGATAAAAATGAGGAAAAAAGATTTTAAAAATCAGAGGAAAATCAAGCAATTACAAAAAGCTGAACTTATGTACAATATTACACTCATGAAGGCCCCTAATTTTGCAAAGGAGTTAGAGGAGGTACCTTCTCATATCCCTTCTTGGAATAAAATCTTATTCTATATGATTTTAAAACATTTATCTTTCATTATTTCATGTTTATGTTTAAAATAGATTGATGGTTACATTTACATAAATTTATATTTATGGTTAAAATATCATGAGGATGAAATGTTTTAATATTTGTGAAGAGTTTAATATAGTTTATAGTCCTATATTAAATGTCTGGAACTTAGTAGGTACTTAATATACATTTATAGATTAATTTTAAAATACTTAGCCTAGTGGCAGATAGGTGGTGCAGTGGATAGAGAACTGGCCCTGTAGACAGGAGGACCTGAGTCCATATCTGGCCTCAGACATTTGACAGTTACTAGCTGTGTGACCCTGGGCAAGTCATTTAACCCCAATTGCCTCACCAAAAAAATAAAATAAAATACTTAGCATAACACTTGGTTCATAATGAGCATTTATAATTCTAGCTGCTATCATCATCACCATTATCACCAGCACCATCATCTTTTTTTTTTGTTTGTTTGGTTTTGTTTTTGGTGAGGCAATTAGGGTTAAGTGACTTGCCCACGGTCCCACAGCTAGTTTCAAGTGGCTAAAGCTGGATTTGAACTGAAGTTCTTCTGATTCTAGGGTTCACTAGCCACTGCACCACTTAGCTGCCTCTACCAACATCTCTTCTATGTGGTGTTAAAAAGAGAATTGTCCCCATGGTAAACAGAGTGAGAAAACTAGTTTCACACAAACCAGAGTGAGGAGAAATCAAAGACTATGTCCTTCATGGATCAGAATGAAGGATGTCAAAAAACAAAAACAAAAACAGACAGTGCCCCATGAACCAGAGTAAGGCACAGCTCAGTAAGGCAAACACCCATTTCTTAATTCTGTCTAGCAAAAAAAAGCATGTATGCATGGCATTTTCTCATGAGAGTAGCTTGTTCTCACTTGGGGAAAAGGAGTATGGAAGCAGTAGAATCATAGTATTTTTTTGCAGTTAGTAGTTCCTTGGATAGTTAGGATTTATGACTTTAGGCATGAGATGTTTGTGCAGCTGGGATTTGCCACTCTTGTAGAGACACTAAAGCATCTTAAAGGTTTATTGCTGTGTGACTCAGGTCTGGCGCCTGCTTCCAGGTCCACAACAAGATGTTCTTTATTCCATTTTGCACAACACAAATCAGCCTGACATTTCAAGCCTTGATAAGGGGAAGTGACAAAGGGATGTGAAACAGGGGGTCTTTGCAGATAAAATATCTCTTGGAAGGTCCATGAACCCCAAATGGCTCAGGACTGTGGGGGAGGTGGGACAGAGAGTCTCTAGCACTCTAGCAGATAAGGATGTCCCTGGAAGGACCATAAATCCCCAAATGGCTCAGAGGGAGAAGTCTCTACAGATAAGATGTTACATGCTTATTTAGTTTCAGGATTTTTACTACTTGAACATCCTGCCAGGTCTACTCTAGGTTATCACAATGGATTTGGTTTTTTGCATTTTCTTATAGTGGGTAATCCTTCTATTCAGGCAAACAATTCATGACTGCCTATGATATGTAATTCTTATTGATGTCTTTCCCAACAAGCTTTCTACAAGTGCATGTAACCATTGCGTTCATTAGACTCTCTTGATATTATGTAGGGGTTTTTTGGGTTTTTTTTGGGGGGGGGGTGGTCAGTGCAATGAGAGTTAAGTGACTTGACCAAGGTCACACAGCTAGTAAGTGTCAAGTGTCTGAGGCCAGATTTGAACTCAGGTACTCCTGAATCTGGGGTTGGTGCTTTATCCACTGTGCCACCTAGCTGCCTCCTTACATACATTCTAGTAGAGCATAAAAAGAGTATTTCTCTCACTATATTAATTGTCTGACTTTTTTTCCTGATCACAAGTTAATTTGATATTTTTATACCACTGCTCTCGTATATTTTATTTTTAATGTGTTTGCATTGTTTCCATCCATAAAATTTCACTGCATTTTTTTTCAGTTATTCACGTACTTTAAACATGACCAGAATAATATGGTGGTGGGATGTGAGACCCCAAGAAACTCGAGACCTCAACTCCTAAGAATCCTTAAACTTTAGACTCTGAAACCAAAGATTTCATAACTTAAAACAGAAAAAAGAAAACAAACAAACAAAAAACCTATTTCCTGTCCTCAGGAATGTGATGTTGCCAGGACACATGGACCAGGGGTCATGCAGACCTGGGATATTTAGACACATTTATATCTATGATGTAAACAACTATAAGCATATCAAGGTCTGCAAGAATAGTATGCAAGAATGCAAGTTCCATAAGTTTGAGATCTGGATTTTTTGTATATCAACAAGTTTTATGACTGATATCACTCAACCTCTAAAACATTCCGTCCTATTATTTTGCAATGCCCTTACTTAGCACAGAGGCTTCTTTGTCTGAAATTCATAAAAGGTCAATTTTCTTCCTGTGGGAAAATATGAGACCCCCTTCAAAAGCTGATTGAATTTGTCTGAGGAACAATTAATGTCTGGAAGGTGAATTTCAGCTGGGAGAAGGGTGCTTACTAATGGCTCCTTCCTCCTCCGCGCCCCCCCCCCCCCTCCAAGCAATCAGGATCACTGATGAGAGAGACCCAAGGCTGGTCAGATGGGGGAGGAGTTTAGAGGGCTGCCCCTTTGACTATACTGCATTCCAATTGGCTTTGAGGCCAGTGTCTTGGTGAGAAAATTTTAACTGAGGAAGAAGGGAGGGGCTTGCTGGGTCCCATGTTCACTGCCGTTTCCATTAGGGAACTGGCCCATTCACGTTTGAATGTCTGAGTCTCAGAAATTTTTAAATGGGGTTTCTCATACTTCCATTCAGAGAGAAAGTCTCCATCATGATTCTCACCCAGGCATGTATTTCCCTCTCCTTATAAATCCTTCTATTTTACAAGATTTGCTGTGAGCCTGCCAATGAGTTAGTCACTGATCCAGGTTCTAAGCTCTGCCCAAACATGGAGCTCCATCCATAATCACTGTTAAAAAGAGAAGGTTTTATACAGGACTCCTTAAAAGAGATGTGAGATTTCTCAAAGAAAATCTGATATGGGATTGGGACATATAGAGGAATTTGGGACTATTGAAGTTCAAACTGGACTACTACCTAAAGGATGAACACACCTTGAGAAATAAGGGAGATAAACCCATTAGGGGTGGCTGCTTCCTGATCAGTACCAGGGGACAGAGATAACTCCAGAAGTCAGGATCACCACTTTTCTCAAGCTTTCCCCCACCCCAAAGGGAACTTTCCATTGTCAAGTAGTGATCACCTTGTCTAAGGTATATGAAAGTTTTTGCCTTTCTTCTATTGGAGAATCATGTCTCTGAACTATCATCTCCCCTTGACTTCTCTCTTGGTCATTTCTTTAGTTCCTAAATAAAATACTATTTTATTCTAATTGGATTTGTGTGTGAGAGAGTGTAATTCTTTAAAGAGGAATATCCAAGGAACCCCAAACCAATTTCCTTTGTGACAAATCTATTTAGCTATTTTTCTCTTGTTGATATACTATGTGAGAAATGGGTAGTTGTCTCCTCTCAATGTGGATATAACAAGTCAGTCATACTCCCCAGACCTGTTTGTAGGACAAAGGTCTCAGATCCCCTCCTCCCCCTCAGGTTAGCAAGGTCACATGGTTCAAGGAGCCCTGGTCTCAATAAGGTCTGCTCCAGAGTTGTGTCCAAATAAGGAAGTATAAGTAGTTCACTCGTGAGTTATACCCATACAAGGAAGAGGGGTGGGAATACTGCATTCTGATAAGCTAGTTTTTGCGTGTAGATTGTAACCCCAACCAGTGATGAAAAAGGGGAAGGTCCATTCCCGTTAGGGACTAGGGTATAAAACAGGGCCTGTGAGCCCCCTTTCTGGGCACCCACTAGCTGCACACTAGGGTGCCTCCTTCTCATGAGAAGAAAATAAAGCCTTTGTCACCTCACTGCTGAGTTTCTGAGAATTATTGAGAAGAGGATGGATTTTTCCCTCACATACTATTTGCAGCATCATGTTGTTTTTGTTATTCAGCCATGTCCAACTCTGGTTTAGGGTTTTCTAGGCCATTTCCTTTTGTCATTTTCTTCTCCAGCTAATTTTACAGATGAGGAAACTGAGACAAACAGGGTTATGTGGCCACATTTGAAATCATTTTGATTCCAGGGCTGATGCTCTATCCATTGTCCTACCTAGTGGCCCATACGATTTATGGACATATTTTAATAACCTTTCATTGAGTTTCTCGATAAGTATTAAAAAATAGTATTTTTTTTTCTAAAGTTCTTTTCAAATCCCTAGGGGGATAAAAGTCTTAGGTCAGAGTTAGGACAAAAAGGATATTCTTAGTGTAATGGTTTAAGCATGATAACCAAATTTTAACTTGTCTCATTCAGTCATTACCTTCCCACTCAGAAGTGATTGGTGCTAGGACACACCCTTCTCCATTGAGAAAGGATTAAGATGTTTATGGAAGGGAAGAGGCTCCTTTGTTTAACTGAATGGGAGGAGTGTTCTTAGAGGGAATGGTATGGAATGGCAACTATTTAACTATTAAGGACTGAATAATTTAGGAATGCCTCAAAGCCTCAAATCTGGAAAAGAAAATAAAGATTTAAAATGTGTATTTGGAAGTAAAATATAATATAAAATATTATTAAAATATTATAAAATAAAATATAATACTTTATTTTTTTTGTTTGTTCTTTTTCCTTCCAGTGTTAACTTAAACTATATTTTTACATATTGTGATCTTTTACTTGTTCAAGATTTCAATGAATGCTGCCTGAATTCTTCTTAGGGCTAAGATTCATGAAAGGCATAGGGAACTCTGCCAGTTTGGGTATCTCTCTAAGCTAGAAATGGCTTGGATAAATTGATGTTAATTTTTTAAAAAATGCTTCCTATAAATCTGAGCCTTAAAAATGTAGAGTAAAACATCTGTATTTTAGTATATAGATATACAAATATATGTTTGTATATATGTGTGTATCTATGTATGCATCATGTGTTTATGTATGTATACATAAATGTATATATACCTATATACATATGCATACACATACAGTTCTGGGCCTGTACTCAAGAATATATGTGTATGTGCATATACATATATGTCTGTCTTTCTCTCCCTCTATAAATGTGTGTATGTGTGTATATATCCATATATCCATACCTACATACTGTTGAATATTAATTAAATATAGTTTAATCTGCCTGTCTCCTACAAAACAGATCAGAGAAATTATAATATCTTATATCTCCTACAATTTGTTTCCATGCCTCTCCTCCTACAAAATTCCAGTTCAGAGAAACATATATCTCCTACCAAAATCAGATCAGAGAACATGGCTAAAAACCAGATCAGAGACAGACCAAAAAAAAACAAAAACAAAAACTTAATACCAATTTAATTTGTCTCATGATAATGTTGGAGACCTCTGTATGGGATAATTTCCTCAGTTTGCCTAAATAATTTGAGGAGACCACCAAGTCAAGCAGAGGCAGATTTATTTCATTCTCATGAGAATGGGAGACCCCATGGAAGAAATGAGGAGAGGACCTATTGAGCTCAGGAGTTGGGTTTTTATAGAAATTTGAGGGGGCAGTCCCCTCGTGCACCAGGTGGGCTCACAATCTAACATCCAATCCTGTCCCATCCTCATATGTGTGTTGAGTTCATGATTAGGGTATGGAGGCATGCTCATGTAGGTCTGAGAGCTGGGGGAAGGGAAGGGGGAAAGGGTACAGATGCTTGTGAAACTATGAAAAGGGGAAGGAGGGAGAGGTAGAACCAAGAGCTAGGGAGCTTAGGAATGCAAGAAGGGAGGGGTGGTACCAGTGTGGAGTTGCACTAACAGCAGACTGAAAGGAGGAATGGGGTGGGGTACACCAAGGTCAGTAAGTCAAAATATGTGTCTCTCAGGGAGATTGCTAAAACATCCTGCTTGGCCACAGAACAAGGTTGTTCTGTTGTGTGTTTTAGCAGTGGAGTTGTGTGTTTTAGCAATGGAGTGAGGAAAGAGTGGTTTAGAAATAACAGGGACTGTGGTGCTGGGTACTTTCCAGACCTCAGCCTCAGAGTCTGAACTGACTCAAATTCACTATATCACACTCACCCTCCTTCTCAGAAGGGAGCTTGGGGACTCCCTCTTTCTTAGGGTATATAATGTTTTTGTGTTGTTTGTTGTTGTTGTTGTTGTTTATTTGTTTGTTTGTTTTTGTCCATGGGTTACAGGGCATTGTTGGTTACTGATCAACACAAAAGCAAATACTATAACAAGAATGGATGTAACAGAGGCATCATGATATTATTACAGGATTTCAAAAAAGGGTTTAGCAAGGATGAGGATGCCAAGATGTCCCTATAACACAGGGACTTGCTATCCTTAGGGAAAAGAAGTTGTCAGGTAGGGGCTTTTATTAGCTAGCTATCTGGGTTCAGTTTGGAGTTCAGCTGAATGACATTGTTTTTGCTCCTATTAACACAGGGTTTCATAAAAAATACTTTTGGATAATAAGGCACCTCCATCAAATCCAGGTGATCTATACATTCATATTAACAATATGTATATACACACCATGGATCAGCTCTATGTATTGTCTATCCAAATACAAATAGTAATTAGGATATTATGCATTCTCCATCCTCCTTTATTTTACACATTGTTGGGCTAAATGCCTTTGACTGATTATGTATTAATTTAGAGGGCTCTGCAGTGTTCTGGGGTTTTATGCAACAAGGAAAGGTTATTCACAAGAAAGGAACATAGTTTTCAATTTGGATATTGTTTTGGATATGTCAAAGACAGCGGCAAACATCTTTGGTGAACATGTAATTCCATGTTTTATATGTCGTTCTCTTTTAAGAAGCAGATTATCATGAGATTTATATCTGTTAACATCTATCCAGGGATCTTGTGTGATTTAGACATAGGAAAGGGAGTTGCATTATTGTACTATGGTCTGTAACATTGTATTATGTTTCACTGAATGTCATGTATTTTTATAGTTAAAAAAAAATACCACACAATGGCATCTTTTATCCTCTTTACACCTTGCAGTCCATTGAATACTTGTTAAGAGGAAGTCCTTTATAGAATATCATTTGCAAAAGACTGCTCCTTCCCTTGGCCCACTTTCCCCAAGATACCTATCCTTCTTCAAAAAATGTAAATGTATTTTTTTCATTAAAAAATGTTTTTACAGTGGTCACATGCAATGGTGCTTAATGACATTATCTCAGTAGTTGTGAGGTTTTTCACAGCTTAGACTTTGGGCTGTCTCTTATTCTTAAAAGATTTTGTTTCCAAGATTTTTGTGCTATTCTTCCCTTTGCTTACACATCTACATAAACATTAAAAATGCTTTGCACTTGTAAGTAATTAATTGTGATTTGGAGTTTTTATAACCCCATCTTTGCTGCATCATGGTCAGACTGAAAAGATGCAAGCTTTAAAAGCCTAAGAGAAGGTTGGTGTGTACTTTAAGAGATTATAGAACAAACAACACAAAGAACATTTATTGAGTCAAAGTAACCCCAACCTAGGAGTTCCCCCACACCCACATAGGCCTGGCCAAATTATAATGGGGACAGCCGAGGGGGGTATGTTAAACCAATTGGAGACTCAGCCTGGCTAGAGAACCAACCTTCCTGTGCTAGAAGCAGGAAGGGGGAGAGAGTACTCAGGGAGGGATGGGGTGGGGGGATGGGAGGAAAGGAAGGGAGAGAGAGAAAGAGAGAGAGCAAGAGGGGGCAGGGGGCAGAAGCTGGTGTGTTTTTGATCTTTGGACCTAACCAGGAGACACTGCAAAGCTGATTACAGGAGGTGGTGAGTTTGTGTTGTTGAAGCTAGGCTAACTCTTTGAGCTAGCTTAGCTGGAAACAAGTTTAGGGTTTGAGTTAGTTTTTGCCAGACCCAAGCTGTTCTGAGTAGTTGAGGAAGAAGGGCTTATTTGAGGTACCTGTGGGACTTTTTACCATAGACCTCATCTGGGATGAGGGTCATATTTTTCCCTTTCTCTATCCCCTTTCTCATTGTCCTTGGCTTTATTAACTCTACTTGTGTTGTATTATTTTTCCCATTAATAAAACCTAATTTTTTTTGTGGAAAAGAGACTGTTAATCTCCTTTCTTATCAGTCTGAGAGAAATAACTAAAGAAAAGACAGTTTGGAAGAGAGGAAACACTGGACCTAGAGGTCCAGCGAGGCACTCAATTAACTCTCCCCATACTGAATTTGGCCCTAACACACTTAAGTTACTAAAAGTTTGTAGACACGTGGCCTATACAATATGAGGCACTTTAAAAGAAAGCTATTTGAAAACTAATATAAAATCCTGCTTTGTGTCACAATTTGCAGTTTCTGCTTACATGATAGGTTATTTTCTCCTCTTTTCAATCCAAGTCTTCCATAGCTTTGACAGGGTTATATAGAGTGCTGTTTTGTTTACACACGCATTTGTTCTTATCTTCCTTATTATTTTAAGAGCTCTAGCCTAGAAATTAAGAAACTTGGATGTAACGATTGGAATAACGCCACCTGCTGGATACTTACCGTAGAAGAGTTCTGCCCATGAAGCGAAGGTCTTTGAGGGCAAGACCAGGAGTCTTTTCTTTGGCATCAGGAAGTGACGCAGGCTAGGGGGAGGAGGAAGGAAGAGACTGGCGCTCAGTCTGTTGCTCTCTTTCCTTTGGACTCTGGTGGAGAGCGGAGCTAGAAATGTGCTCTCCCTTTAATAGATAGGAATCTAGGCCTTTCTCTCTCTTTACCAAATTCTTATTCTCCTTAATAAATGCTTAAAAGTCTAACTCTTGCTAAAGCTTATAATTTATTGGCGACCATTCATTAGATATTTTAGACAGACTAGCTAGAATTTTAGCCCTTAACATGGATTTTAGTTCTGTCTTTGTCACCCATTACATGGCTGTGGTTGGGAAAAATACATCATTTGTCTAAGCCTCAGTTTCTTCATCTGCAAAATGTAATTGGACAAATACTCTCTAAAATTTTTCCTAAAATTTTGTGATTTCATGATAAGTGATAACCATTTTTTTCATATCATTTGTATGAGGCAAGTTATTGTAAGATCACTTGCAAAAACCAAACCAAACAAATAAAAAGCACTAAGATATCATGTGTGCGATAGCCATCACAATCCTGACTCATGCAACACTTTTGGGAAATGTTACTTAAGAATTTCCCTGAAATGTTAATGATCTAACTCATTAGTCAATAAAGACAGCAGAACAAAACAAGTAATTTCTACATCAAAAGTGTGTTACCAGACTACTTAGAGACTCATAGAGAAAGGAGTTCGCATGGACTAGAAAAACACTAAGGACAATAGAAATTAGATTTCATGTATTACTTAGTCAGGTAGAGTTATCTGTAAGCTTATTGGTCACTGTTGGCACATGTTAATATAGTTAACATATTTGGAAACAATTCCTGCAGAAAGGAACTGAATAGTTAGAAAAGGATCTGGGCCTTCCTCTCCCTTTTTGGTTCTTCCACTTAGAAGAAGGTACAAGAATATAGAGACTTAACAAAGCTCTGAGAGGTTGCTGGGGGGCACACGAACACTTTCACTTATACTAATCAGGTAAGCAGCAACTCCTGGAGGATCACTGATGAGTTTCTGAGCCAAACCAATGGCTATTGGGAATTGGGACAATGTTGAGGCCATACTGAGGAATAGTGGGGGTAGCCAGAAACCAGAATAAAAGCAGTGTGTTATTTAAATGATTGGGAAATAGGCTGGGGGTTTCTAAAATACTGCTACTTATAAATTAATGACTATTGCACCAGTTTGGCAGTAAGCATTTATTGTTAATTAATATCACATATTAATAAAGTATTGACGACTTATCTCCCTGACTTCCACATTAGTCATAAGCTTACAGGCCTAAACAGTTATATAATCAGCATGGAGAGTAAAAGGGTCCCAGGAAGAAGAGTCAAGAGACAAGATCAAGATCCTGTGTCCTTGGGAATTTTATTGTCTTTCTGGTGGAGGCAGGTCACCACACGTTGGTCTAAGCTTATGACTTGGGGGTGGTCTATATATCAAATTTCAACCATCTAGATGTGCTTTTCCCCCCTAGCTAATCAGAAGGATCAATCTGCATTCCTTTTGTTAAGATGAAGTCGAATCCCAGGCTGATTTCTGGTGAGAGGGAGAGAGCAGTTAACAATAACATATCTGGGTTTCTCCTAGAAATTAATTATTAATAATTATTTTATCACAGCAATAAATAACAAAATAAGAAATTATGCTGATCCCATGTGAGAAATAATTATTAATAATCAATATCTATGGGGATCCAGTGATTTCCCCTTCTTTCTTAATCCTTTATCCTCCCAACCCTACTCCAAGGTTTAGTTCTCCTTGAAAGTAGGATTCATCTGGGTCAAGTCCAACCCAAGCTTAAAGGAGTCTTAGATGGAGACAGATCCATTTGTCTAAATAGCTGAAGGACTTTACTGATGAGATCTGGCCTGCACTAACCAAATCTAGGTGGAAACTATTATGCTCTGATCACCTTGTGTGGTGGGTCTAAATTCTTTCTCTGATATCATTCTTCCAAAGATTTTAGTGACCGCAGTCACATATTCCCAGACTTCATTTTGATATAATATACTGCCAAATCATGCCAACCAATTAGATTTGGTTGATATGTGATGGAGCTCCTATAGTTAGAAGGGTATATAAACTGTGACCCCCCCCCACACACACACACACCATTAGGAGTCTTTGGTTTGCGAGAGAAGGCCAATGGCCATCTTTTTATTAATAACCTGCCAGCCCGTTATTAAAAAATTATTAAATGATCCCCATAATATGTCTCTCATATTTTAATTGTTACACCCAGAAGGAAGGAGCATAGTTAGAACATAGGCTCATAGATATAGAACCAGAGAGGAACTCAGAAGTCACCAAGTGCACTCATCTCATTTAACAGTTAAAGAAACTGAATCCTAGGTAGAGGTTAACACAAAGCAATTAAGTATTGAGTCAGGATTTAAACCTAACTCTTCCTAATTCCAAGTCCAAGACTCTTTCCATCCCCATTGAGAAAACCAGTAACTGATACTACACCAAACTGTGATCTCTTGACACCTATACATAAGGCAGAGACATGATTTTTTAGTTCAATAAGTTCTATGTGTATTTTAAGTAATTAAGATATGGGGGAAGAATCACACTCACTGGAAAGTGAGCACTATTTTCTTACTAATTGGCTTCAGACTTAAGATCCTTTTCTGTTCTTCTCATGCCTTTCAATTAATTTGTTTATATTCAAATGCTTTTTGTTAGACGTTCTTCTGTTGGAACTGAAAATCCCTAGTGAAGAGACAGAAATGGTCAAATTCAGTAGCAGTGAGTTTCCTTGATGGTAAAGAATATAAAGGAGGCAAAGAGTAATTGCTGGTAAATCTTCAAAATTCAGTCTAAACTGTTATTCTAAGCCATTGGTTAAACTAAAATTAGAAAGTATGTATTCTACTTGAAACCTCACACTTATGTAGCAGCTTATTGAAGTATATTGTGGTCATAAAAGATTATTTTTTCACTCTCAACCCAATTTCAATCAATTGAAAGTAGAGTATAGATTTGCTAAATTGATATGTAATGAAAATTACTCTGGCATCTGATATTTTTATACTTGAAAGGCTGATTTAGTAGAAAATCCTGAGTCTCAAGTTATCAAGAATGGAAGGAATATTTCCTTCATTTAAACAAGAGGAATAGATGCTACAGCTGCCTTGGTTTTAGCCAATTATTGCAAGAGGTCAATCTCCTTAACAAGGATCCATGAAGCAAGAAGAGGTATTGCCAGCAAAGACCTAATTAGGTACTACCATACTGTCTGATGTATATATTATAGTTATTGGCAAGTGCTCCTTTGAACTCATTTTTCCTGTTGTCATAAATATAAAACAATAAATATATATGGAAATAGTCACTTGCTATGACTTTTAGATGGAAAATCAGCTGCTTATATCAGTCAGTTACTATTACTATCATTTACATGAGGATGGGATTAAAAACACACATCACTGGAAAAAAAAACACAGTTTTGGACTGGCTTCAGAAGAAAGGGTTTCAGGTCCTGGTTCTGCTACTACCTACATTTGTGATCTTGCTAAAGTAACCAACTATTCATTTTCTACAAACTATTAAAGTAACCAACTATTCATTTTCTTTAAAAAATGGGTATAATAATGCTTTTACTAATAAAATATCATATACATTGTTATTGTTATGTTATATTATTATTATTATTATTATTAATTTTCATTTATGTTACTGTGCTGGAAGTCTTGGTTGTTACCTACCACACCCAATGTTATAAAGAAAACACTGCTTTGAAGGTCTAAAAATAATGTAACATATTTATTATCATCACATTTTGGAAGCAATGAGTAGCATTAAACCAGTTAATTATAAGCATATTTCATTGCATGCCATGTAGCATCTTTAATGTTTTGTACATTATTAATGACTTCAAATAACTTTGTTTTACTTCAGCAAGAATAGAACTCCTATGGATAGGATTTTTTCCCATGTCTTTATTTTTCTTCCAAATTACTTTTCTTTTCTGGATATTTTCCCCCTTTCAACATGCTATTTTTTTAGGGCTCCCCCTCAAAGGAAGCTTAAAAGTAATTATTTTTTAGAATTATCCCCTTTTTTCTTGTTGATACTTTTTCCACAGAAAAAGGAATATTTCTCCAGGGCAGTGTTACATTGTCCTTGAGATTTTTCATGAAATAAAGAGGGTATAGGTTAACAAAAAAAAAAAAAGCTCACAAAACAAATTTACACATAGTTGTGTCATGGGGAAAAGGTGGGGGTTTTTAGGTATTCCTCGATAAAGAATTACACTCACATGATCCAATTAGAATTAAAGTGCTTTTTTATTTGGTGCTAGGGTTGGTTACCAAGAGGGTAGTTGAAGACTTTGCCTCAAAGAAAAGAGAACTTAGAATGATTCTTCTCCCAGAACAGAAAGAAGGCAAAAGCTTTTATAGAGAATAGATGGGGTGTCCACCTGAAAGTGGAAAGTTCCTTTTGGGGGTCGGGTAAGAGAGCCTGGATGCTTGTCTTATTTCTGAGATTCAAGGGGGATTTTTTTGAAATGATGGTCCTGGCCTTTGGAGTTATATCTTTCTCCTGGTTCTGGTCAGGTAGTAGCCATGCCTAATTGACCTTCCTGCTATAGAATTGTATCTCCTTTTACTTCTTAGGTTTGTCTGGCCTAATATCTAGTTCGTCAATCTAAACTTTAATAGTCCTTTGATTCCTCGATGTTTCTGTCCTAAAATCTGGTCATCTTTGATTTTGCTTTTCATAGGAGAAACTTCTTCTGATTTCTCCTAAGCCCCATGTCAGTTGTATATTTTATATCAATGCAAATTTTAAATTTCAAAATAAGACTCCTCAGTGTCCCCAAGCTACATGCTAGACCTACAAATTAAAGAGAGGATAATGATTAGCATTAACAGAGGGTATTTCTTTATGGTAGATTCCCTATACCAATGAAATCACAAATTTGCTCCTCCATATAGAATATATTCTGTTAATTTGGGTGAATGCAAAAGGATAAAAAAATGCTCTGTAGCCCATTTTAAATCATTAACATAATGATGAACTACCTTAATCCTCAAGCCTATTGTCTATAACAACTTTTTGTAAATCGATCACTTAAAGTGTCCAATAATTTTATCCATACATTTCCCAGGGAAAGGTTAAATTTATTTTAGATTCTAACTCTAAACTCCATGTATTTAGACTTCATCTTTAGGCTTTCTCCATCTGGAATTAATATGAGAGTAATAAAGTCCCTTGATTCTACCCCTAGTCAGCAGAGTAAATAAAGGCAACATTTAAGGAGAAACAAAATTAAAAAGGTAGCCGTGATAGCTATAGAACTTGAAGGCACCTGAGAGTTTTTCTAGTCGAACCCTCTCATTGAACAGTTGAAGAAACTAGCAAGCAAAAAGGTTCAGTGACTTGACCTGGGTCACAGGTTCCTTAACTTCAAACTCAGAGCTCCAGATTCAGTCTTACATCACAATGCCTCAATCTGAGCATTCAGTTGCAGAAAGGAAGGAGTCACCAGATCTGTTCTCTCTAAATTGTGAAAACTGCTGCTAAACCATCCTATTCTATACCATACTTCCCTCATCAGCTTAGAATCCCATTCTCCACAGTGACTCATCCAAACCTTTCCCTTCCTTCTCAAATCTCTGATGGGTCCCCTTCCCCCTACTTTCTCAATGGAGAAGTTTGGCTCATATTAAAAAAAAATTGAAGCCATTCACCATGAATTTCTTCCCTGTTTCCTCATTTCCTATCACTCAGATGCCTTTGACCATTTTCTCCTCCTTTACTCCTGTCTCACATGATGAAATGGCTTTACTCATTACTAGAACTAACACCTCTACATGTTTAAGCAATCCCATCACATCCCTTTTTGTCCAAAAGATTTCCCCCTTTGTCATTCCAGCTCTTGCATTTATTTTCAATCTCTCCCTCTCTACTGGCTCATGTCTTACTGTCTACAAACATTCTCGTGTCTCCTCTATGCTGGAAAAAAATCTCAATCATTCCTTTATCTCTTTGGCCCTTTGTAGTTAAACTCCTTGAAAAGATAATTTGCAATATTGGTGGTGCCTCCACTTTCCTCTTACTCTCTTCTTAAACTCTTACAAACCAGGTTTCTACATTATCATTCCTCCAAAACTGTTTTCTCCAAAATTCCTAATGATCCCTTCATTGCCAAAGTCAATGGCCACTTCCTAATCTTTATTCTACTTTACCTCTCTGTGGCCTTTGACCCTGTTGATCAATTCCCTACTTGATATACTCTTCTCTCTAGGTTTTTGGGACACCAATCTCCCCAGTTTTTCTTCCTACAAATTTGACCACCCCTTCTCTATCTGCTTCACTGGGTTTACTTCTAGATTGTTATGGGGGAAATGGTTGGCATGAGGGTCCTTAGGTAATCCTCTTTAAAAAATTATGCCCTCTCCACACAAATCCAATTAGAATAAAATAATATTTTATTTAATCTCTAGAGAAAGGAAACCTCAAGAGGGTTCTCAAGGGGAGATAGTTCCAGAGACATGGTTCTCTGAGTCCCTGAACAGGAGAAAAACAAAAACTTTTATAGGTGGCAGATGGGGTGATTGCCACCTGACAACGGAAAGTTCCCAGTGGAGGTGGGGGAAGACTTGAGTGAGGAGGTGGTTCTGATGTCTGGAGTTATCTCTGTCCCCTGGGAAGAATCAGGAAGCAGCCATGTCTAATGGGATTATCTCCCCTACGGATGGAGAAGGCTGGAATGAAGGGTGGTTGTCCTGGAGTTAACTCAGTCCTGAGCTGGTGCCACTTATCTCCCTTGCTTCTGTCTTCTCAAGGACAGTTACCTCGGACCTGTGTCCCTTAGTTCAGCTGGCCAGTTTAAACTCCAATAATCCTAACCTCATAACATAGATCATGCTGTATAAACATAGGTGTCCCCTAAGGTACTCTGCTGGGTCCTGTTCTCCTCTCCCTCTATACTACTCCACTTGGTGATGTCATCTACTTCTAAACATTATTACCATCTCTATGCTAATGATTCCCAACTGAACTGCCTCATTATTCCTTCATCTCTAACCACCTTTCAGACATCTAGAACTCAGTGTCCAGTAGTTACTTTAAACTACGTCCAAAACAGAAGTCATTATTTTCCCCACTAGCCCCTTCCTCCCCCTTTCCTATTATTGTAGAGGCTAACACTCTCCACCCAGTCCCTCAGGCTTATCATGCATTCCCACTATCTCTCATCCCCATATGCACAGTGTTATCAAGGTCTATCAATTTTCCCTTTGCAACATGTCTCAAGTATGCCCCCATCTCTCTGACACTGCGGCAACTCTAATTCAGGCTTTCATCACCTTAAACTTAGGTTACTGCAGTGCCCTGCTTCTGGGTTTGCCTACCTCAAGCCTCTCCCCACTTCAATACATTTTTCACTCAGCCTAAAAGATATTTTCCTAAAGAGCAGGTTCAATCATCTCACTATCACCACCCATTCTCAGTAAACTCCAGTAGCTTAATACAACCTCCAGGATCCAATAGAAAATATTCTCTTTGACATATGCAGCCTTTCACAACCCAGCCCTCTTCTCCCTTTCCAGTCACGTGCTCTTCCACACAGTGACATTTGCTTTCTGCCTATTCCAAGACTAAGACATTCCATTTCTTGGTCCAGAGAATTCTCAATCCCATGCCTACAATTCTATCCCTCCTCTGCTTCAAGTACTTATCTTCCTGCCCTCCTACAAGTCCCAAATAAAACCCACCTTCTCCAGGAATGTTTCCACAAACCTTCCTAATCTCAGTGCCTTAGCTGTGTTAATATCCTATTTATCCTCTATATGGTTTGATTATTATATATTTATTTGCATATCCCCCCCACACACACACTTAGATTGGAAGACAGGGACTGTCTTTTGCCTTTTTCTCTTCCCAGCATTTACTACTGTGCCTGGCACATAGAAGGCACTTAATAAATGTTAATTGTTTGATGATTGATATATGCAGTTTCATAAATACAAAGACTATCCAAAGTAATGAATAATTTCAAGATAGAATCTAACCGGGGGAAGCTAGGTGGCACAGTGGATAAAGCACTGGCCCTGGATTCAGGAGGACCTGAGTTCAAATGTGGCCTCAGACACTTGACATTGCTAGCTGTGTGACCCTAGGCAAGTCACTTAACCTTCATTGCCCAGAAAAAAAAACAAAAACAAAAACAAACTAGAATCTAACCAAGTGAATTGGGATGGGATTAGGAAAGTTTCCTGTTGGGGAAGAGGCACTGGGGCTGTGCTTTGAAGGAACAAGGGAAAATAAGATGCTGCAGTGAGAAAGGAGTATATTTTAGCTAGAAGAGGGAAATATCATGCCCAAAGGCAGTATAAGTATCATAGTCTACACAAAACACTAGCTGTGAGTTTGAGCAAATCATAGCCTTTTGGAGACTCAGTTTTCTCACATGTAAAATTGTAGTCTTAGATTATATTATCTCTAAATCTTCTATCTCAACCTTTTAATGATCATCACATTTTTGGTTTTCTTTTATTCTTTATTTATACTTTTTTTTTTGTTCTAAAGTTCACTTATGGTGACTCAGCAAGAAATGCTTCATCAAAGGCACCCAAATAAAATCCATAGACCTCAAAATAATTATAATAGATAAGCATTTAGTATATTAGTGAAAAAATAAGATGTGCTTTCCAGATTGGGTGGTTAGGCTGATGAGAACAGATTTTTGAAAGATTTATAACATTTCTTCTTTTGGTCCTGGCCAAAAATTATGTGAGAACAACCTTTCTAACAGTATAGCTGTCATACTTTCAGTTCCTGTCCCAGCTGTAACTATAGATTGGAAAAAATCAAATATGTTTTCAAGTTTAATTTCTCCAAATGTCACTCTTCATTACATAATTTCTCCTTGGTATTTATATTTTTAAATTGATAGCAGAAGTTTAGAGGGAATGTAGAGGCATGGGATTTCAATTCCAAGGACCTGCATTCTAATCCTGGTTCTCCAGTCTGCTGAAACTTGGGGAGTCACTGAATCTCTCTGGGCCTTTGATTCTCACAAAGAAGAAGGTAAGCTCTTCAATAGGAATTGTTTGATATTTTTGTCTTTGGATCTCTAACACTTACCATAGTGCCCAGAACAAAGCAGGCTTTTAATAATTGCTTGTTGATGGATTCATTTTTATAAAAAGAAAGAAATTCTTCTATATGTTGGTTCCTTCCATCTCTATATCCTTTGATAATAAACAATTATTCAGACATCTGGATCCTAGCTCTTAGTACTTTGGTTATCATGCCTTATTACTTACTGCCTTTAAATAAAGAACAATGACTCACTCACAATCAGAACTTTAGCTAGGGTAGCATGACTGGATCATTTACCTAATGGAAACAATTGCCCAGGGTCATGGAATGTGTTCCAGTTGGGAAATTTAAGGAGTGTGATATCCATTTTTATCTGTCTGATGAAGAAGGCATGTAGAGGTCATAGTGGTAGAATGGAGGTGGACACAGGAAGTAACAGTGAGAAATAGACCAGTGAGAAGAGGAACAGAATCTGGTGAAGCAGCTCAAATGTCTCATGAGATTTTTTGAGTAGAAGGTGAGTCTGGTAGGAATCAAGATATGTCCTAGTCTAAGGGGCAAGTTAGAAAGCCACCTGCCCTCCTCAATTGGTTCCACATTTCACTCCACACAGAAGGCAAGCTATAAAATGAATTAAAAGACTGAGGCTGCATCTCTCTAGGAAAACACACATTCTGGGTACTTTTTATTTTGTCCCTCTGACATTTTGTTCTCCCTGTCTTTTTAAACTTTCTTGAGCACCAGTTCTACAGAGACAATGCAGAATTCGTTTGGGAAATAGGAAAATCAAAAGAAGAGCAGACAATTGCCAGTAAAAAAAAAAAAAAGACAAATGTCGCAAGAGATTTAACAAAGGGGGAATGGAAGGAGGGCATAGAGAAGTTTTTAGGTAATTAATAAATAACAACTTTTTGCAAAGCATTTTCTTCTAATGAAGTAGTAAGCAGAGAGGCTCACTATGTACAAAGAAGGCATTGAAGATATGAATTCAGTGACTGTTGTCTAGAATCCTGGCTCTACAAAAACAAGAGAACAATTTATCAAATAGCATTGCAAAAATATATCCACAACTTTGAAAAAATTAATAACTCTAATCAACAAAATGACCAAGGACAATTACAGAGGACCCATAGTAATATATTTACCTACCTTCCCACTCCCCAGAAATGATCAGAACACAAGAGGCAGATTGAGACACAATTTTTAACATGGCTAAAGTGGGAATTATTTATGCATATTATTTATAATGATTTTTTTTGTTCTTTGCTAGGAATTGGTGGTGGAAGGATGAGAAAATAAATGCTATTTCTTTAAAAGCAAAGCAAAACTTTAAATTAAAAAAAAATTTAAAAAGCAATACTGGCTCTATCCTTTATTAGCTATGGGATCTTCAGCAAGTCATTTCCCTTAATCTGGGTCTTCATTTCTACCAAAGATGATTATAGCTGAGAAGGAAGATATACTAATATAGATAGATAATGAGCTTTTCACCATGGTCTTCCTAGAGAGACAAAATGGGTAGATTTCAGGCATAGTAAGGCAGGGGAGGGAATGCCTTTGCCTCTTGGTTCCCTGGGACTTTTCTTTCCCTTGAAGCTTTGATCTCCCTAGCTGCTTAAAGCTTCCCTGGGTAGGCCAGAGGGATTGTGAGTTAAGGGAAAGAGGAAATATTGGAGGAATGACACCCAGAATCTCGGACTGCTACACCTACTCTCAGTTATAAGGCCAGCAGGTGGAATTCTGGAAGAGCCAATGAATGCCTCTGTATTCCTGGGAAAGGTTGAATTTCAGCAGCAAGGCTAAAAGAACACTGACCCCAGAGTCAGAAGAATTAGGTTCCCTCATGACTGGGACAACATTTTTTTTTTCCTTCCCTATATGACGTAGGGTTGGGCAAGGTGACATCTAAGACCCCTTGAATCTCAAACTGTTAGCCTTTGAAAATCATGTTCTATTTGTCTCCACCTAAGCTCAGGCTGAGTTTCTTAAAGAACTGAATAAACCTTGCTTTCTAACCTTGGCAAATTACTTCCCCTCTCTTAGATCTGTTTGTTTCTCCATAAACTCAAAGTACTGGAATAAATCATGCCTTAGGTCCCTCCAAGCTCTCTTTCCATTGCTCCCCCCCCCGCCCAACCCCCCTCCCCACAAGCAAAAAAAGAAAATCAATTTGCTCTAATGTTTCCTATTTGGAAGCCATCGGTGGAGAAATAACTAATTACCCTTATAACTAGGTGCTGAGATACATTTGCATAAGTCCTATGTCAGAGGCAGAGCCAAGATGGCAGAGGAGAGGCTGTGACTCCCACAAGCTCCAGATAAACCGTCCACTTACACCCAAATAATGTGGTAAAAAATCAAAACCCAGAGCAACCTAATGCACATAAGAACAGAGTGAGACTATTTCTCCGCAAAAGAGGGCAATTCCAATCAGGCTGAACAGCTCAGCGCGCGGTCGGACCCAGCCAGGGACAGTGCTTCCAGCTCATGCCAGAGTCTTCAGCACCAGCAGCTTCTGAGGCTCCGATCATAGACTGGTGAGGGAGTTTGGGGTGAAGTGGAGGCAGTATCTACTGGAGTTGGGGCAAAGTGCCTGGTCTCAGGCCATGGAAGCTCGCAAAAGGGACTTTGAAGAGAAAGTAGGAGAGACAGAACAAAGATATAAAGAAAGAGAGGAAGGAATGGAAAGAGAAATGAGAGCAATGCAGAAGAGTCATGAGAAAAAAGTCAACAGTTTGAAAAGCCAAATGGAAAAGGAGATTAAAAAATTGTCTGATGAAAATAATTGCGTAAGAATTAGGATTGAACAAATGGAAACTAGTGACCTTAGGAGAAGCCAAGGGTCTGAACCAGTGGGCTGCATGAAGTGGTGGTGGACCAGTGGGGGAGGGGCAAAAGCACACCGAGCTTCTGACCATAGAGAATCAGAGTTCAATCAGACTTCTGTTTCCGGGTCAAAGAGAAAGTGGCCGTGATTACTCACAAGCCAGGAAGGCTGAGAAGAAGCCCATTCAACCTCTGGGCCATGCTGTAGCATGAACAGTGTGTCTTGGAAGTAGTGCTACACTTTAAGAAGGAGTAAAAAGCCAAGAAATAGTGAGCCAGGATGAGTAGGCAGAGAAAGCAGAAGACCATCGAAAACTTCTTTAGGGGAATGGTAGACCACAATACAACCTCAGAAGAGGAAGATAATAACAGGGTCAAAGCTCTGAGATCCAAAACTTTAAAGAAAAATATGAACTGGTCTCAGGCTATGGAAGCTCTCAAAAGGAACTTTGAAGAGAAAGTAGGAGAGATAGAACAAAGATATAAAGAAAGAGAGGAAGGAATGGAAAGAGAAATGAGAGCAATGCAGGAGAGTCATGAGAAAAAATTCAACAGCTTGAAAAGCCAAATGGAAAAGGAGATTAAAAAACTGTCTGATGAAAATAATTGCGTAAGAATTAGGATTGAACAAATGGAAGCTAGTGACCTTAGGAGAAGTCAAGACACAGTAAAGCAAATCCAATTGAATGAAAAAAAAAAATAGAGGGTAATGTGAAATATCTCCTTGGAAAAAAAGCTGACCTTGAACATATATCTAGGAGAGATAATTTGAAAATCATTGGACTACCTGAAAACTATGACCAAAACAAGAACTTAGACATCATCCTCCAAGAGATTGTGAGGGAAAGTTGCCCTGATATACTAGAAGCAGAAGCTAAAAAAGAAATTGAAAGAATCCACTGATCACCTCCTGGAAGAGATCCTAAAAGGAAAACTTACAGGAATATTATAGCCAAATTCCAGAACTCACAGGTCAAGGAGAAAATATTGCAAGCAGCTAGAAAAAAAGGAATTCAAATACTGTGGAGCTCCGATAAGGATAAAACAAGATCTAGTAGCTTCGGGGCAGCTAGGTGGCGCAGTGGATGGAGTGCCGGCCCTGGAGTCAGGAGGACCTGAGTTCAAATCTGTCCTCAGACAGTTGACACTTACTGGCTGTGTGACCCTGGGCAAGTCACTTGACCCCAATTGCCTCACTAAAAAACAAAAAAACAAAACAAAACAAAAAAAAAGATCTAGTAGCTTCTACATTAAAGGACTGGAGGGCATGGAATATGATATTCCAGAGGGCAAAGGAACTGGGACTACAGCCAAAAATCATGTACCCAGCAAAACTAATCATCATCTTTCAGAGGAAAAAAATGAATTTCAATGAGAAAGAAGACTTTCAGGCATTTGTGATGAAAAAACCTGAACTGAAATAGAAAATTTGACTTTCAAATACAAGACCTTGGAGAAGCATAAAAAGATAAATGGGAAAAAGACTTCATGAGGGATATTAAAAGATCAAACTGTTTATATTCCTACATGGGAAGATTATACTTCAAACTCATAAGAACTATCTCAGTAAGGAATTCACAGAGGACACAGGTCTGAACTGAATACGAAGGGATGATATCTGTAAAGCATTTGTGTTTTGTTCTTTGTGAGGCAGACAGGGTGGGTTGTCTTATGTCTGGGGCTGGGTTTGAGCTTGGGGCCTCCTGGATCCAGGGCTGGTGCATTGTCCACTGTGCCACCTAACTAACCCATGATGACATCTTTAAAATAGTTTTGATGTGTAAGAGAAATAGACTGGGGGAGGGGGAAGGGGAGAGATGGTCTAGGAAGAGGTTGTTCACATGAAGGAAACAAGAAAAAAGCTTGTGGAGGGGAGGAGAAGAGGGGGAAGGAATTGGGGAGTGAGTGAACTTTAATATCATCAGAATTGGATCAAAGAAGGACTAACATACATACTCAAGTAGGTATAGTAATATATTTTTGTCCTGAAGGAGGGGAGGGAGATGGGGGGTGGGGAGAAGGGAAAGAGAGAAGGGCAGATTGTGGGAGAGAGCAGTAAAAAGCAAAACACTTTCGAGGACGGTAAAGATATGACATATTGAATTGCTTGATTTCATAGAGAAGGTTGAGGAGGGAGGGAGGAAGAAAATTTGGAACACAGAATTAGCTCAAAGACCTTACATTCATCAGAGTGGGCTCATGGAGGGAATAACATTCACACCCAGTTGGGAGGAGTAATCTATTTAACCATACAGGAAAGTATGAGGGGAAGAAGATAAGGAAAGAAGGGTGAAAGAAAAAAAAAGGGAGTGCAGAGTAGGGGAGGGGACAGTCAGAAGTAAAACATTTTTGAGGAGGAATAGGTTAAAAGAAGATAGAAAATAGAGTAAATATCATGGGAAGGGAATAGGATGGAGAGAAATAGTTATGATGATTGATTATAATGGCAAAACATATGGTACCTACTTTGCTGGGCTAATATGAAGAAAATTCTTTGTCAAGTTTAAGGTACTTTATTCAGGTTATGATGAACAGGATACTATCAGAAAAACCTGGAAAGACCTACATGAACTGAAACAGAGTGAAATGTACTGTATACAAAATAACAGCATTAGTGTAAAATGATCTGCTGGGAAGCATGTGGTTATTTTCAGCAAGGCAATGATCCAATGTGACCCTGAAGGACTTATGAAAATGGCAACCCATCTACAAAGAAAGAAGTGATAGTATCTGAAAATAGATGGAAACACTTAAATTTTTTTTTTCTCTGACAATTCCTCAATCTGTTGTTTTGGGTTTTTTTTTTGACTGTTTTCCCAAACAACCTAGCTAATGAGGGAATGTTTTCCATGATTACTCATGTATAACTTATTTTGAAATGCTTGAGTTCTAGTGGGTGGGGGGGAAAAATAAAGTGAGTTTCCTAAAAGAAAAAAAAAAGAAATCACCTTCAAAAATAATAATGGAATAACCACCCCTCATGTATATCAAATGATCAGGGCTAGGGTTCAATGATAATCATTTCCAAAGAAAGAATAAATAAAGCATTCCAGCTAGGTGGCGCAGTGGATAAAGCACCGGCCCTGGAGTCAGGAGTACCTGAGTTCAAATCCGGCCTCAGACACTTAACACTTAATAGCTGTGTGACCCTGGGCAAGTCACTTAACCCCAATTGCCTCACTAAAAAAAAAAAAATATAAGGCATCATATCAGGCAATAGAAATTCTAAGGTATGATCCGTCATAAAATCACAGATCTCTAGCTGAAAAGGTGTTCAGAGGCCATATAGCTCAAATTCTGCATATTACAGATGAAGAAACTGAGGCCAAGGGTGTTTTTCCCTAAAATATTGAATTATGAGAAAGAAGGGTTTTAACTCACTTCAGACTACAAAGCCATTGTTTTTGCCACTATAGTGTACTGCCTTTGATAAAAACAAAACAAAACAAACAAAACCCCCAATCTTTTAATATGTACATTATTAGGTCCTCCTCTCCCTCTACCTCATTGGCTCCCTTTTCCTCCTCTTCCCCTGCCCCTTCTCCACTCCCTTCTCCTCTTTGCCACCACAAAAAAGAGCTGCTATGAATATTTTTGTACATGTGTGTCATTTTCCCTTTTTTATGATCACTTTGGGGTACAGAACTAGTAGTGTTATTACTAGATCAAAGGGTATGCACTTCCCCATAGCACTTTGGGCACAGTTCCAAATTGCTCTCCGTATTGGTTGGATCAGTTCACAATTCCACCAAAAATGCATTAGTGTTCCAATTTTTCCACATCTCCAACATTTATCATTTTTCTTTTTTGTCATGTTAGCCAATCTGATGTGTGATGTGGTACTTCAGGGTTTTTTTAGTTTGCATTTCTCTAATCAATAATGATCGAGAACTTTTTTTTTCACATGGCTATAGATAGCTTTAATTTCTTCATCTGAAAACTGTCTATTCATATACTTAATTTCTTAATTGGGGAATGACTTATATTCTTATGAATTTGATTCAGTTCTTTATATATTTTAGAAATGAGCCCTTTATCAGAAACACTGGCTATAAAAATTGTTTCCCAGTTTTCTGCTTTCCTTCTAATCTTGGTTGCATTGGTTTTGTTTTTTAAAACCTTTTTAATATAATGTATTCAAAATGATCCATTTTTCATTTCACAATGTTCTCTATTTCATCTTTGGACATAAATTCTTCCCCTCTCAAAAGATCTGACAGTTAAACTATTCATTCTTTTTCTAATTTGTCTATGGCATCACCCTTTATGTCTAAATCATGTACCCATTTTGACTTTAATTTAGTATAGACTATAAGATGTTGGTGTGTGTCTAGTTTCTGTCATATTATTTTCTAATTTTCCCAGCAGTTTTTGTCAAATAGTGAGTTCTTGTCCCAGAAGCTGAGGTTTTTGGTTTTATCAAACAGTAGAATAGTATATTCATTAACTTTTGTGTTTTGTGTGCCTAACCTATTTCAATGATCCACTATTCGATTTCTTAGCCAGTAATAAATAGTTTTGATGGTTGCCTCTTTATAATATAGTTTTTGATCTGGTTCAGCTAGCCAACCTTCCTGTATTTTTTTTTTCATTAATTCCCTTGATATTGTTGAACTTTTGTTCGTCCAGATATATTTTGTTATTATTGTTTTCTAGCTCTATAAAATATATTTTGGTAGTTTGCATCTACAAACTCTTTGATCCAGTGACATGGTCTTACTGTTCCTTCAAGTGAATATTCCATCTCTTGACTCTGGGAATTCTCATTGTCTTTCTTATTATCCTCCCTCATCTGCAGCTTCTAGTTTTTCTGACTTCTTTAGGGTCTCAACAAAATTTCCACAATAAGATAGTAAACATGGAAGCAATTGCTGTCATAAGCACCACAGAAGGGAATGATAAAGCTATCAAAGAATCCTCTTAGAGACAGTTGCCAAAAGTCCTCATGGCATGATTGAAAATGCTTTCCACCTCCAGAGAAAGAACTATGGAGTCTGAATGCAGATTGAAGCATACAATTTTCACTTTTTTCATTTTATTTCTCTTTATTGTGATTTTCCCCTGTTGTTCTGATTTTTCTTTCACAACATGACCAATGTGGAAATTTGTGTAATATGATTATAACTATATAACCTATGTCAGATTGCTTGCTATTTTAGAGAGGTGCAAGGGTAGGGAAGGCATAAGGTGAGGAGAAAAATTTGGAACTCAAAATTTTATAAAAATGAATGTTGAAAACTATATATTTAATTGGAAAAAATAAAATACTATCAAGTAAAAGAAAAAAATCACCATGGCAGAAACTATTTGAAAAGGGCACCGAAAATCAGTAGAATGGTATTAAAATATTTTATCAATATCTTGCAGTCATATGTAATAGGGAAAAAAGACACCATGCATATAACGATTTAAAAAATAGAAAAATGTAAAAAATAATGTAGAAAATAAAAGAATATTTTAAATACTAGATTCTTTAGTTTCATTAATTTGGAGGAAAAAAAATAAGGGATCCAGCAATTCAAAGAATAAAATAAAAAACTCAGTATCACTGAAAAAGATTGCTACAGAAGTTTCAAAATCAAAGTAATTACAGGAGAGTGAATAATCTCTTGAAAGAGAAAGTGGAGAATTTCTGGCCACAAGGAGTCCAACTAAATTACAATAGAAGTTAGATGAAATGAGAAGCAGAACACTTGCACCATTAATATAATGAATGAGGTTATTCCCCTTCTCTGAATAAAATTACACTGGGGATGTTTTTTGTTTGTTCCTGCCAGTTAAGGTGTTTGTGTTTGCTTTCTGCATGCTGATCTCATCTTTGGGAACAAAGAACCTAGGAAGGGATAATTGAATGCTGTGAATCACTCTCACAAGGTCAGAGGAAGTTTCTTCTGAGTCATTTCTTTTTTTCCTTAGGGAATGTCTTCATAAGAGCTCTTAAGGACACTGTCAATCAGAGGTCAGGGATCCCAGACACATATCACCAGTTCCTCCAAATGCTGCAAAGTAGCATACCAATATCGTGCTTGTATATTGGAGCAAGCACATTGCAGTTTGTTAAGAAGAGGAGACACTTTGAAAAAGTGAATATACCATTCAAAATCCAGTAGTCCAAGAGGGCATATTAAAGTCAAACCAACTGAAGTAAATATTCCACTCAAACAAATTTAAAATAACATCTCAAATCAAATATTGGAGCAGATGATTAAAAAAAAAAGGCTAGGGTCAGACATTTTTCTTCCTTATGAAAATTTAAAAGGTTGACAGAAGTCTGTGATACGGGAGTGAAGGCCTTTCTAGAGCCCACACATGCAGTGGCAGCAACTGCAGCAAATGATTTAGGAGTTTTTAACCCAGAGATATCAAAGGGGTCAGACAACTGGTCAGAAAGAGATTAACAGTGACCCTTTGCTGACACTGAGTATAGCAGGCATGGATTGGCAACTCTATTGCCCATACATAGTTATGAATTGCAGTTCCAGATAAGAAAGGATTGCTAGGCATCAGTCACAAGAGAACAGAGACCCTGGCCACAGTTCCATGGCAGAAAATAGAGCCTGTATTTGCAACAGAAGGAGTCTTTTCTGTATAAAGACTAGAGCACAGACTAGAAGAACAGTAAACACACTTCTTCCTATATCACACCAACTTGGAAGCACCAAAAACTTGGAGACCTCTGGAGCTAACTCTGAAAACAGAAGCATGAAAAAGCCTTAAGTTTGGGACAGTACCTTCCCACCCTCATATACAGGGATAACAACTTTAACATAAAGTCCTATGTCAAAAAGAGAGAGTAGAAAAATGAGCAAACAACACAAAACCTTCACAAAAAATGATCATACATAGCCGGCAAGACCAAGACATAAACTTAGAAGACAGCATTAAAAACAGCTACAAGAAAAGCTTCAAAGAAAAATGTTAATTAGCTCTAAACCCAATAAGAATTCCTGAAAGAATCTAAGAAAGAGTTAAGAGTGATAGATGAGAAGGGGTGGAACCAAGATTATGGAGGAAAGGCAGTGACTTCCCTGAGCTTTCCCCAAAACCCCTCAAATACCTTCAAATAATGCCATAGAACAATCCCTGGAACAGTAGAACACACAAAAGTATAGGGTGAGATAATTTCACAGCCAAAGATGGCTTAGAAGGTCAGTAGGAAAGGTCTGTTGTACTGGGGAGAAAGTAGAGTGTAGAACCATACAATCCACACCAGCATAGATCCAGCCCCAGGAAGGCTGACCTAGAGGAACAGGCCTTGAGAGCTTTGGGTTCAGCTATTACAGCAGGTACTTTTGAAACTCAGCTCATGGATGGTAAGGAGGTCGAAAGGTTGGCCAGGGGGATATTACAGGCATCATTGCTGGTACTGAGGTAGGACTCTGTTGTTTTGCCCTGACTTGGAATCAGGAAGCAGTTTTTGGAGGCAACCTAGGTGGCCTAGGCAGGTGAGGCGCACAGGCACACCAGAGCTAGCAGCCATAGTAAAACAGAATTCTGTTTTGGGTTAAAGGGCAAGCAGGCCTATGGTTATTTGTAGAGCAGAGCACAGGCCAGGTAAGTGGTGTAGAACATGCCTTTCCTTAAATCGTACCACCTTAGGCACCCTGAAGCTTGAGACAGTACATCCTGGAAGCAGTGCCCCACTTTAAGAAGGAGTTAAGAGTCAAGAAATTGGCTAGGAGCATGAAGAAACAGAAAAATATCCTGACCCTAGAAAGTTTCTATGGTAACAGGGAACATCAAAATACACCCTGAGAAGTCCACAAAGTCAAAGCTCCTACATCCAAAGTTTGCAAGAATGAATTGGACTCAGGCCACAGAAGTGCATAAAATGACTTTGAAAATAAAATAAGAGAGGTAGGGGAAGAAATGGAAAGATAAATGAGAGAGATGTAGGAAAATCATGGGAAAAAAGTCAACAGCTTGAAAATCTTGGACAAATGGAAAAGGAGGTACAAAAGCTCTCTGAATAAAATAATTGTTTGAAAATTAGGATTGAGCAAATGGAAGCTAATGACTTTCTGACAAATCAAGACAAAATAAAGCAAAACCAAAAGAATTAAAAAAAAAATAGAAGGCAATGTGAAGTATCTCCATGGAAAAACAACTGACTTAGGAAATAGATCCAGGAGAGATAATTTGAAAATTATTGGACTACCTGAAAGTCATGATCAAAAAGAGAGTCTAGACATCATCTTCCAAGAAATTATCAGGAAAAATTGACCTGATATTCTAGAAGCAGTAGGTAAAATGGAAATTGAACAAATCTCCTGATCATATCCTGAAAGAGATCGCAAAATGAAAATTTCCAGGAATATTATAGTCAAACTCCAGAGTTCCCAGGTCAAGGAGAAAATATTTTCAACAGCCATAAAGAAACAATTGAAATACTTGTAGCCATAGTCAGGATGCCACAAAATTGAGCAAGTTTGTGATGTTTAAAATCTAATGTGTGGGATAGCTAGATGGCACAGTGGGTAGAGCACTGGCCCTGGATTCAGGAGTACCTGAGTTCAGATCCTACCTCAGAAACTTAACACTTACTGGCTGTGTGACCCTGGGCAAGTCACTTAACCCCAATTGCCTCACCAAAAACAAACAAAAAAAATGAATGTGTGATCGCCTTATCTGCCCCTCCCCCCAGTGTGGAGAGGGGAAGAACTAGCTAAGTTTACTGATAAATTTGGCAACAATTTAGGCTTTTAAGCATTTATTAAAGTATATTAGGGGTTACCAAAGAGAGAGAAAGAAAGCCACCTTCACCAAACTATCCATGCTTTCAAAGAGAACAAGTGAAGTTTTGAAAGTTAAGAGATCTGTCTACCCTGCCTGCTTCTGCCACCACACTCCAGTTCCCAAACAAAAAGGGTGACCCTCAGTCTGTTACAGTGGAAGCTTCCTGTGGGAACAGAAGAGGGGCAATCCCCACACAAAGCTCCAAGCTAATTGTCTGGTCCATGGATTGACATGACATAGAGCAAAACTGAGTATAATCTTTCAGAGGGTTAAATAGAAATTCAATGAAAGAGAGGACTTTCAGACATTCTTAATGAAATAACCTGAGCTGAGTATACAATTTTACTTTCAAATACAAGACCTTAGAGAAGTATAAAAAGGTAAACAGGAAAAAGAGATCATGAGGGATATTAAAAGGTAAATAGATAGATAGATAACAAGATAGATAAAATTTACTGGAACTAGACCATTACCAATTTTCATAAACTTAACCAATAGCAAACCTGAATGTATACATTCAGAAATTAACATAATCTCAAGGATAAATAAATGGCTTAATAGATGAGTAGGTAGGTAGACAGGTATGTGATAGATAGATAGATAGATAGATAGATAGATAGATAACAAGATAGATAAACTTTATTGGAACTAGACCCTTACCACAGTCCAAACTGTTGCCTACAATCACTTGGACCTACCCATCATTGATTCATAAAATTTTAAAAATACCATTAAAAAGACATTGCTATAATAAATATTAATATTTTCTAAACTATGGAGAGTGAAAAAATACCAAAATATGCAAATCTACCAAAAGAAATCGAAACCCAAAATATGTGGGAATAGTATGGGATACACACACACACACACACACACACACACACACATACTCACACACACACATGTGGGAATAGTATGGGATAAGAAGTTTTGGTTATGTTCCAATACTTTTGTTCAATTGAAGAAAAAAAGAATTATTTTATTATCCTTTACATTAATAAAGAAAATATTGAATAAATAAATACACATACACATACAAGAAAATAGCAGTTTACTGACTTGACCTTGTGCCATTTCTATCTTAATTCCAATGCAAAAGATGAAAATAAGATCAGTAGTCATAAGAAGATAGAGTTTAAAAGGTAGAATGATACAGCAGAGAGAATTTTTAGGACATGGATTTAGAAAGCCCTAGGTTCAAATCTTTCTTCTGATATTTTCTAGCCTTTTGTGACCAGGGGAATATCACAAATTTTCCTGTCCTCAGGCAACCATTTTAGACTTATCTATTAAGCAATAGTCATATTGTAATTTATGTTTTCCCAGACTCAAAGAAGTCACAGATCCTTGACTAAGCTATGTTATTGGTTTTCTTATTGGTCATCTTTTCATGTAAAAATATGATTTCAGTAATCCTATAAACTTACATGAATCATGTTGAAATATAATTATATTTTAATGAAGGTTATTTATTCTTAACCCTAGCCCTGCATAATTTTGTATTATAGTATTGATCAAATACTAAATCCATGAAATTATTGAGCAAGTCAAAACTTTAGAGACTAGTGAAGGTTTCCAAAGGGACCATTGAAGAAGGAATTCTTTAAGTAAAGCATGGTCAATTTCCTGAGCACAGGTCATTTTAAAACATTATATATATATATATATATATATATATATGTGTGTGTGTGTGTGTGTGTGTGTGTGTGTGTATATATATATATATGTGTATATATATATATATATATATATATATATGGGGTAGGAGATGACATTTTGACAGATCATAAAGTTACATTAGATAGTCTTCACAAAATCTTCTTTCTTTCAACTATTTTCACTTCCCATAGAATTGTAATTCCCTATACCAGAAGCAGAAATGGTGATAAGGACAGAAATAAAATAAATTCCCATTAACTACTCTTGCTCTTGATTAGTCAAAGACAGTTACTTAAAAATGTGACTATTCATCTCTCATCACTAACTTCTTCTTCTGTAACTGATAGGTTAGTTAATTTACAGAAGGAATATTTAAGGTTTATTTGGTATGATTTGTTTAGACTTGATAAAAATGTATTGATATTTAACATGCTGCTTTTTTCCCAAGGTGGATATGAAAGCATTTCTTCAATAGATTGCTCTTTCAAAAACAATTTCTTTTACTCAGCTTTTGATATTGAGATTATCAGTAAAAACAATGTGATTATGGCATGAAAAGTTGCTACTCAAAATTTACCTTTCTTTATGTGAACATAATGCATAGATAGTTTGTTTTACCACATAGCGCACCTACACCTCTCCTCTATTTCCCTTGGATGGTTTACTTGCTCTTACCTGCCCTCAAGATGGAAGTTCAAGATTTTTTTTTTTTCCAGAGAAGACACTATCTTTGTTGCAACAATTCCGCTCTAATGGTCATCTAGTAAGTTTACTGTCTGAGGCCAGATTGAGGTTTTCCTGACTTCAACTATCTACCATGCCACCTCACTGTTTCTAGGCTATATCATTTTGGTCAATATTTAGGATTTAAAATTCAATTCAGCTGAGGCCAACAAATACTTTCTACGTGTCTTGGAGAATTTATAACCAAATTGGAGAAGCAACTCACTACCTGTGTAACTTGGTCAGATCACTCTATCTCTGGACCTGTTTCTTCATAGATAACAATAAGAGTTTAGGTAAGATTTCCTGTAAGGTCCCTTCTGGCTCAACTTCTATTATACTGTGAGTAATGTGAAAGCAAATGAAACAAAGTACTTAGGCAAAAATTGAAATGGTAGAAATACATTTCAACTGTAGGAGAAGGGTTATGATTTGGAAAGGCTTTGTAGAAGTTGTGGTATTTAGCTTTCATGCTCCTGCAGGTCCAATGCCTCTTCTTTTCTCTGGTAAACACAGGGTTTACACACGTTATGTTTTCTCATTCATTTTGCCTCTATTCTTACCCCTGCTTCAGCCTCTATATAGACAAACTAAAACCAACAAAACAAAACAAAAGCAAACAAATAAAACCAAACTAATGCCTTATGGAGGATCAAAATTTAAACCAACATGCATTTATTATCCTGAGTATTTGTAATAGAAAGAAAGAACAAACATAGTCCCACTACTCACATACTAATAGGGGATTCCACCTATATTAAAATAATAAGTAGAAAATAACCTTAGAGATGAAAGTACTAGAGGCTAGAGGGAATGGGAAAAGCTTTGTGCAAGAAGTGAGAATTGAGGTGAATCTTTAGGGAAGCCAAGGGTTCAAATAATTGGAAGTTTGGAAGAAGAACAGGCAGGTAGTTGGTTTATTGGATAGAGGACCATACCTGTAGTCAGAGAGACCTGAGTTCAAATCTGGCTTTAGATGTTTACTAGCTATGCGAGCCTGGGCAAGTTATTTATCTGTTTGTCTCCTTTTTCTCATCTGTAAAATGAACCAAAGGAGGAAATTGCAAACCACTCCAGGATCTTTTCCAAGACAACCCCAAATTGGGTCACAATGAGTCAGACACAACTGAAAGAACTGAATAACAACACAAAGACAGAGTGTTCCCAGCAAGGGGGACAGCCAACTCAAAGGCATACAGATGTGAGGAGATATATCTGTCAAGAACAAAAAATAGGTAAGTATGGCTGAACTTTAGAACATGTAGAGAAGAGTAAAGTGTTAAAAGTGTGAAATGAAAGGGAGGGGGCAAAGTTTCAAGAGTTTAGTCCCCATCACAAAAAGTATGCATCTAATCTATGAGAAATAAGGAATCATTTATGTTTATTGAACAATGTGACATTGAAGTTTATTGAGTAGGAAGTAACATGGTAAGTCCTATGCTTTAGGAAAAGCAACATGGCAGTCCTATAGCAGGGTGGGTTTGGAAGAAGGGAGATATTTGAAGCTGAAGGTAAACTTAGAAAGTTATCAATGTAGTCTAGGCAAGTAATGACCATGGATTAAAAGGGGGAGGGAGTGAGGAATGCCAGTGGAGTGAGAGAAGAGAAGATGGATATGAGAAACAGTGTAGAGAAACAAATTATAAAATTTGGACAGATGGGATCAGCAAGAGAGGTGTTGAGAATGACACCAAGGTTTCAAACTTGAATAAATGAAGGATTGTTTTGCCCTTGACATTAATAGAAAAGTTTTGATGAGGATGGACTTGACGGGACTGAAAAAGAAATGTTTTGTTTTAGATATGTTGACTTTTACCTTCCTATGGGACATTCATCTCAAGATGTCCAAAAGGTGGATTGTAATGTGGAATTGTAGCTCAGGAGAAAACTAGGCCTGGCTATGTAAATCTGGGAAACATCTCCGTATAGTTGGTATTTTATCTCATTGGAACTGTTGAGATCCCTAAGTGAGAGACTATAAAGAGAAAAGAAAAGGCATAACATGGATGAATATGTTGCAAAGGAGTCAGAAAAGAAACAGCCAGACAGGTAAGAAAAGAACCAAAAGAGAATAATATTGAAAAAACAGAGAAGAAAAACCAGAGAGGAAATAACATTGAAAAACCAGAAAGGAAGATGGGTATAGTTAACAGGATATAGGGTTGGTCAAAAGTGTCAATTGCTATAGAGGTCATTAGAATTGAGTAAAAGCCATGAGATAATTATGCTGCTTTGACTGTCCGCTTCTGGATGTACTGAACCTAATCTAATACACTGATCAACTTTTAAAATTTTTTCTTTAAGTATCAAATAGTTTTGATGATTACTTCTTTGTAGCACATGTTGGGATCTCTTATTACTTAACTTTTCTTTATTCTTCAATCATCTCCATTGAAAATATTGACCTTTGTTTCCTTGATATGGATATTATTTATATTTTAGGCAGCTTTATAAAAGTACATTTTATAATTTGACTCACAAGAGGCAAATAAGTAAATAGATTTATAAAATACAGGCATTTCATATCACTCCAACTATTGAAGTCTTCCATTAATTCTATAAAGGGCATTTTGTAGTTGTTTATGTAATTAGTACAAGGGTCTTGGCAGGTGTACTCCAAAGTCTTTCATACATCCTATAGTTAATTTGAATGGGATTCTCTTCCTGTATTCTGGATTTTATTGGTGATGTGCAGAAATACTGATGACTGATGTAGCCTTATTTTTTCTACTTCTGCTTTTACTGGTTATTAATTTTCTTTTTAGTTATTCTCAATGGCACACCTAGAGTTATCTAAAGAGACCCCCCCCATATCATCTTCTTAAAGTGATCATTTTATTTCCTTTTTGACTATATTTCATTCCTCAATTTAATTTAATTTTCTTATTACTATAGTTAGCATTTCTAGAATTAAATAAGACAGAAGTACTGATAATGATACCTGCTTGATTTATTTATCATTTTATAGTAAAGTTTTGAACTATTGCTCAATTATCTAAAATTAGCATTTTAGATTATAAAATAGATAATCGTTTATCAAATCAAACAATGGTCCATTTATTCCCTTGTTTCAAATTAACACTATTCAAAATGATCATTTATGTTCATTCTTATTAACATTTTACTTATTACATAAGAAAAAAATATTCAATGGCAACCATGAATTGATAAGCAAACATTAATATATGCTTTCTATATAGTAAGACATATGATAATTACTGGGAACAACTAGGTAAAATAGAATAGTCCCTACCCTCAGAAATTTAGTATTCTAACAGAGAAGATTGTTTTGAAATTTTATCTTGCTCTACTCACCCTGACCATACCCTAACCCATTCAGTATAGTAAGTCTATAAATAGCTAATATAAGGTAACAATAATAGGAAATCTGATAGCAAAAGGAAGACACAGAAGTACTTACAATTGTTCCATAAATTAAGAGAACATAACAGTTACTTGCAAACTGTGTCATAAATTAGAAGAGTATACAAGCCACTGGCAATTGCCTCATAAATTAACTGAGGTCAAATTCTAAGACTAAGAGCTACATTTGGGGAAGTCAGCTAGGCCCTAATGTAGCAGTCCTTCATCCAGTTAACTGCCCTTCAGATAAGTTCCTGACCTGTAGTAAAACCAGCAAAACCTTGCACAAATAATAGAACCTTAAAGGGATGTTTATAATTCTTAGATGATGTTATGCTAAGGAACTAATCCCCAGGTGGCATGAATAAGAGTCTGTCCATCACCACCATGACCCTATGAAATGGGACCCCAGATTCTTATCCCTTGAACACTCTTTCACCTGCTCCAGGTCAATGCTACTCATATGCTCTCATTCTGTTCACCACATCAATAATTACTTCTGTTCCCCTTTCCCTCCCTATTTGTTTGCCCAAACTTTCTACCACCCCATTCCATACCAGCTCAACTCCCCCATCCCCACTTTGTCTCTGTACTTCCTGAGCTACCTTTTCTATACTCTCTGTGCCATTTGCCTCTGTACTTTTTGTGCCTTATTAAAGTTCAATTCAATTTAGTTTAATAAATATTTATTCAGTGTCTTCTATTTGCCAGGCACTATGCTAAGTGCTGCAGATACAAATAAGAAAAAGAAAGACAGTCCCTGCTCTCAGGGAGATTACAATCTAATGGGGGAGGGGGCGGCTAGGTGGCGCAGTAGATAAAGCACTGGCCCTGGATTCAGGAGTACCTGAGTTCAAATCCGGCCTCAGACACTTGACACTTACTAGCTGTGTGACCGTGGGCAAGTCACTTAACCCCCATTGCCCCGCAAAAAACAAAAAACAAAAACAAAAGCAATCTAATGGGGGCAGGCAACACAGAAAAAGAAGGGTAACATCAGGAGGTATAGCATTCCGAGGATATGAAACCAGAGAGAACTGTGGATACATTATTCCCCACTTGTTGACTTAATGCTCTTCCCGCCCCGCCCCCCAATTTTAATAGTATTTTATTTTTAAATAAATTTTAAAAGTAGTTTACTTTTTCTGGTTACATATATGGATAGTTTTAAACATTTGTTTTTATTAGATTTTGAGTTCCGAATATTTCTCCCTCCCTCCCCTATTCCCTCCCCAAGTCAGAAAGCAATCTGATATAGGATATAGGTTATATATGTACAATCACATTAAACATATTTCCACATTAGTCATTTTTTGAAAGAATAATCAGAACAAAAGGGGAAAAAATCTCAAGAAGAAAAAAAACAAAAGAAAAAGTAAAAAGTGTATGGTTCAATCTTCATTCATATTCCTCAGGTCTTTTTCTGGATTTGGAGAGCATTTTTACTCATGAGTCCTTTGGAAATGTCTTAGATAATTGTATTGCTGAGAAGAGTTAAGTCTATCACAGTTGATAATCACACAATGTTGCTGCTACTGTGTATAATGTTCTCTTGGTTCTGCTCACTTCACTCAGCATCAGTCCATTTAAGTCTTTCCAGGTTTTTCTGAAATCTGCCTGCTCATCATTTCTTATATCACAATAGTATTCCATTACATTCATATACCGCAACTTGTTCATCCACTCTCCAATTGATGGGCATCCCCTCAATTTCTAATTCTTTGGCACCACAAAGAAAGCTGCTATAAAGATTTTTGTTTTCCCTTTTTAATGATCTCTTTGGAATAGAGACCTAGTAGTGGTATTACTGGGTCAAAGGGTATTCCCTGCCCCATAGCCCTTTGGGCTTAGTTCCAAATTGGTCTTCAGAATTTTTGGATCAGTTCACAACTCCACCAACAATGCATTAATTAGTGTTGCAATTTTTCCACAGCTTCTCCAACATAAGTTATTTTCATTTTTTGTCATATTAACCAATCTGCTAGGTATGAGGCGGTCTCTCAGAGATTTAATTTGCATTTCTCTAATCAATAGTTATTTAGAACATTTTTTAAAAAATTATGGTAACAGATAGCTTTGATTTCTTCATCTGAAAACTACCTGTTCATATCCTTTGACCATTCTCAATTGGGGAATGACTAGTATTATAAATTTGATCCAATTCTCTATACATTTGAGAAATGAGGCCTTTATCAGAAATACTGGCTATAAAAATTGATTCTCAGATTTCTACTTTCTTTCTAATCTTGGTTGCATTGTTGGTACAATGTCTTTTTAATTTAATGTAATCAAAATGATCCATTTTACATTTCTCTATCTCTTGTTTGGTAATGAATTCTTCTCTCCATAGATGTGAGAGGTAAACTATTCTTTTCTCTCCTAATTTGCCTATGTCATCTCACCTTTTATGTCTAAATAATGTACATATTTTGATCTTTATTTTGTTATACTGTGTAAGATGTTGGTCTATGTCTAATTTCTGCTATACTATTGTCCAGTTTTCCCAGCAGATTTGTCAAATAGTGAGTTCTTATCCTAGAAACTGGAGTCTCTGGGTTTATCAAACAGTAGATTACTATAGCCATTTACTACTGTGTATCCTGTGCCTAACCTATTCCACTGATCTACCACTCTATTTCTTAGCCAGTACCAAATAGTTTTGATGACTGCTGCTTTATAGTATAGCTTCAAATTTGTTACAGCTAGTCCACCTTCCTGTGCATTTTTTCATTAGTTCCCTTGATATCCTTGATCTTTTGTTTATCCTGATGAATTATGTTATTATTTTTTATAGATCATAAAATAATTTTAGGTAGTTTGATTGGTATGGCACTGAATAAGTAAATTAATTCAGGTAGAATTGTCATTTTTATTATATTAGCTCGACCTACATCATGATCTTTTTTGGAGGGTATCTAAAGACTCTGCCTCTTAAGATGTAAGATGATATATAGTAAGTCTTTAAAGGTAGCATGAGTTAGATTATTAAGGTCTTTAAATGTCACATAAAGTTTAAATCTTAATCAAGCAATGATCTCTATTTATATATGATCCCCTAATAATGTATAATATATACTTCTGCTACATGGATTACAACAAGAAAATGAGACTCATCACCACTAAGTGCATATTTATTAGAAAATAATATGACTGATATTTTTATGATAGTTATTGTTGTTAACAGGACAGTGAACACTGACAATCACAAAGTAAATGTGTGCGTATATAAACATATTGTTCATTATTCACAAAATTGTATAAAACAGATGTCAAAATAGCATCATAAACTCAGAGTATGATGAAAGCAGATTGTAATTTTTGGTAAATGACATTTTTCTTCAGGTAGTAATTCCTAATAGGTATATGTGTTAATAATCATGTGTGTGTGTCATGCTGAGATATAGCATGTAAACTATACTTTAAGAACATTTTAAAATTTATAATATCTATATATTTTTAATATTGTCTTAGACTCAAGGAATAATTATTAAAATTCACTTTAATTAAAAGTTCTGTTAATGTGCAATCATTTGTGATCTGTTGACTTTTAAAAATCCCTTTAATTACATTATCCCCACTATTAGCATCACATTATTTACTATTTATTCATTGAACTTTTACTTTCTAGGTCTGTGAAGAAGAAATATTTTTTCCCATTAGGTAGTTTAATTTTATATCACTTTTTATAGTTTTATCCCATTTTATATCACTAATTTTATCACTTTATTCACAAAAATTTGTAAATTTTCCCACTTTTTAATAAAGCATTTTATTTATTTTTTTCCTGTTACATTTAAAGATAGTTCTCAACTTTTGTTTATAAAAGCTTTACAATTTCAGATTTTTCTCCCTCCCTCCCCTCCCTCCCCCTCCCCTAGACAGCAGGTAATCTGATATAGGTTATATATATATATATATAACATTAAACATTTCTGCATTAGTCATGTTATAAGAGAAAAATCAGAGCAATGAGGAAAAGCTCAACATAGAAAAACAACAGCCCCCAAAACAGAAGAAATAGTGTGCTTCATTCAGCATCTATACTCCACAGTTCTTTTTTTTTTTTTTTTCCTGGATTTGGAGATCCTCTTCCATCATGAGTTCCCTGGAACTCTTCTGTACCATTGTATTGGTGAGAAGAATATAGTCCATCACAGTAGACCAACACACAATGTTGATGATACTGTGTACAATGTTCTTCTGGTTCTGCTCATGTCACTCATCATCAGCCCACGCAAGCCTCTCCAGGTTTCTCTGAACTCCTGCAGTTCATCATTTCTTACAGCACAATAGAATTCCATTACATTCATATACCACAACTTGTCAAGCCATTCCCCAATTGATGGGCATCCCCTCAACTTCCAATTCCTTGCCACCACATAAAGAGCAGCTATAAATATTTTTGTACATGTGAGTCCTTTTCCCCTTTCCATGATCTCTTTGGGAAAAAGACCCAAAAGTGGTATTGCTGGGTCAAAGGGTATGCATAGATTTATAGCCCTTTGGTCATAATTCCAAATTGCTCTCCAGAATGGTTGGATCAGTTCACAGCTCCACCAACAATGCATTAGTGTTCCAATTTTTCCACAGCTTCTCCAACATTTATTATTTTCCTTTTTTGTCATTTTAGCTAATCTGATAGGTGTCAGGTGGTACCTCAGAGATGTTTAATTTGCATCTCTCTAATCATTAGAGATTTAAAGCATTTTTTCATATGGGAATAGATAGCTTTGGTTTCTTCATCAGAAAACTGCCTGTTCATATCCTTTGACCATGTCTCAATTGGGGAATGACTTGGATTCTTATAAATTTAATTTAGTTCCCTATATATTTTAGAAATGAGGCCTTTATCAGAAGTACTGGCCATGAAAATTGTTTCCCAGCTTTCTGCCTCCCTTCTAATTTTGGATGCATTGCTTTTGTTTGTACAAATTTTTAAAAATTTAATGTAATCAAAATCATTCATTTTGCATATTATTTTATATGCATTTTATAATATTCTCTAACTCTTGTTTGGTCATAAACTGTTTTCCTTTCCAAAGATCTGAAAGGTAGACTATTCCTTTTTCTTCTAATTTACCTATGGTATCACCTCTTATGTCTATATCATGTATCCAATTTGACCTTATTTTAGTATAAGGTGTAAGATGTTAGTCTATGCCTAATTTCTGCCATACTATCTTCCAGTTTTACTAGCAGTTTATGTCATATACTGAGTTCCTATCCCAGAAGCTGGAGTCTTTGGGTTTATCAAACACTATATTACTAGTGTCATTTACTACTGTGTTTCCTGTGCCTAGTCTATTCCCTTGATCTTCCACTCTATTTCTTAGCCAGTACCAGATAGTTTTGAAAGTAAAGCTCCAGGTTTGGTACAGCTAATCCACCTTCCTGTGCATTGTTTTTCATTATTTCCCTGGATATTCTTGATTTTTTGTTTGAATTTTCTATTCTGTTCTGGTCTTTTCATCAGGGAACATTGAAAGTCCCCAATGTCATTGAATGTCCATCTTTTCCCCTGAAAGAGAATCAATATTTTTGCTGGTAATAGATTCTTGGCTGCAATCCAAGCTCCTTTGCCTTCCGGAATATCATATTCCAAGCCTTGCGGTCCTTTAATGTTGAAGCTGCCAAGTCCTGAGCAATCCTGACTGTGGCTCCATGATATTTAAATTGCTTCTTTCTGGATGCTTGGAGTATTTTATCATTCACCAGATAATTCTGGAATTTGGCTACAATATTCCTTGGAGTTTTCCTTTTGGGGTCTCTTTCAGGAGGTGATCAGTGAATTCTTTCAATGATGATTTTATCCTCTGATTTTATAATATCAGGGCAGTTCTCCTTAATAATTTCCTGGAATATGGTATCTAGATTCTTTGTCTGATCATGGCTTTCAGGCAGTCCAATGATTCTCAAATTTTCTCTCCTTGATCTGTTTTCCAGATAAGTTGTCTTTCCAATGAAGTATTTCACATTTTCTTCTATTTTTTCATTCTTTTGATTCTGCTTGACTGATTCCTGATGTCTCATGGATTCCTTATCTTCCAACTGTCCAATTTTAATTTTTAAGACACTGTTTTCTTCAATGAGATTATGCACCTTTTTTTTCCATTTGGCCAAATGAATTTTTTAAGTCATTGTTTTCTTCAGTGAAATTATGTACCTTTTTTTCCATTTGGCCAAATGAATTTTTTAAGGCATTGTTTTCTTCAGTGAAATTATGCACCTTTTTTTCCATTTGGCCAGATGAATTTTTTAAGGAATTGTTTTCTGCAGTCAATCTTTGTGCTTCCTTTTCCAAGCTCCTGATTCTTTTTACATAATTTTCTTGTTTTGTTTTCATTTCTCTCCCTATTTTTTCTTCTACCTCTCTCAATTGATTTTTAAAATCCTTTTTGAGCTCTTCCAGGAAGGCTTTTTGTTCTTCAGACCAATTCATCTTCCCTCTTGAGGCTTCACATGTAGGCAATTTGAGGGTATTGTCCTCATCTGAGTTTGTGTTTGCTTCTTCCCTGTTGATACAGAAGCTCTAGATGGAGAGGGTTCTTTTTTGCTTCTTACTCATTATTGCAGCTTCTTTATTTATTTTTTAATTTGAGGTCTGCTCTGGGGGCACCAGGGTCTGTGTTTTGGGGTTCTTGTGCAGGGGTATAGGTGCTGTGTCACCGGCTTTTTACACTGAGGCCTTTATGGTGTGCGCAGTTCCCCCATCCTGCACTTCCTGTCTGAGCGTGCTAGGATCAGTGGGCCTAGTTGTGTCTATCCTGTTCGTGGCCCTCCAGCTGGCAACTTGCCCTCTCGGCTCGAGCAGGTAGGTTTTTCCACTGTCCTGCTGGGCCACCAGATTTTTGAGCCAGGATCCAGAGGCCTTAGTCATTTGGCTGTGGCCCACAGCTTCCTGCTGACTTGCCGTGACCCCCTTGGCACTGGGCTACTGCCCTGCACTGTGCCTCCCTTTTGCCCGAGTCAGACCAACCTTTCCTGAAGTCTTCTAAATTATCTCTGCTTGGAAGACTGTGTCTCTCTATCTCTTTGCAGCTTCTGTAGTTTCAGAATCTGTCCAGAGGCTTGATTTAATGTTCTTTTTGAGGGAACAGAAGGAGAACTCAGGCAGCTTGCTGATTCCTCTCTCCCATCTTCAAGGTTTAGTTTTCCCAATAGCTAAAAAGACAGCATCTTTGCCTAACATAGAAGGACCTCCACAATTAGATAAAATCAGTGACACTCTTTTTGTCCTAAGCACTATTGTTTTCTATTTGAGATTCCTGACATTTAGTTTCCAACATTAAATTCTCAATGTTAGACTCATGTTTGATCATATGTATTTCTACTTCGAATTCATTTTATCCAACAAGATAGTATTTGTTGTTAAGACTTATAGCCATTAAAATTGAAAACTAAATATAGCTACTTCCTTTATTTCATCATTGTGAAACATCTTGGTTAAATTTTGATTCAGTAAGCATTATGATTCAGAAGTCTAGTCAACTTTTCCGATAGTATTTTTCTCTGACTTTCAGAAAACACTGGCAATCAGGAATCTGCATTTTTAGAGTGGTAGTACAAATATGAAACATGAATACTATGCTGTCCATCTTGACATATTTACTATGACAAGCCAAACCACCTCAGGGTAGCCACCATCCAATGTGAATTTTTTGTCTGTTCTTGCCCAGTGAGCTTATTAAATATGACACTGATTCCCAGAAGATATGGGAACTTTGAGGGTAGTTACTTAGACTATATGTGACTGAAATTGGTCAACCAAACTTTGTAATCCTGCAAAATATTTGAAGGCCATGGGGTTGTGGATGAAAACATTTAACACACATTTTAAATGAATAAAAATGATACCCATCACTTATGCATATATGTCCCTTTTTATGTAGTTATAAAAACATACACAATTGTTTGCATATGTTTTGTGACAGGGTAGCAGGGTATAAAGGCTATGTTGTAAAATCAAGATGACATGGGTTCAAGACCTTTGGGAACTATCTACTAACTGAATCACAATGAGCAAGTCAATTAAATTCTTAGTGTGTCCAGATAATCACTAACATATTAGTTATCAAGGAGTTGCCTAGCTGGACCAGTGAAATCAATATTTCTACAGTAGTATGTCTCTGATGAAAGTATAAGTCCATCCTAGAGAAGGAAGTTTTCATGTAAATACATATATCAATTTAGACTGTAAAACAAGGGAAATAAATTCCTATGTATATATGTATACATATGTGCACATATTTGGCCCAGTCAATAAAACACCAGACCTAAAGTCAGAAACACTCATCCTCGTGAGTTCAAATCCACCCTCGGACACTTAATATCTGTGTGATCCTAGGCAGGTCACTTAGTTGTATTTGCCCCAGTTTGCTTACCTGTAAAATGAGTTAGAGAAGGAAATGGCAAACCACTCCTTATCTTTGTCAAGGAAACCCCAAATGTAGGTGACAAAGAGTCAGGCATAACTGATAAATGACTTAATAATAACAACAGATAGACAGAGAAAATGGTTTGGGAAGAGGAGGGTGAGAGTGATGGAGAGAGAGGGAGAGGGAGGAGAGAGAAAGAACAAGAGGGAGAGGGAGAGAGAGGGAGACTAACTTTATTCACAGAGCTTATCTTAGCATGCCCCTCCCTGAACATTACAGTAGCTAGTGAGATAAATTTGAGCAGGGAATATTTGAGCTGCTGATTAGCTTCTACCCTGTCAGGTACAAAGTTGTGTATGATGAAAATCCTACCCAAATGACTAAGAGTTCATTTCTCTGTAAAGACTCATCAAAATTTAATATGTATGAATCGCTTTAAGGAGACCTGTAATTACCTGTGCAACATTTCTTTTTACTCTCTTGGATGTTGGTCTAGTTCATGTGTTCAGGAATTGCTGGTTCATTATCCTGCTTTAAATTCCACCCAACTTGCTAAGCTAGGCAGCTTACCCAGAAATGGATTTTGCTTCATACATCTTATACCTTGAAGTAATAAAGAAAAACCTAAGTTGATTAACCACTACATTCTATTTTTCTTCAGGAAAATGAGGGGAGAAAGGCAAATGGCTTCTTGAATTGTTCCTAGATAATTTTCTCCCATTGCCCTTTCCCCATATCTTAGTTTTAATCTTAGACATTTTTCCAACATACTTCCATCTTTTTTTTTCTCTGAGATTCACACACATTCCTAAATTGCACATTCCAAAGAGGAAAGTATGAGTTTGATACATTGATTTTCTTTTAGAATCAGTTTTCAAGATCTTGGTTTTTACTATCAGCCCACTGACCACCAAAGAATGAAAGTTGCCTTCCTTTGGCATTCCATATAGGAATATGAAGCAGCAATATGTTACAGTAGATAGAGTACTGGACCTGGAATTAGAAAGATTTGTGGTCAACGGTGGTCTCAAATAATCATTAGGTATGTCACCCTGGGCAAGTCACTTAACCTCTGTCAATTTTAGTTTCTTCAACTGTAAAAATATATATTAATAATAGCACTTACCTCCCAAGACTGTTTTGAGGATAAAATTAGATAATATTTATAAAGCACTTAGCCCAGTGCCAGGCATATAATAAGTACTTAATAAATTATTCTTTCCTTCCTTCCTTCCATCCTTCCTTCCTTCCTTCTTTCCTTCTTTTTTTCCTTCCTTCATCTTTATTCCTTATTAGGATTGTTATTAGTCTGTTTCTTCTTGGTTTTCATTTTAAATTCTAGTAGATTTTAAAATTCATCACTGAAGTGGTTTAACAAATGAGATGGTAGAAATTCACTATCTTCATAATATGCTACACAGTCAATTAAATAGTCAGGCATTTGGCAAGAACAAGCAAAAATCAGTTGCAAAGAAGTCTCATTCTTTAGGATAAGTTAAAAGCTGTATTTTAAAGCACCCAAACCTTGACGTAGATTGAGGATAGAAGATCTTTCTCAGAAGTCTTGTAAAATGATATTTTTTATCTCATTACATAGACTATCTCATATTTACAAAAGTTTTGTTTTTCTTTTCCTTCTGCCTCAATAAAATGGAATGCGAGGAAAGAAAAAGGAACAAATATTTATTAATCACTTATTTTATGCTAGGTATTGTACTAAGTGGTTTTACAAATATTATCCCATTTGATCTTCACAACTAAACTAGGATGTGTTATTATTATCCCCATTTTACAGGTCAGAAAATTGAAACCGATAGAGGTTAATTGACTTTCCCAAGGTCATAAAACTAGTGATGTCAGCTTTTACCTCAGGTCATTCTGAGCCTAGAAAAAAATCTACAATAGTTTACCATTAGATATGAACAAAACAATAAATATTCTATTTATATATTTCTATCACTCTCCATTTTCCATTTTATTTTCCACTAATGTCTGATGATTTACCATGGCATAGAGGTGACCCTGAGTTAACCAAATATATACTGACAGACACTAAACCCTTTACAGTAAGACACTATGATAATATGAAAAATTATGCAAACAGATTTGTATTCAAAGAACATGAGTCATTTACTATTTCAGTCATAATTTCTTTATATATGAAGTGATGAGGCTGGAGTACATAAGCTCTAAATTCCCCATGAGTTTGATATTGATAATACTTTGATCCCTTTCAAGGTTAAAGATTAAGGTCAAAGATTATGCCAAACTGAAAGCACTTTAGATAGAGAACCAGACCTGTCTAAGGGTAGAAAACCCAATTATCAGAGGCCTGACCACAGTGTCATCATTATTTTCAGGCAAAGTAACTTATAAAGACCATTAATTAAAGTGTGTCTCTTTGGTGATAACTTTAAGTTGAAATAAGGTGGAAAAATTGTTAGACTTGGAGTTGTAAGGCCCTAGGGTTTGAATCTCACTCCTGATACTAGCTGTGTGTTTGTGGGCAAGTCATCTACTCTTTCTGGAATTCAATTTCTCCATCTTTAGAATGGGAATTCTAATAATTGTTATACAGAACTCACAATCCTATTTCTATTATTAACTCCCAGAGATGTGAAAAAAGTGTTCTGTAAACCTTAAATCACTATGTAAATGCAAATTTGTGGTATTATATTATTCCTGAAAATAACATTTTAATCTTTGTATACTATATATAGGACAAGGATTTGCTTCTGTTAGAAAAGACTCTCCCCTATAGTTCTATTTCCTCCCACCCCCTTCACCCCAGCCAAGTGAGTCAAAGTCACAGATTAAGAGCAAGGTTCTTTTTGCAACTGGTGCTTGGGTATTAGCATCTATTAAAAAGACTTTTCCCTTCATTTTCATCCCTGGCTACCTAGTCTGCTATCATGAATTCTGGTACTATTGCCTGCCATGATATTCTATATCTGCTTGATCTTTCTAGAGCTATCTGACTGAATTCTATCTGTAATGTTTGTTCTTTATTATTTATTTATGACTTTGTTTGGCCCATCCACCTAATTTTGCATTGCTGTCTAGTTCAGACTTTCTATGCCTGGATTTGCCTAATTTAGAGTATTCATATTTTTAAATATTTTTACTGCTTTATTCGCTGGCAAACCATGCCCTCCCTTGGGTTTTCTATTCCTATAGTCCTTCCCATCCCCCAAATCTTAGGTTGTTGTAATACTCAAAATTATAAAGCTGACTCCTGAATTTATCTACAGAATGGACTTTTAAAAGTAAAAAATGGTGAAGATATTAAGAAAAATTAATAAGAAAATATTTGCAATCAATAGTTTTCAAACAATAAAACTGATAAATTGAAAGAATATAATTTAGATTAAAAATTATCAAGAAAAATAGCACTTTTTAACCCATAATTATAGTATAATTCCTAAAAATTAATAGCACCATGGACAATAAATGAAGGCAAGTGTTATATACATGTGCAGCTAGGTGCCAAAGTGGAAAGATTATGGACGTAGAGTCACAATTGACTGGAATTGAAATCTTGCCCCCTTACAATTGTTACACCTAGATACTTCTTTGTTGTGTTATCCTAAGCAAGTCACTTAACTTCTCTAAGCCCCAATTTTCCTTATCTACAAAATGAGGATGATACTAACATCTATGGATATGATTGTTGCAGGAATAAAATGAGAAAATATGCAAGATTATTGGCAAATCTTAAAGTGTTATGTATAAGTCACTATTATTAATACTAACAATAATAACCACAAAATCATCTTAATCATACAATGATGTTTAATACATACTTTAAATGTTAACATTTGCCCTACAATATGCTATAAACTATCTTAAATGTAATTATAACACTTCTGAGGTATTTCCTCACTCATATATTTTTAATATAAACTACTGCAAAATAAATTGGATTGATTATGTTGGTTTTTCACACTGATGATAAACCATCAAAAATAAATTATTTGACATATTTTTTCCATGAAAATGGGAAAAAAATATTTCTTTCCTAACCAAATCTCATGCCGTTACGAAGCTGCTCTATTAGATTATCTCTCAAGTTTCTTTCAACTGTAAATCCAGTGAGCTTGTCATATAGTCACAAGCAAATAACCCTCAGAAATATACTGGCACCAGATCTGACTGGTTCAATTTTTAGTGTGAGCATTTACATCTCAGAAATTGTCAAACACTAAAAATCAGAGCTTGATATATTGTCCTTTTTTTCTTGACTTAGGAAATTGATGGAAAATATGTTAATAATGCAGAGCAAACTTCAAAGTGTGTCATGCTACATTTCTTCCTCTGGAGAGCCAGTTGTTAAACATAAACATGACTCCAGCACACTCCTGCTTTTATTTATTTTTTTAATGTACAGTGAAATAATCTAGTGCATCTCTATTTTCTTCAATGAAAATATTTTTTTCCAAAGATAAAGCTCAAAATCCATCCATGCATACATTTTCCATTTAATTATCTTCTGGTAAAATCATTATTCCACCCCACAATATGCTGAGAGGATTGCTCATAAATGTCAACAATAGGAAAATAACAATAGACACAGGGACCTGTGCATTTATAGTCCATTCATGTTATGTGACCAGCCCTTTTTTACAAATTAAATGAATTTCATAACATCATTTATTATATGTGTATGTATTTTTAATTTCTTTCTAAATTGCTTAAAATTTTCAGAATAATGTTGAAATCTAATTTAGTTCTTAGTATGTGATAATAAGTTGAGATAGATGAATCTTTCCTTTAAACTTTCAGACCATCACCCATATATATTTTTTCTAGCCAATTATCATTTATCAAGATGGAGTCAACCATACCAAAAAATGAAAATCAAAGATCATTTCCTTTATTATTCATCACCTACATTAAAATTAATAGTAGTACTTAAATTTAGTTTGTAACATAAAGAAATATGTTTTTTGAGATGATAAAGATTCAGATAGTATGGCCACCAATACAATAAGCAGGTTAAAAGGAAAAAAAAAACTAAAATTCTGAAAGTAGCAGGGTTTTTTTAAAGGTTTATATCAATGCTTCATGCCACAGGCTATTTCAGGTATATAAAAATATATATAAAGGAGTCCTTTTAGTGGTAAAGTAGTACCTTTTAATCTAAAAGCACTTTAAACCAAGTATGTTATTATGGATGCTTTACGAATGGTGAAACAGATTAAATGATCAACATAAAGCAATTTTAAAAGTAATTGAAATGCACAAATAAAAGAAAATTTATAAATGTCTTCCATGAATTATTACTTAAAAAGTAGTGTATGTACATGCAAAGTATAATAAAAATACGCTTTTCCAGAATTATTTGTACAATTTTCCCTTGTATATTGTAGACACTTAAATGCTTGTTTATTTTAAATGCTTGTTGACTATCCAGATAATTTTTTAAAAATCCTAAGGCCATCTTCATCTAGGTTATAGAGGCTATAGCTCATTGAAATCTCATTCTTTAATTTATCATCGACAGATCATTGTTTAGAAAATGTACAACTATCACAACACCCACATATATCACACATATGTAAATATAATATACAATAAATATATGAATACAATTTTATATAAGTAGAATTAAAACAAATTATAAAATGATAATTACAAATATATAATTATAAATAAAATTATATAAAAGTATATGTAAATATAATTATATCTATCTTCTATCTATCTGTCTATCATCTATCTAAAACATTGAGCTCTATCCTGTGCAATGAAATATTCTAATTCTACTAAAACACATTGATGTGTCATCTGCATAAAGCTGTTCATGAAAAAAAATTTAAATAACAACACCAACGATAACATTTATCCTGTGCTTTAAAGTTTGAAAGGAGCTCTACAAATATTCACTCATATTTCCTCAACAACCTTTAAAGTTGCTATTATTATCATCTCCATTTTACAAATGAGGAAACTGAGATAGACAGAGGTTAAATAGATTTCTCATGGTCATGAAGTTAGTAAGAGTCTGAGGGCTGAATTGAACGCAGTCTTCCTAATTCCAAGTATGGTGCTTTATATACTTCACTACCTAAATCCATTTATGAAATGTGGCAGAAATCCAAAACCTATTGCCTGACTTCATTTATCTGTAGCAACAGAGTCTCCAAGTGTGGTACATTCATAATCAATTATAGGAAGAAAATATCACAGGTTAGTAGCCCACACAAAACATATTTTCTATATTGCTTTAAGTGTCTTATTATATTTCTGTACAAACCATTATATTTATGAATTTTGTTATCCAAATTATTTATCCTCGCCCCCTTTTTTCATCAGAGTAAACATGTTCCTGTTTTTAAACTCACTCCTTAAGGAATGAAACAGCTCTTAGTTGTCTCAATGCTGTACACTGGCATTAAATGTGACTGGTTAAGCAGCATCAACACATTAACAGCATGCCTGCTGATGTATGATTCAGGCACCACTTTTCCAAACGTCTCTTCTAGCTTTCATCTGTTATTACTGACAGCTATGCTGCTGACAAAAGACAAGGATTCAAGCTTAAAATTAGACCATTCATTCCCCCATATTAAGAAAGCCAAATAACAGCCTTCATTGGCAAGCTGCCTATATAAGCAGCCACTTTTGTGTCACAAAGCATCGATATTAATTAAACCAATACTTTTCTCCTCCACAACACTATGGTAGGTAGAAGGAAGTGGTGCAAGTAAAATGTTTTTTTTTTTTTTTTCTGTAAAGCTAAACTCTTGATGATAGTCCTGCTATGCAACAATTTACTATTTAGATTATTGATCTCACCAAAGATAGCCATTTGTGGTCACCTTGTCTAAATATTGATTTCTTTAAAATGTAAAGTTCATTCTATTCAATAGTAACTTATTAAGTGCCTACAATATGCCAGTGTCCATCTTAGGTGATGGGCATATAAACATTACAAACCAGTGCCTTCCCTCAAAGATTTCAGATTTTTGTGAACACTCTGGTTGCATAACAGACTTAAAAGTAAAAGAGAAATACAATAGAGTGGCATATACTCATGTTAGCATTTTAATTATGAATATCAAATATCTGTGATTTTATCAGGGAAACTTCTGGTAAAGGAAATCCTCCCATCAAAGCAGATGACAACCTATGTATGATTAATAATTAATCTAAGGAAATACTTAAGTTGTTCTAGAAAGTTTCCTGAGACAAACATATGACTTGAAAAGGGGTAAAGATCTAGTTAATTGTCATCATCCTTTTTGAATACCAAATATTTGACTCCAAGTCCAAAACAATGCATTATTAAGTTGCTTCAGATACAGGGATCCACGTGATCCCATAATTATCATGACCCTATGCATCTCAATTATCACTGTATCAGCATTAATTGAAGGAATAAGCAAAAATAATATTAATTATATCATATTTATATAGCATCTAATAATTTTCCAACCCTTTGCATGTATTCAATTTCATTTGGTCCTCACTACCATAACAGTGTTAGAGCTAGAAGGGACCTCAGATATAGTCTAGTCTTACCCTGCTATTTTTTACTCATGTGGAAACACAGGCAATAATATTAAATAAATTGTTCATAGTCTCACAGTTTGTAAATGTTGGAGCTAAAAATCAAACCGAGATTTTCTTATCTTCTAATCTACTGTACTTTATAGTAAAGCATACTGCTTCAAATAAAATATTTCACTTGATACTCTCAGCAAGTCAGAGGTAGACAAGGCAGGTATTATTATCTCCAGCCTATTGAGAAGAAACTGAGCTTCAAAGAGCTTAAGTTATTTGTCCAAGGTTGCATGGCTCAGCATGTATTCATCCATTTCTGAACAGAATAAGGTTGATTTGACAGAACCAATGTGCATTAAATTAGTTATAAATCAAAAATGAAAACAAATGTTGATATTTTCATTTCTAAAATAATAGATTGCTTATTCATTTCATAAATTTTGTCCTCATTAAGGGTCACTGTGTTGACAAAGTGGAAATTGGGCATGTGTGTGTGTTTGGAACTATGTGAGGTCTTCAGGGGAAGTTTATTACCAAGCAGGAAATCAGGGAAATCTTCATGGAAGTGGTAGCATTCAAGTTGGGCTTTGATACATTAGTAGGAATAAAATGGGAAGACAGGGAGAAAAGAAATTACAGGCATGAGGGAAAGTCTGAAAAAGGACATAGAGACAGAATTATACAATAAATATTTAGAAGACAGTCATTCAAGTGTGCTGGAGGAGAATTGAGTATGTGAAAGAGATGATGCAGGATAGGACTGAAGGTCAGGGTTGTATACAGAAGTGTTGTGAGGTTCAAATGACATAATGGATATAAAGTACTTTGGGCACCTGAAAGAACCATATAAATATCTCTTCTTGTTGTTATTATAATTATTAGTTTATAATCACCAGATGCTTAGTCTTATGATGATGGGCTTAATTTCATGAGCCCTAGCTATATATAGTGTAAGCATATCTATCTATCTATCTATCTATCTATCTATCTATCTATCTATCTATCTATCTATCTATCTAGATATACATATAGATATGCATATTTACACACACATACATTTACATATATACAAACACACTCTTCATATGGCATGAACTTTGGGGGGGCGGGGCAAAGAGGGTTAAGCGACTTGCCCAAGGTCACACAGTTAGTAAATGTCAGGTGTCTGAGGCCACGTTTGAACTCAGGTTCTCCTCAATCCAGGGCCAGTGCTTTATCCATTTCTCCGCCTAGCTGCCCCCTTTATGGCATGATCTTGAGTCTTCTCACCAACCTGATTACCTCCTTTGAAGTCTTTCCATCTAATCAATGTATCCTAAGGTAGCCAGAAATAAACATAATATTCTTAATGTGGCCTGGATAGAATAGAATATAGTAGATCAACCAGTTTCCTTCTTCTAGATGCCATATTGTCTTAATGCAACACTAATGTAATAGGTTATCAAGCTGCCATATCATATTATTGATTCACATTAAGTTTACATTTCATTAAATTAATCTGCTTTTTTTCCTAACAACTATTGAATCACACTTTCTCTATTTTATATTTATTAAATTAATTTTCAAACACAGAATAATATGCAATGGCCCAATTGTGTTTTATATTATTAGTTTTGACCCCATATTCTAGTGTGCGTATATACATATTTATTCCTGACTCTACTATCATCATCCTCATTTTAACAGTGCTTTGAAGTTTTCAAAATATTTTACATGAATTATTTCTTTTTGATTCTTATAATTCTCTGAAGTAAATGCTGTAGATATTATTATCTCCATTTTACAGACAAGGGCACCAAGGTTCACAGTCAATAAAAGATTTGTTCAAGGTTACATAACAGAAGCAGAAACTGATACATAGCCTGCTTAGTTAGCCCTCCCAATTCCATTCTGTCTCATCTTTAGATCTGATGAATATACCATCTTTGCCTTTGTCCAAGTCACTAGTAAAAAAAAAAAGTAGCAGAGGTTCCTGGGACACTCCAATAATGATTTATTAAAGTTTCATATTGTCATTGAGTCATTAATGACTACTTTTGTGGTGATAGCCACTCAGCGAGTTTAAAATCTACCTTTTGGAACAATTATCTAGCCCTTATATCTCTATTTCAACCTCAATGATAATATGACAGTTTATCAAGTGCTTTGACAAAAAAAAAAAGTAAAGTATGATTCACTTTGTCCTTATTTGCCAATTAAAAAAAAAGAAAAATAAGGTTAGTTTGACATGACCTGTTATAGAAGAAAGCGCTCCTTGCTTTCTTCTGATATTCACTAATCAACACCCAATAATACCTGCTAGTATTTTGCTATAAATCAAAGTAAATTTCATCTGTGTAAAGCTTGAAGAAACCACTTTCTATTCCTTCTTTTTTGAAAATTGAGATATTTTCACTTCTCCAGCCTTTCATTTGTCCACTGTTCTATTTAATCTTTGATGGATCCTGAGAGTGGCTCAGCAATCCCATATACTGAATAGTTACATAGCAATTAGTTCCTTTCGGACTGGGAAAATTAACTTACCAAGGATATCTGGGTATTATTTTGCCCTTGCATAATCTCCTTATTTATCTTGTGTTTCAATTCCTTAATAGTCATTTTTTATCTGACATTCCATTCTCAATATTCATTTTGCAAGAAAAAATAAGAAGCAAAATAACAATTGAGCAGTTTAGCTTTTTCTTCTGTAATTTTTGATCATCACTTTTTTACACCAAACAGTACATTTTTTGGGGGGTGGAATGGGGGTGGGTTTTGTTCATTTGTGGGGGTTTGGGGAGTTCCTTTTTTACTTAATATAAATAAAATCAAAACTTTTTTGTTCATTTTTAATATTCCTGGTCAGTCTCCATTCATTCCTTGCTTAAGCTTACCAGAATCCATTCTTATAGAAAGTTATATATTCAATCTGCACTATTTTATGCCTTGTACAACTTTTTACACTAAAAAATATTAACCAATCCCCTTTAAATGCACATCATTCCATCCCCCAAAACAGAAAAAGACCTATTTGTACAAAAATATTTATAACAGCTCTTTCTGTGGTGGCTAAGAATTGGAAATCAAAGCCCATCAATTGAGGAATGGCCAAACAAGCTGTGGTATATTATGGTGATGGAATATGATTGTGCTATAAGAAATGACAAGCAGAATGATTTCAGAAAACCCTGGAAAGACTTGTATGAACTGTTGTATAGTGAAGAGAGCAGAACCAAGAGAACATTGTGCAGAGAAACAGCAATATTGTTTGATGAAGAACTGTGAATAACTTGATTATTCTCAATAATACAATGATCCAAGACAATCCCAAAGTACTATTCATGAAACATACTATCCACCTCCAAAGAAAGAACTGATATTGATGGAACACAGAATATTTTTCACTTTCTTTCATTCTTTTCTTGTATTCAAGTTTTCTTATACAAAATGACTAATATGATAATGTCTTACATTATCATACATGTATAACCTATATCTGATTGCATTCTGCTTCAGAGAGGGTTAGGGGAGAAAGGAAAGGAGGGATGAAATTTGGAACCCAAAACTCTAAATAAAAATGCTTATTACTTTAAAAAAAGAAAAGGGAAAAATGCACATCACTCCCTTTGCACACCCCCTTCTTTTCCATCTCATCAGAATAATTTCTCTTTGTGTTTTTAAAATTCTGTTCTTTGGTAATTTCCCACTCTTCTTGAGTTAAACTCCCTCTCCCCCACCAAATGAAATGCATTCTGTGATATCCTAGTTATCCTTTCCATTAATCTTTTATAATTTATTCTTATATAATTTAGTGTGCAGGCATTACACTATTTCACTTTTCTTTGTATCACAAATTCTAAAATAGAATTGACCCTCCCCTACTCCCAGTTTACTTTGAATTCCACCACAGCTGCAAGTTCCTTTTTGTTGTCAAAAATTGTATTTGGAATGAAATTACCTCTTTTTTATTCCTTCATTTTTTGAAGAATGGAATTATCATTAAAATTCAAGTCAGAGTGTGAATTTAATGACAAACAGGCCAAAGAATTGGAAAAAAATACAGCTTCCTCCTTTCCTTAAACTATTGGGATGGTATATGAATGTAGAATAGTGTATAAATTATCAGACCCATTCAAGGTGGACTTTATTTTGCTGAACTGTTTTTTTTCCTCTTTCTTTTTATATATCTGTAGCAAGGGATGGTTCATTGAGTAAGAAAGAGGAATAGATGAACTAGTTGTTATACATGAATGTAATGGAATACTACTATGTTCTAAGAAATGATGAGCAGACAGATTTTCAGAAAAAAACAACATAAAACTGGAAAGTCTTACATGAACTGATGTGAAGTGAGCAGAAGAGCACAACCAAGAGAACATTATACACACTAACAACAACATTGTGTGATGATCAACTGTGATGCACTAATCTCTTCTCAGTAATAAAACAATTCAAGAAAATTCCAAAAGACTCATGATGGAAAATGCTCTCCACATCCAGAAAAACAAAAACAAAAAACAAAAACAAAAACAAAAACAAAAAACTATGGAGCCTGAATGTAGATCCAAGCATACTAATTTCACTTTTTTTTTTGTTTTTGTTTTTTCTTCTTTATTTTGGTTTTCCCCTTTTGTTGATTCTTCTTTTGCAATATAACTATTGTAGAAAAATGTGTAATATGATTGTACTGTATATATAATCTCACATTGCTTGCTGTCTTTGGGAGAAGGGGTAGGGAGGGTAGGAAGAGAGAAAAATTTGGAACTCAAAATCTTACCAAAATGAATGTTGAAAACTATGTTTAGAGGGGCAGCTAGGTGGCACAGTGGATAGAGCACCCGCTCTGGATTCAGGAGGACCTGAGTTCAAATCTGGCCTCATACACTTAACACTTACTAGCTGTGTGACTCTGGGCAAGTCACTTAACCCTCTTTGCCCTGCCATAAAAATTTAAAAAAAGAAAACTATGTTTGCATATAATTGAAAATATAAAATATGATACTATTAAAATAATTAATTGCTTTGTGTTTGGTAGTTCGTTGTATAATTGAAGTATATCCAACACAAATGACTAATTATAGAATCATAGATATAGAGCTGGAAGGGACCTTAGAGACAACCTTTGTAACCCTCAATTATACTTGTAAATTACTTGCCCAAAGTTAGAGGTAGTAACTGATAGAGGCCATAAGTGAACCCAGGTTCTGTGTGTGTGTGTGTGTGTGTGTGTGTGTGTGTGTGTGTGTGTGTGTGTGTGTGAGAGAGAGAGAGAGAGAGAGAGAGAGAGAGAGAGAGAGAGAGAGACAGAGGGAGAGAGGGAGAGCAACTGCATAGTTCTTTCAATGATTCTCTAGTTCTTTCTTGAAACAATAGTCAAATTTGAAGAGGGATGTTCTTTTAGTGATATTATATGTCTGAAAGCCATGGCACACTATAATCTCCACAAAATTGGAGTTCTCAATTACATAGCTTGAAAATCCAATGCCACTGTTCAACCTTTTAATTTTTTGGCAGTTCTGTCTCTTTGTTATTTGATTTTGTCTTTTGCCCAATACAATATGTCTTTAAAATCTATATATCCAGGGGGCAGCTAGGTGGTGCAGTGGATAAAGCTCTGACCCTGGATTCAGGAGGACTTGAGTTCAAATCTGGTCTCAGACACTTAACACTTACTAGCTGTGTGACCCTGGGCAAGTCACTTAACCCTCATTGCCCTGCAAAAAAAAAAAAAAAGAAAAAAACCACAACAAAAAAAAAATCTATGCATCCCAAGTTTTTCTTTTACATGTACATTTTACATTTACTTTTACATTTTACATTTGTTTTTTGTTTGTTTGGTTTTGTTTTGTTTTTTTTTATAGGGAAATGAGGGTTAAGTGACTTGCCCAGTGTCACACAGCTAGTAAGTGTCAAGTGTCTGAGGCCAGATTTGAACTCAGGTCCTCCTGAATCCAGGGCCCATGCTTTATTGACTTCACCACCTAGCTGCCCTCTACATTTATTTTTATTCTTAAGGAACATTTTAAAATTTTCTCCCCTTAAACATCTGAATTCTGATTCACATTTCATAGTTTTGAATAATAAATCCTAAAGCAAACCACATTTTATTATTTTTTAATTTTGTTGATGTTATATTTGCAGAACTTATTAGCTTTCAGTTTGTAAGACAATTATTTCACTCTTCTTAAGTACTATACATGCAATTCAAGTGAAGTGTTACTGAGCTGATAATGATCATTACTTTATATTCCCAAATCTCAGAGAGAATTGTTTGTATAGGCATACTTAGTCCCAGAGAATATGGTATAATTTTCTCCTAAAAAAGTCTTAAGTATTATAACTAAGAATAATATTTATTAAAACTATTTATTACCATATTTTAGAAGGTAAAATAATTTAGAATAATTGTTAAGAAATAAAATAAACATCTAAATACAGTCAGACATCTTTTCTCACTAACCTTTCCCATGAGTTCTTCCTAATTATTGCTTATTTCACAATCTGTCTCCAACTATTAATTTCAATTTTATTATGTATTATTCTCCTTCGCACATTCTTTGATCCAGAAAAAAAATTGCCTTCTAACTCTTCACATTCATCATTCCATTCCCCATCTCTATACTTTTCCCAAACCATCTGTCCCCCATGTCTGAATTGCACTTCTTATTCACACTTACATCTTGCAATCCCTAGTTTCCTTCAAGGAACAGCTTACCTTTCCTGATTCCTGTAGCAGTCATTATATCCCCCTCACCCACCAAAAATGCCATAGATATATATTTGTGTATATTTATTTTGCAAATGATTGTGTGCATACATATTGTCTCTCTCCGTGGCATGTAAATTCCAGCATATGGAACTATTTAAAAAATGTCTTTGTATCCTCAAAAGTTGTTAGTACTTTTCCTGAGACATTTGTTATTTATTCATTCATTCATCTCTCTCTCTTTGTGACCATCTGAACTATACCATCCATCGGGTTTTCTTAGCAAAGATACTAGAGTGGTTTACCATTTTCTTCTCCAAGGCAAAGAAAGGTTAGGTGATTTGTCCAGGGTCACATAGTAAGTTTTAGAGGCCACATGTGAACTTAGTCATTCCTGACTCCAGGACCAGCACCCTATCCACTGAGTCATCTACCTGTCTGACACATAGCAGGTACCTAAAAATGCTTACTTACTTGTTTGATAAATTTTAAATGTGATTTCCATTTCAGTTATGGATTTATTTAAAATATTTTGTCATTGTTGACTAGATGTCCTCTCCCCAAGACATTTAGAACTATAGTATTCTTTGGAACTAGAAAAGAAATGTATCAAAATTCTATTTCAGATAACTTCAATTTAGCCTTTGGCCTTCATTCAAAAAGAAACACAAGGGGCAGCTTAAGTTTGCAGTGGATAGAGCAGCAGACCTACAGTCAGTAGAATCTGAGTTCAAATCCAGCTTGAGACAATTATTAGCTATGTTACCCTGGGCAAGTCACTTAACCCTGATTCCCCCCCCTCCCCCAAAAAAGGCTCTGAAACAGAGGAAAGAACTCTGTATCTCTAGTTCAAGATCTGGGATAACATTTCAGTTTTTTTACTCCTGGTATTGGCTAAATTACTTCTGTAAAATTAGGTTGTTAGATTAGAGGATCTCTATTTACAATTGTGGTAAAAATTATTTGTGGTAAAGATTAATATCACAAGTTTTAGCTGAATCATTTGGGAGGGACCACACCTGGCCCACCCTGAGATTACATATGCCACTGAAGTCAGAAGGAGAACTCTCCATCAGCAGCTTTTTTTTTTTTTTTTTTTTTTTTTTTGGTTTTTGTAGGGCAATGGGGGTTAAGTGACTTGCCCAGGGTCACACAGCTAGTAAGTGTCAAGTGTCTGAGGCCAGATTTGAACCCAGGTACTTCTGAATCCAGGGCCAGTGCTTTATCTACTGTGCCACCTAGCCGCCCCCTCATCAGCAGCTTTTGAAGGACCTCCCCTTTTGGGGAGGAGAGATTGAACAGGACCTGAAGAGAGGTGAGGCACTTCCAGTAGGCTAAGCTCTCAGGGACCTGCGGAATGCAGAATTCTCTCTCAGGCAGTTGACTGAGGTTGTGGGGGTGCCTATGAGCAACCTTTGACTGGTGGGCTGTTCAGGTTGGTGAGTTACCTACTGAAAACCCTAAATTCCTCTGAACCACCTTAGGCTGAGTTTAAAGTTAAGAGCAGCTTTCTGTATTGCTATTGTGTAATTTAAGATTCTAAATGTGGATTCTAATCTGTTCCCCCAGTTTTGGGGGAAACTGACTAAAATCACTGATAAAATGAGTTTAGGTTTTTAAGGGTTTATTGAAAAATAGAAAGAGAAAGATTGAGAACAGAATTCCAACAGCCTGGCATTCCTATCTTTCTTCAAATTTCCTGTGAAGTCCTCTGCCGCCACCACCACCATCAAGTCAGGAACCCAAAAGAGAGAGTGCCCTCCATGCAGGCCCTCTTTCCTCCTTCCTGTCTCCTCCCAGAAAATAGGAGGCTCCCTAAGTTGATTGGCTGGTAGCCTTGATAGACAGCACCCATGAGCAAACGTCACTTCCTGACGCCAAGGAAAAGCCACATGGCCTTGCCCTCTGAGGCATTTTCCTCATGGTGGAGCTTTCCTATAGTAAGTCTCCAGTAGGTGGCATCATTCCAATAATTACACTATTTTCCCATTTCCTTATCTTTGTTTTTTATTAGTCTCACCTTTGTTGTTTAATCAATTCCTGAGTAATAAAATCTGATCCTTTTGTGAACTAAAGTTTAGAGGCTCCTTTCTTCTTGGCCTGGGAGAAGTACCTAAAAAGAATAATTCAGAGGGGAGATTAAACCTAAAAAAGGTCCCTCATATTTCTGGGACCCCAATATTAAGGAGAGTCACCCAAATAGCTCTCAATATATCCAATTTTGACCGTTACAGTATTTCTACTTTGAAGTCCCCTGTTTAGCTCCTCCTTGCTCCCTTTCTTTATTGCTCAGAGAAGAGAAAAAGAAAACTTATATATTCATTTATCAATGATATCTCTTTGACCTAAGTAAAAAGCCTGTAATCATCTTTCCCCAATAATTAGTCTCCTGGCATCCAGCTTGTAAGTCAAAATCTGCCTTTCCCATCTGAAGAAAAGTCTTACTTCCTCTTTTTTTTTCCAGATAAATTACCTGATCTATATATAATTGGTTCTCATAACACCCACTGCAATTTGTATGAAGTAGACTTTGACAGAAACTGCTTTTTGTCAAAGGCGCTTGGAGTTTCTAGACTCCTACCATATAAAATAATAGCTATTATAATCACCATTAAGTTCAAAACAATGATGTTTCAGAAAATAAATAAATAACAATTGGTTTCTTCACAGGTGGCTTGTAAATTTGAGTTGTTTATATGTGTTAAGGTTAGTCTTTGATGTGTGTATGTATACTCACACTATATAGACACACATATGTGTGTATGTATAGATACACATATGTGTATCTATACATAATTCAGATATTCTTTGTGACATTCTAAAAAAGCATTATAAGAAAATAAGGAAGTATTATTTTAGTAGGCTAAAATGCTGAATGTTCTATTCATAGGAACCTTATTACTTCATTTCAACATGTAGTCTAAGTATGGTTTTTATTTATTTAGCCCATGGCTTATCACATTCTTATTATATTTTTTCAACAAATTAAGAAGCTAGCAGGTTCCAAGGTTTATTGATGTATTTTAAGCTTAAGTGGTATACCAACAATATATAACAGACTTGAAAGATATTATTATATAATTCTGTTTTTCCATCTATCAAATATTAATTTTACCTAATTACAATTAAGTAAATTCACTTAATTTACTTATTTAATTTAATTTTATATAAATTTACTTAATAATAATTATTATTCACTATTTAAAGCTGCTTATAATATATTTATCTCAGCATTTCAGTGTATATCTATTCTCATAGAAATCTAGAATCTAAAAGAAGGAACTTTAGTGGTTAGCTCACTCAACGTATATTTTACTAAGAATCTTTTTTTTTCTATAAATGTCCCCAACAATCATTCAGACTTCTAATCAATCAAAGAGCAACTATTTATTATGTATTTAATATGTATTATACATTTTACTTGGCACCAATGACAGAAACATCAAAGTTATCCTCTGTTTTTAAGGAGCATATATTTCAATGAAACTCTTATTCAGAAAACTGAAAACTTTGAGGATGGTCCAACAATTGAGGAATAAATGAATTAGTTGTGATAGAAGAACAAATAGGAGGATTATTTCACTGTACTAAATGAGGCAATGGAGAATTTCAAACAGACATAGTAAGTTTATGTGAACTTATGTAGAGGGAAGAAAGCAAAACAAGAAAAGTAATTTAAAGTATAACATCAATGTTTGAAAAATACACAATTTTAAGAACTGAATAATCTACAAAGAACTATATTGTAAAAAACACCTTTGAAATTTATATGGAATATGATCAATATAATGACCCTTTATGAATCCAAAAGACTATTGATGAAATATGCTGACTCTTGAAAAGACATGATAAAATGAAAAATGATACATGTGTATCATTATATACATGTGCATATACACATTTATAAATAATGTGTAGTCATTAACATGTATATTTACATACAGACATGTATGTAAATTTACAGACATGTATGTAAATATATACAGATATACACACATATATAAACATACATAAACACATAAAAGCATACAACTACTCAGGGAATTTGTTTTGCTTGATTATAAAAATTTGATACAATATTTTTCCTTTTTTCCTTTTTTTTTCTTTTTCTCAATTGGATAGATTTGAGGTAGAAAAAATAGATTTCTGTTAATTTTTGAAAATAGGGACACAGAAGGGTTCTAGGAATGTGAAAAATATATACTTTCATATGAGAGCTCTGTAATATTAGTTCTACTGAAGTGTTTTTTTTTTTCAAGAAACCTCTCAGCAAATGAGAGGAACTATAAATACATATAATATAAAAATGAAACACATCAATAAAACTTTAAAAAAAAATTCCAGTGGTGAGATACTGCATATTCACTTATTAGATGTAAACTATCTTAGCAATGAAATAACTTAGGGGTCATTTTCATACTGAAGGGTTATATTCATGAGGAATAAAATAATTTTCACAACTAAAAAAAAATTAACAGTTTTTGAAAAATTCAAACCAGAATCAATTACTATACATAATTTTAGTTCTGAAGAAATATGTACATATATGTAATTTATCTAAATATTTTTAAATCAATGTATGAATGGTCCATATAAATATTCAACACACATTTACTAAGTCTCCAACTTCGTTTAAGATTTTTGTGCTAGGTGATGAGAATATAAATGTGAAATAAGATAAACCCTGGCCTTACAGACTTAAATTCTGTCATGCTTTATTTGAAAAGTTGTAAAATATAAAACAATGACTAGTTCCCATCTATTTAAAAGTCAGGATTCTAAAAAGCTATATAATTAGAAAGAAAACCAGAAACCTCAACACAAATGCAAAAGAGCAAGGAACAAAGGAAGGAAAATAAGCTGGTTAAATAACAAAGAGCAGTCATAAAGCCCAAGAACTTGAAACTAAATAGATAAAACAAAACAATCTAAAGACCAACTGATTACATGAAAAATGTCACAGTAGGTCCTAAAGGAGTGGAGATGGAGGGGGCTGGGAGGGATTTAATGTGATAGGAGGTGAAAGTTGACTGCAAAGTCATAATGTTTAAAGAAAAAAGAACATTAGAAGACCTGGGTCCTTTATATTAGGAAAAAGCAACAATTCTCTATTCTCTCCCATCTTCATTTCATCCTTCAGAGAACCATCATAATAAGACTTTATGTCTCTTATATTCAGTCTTAATGGTTCCACCATAAGATGTGCATTATATATCAGAGGTATCAAAAACAAACAAAGAAAAATACTACTGAGTTTTCATAGGACCTTGAGTGAGGCCTCAGCTGGATTAAAAGATAATTCAGACAGGCAGCTAGGTGGTGCAGTGGATAAAGCACCAGCCCTGTTCAAATCTGGCCTCAGACTCTTGACACTTACTAGTTGTGTGACCCTGGGCAAGTCACTTAACCCTCATTGCCCAGCAAAATATATATATATATATATATATATATATATATATACATATATTTCAGAAATGTTTAACAAAATAAATAAAAATACATTACACTTTACAACTAAGTCACTGTGGTTCAAAGGAATTCTTTTTTTTTAAATCAAATTAATCAAAGGCTTATCTATTTTATACATTTTTCCCCATAAAACCAGCTCTTACTTTTAATGATTACTTCTCTAGTTTACTTCCCTTCAATTTTATTAATTTCTCCTTTGATTTTCAGGAATTCTAATTTAGTATTTAGTTGGGGATTTTGAATTTGTTCCTTTCTAGCTTTTTTGTTGCATGCCCAATTCATTGATCTCCTCTTTCTCTTTTTTATTCATGTAAGCATTTGGAGATATAAAATTTCCCCTAAGCACTGCTTTGACTGCATCCTATAGGTTTTGGTATGTTGTCTCATTATTGTCATTCTCTTGGATGAAGTTATTGATTGCTTTTTTGATTTCATTTCACCCATTCATTCTTTTTTTCTTTTTTTTTTTTTAAGTGAGGCAATTGGGGTTAAGTGACTTGCCCAGGGTCACACAGCTAGTAAGTGTCAAGTGTTTGAGGTCGGATTTGAACCCAGGTCCTCCTGACTCCAGGGCCGGTGCTCTATCCACTGCACCACCTAGCTGCCCCTCACCCATTCATTCTTTAGGATGAGATTGTTTAGTTTCCAATTAATTTTCAATCTACCTTTCCATGCCTTTTAATTACATGTAATTTTTATTGCATCATGATCTGAGAAGGATGCATTTACTATTTGTTTTTGTTATGTTTGTTTGTTTGTTTTATGTGTGTGTTTTCTTTGGTGGGGCAATGAGGGTTCAGTGACTTGCCCAAATTCACACAGCTAAGTGTCAAGTGTCTGAGGCCGAATTTACACTCAGGTCCTCCTGAATCCTGCAATGGTGCTTTATCCATTGTGCCACCTAGCTGCCCCAGTTTGGGATTTTTTTTGGGGGGGGTGGTTTGGATGCATTTACTACTTCTGTCTTTCTCCATTTTACCAGGATGTTTTTGTGCCCTAATACATGTTCAATTTTTGAGTATGTGCCACATACTGATGAGAAAAAGGTATATTCTTTTCTATCCCCATTCACTTTTCTCCAGTGAGCTATCATATCTAACTTTTCTAATATTTTATTCACCTCTTTAACTTCTTTCTTATTTATTTTGTGGATAGATTTATCTAATTCCGAGAGAGGAAGGTTCAGATTCCCCACTAGTATAGTTTTGCTGTCTATTTCCTCTTGTAACTCATTTAACTTCTCCCTAAGAATTTGGATGCTATACCACTATGTGCATACATGTTTAGTATTGATATTACTTCATTATCTATCCTAACTTTTAGCAAAATGTAGTTTCCTTACTTATCTCTTTTAACTAGATCTATTTTTGCTTTTGCTTTGTCTGAGATAAGAATTGCTACCCATGCTTTTTTGATGTCAGTTGAAGCATAATATATTCTGCTCCAACCTTTTACCTTTCCTCCATGTGTATCTCTTTGCTTCAAATGTGTTTCTTTTAAACAACATATTGTCAGATTCTGATTTTTAATCCACTCTGCTATTCTCTTCCATTGTATGGGAGAGTTCATTTCATTCACTTTCACAAATAAGATTATTAATTTTTTATTTCCCTCCATCCTTTTTGACCCTTTGTCCTCTTCTTTCTCTTCTTCCACCCTATTCCCCTTGACCAGGGTTTTACTTTTTACCATTGCCTCCCTCAATCTGCACTCCCTTTTATCAGCTACCCTTCTTTTTCTTGCCTATTCCTCCCCTTCTATAAATAACACCCTTTTCCCCTTTCCCCTTGTGTTTCCTTAAAAAGTAAGCTAAGTTCTCTTATACAAATGGGAGTGTATTTTATTCCCTCCTTGAAAAAAATCTGATGAGAGTAAGGTTGAAACAATGTGCAACCCTTCCCTTCTTTCCCTCTATTGTAATGGGTTCTTTTTTTGCCTCTTCATATGATGTAATTAAACCCATTCCACCTCTCCCTTCCTCTCCTCCCCCCAGTCTTCTTTTATTCTGTCCTTTCTGTTTGTTTATATCATCACATCAAAGTCAATTTGATGACAAATACCTTCCTCCCAGGGATGCAAGCAGTTTAATGTCATTGAACAACCTTCCCGCCACCCTTGTTTACCTCTTTATATTTCTCTTGAGTCCTGTATTTGGAGATCAAATTTTATGTTCAGTTCTGTTTCACGCCCCCCCCCCCCAGGAAGCCTTGGAAATCCCCTCTTTTATTGAATTTCCATCTTTTCCTCTGAAAGAGAATGCTCAGTTTTGCTGGGTAGTTGATCATGGGTTGTAATCCAAGTTCTTCTGCCTTCCTGAATATCATATTGCAAGCCCTGTGATCCTTTAATGTTGAAACTTCCAGGTTCTGTGCAATCTTGACTGTGGCTCTATGATATTTAAATGGTTTCTTACTGGCTGCTTGGAATATTTTCTCCTTCGCCTGATAATTTTGGAGTTTGGCTACAATGTTCCTTGAAGTTTCCCTTTTGGGGTCTCTTTCAGGAGGTTATCACTAGATTCTTTCAATGAGGAATTTATCCTCTGATTCTACAATTTCAGGGTAGTTCTTGATATTTCCTGGAATATTGTGTCTAAACTCTTTTCTTGATCTTGGCCTTCAGGTAATCCAATAATTCTCAGATTATCTCTTCTGGATTTATTTTCCATGTCAGATCTTTTTCCAGTGAGGTATTTCGTCTTTTTTTCTCTCTTTTCAGTCTTTTGATTCTGCTTGACAGATTCTTGGTTTCTCATGGAGTTATTAACTTCCATCTGCCCAATTTTAATTTTTAAGACATTATTTTCCTCAGTAAGTTTTTGTACCTCTTTTTCCATTTGGCCAATTTTTTTTTCCTCCTAATTTGGCCATATTTTTTCCCTCATTTGGCCAATTGTATTTTTTAAGGAATTCTTTTCCTCAGTCAATTTTTGTGCTTCTTTTTGCAGTGGAACTCTCATTTCTCTCATTACTTTTTTTCCATTTTTTCTTCTACCTCTCTCATTTGGTTTTTAAAAGTCTTTTTGAGCTCTTCAAAGAAGGATTTTTGGTCTTGAGACAAGATCATCTTCCCAGTTGAATCTTCACTTGTAGGCATTTTGACAAACTCATTTGTTTGAGTTTTGGTGTTCCTTTTCACCATAGAAGCTGTCAATGGTAATGGTCCTTTTTTGTTTCTTGCTCATGTTCTAGCCTATTTTTAATCGTATCAATTTGAAGTCCACTCCTGGGGCACAGGGTTCACTGTTGCAAGCTTCTTACTGCTCTCAGCTTCCCCACTCTCAGCTGTGTCGAGTTGCAGCAGTGTCAACCTGCACACTGACCTGACCTGTGCTGAGCTGAGCTGCCAGCTGAGCTGAGCAGTGCTGATCCTCCCTCCCCTTTCACCCAGGTGAGACAGACCTTTCTTGAAGTCTTCTAAATTATCTCAAGTAGGATTGTGTCTCTCATTTTGTAGTTCTGTAGTTCCAGAATCTGTTTAGAGGCTTGATTTAATGTTGTTTTTGAGGGAAACATGGGAAAGCTCAGGTAACTTCCTGGGTTCTCTCTGCCATCTTGGCTTGCCCCTGGAACCTTGAGTACAAACTTTCTAACAATTAGTTATATAGTAACATCAAGTTTCCTATCACTTTTAAGGCATGTACTGAAGTTCTTGTAGAAGAATTGGATTAGGTAGTCAATTTAATTGTTTCCAATTTTGAAATTCTGTGGTTGCTTATTTTCAAGTGTTGATGTTTTTCTATTTTATTGGGCTTTACCAATATCTGCCATATATCCCACTAAAAACTGATTGCTGTAAATAGATCCAGAATGAAAAATCCCCGCACCCCCAAAGACAATGGGCAAAGTTAAAATGTAAATAAGTAGAAACTTAAAAATAGATTACAAATTAAGGGAGGGGAAAGACTATAGAAATGAGCACCAAGACAAGGTGACCCAGGGTTAACAATGATTCAAATGATAAAGGGTTAATAAAACATCCAGCTCTTTTGGGGGAAAAATAGCAGGGACTAATGCTCCTCTTAACTGTAGAGAATGCCACTTTTGGGGGGCTGCTATTAGAAGACTAAAATGAGCCTCTTTTGGGAAAAAGACATGGAAAATTCATCTACCAACTAAGTTTTAATGGGCTCAATTGTATATCATACACTTTTCATTTCTGTACATTTCAACAATTCTTTGTAAAGGTAAAAATGAGCAGTTGTGATATGAAAGAATTTAAGTCTAAACTGAATTTAGAATCTAAAATCACTAAGGGCCAATTTATTTATTATTTTTGTATGACCTGCAAATGTATATGTGTGTGTCCATGTACACACACACACACACACACACACACACACACACACACATATATATATATATATATATATATATATATATATATATATTTTTTGGACTATGGAAAATTTATCTAGAAGCTGAAAATTCATCTAAAGTGTACCTGAAATCTCTGTCATATTAGAACCTCTGATATTAAGTCTTAGTCTCAGTCTCTCTGTCTCCATCTCTCTCTTAGACTGAAAGCTCAATTTCAGTCAACAATGTCAACACTGTGGTGTTTGGTATGTATTTGGATAAATAAAATGTATAATAAGGAATTGATTAGATCAAGAGTTATATTGCCAAAATTGAGAGAGTACTAATAGCATCCTTCCAATAATTTAGAAACAAGTGAGATTAGCATGTCATTCTTAAGAATTATTAGTTGAAACAGAAGGAAAGTAGATTTTGGCCTTCCTGCCTCTCCCCTAGAAACACCACTGTTCTGCCATTCCCTTCCATGGGGAACATGTCTATTTTTTTGTTTTTATTTTTCTTCCATAAACAGAGAGGGCTCATACTCATCCTACTGAACTGATAGTGTCTTAAAAGATTGATTTGCATATGTTTCATGTTTGCTCCGGTGTTTTTTGTACTTCATGTATTAGGTGCAAAAATTGCTAGGTATGGCTCTTTATAGATGAATCCTGGAGTTAAGCCATTTCCTCTTTTTTTTTTTTTTTTTTAGTGAGGCAATTGGGGTCAAATGACTTGCCCAGGGTCACACAGCTAGTAAGTGTTAAGTGTCTGAGGCCGGATTTGAACCCAGGTACTCCTGACTCCAAGGCCGGTGCTCTATCCACTGCGCCACCTAGCTGCCCCTAGCCATTTCCTCTTAAATATTAAAACTACACATGGCATAAATGCCTGATGTTACTGCAACTACCTTATAAAGTAGGTACTGGTCCTATTCCTTGGCAATACTACATTTTTGATGTTTTTATGAATTTCTTCAATAAAAACACAATAGGTTTTATTTTTGGCTACTTTTATAAAAGTAAGAAAAATAATAAAGTAAAAATTTGTTTTGTGTAAGTGGCAAGTAAAATGCAAATAATGCTATAGGAGAAAAGGGTTGGAACTTCTCATTTGTATTACAATTGAATATTTTTACAGAGTAAGCATTTAAAAATATACAGAAACTTGTTTCTCTTTACCTGAATGGTGATAGCACTACAATTGTGATGATTCAATCTAGGCACAGATTTATAATTATTCATATTTATTGGAACAGTACTTTTTGATCAAGTGCAAAAATATGTTGTACATTCTGGCATAATACTGTGAAATGATGCATAGAATAGTGATGCCCATAATGGAGTGGGGAGACATCCCAACAAGCCTGAAGAGAACAGGCAATGTATGGCATACATTTATTCTGCTTGATGAAAATGCTTACTGAGAATTTATGAATTTTCTTAACATCTGCAAATTCAGCAGTTACTACATGTCTTCTCTCTAATTTACAAAAAGAATCAGGTCATGACAATGAGATAAAATGAAAATTGTTCAGATTCAGGTAATAGAGCATATTTTTAATGCTAACTTGTCATTTGTAGTCATGTAATTACTATATCCAGTGAGTCATGATCTTTTACTAAGACATATTTCCCTTCTCTCTATAAAAGCAATTTTCAGAGATATCACAACCAAATATATACAGTGCTTTGCAATAAAATTTGCTTCTGTTATTGGCAGAAACCAATTTTTGGAGAAAGTGATGTATTTTCTAAAATATGTTGTACATCATTTATGCTTCTGAGAGGGGGGAAAACTATTATTAAAAAATAATTGGATGAGTTAGATTCCAGGCCTTCTTTCCCAAATATATTATTCAAATTGTATTACATGGCAAGTTCAAAAATACAGCATCCCTACAAAATTCAACAACTAAGTAATGAAACATGTATAGAGAGGAACAAAGGAATTTCTAACAAATCAAGCAATGCTGATTTAACAATTTATCTCATGATAGGATAAGGGAGACTTCAGGGTTGTGTCAGTGTGTGTGTGTGTATCTGTAGTTTCTAATGCATAGTTCTTAGAAAGACCCACATTGTCAATAATGTAGATAATTCTGGATAAAACTTTTTTTTTCTTCATTTTGACCATAAAGACTTTCTTAATTATTCAAAATAGCCTCTCAGTTTGTTTTGTTGTTTTGTCCCTGGTTATGACAGATAGGAGCATGTGTATTTTTTATTTCAATTTCACCCCCTTTATAATTTCAAACATATTAATCCCCTCGAAATCAGTCAATTTAGACAACTTTCCACCCCTCCTGAATACTCCTCGCAATCTTCCCCCTCCATGACCTTGCTCATGTTATTTTTAGACTATATAATACCTTCCTTCTAAAGCTCAACTTAGATGTTACTGACTCTATAAAACCTTTCTTAAGCCCTAGATTGGTAATGACTTTTTCTCTTCAAAACTCATATGATACTTTACTTTCATTGGTCCAACTTTCTCATCTTACAAAGGATAAAATTGAGGCCAAGGATGATTATCATGTTCCAGTACTTGCATACTCTGAAGCTATTCTCTTCACCCTCATTTGGTCTATTAAATTGGATTACTACTGGAATTTTTACTATTTTTACCATCAGGGTTTAGGTGTAGCCACGATAGCTTGATGGATAATTTTTCTAATGCAGATTGCAACCTCCTATCAGTGTGCTTCTCACAGTGATTATCAGGTCATATCCATTAGACAGCTATTAGCTTTAGAAAGATATTTTGGAAAGGTAGAGTAGGAAAATTTAGGAAAAAATCTCCCCCTATAAATGTGTGACAATACTATCCTTCTTGTCTTACAGAATCCACTAAAAAGTGGCCTCAAGGTTAGAGAGCACATATAACAAAGGATAAACAAAATTTTTGTAAGTTGTTTTGTTTCAGGCCTCAAAATCTTACCCTTAGTTATTAACTCACTTTCAGCTCCATTTTTTTGTAGAGTTGAATTTGCTTTCTGAATCCTAACCAGTCTGTCCTCATATTCTAATGTAGACACTGTTTTCCATTGTTCTAGAGATGTTCCTAGAACATGGAAGAAAAGATGGATAGTTTAAAACCATAAGGCTCTCCAAAGTTCTTAGAGTTCTCTTCCAGCCAAGCTTAGGGAGAGATAAAAACTGAGACAGACCAGGGCTCCACACTTAACCCCACTAGAGATTCCTTCTCAGTTGGTTAGCCAGAACATTAGCTAAAATGCTCTGTATTGATTATTTGCAACTCAGTTAATGAATTAATCAATGAATTAATTAATGAGTGAATGAATGGGGGAAAAAAAAACCAGTATGAAGTTCCAGGTACTGAAGATACAAATGAAAAAGTGGAATAATCCCTGCCCACTGGGAGCTTAATCTTAATTGTTCTCAATATGTTTTTCTTCTTTTTTTATGAATGGATACTATAAAATTCACTTGTGTGGTCTGGTCTGGCTTGACAGAGCAACACATTAATCAGTTACTCACTTAGCAAATATTTATCAACCACCTGCTGTCTGCATAGCACTATGTTAGATGCTGTCTGTCCTTAAAATACTTGTAATCCAATAGAACTACTTGGAAACCAGGGGGTGTTGAGGTATTAATGAAGGAGGAAGCCTCAAGGCCAAAGGTAGAGATATCTTTGATCATTTCCAAAGGAAATTGCCATTAAGATTTATTGTCAGCAATGTTCATGACCCAAGTTACAGGTATTGTAGAAGTTGTTACAAGTGAATTGCATGTCCAAACAGCACCTTACGAGGCATGTTTTCTTATTGTTCATTACATGAAATAGTATCACATAAGACCACAAACATATGAACAAAATGTTTTTCTCCTTAAGTCTATAAATTATTTAATCAGATTTCCATATTATATATTATGAATCAGACATCCTTCCTTTTAAGTTAACATCTGCTAGTTTCCTCAAAATACATAAGTTGATAATTTTCAAATGTTATTATTTGAAATTTTATAAGTCCTATTCTCATTAATTCCATATTAATATAGTATATATGCAAATATATGATACAATTAAAATACTTTAATAATATGTTTCCTCTTCATATCATTCCATAAATCCTTTAACATCCAGAATGTCTTTCTAAGAATAATTTAATATTTTGTAGATATCAGTGAAATACTCAGACTTCATTCTGTCCAGTGGTGTGCTGGTGTCACAAAAATTTCTAAGTCCTACAAAGAAAATAAACAGCAAAGTCTCCAAGCCATAGAAAATAGGTTTATTGAGAAGAGCATACCTGTCTCACAAAAAAGCCAGTCTTAGGTCTGGAACCCAAAGACCCTGAGCAGTACCAGGAGATGGTATTTATACTAGTCTAATAAGGATCAACAGCACTATACCCTATTCCTTTAGGACTAACCCTTTTAATACATATTGTAAATGGTACAGAAAAATAATGTAAGGAAACATAATCAGTACCCAACAAAATATGAACCTGAGTTTCAGGGATGCCTCATCTTGATTGACAGATAGCCTGCTCCACATGAATGGGACAAACCATAACTATTCTTAAATATTATATTTCTAAAGTAACATTGATATAAATCTTAATGCTCATTGGTTCTTTCAACTTACAAGATAACTATTTTTAGCCTTGTGGTTTACCACAATGGACCAAGGGACATCACAACAAAGCTGGTACATAACCCATATTGAACAGTTGAAATAGTGTCAAAGAACATTGGTTATGGTGCATGGAAGGACAAGATTTAAATATGCACAGAGAGAAAAAAATTTACATAACTAGAGAATAATTAAACATATTGATCACCATTTATCTTATATTATACTGATTATTATCACAGTTAAATCACTTATATCTAAAGGATTGGGGAAAATCTCACACTGGTAAATGTCGAATAATTATTTCTCTGGGAAAAAAAGGTACCCAAAATATAATTTCAAGTTTAAACATGATAATTAAAATGTTCTCCATCATTTCTTACCTCTAGGCAAACTGAAAAAAATAATAATTTAAAAGCTTTTATTTGTACTGTTTGGAATTTGTACTGTTTGGAATTTACATCAATGTGTAAATGTTCACATTGAAAATTTAACTATCAACTCTCATGTTCCAATTAAAGTTGCTTCCAACATACCCTTGTATAACTTAGACTTCATACACAGAATTATAGATAATTGTCTAGGATCATATATACAATGAAATAATTTGTAAAGCAGTTGGCACAGTGCCTGACATATGGTAGATGCTTTATGAATATTTATTCCTCTTCTCTTTCCTCTTCCACTTTGTGTGTGCCCCCATTTCAGTAATATTTATAGATATCTTTTCTATCACACCTGTAGGAAGCAAAGGCTTCCAATTCTTAATTGTATGTGGGTTTTTGAGAAAATATTTGCTTTGATCAAACTGAAAAATAATAATGATAAATATTCCCTCTTCTCTCAGGAGTAAGTTTCTACTGGGACCTCCCTTTTGGGAAGAAACTCTGACTTGACTTTGATTCCTCTCCTGGATAGGCTTCTGATTCTCTATCACTTGCTTCCCTGGCCTTTCATGTAGCTTCCTTCCTCTATCAAAGAGGTTCAGAGAACTGCACAAGGTCACACAAGATGCATGATGGCATCTGATTAGGAATGTAAAAAAAATGATTAGGAAAAATCATATTCATATCCATACTTATTATCTAGGTAAAAATGTAAAATCTCTTATATTTATTATTTTCTACTAGAGGAAATACTCCTAATCAATTAAATACTGGTGTTCTAAAATGCCCAGATCTCAGTTATATAAACCACATAGTTTTACTATATAAAATGCTGTACAATTTTCAAGTGAATTACCCTAGTAAGGAAGACATATTCATTATACTACAGTTTAGTCTGTAGCCTGCAGCTGGTTATAAACTCTTCTTTGAAAACATACACTAGCAATTACACCAGCTTACAACAACAGCCTTAGATATTTTGAGGATGTAGCTTTTTCTACAGATGTACAGAAACAGACATACATCTGAACTCATCATTCTTGACATAGCTCCTCAAAGTGAGGACAATCTTATGTTTCTCTATGTTTCAGTGATTACTCTTAGTGTGTAACAGAGAGATTTTTTCTCACTGGAATGCATCATTCATTCCAAAGCTTGTAGTACTGAGCACTTTTTATATTAACAAGCCATGATGATTAGTAACCATTTCCTGATATGCTATAAGATTAACAAAGTTGTAAAATGATAATTCTCCCTTTTCCAATAAATACAGGTCCATATCCAGCAATTTTTAAACTATGATTATAGACATAAACAATTTGATTATTTTGATTGATGGATTTGACCAATCAAAAAGGGGAGCAATTAATTTTAAACATGTCAACAAGTTGACATTAATATATATTAATTAGGTGCTTATGGGTGCTTCTTGCTGAGCCTTAATGACTGCATAAATTATAACCATAGTAATACTTACAATGAAGAAGACCCAAATGAAGTCATGAAGCAAGGATATAATCAAGAGTAATGCTGATCGTATGAGTCAGAGTAAGAAATACAGAGTTCAGTGTCTAGAAAGGGCATAGATAATAAACAGAAAGAAAACTCAGGAAGTCTTGGGGTCTAATTGAGTATGACAAGCTAATACCAGAAAGATGAAAAACAGACAGTGAAGGAATAGACAAAACACCATGAATTAATGTTAAAGAATGTAACAAGTAAGAAAGGAATGTCCCTAAGAAGGGGGAAATACCAGGTTGTACCTGATGTTGTTTATGCTTCAGACACTGGATTTTACATTAATGATTATACCTACTTTCTGAAGCATTTCCATTCCTTTAAGACAAGTGGTTTTAGCCTCAATTCTATCACTAAATAGGTATATGACATAAAATTAATCCACATTTTAAAAGTCAGAATCTCTCTTTATTATCAACCTAAGCCAATATAAAAACATAGAAAAAGTAAGAGGGCAGAGCCAAGATGGCAGAGAAAAAGCAATCACCTCTTAGAGCTCCCCACATGTTCACTACAAAAACCTGCAAATAATGCCATAAGACAATTCTTGAAGCAGCAGAATTCACAAAAGGATGGAGTAAGATAAGTTCAGCAGGAAAGGTCTGTTGCGCCAACACAGATCCAGCCCCAGGAAGGCTGCACCAGAGAAAGAGACCTCCAGAGCACCTGAATAGCCTGAAGGTGTGGCTACTTCTGAAATTCAGCTCACAATCTGGTCAGAGGGTGGATTGACTGGCCAGGGGGAGATTACTGGGGTCATTGCTGGCATTGAGGTGGAACTTGGTTGTCTTCTCCGTGCTGGGAACCAGGAAGCAGTCTTGAGTGGAGGGCACAGGAAAAGGAGGTGTGCAGGCATGCCTGAAGTTAGCAACAATAGTGAGACAGAATTTTGTTTCCAGGTTAAAGAGCAAGCAAAACTGGGGCTATTTAAACACCAGAGCATAGGCCAGGGGAGTGAAGAACCTCTCCTTAAATCAATCCACATGGGAACCCCTGAAGCTTGGGACAGTGTGTCCTGAAAGCAGCACCCTACTTTAAGGAGTTAAAAGTCAAGAAATAGGCTAGAAAAAAAATAACAAACAGAAAAAAAATGTGGACCATTGAAAGTTTCTTTGGTGACAAGGAAAATCAAAATTTACCCTCACAAGAAGATAACAAAGCTAAAGTTCTTACATTCAGAGCTTCCAAGAAAAATATGAATTGATGTCAGGTCATGGAAGAGCTCAGAAAGGTCTTTGAAGATAAAGTAAGAGAGAGAAAAAAAATGGAAAGAGAAATGAGAGTGATGCAGGAAATCATGAAAAAAAAGTCAACAGCTTAAAAAACCAAATAGAAAAGCTTTTTGAAGAAAATAATTGCTTAAGAATTAGAATTGAACAAATGTAAGCTAATGACTTTATGAGAAATCAAGACACAATATGGCAAATCCAAATGAATGAAAAAATACACAGCAATATGAAATATCTCCTTAGAAAAACAGCTGACCTGAAAAATAGAGCCAGGAAAGATAATTTGAAAATTATTGGACTACCTGAAAATCATGATCAAAAAAGAGCTTAAATATCATCTTCAAAGAGATTTTCATGGGAAATTGTCCTGACATTCTAGAAGCAGAAGGTAAAATAGAAATTGCAGGAATCCACCAGTCACCTCCTGAAAGAGATCCCAAAATGAAAATTCCCAGGAATATTATAGCCAAATTCCAGAGATCCCAGGTCAAGGAGAAAATATTGCAAACAGCCAGAAAGAAACAATTCAAGTACTCTGGAGTCACTGTCATACTAACACAAGATCCAGCAGCTTCTACTTAAAGGATTGGAAGGCTTGGGATATGACATTCTGGAGGGCAAAGGAATTGGGATTACAACCAAAAATCCCCTACCCAGCAAAACTGATTATAATCTTTCAGGGGAAAAAATGGGACTTCAATGAAAAAAGGAATTTCAGGCATTGGTGATGAAAAAACCTGAACTAAATAGAAAATTTGACTTTTAAATACAAGACCCCAGAGAAGCATAAAAAGGTCAACAGGAAAAATAATTATGACTGATGTTAAAAGGTTAAACTTTTTACATTCCTACATTGGAAGATGATACTTCTAACTCATAAAATTTTCTCAGTATTAGGGCAGCTGAAAGGAATAAATTTTGACTGAGCATATATATGGGAATTGGTATAGCATTTATTGTTTGTTTATCATTTTTTTGTAAGGCAGTCAGGGTCGGGGGCATACCCAGAGTCTTATGGTAGGGGATTGTCTTATGTCTGAGGCTGGATTTAGGCTCCATTCCTCCTAGGTCTAGGGTGGGTGTTTTGTCCACTGTGTCACCTAGCTGCCCCATGATGACATCTTTAAAATAAAATTAAGTAATGGGAGAATTGTACTGGGAGAAAGGGAAAGGGAGAGGAGGAATGGGGAAAAGCATCTTACCAAAAAAAAAAAAAAAAGCAAGAAAAAGCTTATGGAATAGAGGGGAAGATGGGGGAGGAGCAGAAGAGTGAATGAGTCTTACTCTCATCAGAATTGACTCAGAGGGAATACTAAAGTGGGTCTAGTAATATAGCTTGCCCTGTGGATAAGTAGAAAGGGAAGGGGATAAGGGGGTAGGTGTGAAGGAAGGGAGGGAAGATTTCAGGAGGAAAAAAAACCAAACTACAGTTAAAGACCATGAGTAAAAGTAGATATCTTCTTAGTTAACCTTTTGGAATTTCACAGATACTCATTATACTATACTTATGCAACTTTCATATAATCTTTCAGGATGTCCAAATTTAGAGGATGAAAATCAGTATCTCATTCAACTTAAGCTGTTCTCATTTTATTGAATGTCTGAATCAGATATTCAATATAGGAAACATAAAACACTTTCCTAACTCATTGGAGTCAGAATAAAATTAAGAGAAATTATTTGAATCATCAATCAACAAATATTGCTTGAACATATTCTGTGTTTTGATTCCCAGTCATTTTATAAATTTTGTGGTGGTTTTAAAAAATATTTCTCTTACTTTTTCTTTTTTTTTTTCTTTTTTCAAATGACACTTCCAACCATATTCAGGTGCCATCAGTTTTTTCTCTGTAGATAGATTTTATTTTTCATAAGTCCTTCAGAGTTGTTTTGGATCATTGCATTGCTGAAAATAATTAAATCATTCACAGCCGATCATCTTATAATATTGCTGTTATTTTTGTATGCAATACATTTCACTTTGCATCAGCTCATGTAACTATTAGTAATCTCAAACTCACCTCCCCACCTCTTAAATTCCCCTATTTCTTATTTTCTAACTCCCCTGTTGATAATTACCTTATGGCCTTAGCTTCTTCCAATTACTATTGCAATTCAAATTTCACTGGATGTATTTTCTGCCCAGAATGGGCAGTATGCTGGCCTAAGCTGAATACTGGGCCCTTTCTCTCAAACTCAATGAAATGAGATGTAAGAATAGATACTTAGTAAATTGACTCCCAAACATTTTATACATTTTGTAGTTGTTTTGAAGTGAATTTATATTTTTATGTCTTTGTGCTAGGTTTGGCTAATAATAAAGAAAAATGCTGATTTTTAAAAATGTATATTAACTTTATATCCTAAAACTTTACTAAAATTATCATTTCAATTAATTTTAGTTGATTTTCTAAGGGTTCTATAAGTAAAATATCATATGAAAAAAGTGATGATTTTATTTTCTTTTGGCCTATGCATATTCTCTCACTTTCTTTTCCACACCTTATTTTATTGCTAAAATAACAATTTGAATGCAATATTAAATAATAATGATAAGAATGAACATCATACTTTATTCTGATCTTACTGGAAGGAACAAACTTTTTCAACCCAATTCTTTAGTTGCACTCCCTACTACAGGTATATCAAATAGACATTTACTTATACTTCAATTCATCATTGCTGATCAAAGAGGTGAAATGTAGAAGAGGAGAGAAATTCACATGCAATATCCTTGACTGTCCTCTGGAAGAGGCCGAAGAAAAAGAGAAAATGTAGATCTCTTTCCTCACAGCTGAGCATTTCCAAGAAGTCAATAACTAATATTCTCTGCTTTTATTTGGTTTAGGTTTTTTAAATGGATTTTATTGTTATCTTTTTTATTTTTTATATCACTAAATTTCACCACTTTATTCCTTACCTTTCCCTTTCAATAGAGATATCCTATATAATAAAGAATTTTTAAATAAAAAAGAAGAGGTAAAGAGAAATACAATCAGCAATATCAACTGATATTTTTGTTTTGTTTTGTTTTTTGTGTTGTTTTGTTTTTTGTTTTTTTGAGGGCAATGCGGGTTAAGTGACTTGCCCAGGGTCACACAGCTAGTTAAGTGTCAAGTGTCTGAGGCTGGATTTGAACTCAGGTCCTCCTGAATCCAAGGCCAGTGCTTTATCCACTGCGTCACCTAGCTGCCCCTGATATTTTTTAAAAATCTGAAATATTTCTCAACCTTAGACCTCTGGAATCTACTCTTATACCTTTTCTGTGGTGTCATACATCCTCTTTGTAATTTTTCAAAATTAAACTTTTGATTGTTTTGTGAATGCTATTCTTTCCATTTATATTGACATCATCCTTCAGTTTATTGTTTTCTTTGTCCTACTTATCTCACTCTGCATCAATTCAATTAAGTCTTTCCATACGTCTTTCTCTCTATGTTGATATTCATAATTTTTACATCACTGTAATATTCTATTCCATACATAAGCCACAAATTGTTTAGCTATTCCCCGATCAGCAAATAATATGCTGCTTTTCTAATCTCACTTTCATATGTAAATCAGCAATCAATGTTGAAAGTTGAAATGTCTTTTATGAGGGCACATAGGCCAATCAGACTCTTATGAACTTTAAAGCTGATAATATAAGCTACTCAAAGTTTGAAAAGAGTGAACTTTATCTCTCTTACTTACCATTTAAAGCCTGTACTTTCATCAAATGCATTGTGAGGACTCAATTGATCAGGGCTCTTAGTTAAATCCTCTACCACATTTAGAATAATGAATACTTCCTTTCCCAAAAGATTAAGAAGATATATATATATATATATATATATATATATATATATATATATATATATATATAAAATGAACACATTTTTAAAAATTAAGAGACTTCTAACCTACAGAATTAATTTTGACACAAGTAGACATCATTCCCCAGAGCAATAGTAAATCCTGACAACAGGCTCATGTCATTAGTTTCATTATTAAATGAACATTAACTCAATGCACTAAGAATAGAATTAAAATAATAGTAATAAAAATTAAAATGTTCCTATATGACATCTGCATGAACTTAGCAAAAATACATCAGTAGAAAAGTATTGAAAAAATGTCTAAATCTTACATTTCTTTCTGGAAGCAGAGCATGATAAGGCCAATTTAGGATGAGATTATTGCTACCAGAAATTTTTAAAAAAGGATTATTCCTAAGAAACCCAGGCTTACTGATCAATGTGTTATCCAGAGAAATGATATCAATTGTGCAACAAAGCATTGAAGACTACAAAATTTTACCACCTACTAGATAAAATTATACATCTAAGCTCATTGTCTTTGCACAGACTAGGATGAAAAATTAATATCTACAAATAAAGACCTAAAATTTCATTGTGAACTTAACAAACAAATACTCCAAACTAGAATATTTTTCACAGATTAAACATTAATCCATAAGGATTTAAGAATTATATTTTAAAAAGGTGCCACCATATTAAATACTCTTAACATAACATCCATGAAAAACTTATAAAATTTAAAATACTAGTAAAAGAAATTTTAAAATGTGGAAAATTAGTTTAAGTACATATCCATTCTGTTTGCTTCTGGATATATATTTAAAATACTCTCAGATGCTATAGAGATTGAGGTTACATCCTAATTCTTTTATACAATTAAATAAAGCAATTACTTTTTATATCGGTACAATACTCCAAAGAATATTAAATAAAGGATATTAATATCAGGGTATCATAAGTATTTTTTCTCATCTACTTAAAATAAATATAACAGCAAGATAACAACAATGACAATTTGTAATATCCCCATGCACATAACATTTTTAGTTATACAAATAGCTTTCTTCACAAAAACCCTGAGAAGTTAAGCAGTGCAAGTATCATCTCCATTTTAAATATGTAGGACATGAACTTTTGTTGAAAACTTTTTGTTATATTTGGAGTTAGAGAATCTAACTTTGAATCTCAGCTCTGCTACTTACTATTTATATAATAATAATACTTGTAGGAATTAAAGCAGCATGTGGAATTCCAATCACAAAGGTAGCTGGAGGCAGGGAAGTCTCGCAGCAAGTAGTAGCACCTAACACGTAGAACTGGGTTGAAGATAATGTTTCTAGACTTTTGGAGAAACAACTAGACAAGAAATCAGAATACTATTCCAAGAGGACAAGAATTAACCAGGGGAAAATGAATGAGGATAAGAAAAATAAGAATCTGGTATTGAGAATAGAGCAGAATTTTGTTGCTGTTTTAGTCTTTTTCACTTGTATTCAACTCTACATGACTCCTTTTGAGGTATTCTCAGCAGATACTGGAGAGGTTTGCCATTTCTTTCTTCAGCTCATTTTACTGGTGAGGAACCTGAGGCAAGTAGTGTTAAATAACTTATCCCGAGTCACACATCTGGTAAATCTCTGAGGCTACATTTTAACTCACAAAGATGTGTCTTCCTGACTCCAGACCCATTGTTCTAGCCATTGTACCACCCAACTGCCCAAAGAGTAAAGAAGAAAGAGTAAAAAAAATGGCAGTCAGGACCCTAGGATTCTAGGCCTAGTTCTAATCCTGATAATATAGCAATGTGACATCATTTTGATTCATCTTCATTTTCTTATCTAGAAAATAAGTGGTTAAGACTAAATATCTCTGAAATCGCATCCAATCATTATATTCTATAAGCCTATAGACACAATGGAAGATTTCATTTGCCCAAGCCTGAGTACAAATTCAAAATGACAAAAGCACTACATTACCAGGACTATGACGACTACTACAACTATTACTACAACAACAACTACTACTACTACTACAACTGTTACTACAACTACTACTACTATTACTACCACCACCACTACTACTATTGTATTTTGTCTTTTTACCTATTTATTTCTCTAATGAATCTTTTATTACAATTAGGACAGAAGTTTGCAATGACCAATTTGAAACCAGGATTCATTCTAGAACAATATTAGAGTAAAATTAAGTTAATAACTATGATATACACATATCCATTAATTAAAGTATTTTTATTGATTATGACAAAAATAATTATAGCAGAAGCTACAGTTAGAAACAATGATATGCTAGTCAGATTATCTTATTTGCTCACATAACTCTTAATGTTACTTATTCTTATACTTAAGAAACTCATAACAACTTCATTTTGATCTTTACAATTTATTTTTAGAATCACAAGGCATGAATTCTTTCAGCTTTAAGTTGAAGAACAGCCTTTGGCCAAATGCAACACAATTCTGACCTTTTCTGACTAATCTTGTAGAGAAAGTCAAGATCAAGGGCTTTGACATTCAAAAAATTGCTTGGAGGTTTATCATGTAGGGTTATTTTATTTTTCTTTTGAGGGATAAATATTAAAAGCAAAAAATTAATCTGTGACTTTGTCTTTGTACCTATTTACAAACTTCTCAGTAAGTTTTGTGATCTGAAACATAAATTGTAGAGGCAGCTAGGTGGTACAGTGACTAGAACACTGTAAGTATAAACAGGAAGGCAAGTTTAAAAGTGGTCTCAAAAATTTGCTAGCTGTGTGACCCCGGACAAGTCGTATAATGTCTGCTGCCTCTATTTCTTCATCTGTAAAATTGAGAAAATAACAACATAATAATAACATAGCTAGGTAGAACAGTAGATAGAGTGCCAGGGTTGAAGTTGTTTCCTGAGTTCAAACCTGGCCTCAGGCACTTCCTGGCATTGTGACTCTAGACTAGTCACTTAAATCTCTTTGCCTCAGTTTCTCATCTGCAAAATGAGCTGGAGAATGAAATGATAAATCACTCCAGTATCTTTGCCAAGAAAACTTCAAATGAGTTCACAAAGGTGGACACAACTTAAGCAACTTAATGACATAACATATACCTCTGAGAATATTTGTGTGATAAAATGAAACTATTTTTAGAGGGTTTTATAAACTTTAAAGTGTTATATAGGTGCTAGATATTATTATTTTATATATTCAGTCCTTAACAAAAACTTGCTCATTTTCTTCTTATGTTTTTATCAGTGTTGTTTTCAAAATTTTCCCTCCAAAGAGTACAGATAAAAGAAAACAGATGCAGGACATATGATAATGAGCAAAATATATGACAAAAGTACATGATTCAATTTAAGGTTGAAGGAGGAGGTATTTATTCTGACTGATGGAATCTTTATATAGAAAGTGTGGACACCCTAAAAGATTTGATTTGGAGATTTGCTCAATCATCTTCCAAGCTAAGGGTTCTCCACTTTCTTTTAACTATATGTCACCTTAATTTCCTTATACATATACAAAATGTATTTTGGTGGTAGAAGAGATATGCTCATTTGCCTTTCTCTGAGGGAATTTATTTATGATCTATTCTCCTTTTGGAATTTTCTTCCCTTCAGGATATTTTGGGAATTAATTCATGAATATCATAAAAGTTGCTTTGCTTTCAAAATGATGGCTTGTTTTATGTATTTGATGATATGTTGAATTATGCAGTGATTGCCATTATCACTTGCTTATCTAGCTCCCAATGTACTTAAATGGTAGAGGCCATATATTATTACTATTGGCTATATGTTGTTTTGCTGTTCAGTCATTTCAATCATATGTATGTATGTATGTATGTATGTATGTATGTATGTATGTACACACACAAATACATATATACACATGTGTGCTTATATGTATGTAAATATATGTGTGTACATCTATACATGTGTATACACATATATTTATAAATATACACATACATATATAAGTACACATATATTGTGTATATACATAAATACAATGATTACAAGAATGGAAATAGAACATCCACAAGAACAATCAGAAATTCATTTTATAAAATTATAAAGAACAAAGTAAAGATATGAGAGGATGCCTGTCCTCCTTCCTTTTCAGAGACATAAGCAGGGTGCATTGGTGAAGAACAACCCACAAATTAACTGAAATTTTACTGTTTTGTTGGGTTTTCCTTTTTCTTTCCTTCCTTCCTTCCTTCCTTCCTTCCTTCCTTCCTTCCTTCCTTCCTTCCTTCCTTCCTTCCTTCCTTCCTTCCTTCCTTCCTTCCTTCCTTCCTTCCTTCCTTCCTCTGCCTCCTTGTTGTTTCCTAGAAATAAAACTTTATTTCTAGATGGTACAATTGAATAGGTTCCATTCCGTATTTTGCTTTCTTTTCTCCTCAGACTTGGAGAATCCCCAACTTTTCTTACCATAATGCAGATCCTATCTCTTAGAGGATATAATTTCTCATTTTCCCAGTCATTACTGCTCTCCTTCCATGGACCCGCAACCTATGAAATTATTTTGTATTTAGCCTTAATAATATACATGTATTATATAAATGGAGAAGAAATAACTATCATCTATAGCACATTTCTTACTATCTACACACAGTGTGTATATATATATATATGTATGTATGTATGTATGTATGTATTTCTCCATGTCATAATAGAGGTAAAGTTAAGAGGAATTTTGGAGATATTTTTAGAAGCAATATTATTGAAACTCCACTGCACAGATGAGGATTTTTGATGTCAGAGTAGTTCTACAAGGTGGGGCCAAAAGTCACAATGTTTTAACAACTTTTTGAAATGTATTTTTTATTTATCTTTTGTCACTCATGAGATGCACATATAATGTAAATTTTCCCCCATATATACTGTATATGATGCTATGGTATTATAAATTATAAACAAAAAATAAAGGCGTTATTAAATATTTAAACCCTTCATGAGTTTTGGTTAATCCTGTACAAAGTCTTTCTAAGGTGAAAGAATGTGAAGTAGAAATTATACCTGGCCAAATGAATAGATTGAAGGAAAAGACTTCTGTCAAATGCTTTATAATGATGCTTAATTATGTAGTTAATAAATTATATCCCTTTACTATAAACACAAACTCATGTGTTATTGGATTTGGCCTGCTTTTATTTTAGCCATAACTGGCTCTAAAATACTCTATTCAAATGGAGATGGAAGTTGTGAACTCTCATTTGAGTCAACATCTTTATTCCATATCTATTCCAAATTTATTACATTTCATCTTAGAGTTATTTGTCTATTTTAAAGTTCTATGACTGGCATTGTGCTTTTACTATGCAAAATAGTCATTATAATAACCCCACATTTATTTAGACATTATGGGGTATTTGACAGACATTATCAAATTTGATTGTTACAAAATATCTGCAAGATACATATTAAGATACTATTGTACCTAATTTACAGTTGAAGAAATAGATTCTCAGTGACTTAATTGACTTTGCCAAAGTGATAAAGCTAGTAAATTTCATAGAAGAGATTTCAAATTACTTTTTGCAAGACTTCAAAGGTAGTTGTTTTTTTCTATTATACTGTATAGTGACTCCTTATTGTTTTTGGGATAAAAAAAATTGCTCCATTTGGTATTCAATTTACCCCTTTATATAACAATTCTCTCTCTCTCTCTCTCACCTTCCCTCTCATCTATCTATGTTTCTATTTGATTGTTAGACTAATTCATTTGTCTGTTTATTTTTAGCATGTTTTTTAAATTTTTTTTTATTTTGAATTCCAAATCCTCATGCTACCTCCAGTCCCTTTACCACCCGTGAGAAGGCAAGAAATATGATATAAATATATCAATTATATGTATATGTATATGTGTATGCTTATGTGTATGCATAAGTGTATGCATATGCATACATACATATATACAGAAACATAAATAAACCCATGCATATATTTGTGTGTATTGTGCATATACACATATACATGTGTATATCTACATACACATATGCATGTAGATATGAAAGTATGTATATGTTTGCATGTGAATCATGTAAATTATATTTCTATAATAATAATTTTGTTTTAAAAATAACAAGACAAATAAAATGAAATACATATATAAATAGACACAGGCATACATTCATCTATTCATTCATACACACATGCATACATGGGAGAACTGATACAAAGACACACACATACATTTCAATTTGAACTCAGAATTCAACAGTTCTCTCTTTGGACATGAATAGAATTTTTTTATCATGAGTCCTTTAAAATCATCTTGGATTAAAGTATTGATCAGACTAGCTAAATATTTGTAAGTTAATTATTGTTGCAATATTGCTATTATTGTGTACAATGATCTCTTTGTTCCACTCGCTTCATAATATATCGATTCAAACAGGTCTTCCCAGGTTGTTCTGAAACCAATCCCTTCATAATTTTTATAGAATAATAGAATTTCATCACAATCATATATCACCAAATTTTTAATCATTTCTAATTGTTGAATATGTCCTCTATTTTCAATTTTTTGCTACCACAAAAAGAGCTGATTTAAATATTTGCATATGTATATGTTCTTTTTTTTTCTTTTATTTCTTTGGCATATAAACCTATTAATGATAATTCTGGGTCAAAGGGTAATGAATTGTTTTATAGCACTTTGGGCATATTTCAAAATTGTTTCCCAAAATTGTTGGACCATTTAATTGCTCTACCAAAAGTGCATTTTGGTCTCTGTTTTTCTCTATCCTCTCCAACGTCTGTCATTTTCTTTTTCTTTCATGTTAAACAATTTGATAGTTACTAGGTGGGACCCTAGAGTGCTTTAAATTTATATTTCTCTAATCAATAGTTGTATAGAACATTTAAAAATTTTTACTGTTGATAACTTTAATTTATTACAAAAACTGCCTCAATATTTTTCATCACTTATCAATTGGTGAATGGTTCTTTTTATTTTTTAATAAATTTGGCTTTATTACATATATCTTTCTTTTGAGGGGAAGGACAATGAGGGTTAAGTTACTTTCCCAGGGTCACACAGCTAGTAAGTGTCAGGTGTCTGGGACCAGATTTGAACTCATGTCCTCCTGAATCCAAGGCTGGTGCTTTATCCACTGTGCCACCTAACTGCCCCCTCATTACATATATCTTAAAAAATGAGGACTTTATTAAAGAAATGTATTATAAATTTTATGTGTATTACTTCATTTTGTATGGTAACTTTCAGAAAATTTTACTTTATCTTATTATCTCTTTTAATTAGGCCTATTTTTTCTTTTACTTTGTTATCATGACTCACTCCAAGAATATCATTGCAAAAAAGAAATTTTATAGATATAATAATTATGCTTCCCTAATATATGACATGAGCTATCATTAGGTCTTCTGGGATCACATATTTTTTCAGGGTATTTATCAATATATTCTAGTTTCTAAAAAAAATATGCCTTGAAATCTAAAGAAATTGAAGAGTATATGCATGAGATTTGTTACTGAAATATCAGTTTTTAAAAATACAAGTAAAAAGTTCATTAAGAATAATCTTTAAAAAAAATCTTAAAAAAAAAAGAATAATCTTAAAACTCACAGAAGAATGTGCTGAAATCATCTTCTAAACAAGAACGGCTTGGAAGGTCAGAAGGAGGGAGCTGCTGTGCTGATACAGGAGTCAGGCCCAACCCCACAGTCACCCTGACACAGATGCAGTCCCAGGAAGTCCTCACCAGAGAAGAAGACCCCCCCTCCAGAGCCTCTGAATCAGCTGAAGCACCAGTGTCATGTGGAAATAAGCTCACAGTCTGGTGAGTGGGCTGAGCCCTGGGCAGGGGAGAGACTACAGGGGTCTATGCTGGTGCTAAGGAAGAACTTGGATTTTACATCCCTACTGAGAACCAGGAGGTAGGCTCAAGTAGAAGTGGCCCAGGTGGGGGCAAGGCACAGGTTCTTCGGAGCTAACAACCACAACACACAAAGCTGGTTGATTAGCAAGTTGGTCTGGGGTCATCTAGGACTAAAAAACAGGCCGGGTGAGGGAAGAACCTGATTCTCCTTAAATCATACCACCTGGGTCTTCTTAAGCTTGTGATACTGCAGCCTGGAAACAGTGCCCCACTTTAAGGAACTAAAAGTCTAATAAAAGAAAGGTGAGATGAGCCGACAGAGAAAGGTGAGGACCATAGAAAGTTTCTTCAGTAACAAGAAAGACCAAGGGGCACCCTCAGAGGAAGATGTCAACATCAGGGCCCCTATATCTAAAGCTTCCAAGAAAAATACAAATTGGTCTCAGACCATAGAGGTGCTCAAAAAGGACTTTGAAGATAAAATTAGAGAGGTACAGGAAAAAATGGAAAGAGAAATGAGGGTGATGCAGGAAAGACATGAGAAAAAAGTCAACAGCTTGAAAAGTCAAATGGAAAAGGAGGTACAAAAGCTCTCTGATGAAAATGATTGCCTAAGATTTAGAATGGAACAAATGGAAGCCAGTGACTTTATGAGAAACCAAGACACAATAAAGCAAATCCAAATGAATAAAAAAATAGAGGGCAATGTGAAATATCTTCTGGGAAAAACTGACAACCTGGAAAATAGGTCCAGGAGAGATAATTTGAAAATTATTGGTCTACCTGAAAACCATGATCAAGGAAAGAGCTGAGACACCATCTTCCAAGACATTCTCAGGAAAAATTGCCCTGAACTTCTAGAAGAAGAAGCTAAAATAGAAATTGAAAGAATCCACCGAGAACCTCCAGAAAGAGATCCCAAAAAGAAAACTCCCAGGAATATTATAGCCAAATTCCAGAGCTCTCAGGTCAAGGAGAAAATATTGCAAGCTGCCAAAAAGAAAGAATTCAAGTACTGTAAAGCCCCAATCATGATAGCACAAGATCTAGCAGCTTCTACATTAAAGGACTGGAGGGAATTGAATATGATATTCCAGAGGGCAAAGGAAATGGGATTACAACCAAGAATCACCTAAGCAGCAAAACTCAGCATTATCTTTCAGCAGAAAAAATGGGACTTTAATGAAAAAGAAGACTTTCAGATATTTGTGATGAAAAGACCTGAACTGAATGGCAAATTTGACTTTCAAATACTAGACCCTAGAGAACCATAAAAAAATTGGAGCTACAGGACATACCTGGGGTCATACAGTGGGTGACTCTCTTGTGTCTGAGGTCGAGTTTTTGCTGAGATCCCCCTGGGTCCAGGGGTGATGATTTGTCCACTGTGTCACTTAGCTAGATGATAACATCTTTAGGGTTAAATTGAGGGGTGAATGGAATTCACTGGGGGAGGGGGAAGGGCAGAAGTGAAATCCTACATGAAAGTAACAGGAAAAGGCTTATGGAGTAGGGGAAGAGATGGGAGAGGAGCAAGTCAGTAAATGAATTTTACACTCATCAGAAAAGGCTCAAAGTTCTTAAACTCATCAGAGCTGCCTCAAGGAGGGACTAACAGACACACCCAACTGGGTGGAGTAATCTATTTAATCTGGGCAGTAAAAGACATGTCATCAAAATTGGCTTGACTCAAAGACCTCAATCTCATTAGAATTGGCTCACGGAGGGAATAATGTACACACTAAATTGGGTGGAGTAATCTCTCTAACCCTGCAGGAAAATAGGAGGGGAAGGGTATAAAGAGAGAGGTGCAGGGGCAGCTCGATGGCACAGTGGATAGAGCACTGGCCCTGGAGTCAGGAGTACCTGGGTTCAGGTCCAGCCTCAGACACTTGGCATTTACTAGCTGTGTGACCCTGGGCAAGTCACTTGACCCCAATTGCCTCACTAAAAAAAAAAAAAAAGAGAGAGAGAGGGGCAAAAGAAGGAAGGGCAGAGTGGGGGAGGGGACAGACAGAAGCAAATCCCTTTTGAAGAGTGATAGGATGAAAGAAGATGGATAATAGAATAAATATCATGGGGAAGGGAATAGGATGGAAGGGAAACAGTTAACAATAGTAATCATGAAAAAGAGAAAAGGGGGAAAAATTGTACAAAAAATATTTATAGCAACTCTTGGTAGAGGCTAAGAATTGAGAATCAAGGGAATGTCCATTAATTGAGGAATGATGGAAAAAGCTGTGCTATATGATTGTATTGGAATGGACGTGTGCTACAGCAAATGAGAAATAGGATGATTCCCGAAAAATCTTGAAAGACTAATGAACATCGATGTATAGTGAAGTGAGCAGAATTGAGAGGACACTGTATGTAGTGACAGCAGTATTGTTCAATGAGTAATTGTGAATGACTTAACTACTTTCAGCAGTGCAATGATCCAAGACAATCCCAAGGAACTAATGAGGAAGCTTACTATGCACCCCTATAGAAAGAACTGATAAAAAGAACACTTGTGGATTGTACATATATAACCTGATTGTGATCTTGTGGAGGGGGGAGGAAAGGTCGGGAGGGAGGGAGAAAAATTTAGAACTCTAAATCTTATGAAAATGAATGTTGAAAACTACCCTTCCATGTAAATAGAAAATAAATGTTTGTTGCAAAAAAAAAAAAAAAAGAATAATCTACTCTAGGTGGCACAGTGGATAGAGCACTGGTCCTGGACTCAGGAGGACCTGAGTTCAAATACGGCCTAGGACACTTATGACTTACTAGCTGTGTGACCCTGGGCAAGTTACTTAATCCCAATTGCCTCACCAAAAAAAAAAAAAAAATAAGTACTATAACTTTTAGAATTGACCTTAAAATATTGAAAGAGCTAACAGAAGTAAGACTAAGCCTCAATATTCAATCAAAAAAACACTTTTATCTAGCAAATCATCCAATAGATAAGGTACTTTTAAAAAACATAAATCAGTAGGCAGCAGTTGTTGACAGCCATTAAAGTCTGGGCACCTTGGTTACATTAAGTTAGTAGTTTTGGTAAGGGGGTAATTGTTATTACAAACAGTAGTACTCATATAAGAAGTAGTATAATAATGACTCATATATATGCATATATATTTGTTTATGTTTACGTATATATGAATATGTATACATATAGATAGATACAAACATATATACGTATTTCCTAATTTAAGATTTGCAAAATATATTTCTTATAACAACCCTGTAAGATCAGTTGCATGGGGTATTTATATACATATATATATATATACACACATATACATATATATATATATTATATGCCTGTATATATGTATTATATGGATATGTATATAAATATAAATTGACACATACATATAAACGCATGGTATGTATATATACATGATAAATGCTATATACTTTTTTTATATGCAGCTGAGTGGTAGAGTATATATTGTGCTGAAGTCAGAATGGCCTGAGGTCAAAACCAGCCTCAGATACTAGCTGTGTGACCTTATGTAAGTGAAAACCTCTCTCTACCTCAGTTTTTTCATCTACAAAATGTGAATAATAACACCTATCTCACAAGGTTGTTGTGAGGATAAAATGAGATTTTTTTCTTTCTTTTTTTAAAAATTTTATTTTATTATTTTCCAGTTACATATTACATACATATAAGGATAGTTTTCAACATTTGTTTTCACTGGATTTTTAGTTCCAAATTTTTCTTTTCTGCCCCCCTTCCCTCTCTCTTCCCCAATGATGGAAAGTAGTCTGATATAGGTTGTACATGTACAATCACATCAAATATATTTCTACACTAGTCATCTTGTGAAAGAAGAATTGGAGCACAAAGCAAAAACCTCAAACAAGAAGGAAAAAATAAACAGTCCAAAAGTAGAAACAGTATGATTCAATCTGCATTCATAATTCACAGTTCTTTTTTCTGGATGTCGAGAACATTTTCTATCACGAGTTCTTTGAAACTGTTTTGGATTGTTGCACTGCTAAGAAAAGCCAAGTCTTTCCCCATTGTTCATCACACAATATTGCTATTACTGTGTACAATGTTCTTCTGGTTCTGCTCCTCTGTCTGCATCAGTTCATATAAGTCCTTCCAGGTTTCAAAATGAGATATTTTTAAAGTGCTTAACATAGTGCTGTACATAATAGGTGTGATATAAATGATTATTATTATGATAATACTGACTAAAATTAATAATTAATCAATCAACTAATTAATTAGTAATGGTTAACAGTTGAGCAAAGAATCTTGTATGAATGGTAGATCTAATCTAATTAATTTAACAATTACTAGTCCTCATCAATAATAAAAATTGGTCAAGTACGTACTATATGCCAGCCATTGTGCAAAGCATCAGTAATACAAAGAAGAGCAAAAAAAAGTTCTTGCTCTCAAGGAGCTCACACTCTAATGATAGGAGACAACATGAAAACAACTATGTACATACAACATATACTACATATATGTATGTGTGTATATATACATATATAGAGATACACATACATGTGTGTGTTATAGATAGATAGAAAGATGATGGATGGATGGAAGGATAGAAGTGAGAGAGAGAAAGAGAGAGAATGAGAGAGAGAGACAGAGAATGAGAGAGAGACAGGGAGAGAGAGAGAGAGAGAATAAATAGGAGGTAATCTCAGAAGGAAGATCCTATCAATGGTAGGACCAGGAAAGGCCTCTTAAAGGCAGGAAGTCTGGAAGGAATCCAGGGAGTAAAGATGAGGAAGGAGAACATTAGAGGCATGGGGAACATCTAGGAAAGAGGCATGAAAATAGAATGGAATATATAAAGAACAGTAAGAAGATCAGTGTACTAGGTTTGTAGAATCCACAGATATGAGAAAAGTGGAAAACGATCAGAATGGTAGAAGGGACTGCGTTGGGAAGGGTTTTAAAATCCAGAAAGTGGATGTTATATCTGATTCTGGAGATGAGTCAGAGTAGGGAGGTGATACTTTCAGATAATAGGAAGATCACTTGGGCAACTGAGTGGAGGATGGACTGGAGTGGGGGGATACTCAGGCCAGGTAAATCAACCAGTAGATTATTGCAATAATTTGGGAGTAATGTGACTGGTCCCACATTAGTATGGTCACTGTGGAATTGACTAGTTCTTTATTAAGGTCAAATACCCCAATTTTGGGTGTCCCCCCCAAGATGTGTCCTTGTCTCACGTATTTCTCTCTTTATATTATTTTACTTGGTGAACTCCTTAAATTTTATATATTCAATGATCACCTTTTCACCAATGACTTTCAAATCTATTTATCCAATCCTAACTTCTTTCCTGACTTCTACTTTATTATCACCAACTCTCTATTAGACATTTCAAACTCAACATATCTATTAGACATTTCAAACTGAAGTCATTATCTCTCACATTTGCCCAATACTTCACTCTTCTCCACTTCATTAGATGTTGAAGATGCCAGGAGCCTCCCAGTAAACTTGGCTCAAAACTTTGGTGTCATCCTTAACTTATCACTTAACTTGATCTTTCATATCCAATCTGTTATCAAGTCATATTTCTCCCTTCACAACAACTCTTATATAAATCACCTCTCAAAAACTGCCATCCTACTGTAGACAATTCTTCTTTCATGCCAATGAAAATAAGCAAATTAAATCTAATTATTCAATAGCAAAGCCAAAGGTGGAAAGACTGATGGATTTGTTGTTAGAGGAACTTCATTTATTTCTTGGCTCAGACACACTCCTAGCCATTACTGGAAGAACTGCCTTGCCTTCAACAATAGAGAATGTGACCTAAGGTTTTAACCCATTCCTCTATGTAATTTCTATACTGGAGCTTTCTATCAACCTGTTAGTCTCCATCATCCCTTTTCAGGGAGATTTAGTTTTGCACTGATTTAAGCAATGACCTTCAGTGTCTTTCTTTGCCCCAAAACCTTCCCTCAACCCACTTTGCCTCAGTCATATATAGGCACCTATATCTAGGCCTCGGTCTTTTCCTCAGGGTCTGCTGTAGTTCTCTGAAGATCATCCACTGACCAGGAACACTTAACCCTGTTATCTCCTTCTGCTTGCTCAGATTTTCCTAGGTCATACTTTTACTTAATCTTCCTGCTATGAATTTAATATTCTGGGCTTCACAGGACGCATCATGTGCCAAGAGTTGGTATCTTCAGAAGGGACTTTGAATCATTTAATCATCATCATTTTTCCTTCATTGGATCTCTCTCCAACAACTGATACTATGACTAGACTCATGCATTAGTGGTTACTTTTAGCCCACTATCTTCATTCTCTTTTTATTACAGTGATTCTGACCTCCACCACCTTTTATTGTAAACTCCATTCCCTCACTCATATCAACCTCATTCTTATTCCCAAATGTGCCACAACAGATCTATCTACCTCTTCCATTTATTGTCTAGAATGCTTGCTCCTTAGTTAATAAACTTGCTTTCAGATTAGAACTCTTCTTTTCTCATTCCTTCCATCTTAAGACATGACACTAAAACCTGGCTTCCTCTCAATGATATTGCTTCTTTGGCTACCCCTTTCAAATACTAGTGGAATTTTCAGTTATATTACCAAATTAATGGTTCATGGTTAGGAAGTCAGAATACTCTTTAATCTTTTTGACTCTATTACCATCACTAAGCAATTTCATTTATTTTGAGGACCACACTATGTTATCATACTTCTTATCCAATTCATATCCTAATGCTTATTATAAATCAAAACTTAGCACAAGTTCCCTCCTTCCTTATAAGTTTAGTCCCTGGTTCAGAATTTTTCCTCTCTCCCTCCCTCCACCTCCAATTTCTGCCTTTATTGTAGGGAAAGCCAACACCCTGCTGATGTTGACTCTTGAATACCCTAAATTTTAAGTTTCACAATCCATTGAATTCCCATGAGCCCACCTCATCAATATACACACATCCTTTGATCTTGTTGTCATCCACATGTGTTGTACTCTCATATTAATAAACAGCTTCCTTTATCTGATCATTTACAATTCTATATTTCCCTAGCATTTATGATCCCAAATGGTTTTTCGGCCAGATTTAGAAAAAATGTGACTTAGAAATAAATGGATAGATACTATAGTGATATTGAGGGATGGTGGTGTAAGAATTAAGTGTTTACTAAGTCTCTTCTATGTGATGGTCAGTGTTCTTTAGAAATATTCTCATTTGATATAACAACCCTATGAAGTAAATACTATTATTATCTCCATTTTATAACTGAAGAAACTGAGATAGAGAGTTTAAGTGATTTGAGCAGGTTCATATGGCTAGTAAATATCTGAGGTTAGATATAAATTCAGGTCTTTATGAATCTAGGTCTTGCACTCTATCCATTGCACCACCTAGCTGGAAAGATCAAATTCTCCATTTAAATCCACTCAATGTCAAAAGGACACAAGAAATTTCTCTAATATGCTGAGTGGCCATCCTATGCTTTTTGTTGTTGTTGTTGTTGTTTGTCCTTCATTCTTGAAGAAGACCATGACAGATGTCATGACTTGCAATGAATTGGATTTAAGCAAGGAAGACTATGCACAGTCACCAGCCTCACTCTCTTCTCCAGAGCCATCTGTGTCCAGTGACAAGATATATGCCAGGAAAAGAGCCTTGGATGTTTAAAGACAATTATGGTTAAGTTACTTGACCAGCATCACACAAATAGTATGTCTGAGGTGACATTTAAACTCAGGTCGTCCAATGCTCTATCCACTGTACCACATACATGCCCAATATGCTATAATCATAGGAAGAAGAACTAAATATTCATGTATCATGATGGCCAGGTATAAATGGTTTCTAATATTCATTACTAGAGACCTTAGCTATATGGATTTAATAAGAGGTCCTTTTGAATACTAGAGAAGAATATAATTAATGTACACTGGCACAGTTCTTAAAATGTGCTCAAGCTTAGAATAGCATACACTTTATTGTAGACATGCTTTGCTCAATGATGATACATCTTTTCCTCTACTGGTTTCTCCAATGTATTTGTTAGTTTGTCATTTCTGGACTTCCAAGTGATAGCCTATCTTTTCTATATGTCACTGATGTCTTTTGATTCTTTTATGTGTCTCCATTTCTAGGATTCTTTTGGTCTACACCTATATTTCTTAAGGTATTTTAAAAAGAAAATGATGGATGTAGACAGTACCAAAGATAAATTAAAATTAGCATTTCTATTACTTTTTAAAAAAATATTTTAGTTTTTCAGTTCCAAATTCTCTCTCTCCTTCCCTCCCTCCCCTCCCCCTACTCTGAGATGGTAAGCAGTCAGATATAGGTTATACATGTGCAATTGTGTAAAACATTCCCACATTAGTCATTTTGTTTAAGAAAAATTAAACAAAAGAAAAAAATGAAAGAAGGTGAAAAATAGCCTGTTTCAGTCTGTATTCAATCAATATCAGTTCTTTCTTTGGAGGTTGATAGTATGCTTCATCATGAGTCTTTTAGGATTTTCTTGGATCAATATATTGCTGATAATAGTTGCTATTCACAGTTATTCATCAAACAATATTTCTGTCACTATGCACAATATTCTCCTGGTTCTGCTCACTTCACTATACATCAGTTCATTTAAGTTTTCCAGGCCTTTCTGAAACTGTCCTGTTTGTCATTTCTTAGAGCTCAATAATATTCCATCACCATCATGTACCACAGCTTATTTAGCTGTTACCCGATTGATGAGTATTCCTTTAATTTCCAAATCTTAGCTACCATAAAAAGAGTTGTTATAAATATTTTTGTACAAATAGGTCTTTTTCTCTTTTTTGGTGATGTCTTTGGGATATAAACCTAGCAATGGTATTACAGGATCAAAGGGCATGCACAATTCTATAGCCCTTTGGGCGTAATTCCAAATTGCTCTCCAGAATGGTTGGATTTGTTCACAACCCCACCAACAGTGGATTAAGGATAATCTCTTAATAGAATTTTCTTATTGTTGTTTAGTCATTTTAATTGTGTCAAAGTCTTCATGACCACATTTGTGGTTTTCTTATCATAATTACTGAAGTGGTTTACCATTTTCTTCTCTAACTTATTTTAAATATGAAATGGAAGCAAACAGGGTTAAGTGACTTGCTCACATGAACACGGCTAGTAAGTATCTGAGGCCAAATTTTAACTCAGGAAGATGAGTCTTCCTGACTTCAGGCTCATCACTATCCACTGCAACACCTAATTTAATAGAATACAGGTAATATTTGAACTCGGGGCAACAGCTAACCAATTTCTTCTTTACTGATATTCCCACTTAATTTTTTTTGGCTCCTGAGCTTCTGCCACTTATACGTTTTTCTTTAACTATTTGGCTTTCATAATAGGTTGAATTAATAATAACAGGATTTTAATAATATGTGATGGACTGTTTTAAAAGAATGGACAAATCTATGTCATTCTATGTCCATTATACCCTAATTGGTGAGGCAACAATAGTTACTATTCAACAATAATTTTTCAAATGAATGTGTATATATGTATACAAATGTGCATATGTATTCACTTGTGTATATATATATATATCAATAATATATAGATATATATATGTATACATGCATATCAAGCATACATGTATTTCACACACATATATACATATTATATGTGTGTATTTATATGTGTATCTTTATCAATATCTATCTAGCTATCTATCATCTATCTATCTATCTATCTGTCATCTATCTATCTATCTGTCTGTCTATCTATCTATCTATCACAGGTGCCAATGAGAATTACAAAAGAAAAATCAGATTATCTTTCCTATCCTTTAATAGTTTAGCTTCATTGAGCAAATATATGGCTTGCTATACTCCACTGAGAGTAATCCCTTTATGTTTCTGCACAAAGCCTCTGAGATAAGAACATTTATAATATTTTAAAAAGTCTTCTGGTTTTAAACTTCTCTCACTACATTATAAAAGTGCCATGTTTTTCAATATATTAGTATACTATTTGAATGTAGCACTGGATAAAAGTAAGTAGCAAAAATGTCAGCCATGTATAGTCTATGTTTAATGATGCATTTCAACCCAATTTTCATAAATGGCACAATGTTGCACATGATTATTAGAGGTTATCAGGGTATGTTAATAACCATGGCCTGAAATTTCCCCAGCACTGCACACTGTTGCATGAATTTGGAAAACAATTCATTCATCTGGAACCACATACTCCATCCAGAATAATCACAGTCATTAACATTTATCTATTTTGGCAATCTACTTCAGCAAAGTATCTTAAAATTCAGATCAAATATTTATGCACTGCAGAAAATACAGGAATAAATTTAGTCTTTTATTTTTGGTGAAGTGTATTAATAGATATTGGGATTTTCATGATCTGTTCAGTGGTTGAACTTAAGACATTAAACAGACTGCTGTATATTTTCATTGGCCTATGAGAAATGTCAGTGTGGAGTATAATTGTGCCTGTTCCAGAGTGTTGGCAAAGCTAGAATTTTTGTTTGTTTTTGTGACTTGAATCAGAGTTTCAGAGGATTCCATCAAGAGAATGGATAGACCTTAGAGCCATTTCCCTGAGAAAATAGTGTTCTTGATAACTGAATAAAAAATATCCCATAATTATATTCTGGTGAGTGATGTTCATACCTCATTCCATGATGAGAAGGGTAGGTGGAATATTTCCTTTTTTACTTCAGTGATGAACTAACAAAGTCCCTTAGGATTGTGGGTAAAGGGTGTAAGTAGAGAGGAGGGCAAAAACCCAACGTTTTAAGGCATCCAAAATGGATGTAAGTTCCAATATGTTCTCATCTGAAAATAATAATTCCATTGTAATAATGTCTCCATTGTACTATCTATACACACACAAGTCTCTCAACATAAATTTTCAGGAAGTGCAAAGATGGCTTCCCAGCAGTTATATTTCGTGATGACCTTTGATGTGCATTTATCTCTATTCTTTTAGAATGAAGAGCTGACAGCTACTTTTAGAAGCACTTATTGGATTTATTGTTGTGGTAAGGAAAGGCAAAAAAAATAGACTGGTCTTTGATTGGGATCTTACTCATTATTAATAGCACAGTATTGTTAGTAAAAATATCTATAATCCAGTTAAAGTAGCATTACACAAAACCCTCCTTCTCCTTTACTCCCCTAGAACAAAAAGCTGAAATCTCAAGATGAAAACAAACTCTTCAAGTCTACAAAGCAACAGTGAATGTAGCATAGAAAATTTGGCTCCAAATCTGCAAGGAATAGTGTCATTTAGGGCAATTCATCTTTGACTCCAAGTGCAAAGCTCTCATACTATTATCCCTTTATATGTATGTGTATATGTGTGTATGGATATGGATATGTACGTATATGTACATGTGTGTATGTGTATACATGTGTATATGTAGATGCACACATATATGCATGCCATGTGTCTACTTATGTATATGTGTATACACATATGCATATGCACATTTATACATGTGTATATGTGT